>NC_050580.1:52340979-53075979 GCF_011100635.1 Trichosurus vulpecula
ACAGAAATGAAGTTTGCTTCATCAATTGGCTCTTTCTTTCACTTGAACACTTAGAGGCCACTGTAGGGTTATTAACTGGCCTAATTTCAATATTGTTATGTCTCAGAGGAATGAGGGCCCGAGGACAGGGAGAGAGATGGGGAAAGGCCCAGTTGGGGAAGCAGTCAGAAGACACACACACATTTACTGATTAAGTTTGCCTTCTCGTACAGGCGTAGCTCTCGGTGTTCTGAAACAATTACAGTAGTGACATCAAAGATCACTGGTCCTAGGTTGCCATAACAGCGGTAATAATCACAATAATGCAAAAGTCTGACATATTGCAAGAATCACCAAAATGTGACACAGAGACATGATGTGAGCACATGCTGGTGGAAAAATGGCGCCGATAGACTTGCTCGATGCAGGGTTGCTACAAACCTTCAATTTGTAAAAAACACAGTAAAGCAAAGTGCAGTAAAGCAAGGTCTGCCTGTAGAAAGGAGGGGGGTAGTTTGAGATCTAGATTTGAGGCATCTCTGTGGACTGGAGCAGGAAGACCAAATGGACTCATCTAACAGTCCAGATAAAAGGTGATGAACTAGGGAGGCCTGAACCAGTGTGGAGACCAGGTGGCTGAAGAGAAGGGGATGAGGCTGAACGATATTGTGGAGACAGAAACAAGATTTGGTAGCTATGTGCCAAGACATGTGGGGTCAGTGAAAACGAGTGGTTGAGTGTGTACGTGCCTTATGTGCCTCGCTAAGCCTGGAGTCCAGAGACTACATAATGGTAACCTTGGTTTTGTAGGGCAATAATTGGCTTATTAAATTTCCTTTCATCCAGGCAATCTGGATTAAGTGACTTGCCCAGGGTCACACAGCTAGTAAGTGTCTGAAGCAGGATTTGAACTGACTCCAGAGCTGGTGCTCTGTGCACCACGCCACCTAGCTGTCCCCAATTATTAAGCTTCAATAAAGGCATAAAGGACAGCCAATTCATGTTGAGTCTGCCTGGGCAATCTCTCTAGATTCCATTCCCTCTTCTCCATCCATATTGCCGCCATTCCAGGTTGAGATTTGTGCCGCCTCTTGGTAACTGGACTACCGTAACGTCTTCCCAACTGGTCTGGCTCCTTCTAGTTTCTCTACCCCCTTCTTCAATCTGTCACATAGCTGCCAAACTAACCTTCCTCCGGCATAAATCTGACCCATGCCACTCCTAAGCTCCAAACCTCCATTGGCTCCACAGTATAAAATAAAATTGTAACTCCCTCCTAATTCTGGCATTCAAGGCTCCCATCAATCTTTCTAGTGTTACAGTACTCCCCTTTTTGTGCATCATGTTTTCATTAGACTAGGCCATTCATTGTTTCTCCCAATCCCCAATCTTGTGCTTTCCAGCCAAAAAAAACACCAAACAGAAAACAAAAAAAAACCCCAAACAACAAAATAAATAAGAACACAAACTTCAAAAGTCCTCAGAGATGTGCCACCCCCAGATTCTGAGGCAGGAAAATTGTAGTAGTGACCCTTCTTTTCCCTGTTGATCATTTAAAATTGATTCCTTATGCCTGAATCTTAAGCACTTTCAAATTCCCCAGGGTCTCTTTAAAGTCAGATGCTTCACATTGCATGAGCTGGGAGAGATCCTGATTTCACTGCCTGTTTGTTCGTCTTTGGGGGAAAAAATACTGGAGCCTTCACTTTACAATAGGAACTGGTTCACTATGCACAGTGAAGACCGATAAAACCAGCCACTTGTACTGCACACATGGAAATAAGACCAAATAGAAATGAGTTTCAGCTCACTGGACCTTTTGTTCCAGACCTCTCTGTGAGGGTTCCAGAAAAAAAAAAGGGTGGGGGGAGGGAGAGTGTGTGTGAGGGAGGAAGAGAGAGAGAGAGAGAGATAGAGAGAGATTGAGAGAGAGAGACAGAAAGAGAGAGAGAGAAGGAAAGGGAGAGGGGGAAGGGAGGAAAGAGGGAGAGAGAGAACCAATTTAGCTATAATTGTATCTTCATTAATGAGACTGTTTAAATAGCTCTTTCTGTTGCCTTTCTATTTACTGACATTTTGCTTTTTTCCAGACAAATTAACCTTTTCCTAACTTGGCCTTTGATTCTGCCACCTACAGCAGATGCATTTAGATCACACAGTTTTGTATGATGCCTTGAGTTTAAATCTAGATTTTTCCTTTTTTTTAAATCAATGTTTAGACTGATTCTTCACCCTTGAGAAAATTCTTCCTCCCCCTCCCCACCCCCCAAAAGTTCACAGATAAAGTGAATGATATTCAGTTGATTACAAAAATTAAATGAAATATATTTATATTTTCTTTCACATTTAGCCAAAGAGTGAAATTCGAAACTAGGACATATGGGGAACAAGGAACCTAAAGAATTGGGGCTATTAGAAGCTAAAATTTAAAGAGATTTTTGAAGAATAATAATCTGAAATGGGGTCACCTTTCTGTAGCACCTTAAAGATTTACAAAGCAATTTTCTCACAACAACCCTGTAAGAGAAGTAATACATATTATAATTAGCATTAATAGTATTATTATGCATATTTAACAGATGAAACTGAGACTGAGAAAGGTGGTGATTTACAAATTCCTCTTGATTCCAAATCTAATGATACGGAGCTTGAAGCAACTTCAGAGGTTGTCTAGTCATTTTATAGATAAGGAGACCAGAGGATGGAAGCAGCTCATAGTCCAATAGGTATCTAGGCAGCAGGAGAGTGATTCAAACACAGCTTCCCTGATGCCAGTCAGCAAGGTTTCCACTGAATGGTACATGCTGACTCTGGTCTCATTTGTGATAGATTTTTATTTTTATTATTTCTTTTTATTCACTTTAAACTTAAATACAAAATGAGAAAATAAAACAAGCATTGCCATGTACACAGCAGAATATAAGAGAGGAATAATATGAAACAACAAATTTCTATTTCAAGAAACCTGTATAATAAATACTAAACATGGTTTCCAAAGCTGCCCAGCTTTTCTTTGCTTCCTTGTTGGTTTTCTTTTGTTCTCTGCTGTGCACTTTTTACTTTATTTTTTCCTCGCCCCCCAAGAAGGCTACAATTAAACACATACACACATATATGTATATATGTGTATGTTTATAGATAACTGTATACAAACATATCTATAAACATACGCATATATACACATATACTCATACACATAAATGTAAAACCACTCTACGTCTTCTCTTTCTCTGAAGGTGGAGAGCATCTTCCTTCATAGGTTCAAGTCTTTCCATGTTTTTCTAGATCAACCAGCTCATTATTTTCTACAACACAGCAATACTCCAACACAATTACATGCCATCTGAGAGATTGTCTATGAAAATTTTCCCCAGTTTTCTGCATTCCTTCTATTCTTGGCTACAAGAATATTTTAATTTAGAATAATGGAAATAGTTCATTTTATATTTCAACAATGCTGTTGCCTTATATAGTTTAAGGTCAGATACTATTGAATGTCCTTCCTGTACATCTTTTTTCCCCTGGTTTCTGTGAAATTCCTGACCTTTTCTTCTTCCAAATGAACTTTGTTATTGTTTTTTTTTTCCTCAGCAAGATTTGTTTTTAGTAATTTAATTGGGATGGCATTGAATAAATAGATATTAGTTAATAAAGAGATAAAATTGTCATTTAAAAAATTACATTGGCCTTATCTACCCATGAACAATAAATATCACTCCCATTATTTACATCTGACCTTATTTGTATAAAAAGTGTTTTATGTTTATGCTCATATAGTTCCCATGTCTGTTTTGGCAAGTATACACTCAGGTATTTTATATACTCTCTCACGATAGATTTTTAAACTTGCCAGAACCTTCTCCTGCTTATTTATTATGTCTTGCCCTTTTGGGTAACTTTCATAGGCTTATGGATCTAGAAGGATCTCAGAGCTCATCTAGTTCAACCCACACAGTTTACAGATGAGAAACTGAAGCACTTGCCCAACATGACCCAGGGAGTGTCAAAGCCTAGATTGAAACTCAGACTCTTGGACTCCAGAGCACTCAGTGTTCTTTTTTTTTTTTATAAACCACATCTTGCTGTCTTTTCTTATCTTCTCTCAAGGCTCACTGAAGTTGCCAGCTCCTCCAAGAAATCTCCCCCATGCTCCCGGTTAGAGCTGTCTCCCTCCTTAATTATCTCACATTTGCTCCTCTGGATACTTTCTGTATTCCCAAAGGAGACTCTAAGTTTCTTAAAAACAGGAGCTGCATCTGTCTTTGAATTCCCACTGCCCAAGTAATGTGTAGCAGATAGCAGGCACTAAAAGATATTTATTGTTGAATGAGCATGAGGAAAAGAGAGATGAGAGAATCTTAAAGCTGGAAGACTTTGGGGAGGTGACCAGAATTACCCTTCTCTGTCCCTCATTGCATGCCAGAGAAATGAAGCCATTGCCCAGGGTCACTCGCTGGAGTTAGTCAGAGCCAGAACCCAGGCCTCCACACTCCTAGTGAAATAGCTGTCCTATTAATTATCGCATCCCTCGGCTTTCCCTCTTTAAAAAACAAAGTAAAACGAAGCCTACCAAAAGGAGTATTCTGGATTACCACCTACTAAAGAGCCCCAGTTACACAATTTCATAAAAATCTGATGCTAGAGATAGGAAAGGCAGTGAGATGCTTTTCCTCCTGGAGTTAAATTTTGGCTTTTTATAAATAAAAAAGGTTTTTTGGACGGGAGAAAGCCCAATTGTTGATGACAATTCTATTCTTTCCTTCTGAAACCTGAAGGACTTGTAGAAAAATCTGCCTATTTTGCCCATAAAAATCAGAGCAAACAGTTCAATTGGACAAAATTTTGGAATCTCAGGCTAAGTAGACAACCACCCCTCAGTACTAAACGTTAGAAGGTACAAAGGTTTGAATGTTGCTTTTATGGCCATGCTGTTCCCCTACAGGACTGAATTCAGACTGATTGGATGTGGTGATAATAAGGGAAGAATTCAGAATGACTGTGGGTTTTGAACCTGGATGAGTGAAGAGTTGTAGGGCCCTCAACAGAAAAAGGAAAGTTAGGAAAAGATTGGAGGGGGGCAGATGAGTTGTTTTGGTCATGCTGATTTTGGGACACTCATCAGGCATCCAAGCAATGGTGGCCACACAGGACCACAGGTTCATCAGAGAGGTTTGGGCAGGACGTGTACATTTCTTACATCTCTCACAAATGGTAACCAGATCTCTGTCTCCAGCCCTTGAGTTCCAAGGACCTCAGAGGCTCTGAAGCAGCACATTCCACGCTGGGGGCAGGCTTCAATTATTAGGAAATTCCATCTCATATTACTCCTGCCTTGTAATAAAACATACCCCAGACTGCAAGCTTTGGCAGGTTCTTCCTGGAAGGCTGGAAAGCTGAACTGTCAACACTGATCCATCAACAAGCATTGTCTTTGTGCCAAGCCCTTTGCTTAACCCAGGAGTGAGAGACAAAACTGAGAGTGCCTGCCTTTAAGGAGCTTACATTCTACCAGAGGAGAAAGCTTGTCCTTACAATGTGCAGAATAACATCCAAGTACAGACAAAGCATCTACAAAACGAACACAAGGGGCAGCTAGGTGGTGTAGTGAATAGAGCACCAGCCCTGGAGTCAGGAGGACCTGAGTTCAAATTTGACCTCAGACACTTGACATGTGCTAGCTGTGTGACCTTGGGCAAGTCACTTAACCCCAATTGACTGCCCCCCCAAATAAATAAATAAAGGAGTGTTACTTTGAGAAATATATATTAGTTACATCACATTACTTAAAAAAAATAACAAAAACCCCAAAATGAACACAAAGCATCACGGAACCAAGGCACTAGCAGCTGTGGGGGAGTCTGGAGGAAACCAGGGCTTCCCAGAGGTGGAGGGAGAGTACATTTCAAGGATGAGGAGAAGATGGGGACAGGAGATGGGGTACGGAATAAACAAAGGTAACATGGGGCTGGGGTGTACAGAACTTTAGATGTCAGAGTTGATATTTGACCCCAGGTGTCATGGGAAGCCCCTTGGGATTACAGAGGTGAAGGGGGTGGGGAGAGGTGATCTGTACTTTGGGAAAATCTCTTTGGGGGTGTTTTTTTGGCAGATGGATTGGAAAGGGGAGGGAACTGAGTCAGGGAGAGCAAATAAAAGGCAATCATTGGGCAGTGAAAGTGGTGCAGCATTCAGGGTTGGGGCACTAGCCCTGGGATCAGAAGGACCTGAGTAATCTGACCTCAGACACTTACTGGCTGTATGACCCTAGGGAAAGCTCTTCACCCCAGTTGCCTTAAAAAAAAAAGAGGCAACCATTGCACTAATCTAGTCATTAACCTTAGTCCGAAAACAGTGATCTTGCTTCCCAGGGAAGCAAACATTTCAAGTCTTCCCCACTGTGGAGATGTGCTGATCAGCAAATGCTGGTGTTGGGAGAATTTCTCACTGAAAAGGCAAACAGAAAACATTCACATTTTCATAGAATCATAGAGTGTTAGGGCCTGGAGATTAAGTAGAATATCATCACAGGGTAAGACCAGATTCTTTCTTCTGACTGGGCGGTTCTACCTCTGACTTCGTGGTCCTGAATAAGCCACTTAACCTTGTGTTCCAGCACTAAGACCACAGATGGCAAAGCAGATGCTGGACAGCACTGGCAGGAGTCCCCCACACTGGGAGCTCCTTACGCAAATCTAGCCCTCAGTCCTCCCAGAAGAACAAACCCCAGTTTTCTACCCGGGGAAAAAGAAGTTTAAATTAGCTAGGAAGCTCTAAGATCACTGCTCATAAATGCTACAGCCAGGACTCAAACCCAGGAGTTCTGAATCCACGTTCCTCAGAGGATTTTCCTCCAATAACTATACTTTGACTAGTATTTTATTTTACTGATGTGTATCTCAAGTTAATGTATTTAAAATCTTAGATGCAAATCACCAATGTGGCCAAGAGTCTGCAGCCAATATGAATATGTGGTAACTGTGACAAAGTCCAAGCCTGCTTCTAATTACTTATCATAGGATGGCATGTGATTCAAGGAAATCAAGTATTTCTTGTTCCCTTCCTGTCCACAGGAAGTCCTGCAGGGAACCCCATTGACAAAATTTGTCCTCCTGCAAAAGAGATTTGTAAAGGGATGGATGAAGGAAGGGTGGGTCGGTACTCTGAGGCCAAAGCAAACAGGCTCATGGTGCTATCCTGACAAAACTTCCCACGAGTGTTTAGTCAATCCAACCCAGGCCCCCTAGTTTAAATAAATCTACAGCTGAGACCCATTTTTTAAAAATTGGGATTCCAAGCGGGTGAAAAAACCCCAAAGAAATTTGGCCTCTTTCTTCTCATTAGTTTAGAGGTCAAGCAGAAGGCTTCAATGAGTTGACTTATGTAAAGCCTATTACCAAATTAAACATCAATATAATTATGTAAATGTTTTAAATAGTAATCAATACTAGCTATTCTCCTTCCTTAAAACTCTGCCCCCAACATAGCTGTTGAAAAGCAAGGCACATTTGGCCACTGATGGAATAAGGCCTTGGTACCCACTGGGGACTGGACTCAGGAGGACCTGAGTTCAAATCCAGCCCCAGCCACTTTCTAGCTGTCCGACCCTGGGGCAAGGCAACTAACCCCGTTTGCCTCAGTTTCCTCATCTGTCAAATGGGCTGGAGAAGGATGGCAACCCACTCTAGTACCTTTGCTAAGAGAACCCCAAGTGGGGAGAGGATGCGACTGAAATGACTCAACCACAAAACAGGTCATTCAACAACAAGGGCAAACGAACCCCGTTTATTTTAAATAAATGAAAAGTCCTGCTGCTGCTGCTCTTCGGGAGACGACAACGACCTCGCGCCTCGCTTCCGTCCGGCCTCTTCGGCACCTGCCCGGCCCCTTCTCGGACGGTCCCCAGCAGCGGCTCCCGGCCCGGGCCGGCCCCTATATGTCCAGGTCACAGTCGTCGCGCTCATTGCTGTAGTTGAGCACGTGCTGCTTGATCTTGGACGAGTCCACCCAGGTGATGAAGTCCTCCATGGCGCGGGTGACCAGGCAGGCGGGGTCGGTGACCACGTAAGGGCCCACGCGCACGTGGCCCTGCTCCACGAAGGTGACGGCGGCGCGCAGGTGCTGCGCCATGCGCAGCTTGACGAGCACGACGGGCAGGCGGCGGCGGCAGAAGCTCGACGCCGTCACGGTGTCGCAGAGCTGCAGCGACGACTGCGTGGGCACGAGCCCCATGGCGTAGAGCTTGCCCAGCAGCGCGGCCGAGGCCCGCGCGCGGAACGGGTCGCGCTCGGGCAGATCGCGCAGGCGGCGCGCCAGGTCGCGCACGGCGCGGCTCAGTCGGTTGTAGCGCGTGTAGTCCTCGCGCCGCTGCACGCGGTAGCGCCGCAGCACGCGCAGCTCGTGCAGGTTGTGGTCGGTGGCCTCCCAGTTCAGGAAGTCCACCTTCTTCAGGAGCTTCTGCTCGTGGAACTTGAGCTTGCGCACCATGACGGCGGCGGCGGTGGTGGCTGCTTCGGCTGCGGAGGAGCGAGGGCCGGAGAGAGCGAGCGAGACGTGCACGGAGACAGACCTGCACTGTCTGTTCTGCGTACAAGCCAAAGCACTTCCGAGTCAGGCTAGGAGGCGGGCCCGCGGCCGGCTCCCTCCTAGCCATTGGTCGGCGGGCGGCGTGGGTCACGCCCCCGGCTCTTATTGGCCCAGAGAAAGCCACGCTCGTCCAGCCTCCGGCTTCCAACTAAACAGCCTGCTTCCTGGTCCCTTGACGCGCCTGCGCCTTGGGCTCCATCGGAGACGTGTAAGGCGTCCCGCTCGGCCCAGGTGACTGACTCCGGGCCTCGGCCTTGGCTCTCTTTTTAACTTTAAGCGTCCCAAGTCAAAAGAACGCTGATTAAACGCCTACTGTGTGCAGGCATCGTGCCGAGCCCTGCGGTACAAAGAGGCAAAAGACAGCCCCTGTTCAATGTGTATTTTTAATATTCGTGTTTAATGTGCATATGTGTGTCTATACCCGGCTGCTAGGTGGCGCAGCGGACAGAGCAGGGAGTCAGGAGGTCCTGAGTTCAAATGCGACCTCAGACATTTACTAGTTGTGTGACCCTGGGCAAGTCAATTTACGCTGATTGCCTCAATTTCCTCGTCTGTAAAATGAGCTGGAAAAGGACACGACATAGCCCTCCAGATAGCTTTGCCAAGAAAACCCCAAAAAGGGTCAGGGAGGGTCTGAAGTAACTGAGCGACAACACACACACATATGTAACTTTAATGTTTGCAGAGACAGTTTAGGTATGTGTGTGTATGTCTCTCTATATGATTATTTATTTTGCTTTTATCTTGTGTATACTTGCCTTCTCTGGCAGAGTGGAAGCCCCTTGAGCGCAGGCACCCTTTGATTTCATTTTTAAATCTCCGGGTGTCCAGCACAGCTGCAGGTGCTTCATAAATGCATCCTGATGGATTGCTTTGTTTGCGTCGAAACAGCATTTAATGTTTGCAAAGCATTTAACTTACATGCTCTCATTTGAGTCTCTATACAGCTGGGAGGTAGGAATTGCAATCCTCCTTCTGCAAATGAGACACTTGCTGCAGGAGAAAGTGAAGGCCTGCGCTTGTGGTCACATGGTTAGTGAATGTCAAGGGGTGAGGTGTGAAGCCTGGGCTTCCTTCCTCGACCCCCTCTCCCCCAACAGCTCTCTAACCACGACTTCACACTGCCTGACCAGGGGTAGCATAGGATCAGAGGAGGGGTGGGCTGTAGGGATATAGAGCACACATGGACAGCCCCAGTGCTTCTCTGCTATCTATGAAGTGGTGAAAGACCTTCAGCCCAGTTGTCATGCTTCTGGTCTTAAGATCCTTTTACAAACTTGAAAAATATTGAGGACCTCCCCCCAAAAAACATTTGTTTATATGGGCTATATCTATCTATATTTACTGTGTTAGAAATGAAAACTTCTTAGTTTTATTATGAAAATAATTTTGACCTTGAAGAACCCCTGAAACGGTCTCAGGGACCCTCCAGGGTCCACAGAGAACACTGAGAACCACTGACCTTTAGAGAAAACCCAATAGTACAGCTACTGATCACAGATCATTTCTAATTAGTTGAACTAACCTCGTTACTGTTGTTCAGTGTCTGACTCTTGGTGACCCTGTGGACTACAGCATGCCAGTTCTTGGCGATGATATTGGAATGTTTTGCCCTTCCCTTCTGCAGTGGATTAAGGCAAACGGAAGTTAAGTATCTTGCCCAGAATCACACAGCTGGTAAGTTGGCTAAGGTTAGATTTGAACTCAGTTCTTTCTCACTCCGGCTGCAACCCTCTGCCCACTGAGCCAGCTGGCTGCCTCCTGCCTTGTTACTACTAGACTATAAATTTGATGATGTCTTATCTCTATTCTTCTCCTTCCTCCCCATTTTTTAGGTGGAGAAACTGAGACCCAGAGAATTTATGGACCGGTGGCAATCTGCCCCATTGGAAGGAGTACCTACACTGATGAAATCACAAGTCCAGTAAAGTATATGATATTTCTAAAGGTATTTCTAAAATGCATCATGCTGTCCGGCACCCCCGCCCCCTACCCTTGCCTCTTGTCTCACCCCCCCCCCCCTCCTGCTTTGCTTCTCCTCCCTGAGCACATTCCTAGGCTGTTTCTCCCTCCACCCAGTGATGCAATCCATAAAAACAAAAAGGAAAAAAATGACCAAAAGTTAGCAGAGTGGGGAAAGTTCTATTTAAGTCAACAGATATTTATGAAACACTGGGCGTTGGTGGCCAGTGCGGGGTGGGGTGGGAGATAACCTCAGCTTAGTTAAGACATTATGAAGTGTAGGATCTAGTAATAACAAAGTTGGTCAGATTAATTAGAAAGGATTCACTTTCTGATCAGCAGCTTAGTAATTAGGGAGTCAGAGGCAGTAGTGTATGGAGGAGAGACCCAGAAGAAATATGAGTCTCAACTTCCCTATCAGGAAGAGAGGTATCAATAATACTTCTAGTAAGTAAGTGCTTGCAGGGTTGTTGTAAGAACCAAATGAGTTAGTTTATCTGATCTTTAAAGCGCTACATATAAAAATCCAGTATTGTTATTAAGGTGAATGTGGTGTACAACGTAAGGATATCTTGACATAGTACATGATAAGAACATAAGTCTGGTGAGGAGGAAGGTCATTGTTAGTAATGGTCATCAGGGGAGGCTTCCTGTAGGAGGTGGGATGTGAGCTGGACTTTAAAGATGAGTAGAATTTCATGGGGGCGGGGGTTGGGGGAGGGGAGGATGGAATATTCCAGCTACTGGGGATGGCTTGATTTGAGCACAGAGGAATATGACTGCATCTCTGGAGCTTCTCATGGGGGCAAGGGGGAGGGATCACATGAAACACCTGAGGGGCAGAGAAGGGCTGGTGTCCTTGGTCTCTATTTTTGGTGGAGGTGCAATGTAGCAGGCCAGAAACACTTGGGGCTGCTGAATACTAGGACAAAGGGCAAGGCAGGCATGGGGTTTTTAGTGGGGGAGCGTTCCTGTGGAGCCTGGAAGGAGCGAGTGTTTGTCTCACCTGTGGGGGGAGGAGCAAGTACTGAAGACGAACATTCCCTCCTTCACCATCATGCCCACTTCCCCCATGTGCCTGATCATGATGGGAAAATAAGATTTCTAGGAGATATGTAGAACCCTCAGTAATCAATATATTAATGATAGTAACAGCTGGCGCTTATACAGCAGTTTGTAAATATTGTCTCTGAGAGGTAGGTGCTGTTATTATCCCCATTTTATCGATGGAGAAACTGAGGCACAGAGAGTGTCACTGGCTTAGCCAGGGGCACGCAGCTAGTGAGTCACACACATTTGAATTCAGGTCTTCCAGACTGACTCCAGGCCCAGTGTTCTAACCATTGTGCAGACCCGTAGAAGGTCAGTACTGGAAGAGACCTTGATCCAGACCAGCTTTCTCATTTCACAAAGCCAGAAATTGAGGTTTGAAACGGGGAGGTGATTCTACCTCCGCAACACCTTTTCCATTCATTCCCTTCTGTCCACCACTTACACAAGCCACTGCCCTGGGTCAGCACATTTTTCACTTGTTTTTCAGTTATGTCTGACTCTTTGTGACCCCATTTGGGGTTTTCTTACTGGAAGTTATTTCCTTCTCCAGCTCATTTTACAGATGAAGAAACTGAGGCAAATAAGGTTAAGTGACTTGTCCAGGGTCACACAGCTAGACTGTGTCTGAGGTCGGATTTGAAGTTAGGAAGATGAGTCTTTTTTTTTTGGTCAGAGCAATTGGGGTTGCCCAAGGTCACACAGCTAGTACATGTGTCAAGTGTCTGAGGCCGAATTTGAACTCAGGTCCTCCTGACTCCAGGGCTGGTGCTCTACTCACTGCGCCACCTAGCTGCCCCAAAGATGAGTCTTCTTGATTCCAGGGCTGGCGCTCTGTGCACTATGGCGCCCCCTACCTGCCCCCTCGGTACATAGTAAGCCTTAATAAATGCTGGTTGAATTGAACTGAATTGAAGTTAGGTCCTCATATACCTGGTCTACTACAACAGCCCCTTATTGGACCTCCAGGTTCCAGTCTTTCCCCTCTCTAACCCGTCTTCTGCATAGCTGCCAATATTTCTTTTTAAATCTTTCTAAAGCACATGTCACTCCCTTGCTCAAAAACCTTCAGTGGCTCCCTCTTGCCTCAAGGATAAAATACAAACTCCTCAGCTTGACATTTAAGGCCCTTCACAATCTGGCTCCAGCTACCTTCCTAGATGTGTTGTACACTGCTCCCCTTTGCATCACTTCTGAATGAATGAATGAAAAAGCATTTATTAAATGCTTGTAATATGCCAGGAATTATGCTAAGCTCTGGAGATACAAATACCAAATAAAATGGTTTCTGCTCTCAGAGAGTTCAGAAAACAATGTATTTACGGGAGTGCTAGTCAGGGTAGGAAGTACCTGGGAGCCACCAAGGAAGTTGAGTTGACATGTCTTTTCTAGGAATAATGGCAGCATGGGAAGAAGTGAAAAGGGGGTCGGGGTCGTCAGGTAGCAGTGGCCTGGTGGCAGTGGGTTGGTTGATGGCCACAAGCCTGGAGCATCTACTGAACGTGATATAAAACAAGGTCTGGTCTGCTGGTCTGGTACCAGCTGGTTACAGTGAGCTCATTCACCAATCAAGACAGCTTGCTCAGTGGCTGGAGTTCCAAAGCTGAGTGGATTAAGTCCCTCAGGACCTTGGGTCATTGTGTTTTGGTAGATCCTGTCTAGATGCATTGTGGAGAGGTGGAGAGGCAGCAGGTGGATGGGGAGATGGCCTTGTCGGACAGCAGGATGTGACAGAAATCATGATCTGGGATTATTTAGATAAAGCAGGTTATCTCTGAGAATCCCTAGATTTTTGATCCAGAGATTCCATTGCTAGTCTAAGCCTTTTTGTCAAAGATAGAAAGATAGTTCCTATATATTCGAAGTATTCATTATATCACTTTTTTTTCTCATAGCAAAAAAACACAAAAAGGTGGAAAACATTGCCAGGGAATGGCTAAACAAACCATGGTCTATGAATGTAATGGAATATTTTTGAATCCAGAGAATCATGGGAAGAGTCGTATAAAGGTATTCTATACTGAGTTCAGTAAGCAAAACCAGGCAAACAGTATACCCAGTGATGACCAGGATGGAAAGGAAAAGTACACAAATGAAATTCAACACAGTGTAACCCTAACCATCCTTGGCCCAGGAATAGAGATGAGGAAATGTACCTGCTTCCTTTAGCTGGAGAGGTGAGAGAGGTGAGTGTGGCTGTAGCACCTGCTGCCAGATGTGGCCACTATGTCAGCCTGCCTTTTTCTTTGGTATGATAGAAGGCTCACTAGAATAATAGGTATCAATAAAACTTAAAAATAAGAATTTAAATGTTTTATTAAAAATTAATTTAAAAGAATTAATTTAAAGAATTAATTGGAGGAATTAATTTTAAAATAAAAACTTTTAAAATTAGTTTTCAGCATTCACTTCCATAAGTTTTAGATTTTCTCCCCCTCCCTTCCCCCTGACTCCCCAAGACAGCATGCAATCTGATATGGGCTCTACATATACATTCCTTTTAAACACATTTTCACATTAGTCATGTTGCAAAGAAGAATTCTAATGAATGGGAGAAACTGTGAGAAAAAACAAAACAAAGCAAAAAATAAAAAAACAAAGCACTCTGTATTCCTACTCCATAGTTCTTTCTCTGGATAAGGATGGCATTTTCCATCATGAGTCCTTTGGAATTGTTTTAGGTCCTTGCGTTGCTAAGAATTGCTGAGTCTATCAAAATCAGTCATCACATACTGTGGCCGTTATTCTATACAGTGTTCTCCTGGTTCTGCTCACTTCGCTCAGGATCGGTTCATATAAGTCTCCAGGTTTTTCTGAAGTCTGCCTGCTCATCATTTCTTATAGCACAATAGTATTCCATTACCTTCATATACAACAACTTGTTCAGCCATTCCCCAATTGATGATGGGTATCCCCTCAATTTCCAGTTCTTGGCCACCTCAAAAAGAGCTGCTATAAATATTTTTGTACATGTGTACATTTTTATGATCTCTTTGGGATATAGCCCTAGAAGTGGTATTGCTGGGTCAAAGGGTATGCACAGTTTTATACCCCTCTGGGCATTGTTCCAAATTTCTCTCCAGAATGGTTGGATCAGCTCACAACTCCACCAACAATGAATTTAGTATTCCAACTTTCCCACATCTTCTCCAACATTTATCATTTTCTTCTTTTGTCATGCTAGCCAGTCTGATAGGTGTGATATGTTACCTCAGAGTTGTTTTGATTTTCATTTCTCTAATCAATAGTGATTTAGAGCATTTTTTCATATGACTATGGATAGCTTTAATTTCTTCCTCTGAAAACTGCCTGTTCATATCCTTTGGCCATTTATCAATTGGGGAATGACTTGTATTCTTGTAAATTTGACTCAGTTCTCTATATATTTTACAAATGAAGCCTTTATCAGAGATGCTAGTTGTAAAAATTCTTTCCCAATTTTCTGCTTCCCTCCTAATCTTGGTTGCATTGGCTTTGTTTGTGCAAAAACTTTTCAATTTAATGTAATCAAAATTATCCACTTTGGATTTCATAATGTTCTCTACCTCTAGTTTGGCCATAAATTCCTCCGTTCTCCATAAATCTGACAGATAAACTATTCCTTGCTCCCCTAATTTGTTTAGCATTAGCCTTTATACCTAAATCATATACTCATTTGGACTTTATTTTGGTGTATGGTGTCAGATGTTGGTCTATGCCCATTTTCTGCCATACTCAAAAAACATTATTTTGAGGGGAGGGGAGGGGAGGGAGGGAGAGAGAGAGAGAGAGAGAGAGAGAGAGAGAGAGAGAGAGAGAGAGAGAGAGAGAAAATTTTTTGGAGAGCCTTAGCTCATGGGGGCATCTCCTACCAGCCTTTCCTGGTCTTTCACATTGCCAGTTTTTTCTCCTCTCCTCAGATGTGTCTATGTCTCTCTTTATATGTTCTATCTCCCTGGAGTAGAGTGTTAAGTCCCTCGGGCAGAGGCTGCTTTTCTTTGTGTTGGTATCCCTGGGCCCAGCACATGCTTTACACATTATAGGTACTAATAAATGCTTGTTGGATTTGATTGGAATTAGGGTTAGTAATTTGTCCAAGATCCCAGTACTAGCAAATGCAGTCAGGATGAGAAGCCAAGTCTCCTGATGCCCAATCCAGAGCCCTTTGTACAATACCACATACATACCTTTTAACTCTCATAAAGGAGAACCAGCAGAAAAATGTATATAGTGACAATGAAATGTAAAAAAAAACAGTTTTAAAAGACTTAAGAACTCTGACCAACACAATCATGATTCCTGAGGATGGGTGATGAAGAATGCTACCTACTTCCTGCCACAATGGTGATAGACTCAAGATGTAGAACAAGACACACGTTTTTGGACATGGCCAATATGAGGATTTGTTTTACATGACTGTTCATATTTGTTATATGGGGGTTTTTCTTTTCTTTTTTCAGCAGGTGGAGGTGGTAGGAGAGATACAAGAAATGCTGGTTAATTGAAAAAAATAAAATTTAATTAATAACCGCTGTTGGGATGATAGGTTGGGAGGGGACGGTGGAGCTCATTTAGCCCATTTCTTATCCTACACAAAAAACCCTTAATAGTATCACAGTCAGACAAAATTGAAACCTTTGAACAATAAAAAAAGATATGTAATTCATACAGGAGCAAATGATTTTGTGTGCATTCTTGAGCATGACATCCACTGGTGGCCTTCCCTTCCTTGTTAGCTTTCATAGTGGACACCATCTTGATTTTCCAAGTACTTCTTGCATAGGTAAGTAACTTCAAGCTGTCAAAGGAGGCAGCCCAAGTTGGTGGAGGAAGGTTTACTGATTGTCTCCATCTGCCAGTGTGGACTCCTACAACTTCAATTCAAACATTTATTAATTACTTTGTGCAGAGCATGGTGCTAGCTAGTGGGGAGAGCCAATGTTTAGAGAAGACAGACCCTGCCCTCACAGAGTTTTAGGTCTAAAAGGATGAATAACAAGAATACGAAATATCATCTATATAAGAAAGATGCAAACCAACTGCTTTTCAAAGATTAAGGTATGGCTAAGGTCATGATTGACTGGGGGAGATTGAGGAAATCTTCATGAACCAAGTGATATTTGAGACAGTCTTAAAGGAAGGACAGGATTTCAACATGTACAGGTGGGGGATAGAGGAGAACTGGCAACAATTTCAGTGATAGGGACAGGACCTGCACCAGCTAAGGTTTGGAAGACAGCAGCACCATAGGGTCTATATTGGCAGTCAGAAGTAACATAAGATTATTTATAGACTTGGAGCTGGAAGGAATCTTGCCGGGTATCTAGTCCAACTCTCCCATTTTATAAATGAAGAAACTAAAACTTGAGGGGGCAGCTAGGCAGCCCAGTGGATAACATGCCAGGAAGATTCATCTTTGTGAGTTCAAATGTGGCCTCAGACACTTACTAGCTGGGTCACCTGGGCAAGTCACTTCACCCTGATTGCCTCAAAAAAAAAAAAAAAAGAAAGGATTCAAGTTGGGTGAGAATAGAGGGAGGGAGAGGGACTGGAGAGGATGCTCTCCAGGCAGGTGGTGATACTGTTAGGTGGCATCTCCTGTGAAGTTGCTGTGGGAATATTCAGAAAGGGACAGATTTGGAAGATTCCATGAGACTTCCACAACACTGATGCCCCAGTGGGCCGAAGCGGGAGACATCTGTTGAATTTTGCTGACTGTGAGTTTGTTCCAAACTACTAGAACTGTAGCCATCAAGGACTCCCCGTGTGTCTTATCACACCAAACTGAAACTCCTGTAGTAGAGGTTCTCCAAGGCCTTCCCCAATCTGCACCCACCTTATCTCCTCATCCTCCTCTCTGATCACCCTCCTATCTATAGTTGACCTTGAGGAGCTGGAGGCCAGGCCTGCTGAGAGTACCCCCTCCAGTCTCGGCTCATGCTGTCCCAACCAAGAACATTGTATCCTCTCTGTCCCACGGAGTGTTCCAGATGGAAGGGCCCTTAGGGAACATTTTGGTCCTCGGATCTAACCTAACCCTTCATGTTACAGAAGACTGAGCATCTGAAAGATTAGACAGATGACTTATCTAAGACCCATTTTTAAGAAGCAGCTGAGCCAAGGTCTGACCCTGGGTCTTTGTAATCTTTGTTGTCCTGCTCCAAAGTCCCCAGCAGTCCCACCGCTCTACAAAGCTTCCTCCTACCAACTGGATCTTCTTTTCTGAAATCCAAGTACAATCCTGACAAATGGAGACTTGAACTAACTTCAGGCAACTCATTTGCCTAATCAGATTGAGGGTTCCCTGAGGCAAGGGAGATGTTTGCTCCTTCTCCAGTGTCCTCTCACCTACTAGCTCTGGGCACACAGATGACAGTCAATAAAGGCTTGTTGATTGATTGGTTAGTAGGTCACCACTAAATCCAAACAGAATAACTTGTAGAACCATGATTGAAATGCCAAGGTTTTTCCATAGCCCTAACAAATCAATTCAACAAACATTTATTCAGCGTCTGCTATCTCCAAGGAATTGGCTGTGCTAGGTGGCTGGGGATAGAAAGGCAAAAAATAAACTCCTCAGTTTGACATTTAGAGGACTCTGGCCATTTGAGAGTTTACTTTGTGCAGAAAGAAAATCACGTGTAGGTACACAGATAATCAATTGACAAGCAAACCTTTATTAAGTGCCTACTAATACGAAGCAATTTCCGGAGGGAGTGGGAATCTCACTAGAGTTAGTTTTCACTATTATTATTTAACATGATAATACATGAAGGGTTCACAGGATTGGAAGTCAGAGGACCTGAGTTCAAATCATGACCATGTCACTTGCTACATTGTGACCTTGTCACAATTATGTCACTTAACCTCAATGAGGTCTCAGTTTCCTTAACTGTAAAATGAGGAGTTTGGACTAGATCGCTTCTAAAGTCATTTCCAGGTCTAAATTTATGATTCTAAAGGGCATCTCCAACCATGGAACCTCCCTTCCACCCTTACTTAATAAACTCCAGTGGCTCCCAAACATCTCCAAGATCAAATATAAAATCCTCTGGCATTTAAAGCCCTTCATAGCCTGGCCCCCTCCTCCCTCTCCAATCTTATTATTCTTATCCCACTCCATATACTTTGTGATCCAGTGACACTGGCCTTCTGGAAATTCCTCACCCATGACGCTTCCTCTTTGCTCTCCAGCTTCCCTGGCTTCCCTGAAGTCTCAGCCCACTTCTGCACAGAGCCTTGTGCCGCTTGCCTTCCCTCTGATGATTATTTCTTATTTATCCTGACTATCCATTTGGCAGATCTATCTATTTGGCACGTAGTCGTTTGTATGTTGTCTCCCTTGAGAGCAGGGGCAGTCTTTTGCCTTTCTTTGTATCCCCGGGGCTTAGCACAGGGCCTGACACATAGTAGGTGAGCAATAATACAAAGAAGCCTGGATTTGGGCTGAGAGAAGTCATATACGGAGAAATCTTGGTCAAGTCACTAAGACAGTAGAGGTCTCATTTTTCTTATCTGTAAAGAGGATTGGACTCGGTGCCTTCTTAAATCTATGGCCTTGTGGTGCAGTGACCAGAGTCCCTAGCCTTGGAGTTGGAGTCTTTGGGTTCAAATCCTGACTAACCATTACTACTTTGGGAAGTCATTTAAAATGAGGGTGAGGTCATCTTCCAGTTCTAAGTCTGTGACCCCAGATTACATAAAAGATTTGGACTGAGAGGCCTGGGTGGAAATCCCAATTCTGCTCCATAGGTGGTCTTGGTCAAGTCACCAAGCTTCTCAGTTTCTAAATGAAACGGTTGGAGCAGATAGCCCACCAGGTCTAAACGTTGGCAGTGTGGTTCAGAGGCCATCAATATCCCACCCGTGGGACCCTGGGCAAGTCACTTCTCCAGCGCTTAGCACAGTGCCGGGCACATAGAAAGTACTTAACGAATGTTTGTTGCCTGCTTCTCTGTCACGTCTTTGGGTCTCAGTTTCCTCATTTGTAAAACAAAGAAGTTGGGCTTGCTGGACTCTGGGGACCTTTCCAGCTTACTTTGATTCTATCACAGACACCTGTAATGCAGTTTCTGTCCTCTCTGTGGTCATTCTCCTGTCCTCCTCCTCCCCTGGGAAGCCAGGAGGCGGTTGCTACCCCGACTCCCACCCCCACCTCCCTCGCCTGAGGCTGCCTCTAGAGGGCGCCCGGGAGGCCGGTTAGCCTGTTCTCCCTTTCCCTGTTCCCGACGCTTCGCTCCCGAGCTTAGCAAACTTTCGGAGTTTCTCCTGCTCTTGCGTCATGGAAAAGGTTGGAGGGTGACCGGGAGAGTGGGAGGCCAGGAAGCCGGGAGAACTCCCCTGGTCTAGCGGCCCAGCCCCAGAACCGGTGTGGGTGTGTGGGCTACTACTCTGCGAGACCGTGGGGAGGCCGGGCTCGCTCTCGATCTCGGACTGGGCAGATCGGCCTAGAGAGCCCGGGAAGACGGACACCGCCTCCACGCCGGCAGCGCCCGCTCTCAGGGGCTCGGGGGGCCAGCTGCCCTCCGAGGCGCCTGCAGCTGCTGAAAGTTGCGTCGGGGCCGGGATCCGCTTCCAGCGGGGCACCCGGGGCCGGAGCGCCCGCGCCCTTTTCGCCACTTCCAGCCCTTCGGACCCTCCAGCTCCTGCTTCTGCCTCCACCTAGTAGCCCTCCTGGAGCGGGCCCCCGAGACCTCGGCCTCTGCGGGCGTGCTTGGGTGTGTTTGCGGATGTGTGGCTACAAGATGGAGTGAAGGGAGCCCCAGTGCCAGCCGCGCGCCCCGAGGGCTGTGAGCGCAGGTGGGCAGCTGGGTCGGGGCCACCCCGCTCCCCCGGCGCTGCGCCGGGGACTGCATCCCTTTCTCCTTCCCATCCCTCGGTCCAAACGGAAGTGCCTCTGTTTTTGCTGAACTCCTCTGGCGGCTCTCTCTCCTCCGCCCTCCCTGCGAGTCTCCCTCCCTTCATCTATCCTTCTCTCCCTCCCTCCCTCCTTCTCCAATCATCCCTCCCCCTCTGGACACAAGAACCCGGAATCGCATTTTTTTTAAACCAGCTTCTTGTAATCGCTGCAAAGTTGATTGTTGAGGTGCCTCTCGGTCCTGGGAGAAGGTCTGCCCATCGCTTCCCAGCCGGGACTCGGAGACAAGCCAACAGGATCACACCTCGTTCCCAACTCTTCAGCCTTTTTTTTTTTTTTTTTTTGAGAAATACCGCTCTCTGTGTGTGTCTGCGTGTTCGTGAGTGTGGAATTTGCATTTTGTTTTCCTCCGCGGGGATTTGGGGGAGAGCCCTTGTGCCCACTGTTGGTGGTGGCGGGTGGGTGGGTTGGCTTGTGTTTTAATGATTGATTTTATCCGGGGCTTTCCTCCGCGTACTTTGGTCTGGCTCCCAAGTTCCTAGCTTTTTGCTGCGAGTCAGTTTCAGGCGGGTGGAAACTGACCAAGAATTAAGCAAACAAAAGATTCCAAAAGAATCTGGCTGAGGGTTTCCTTCAGTACCTTTTTGATTCCTCTCAATCTCCCCAGGCACTGAGGAGGGTCTTTTTTTGGGGGGGGGGCGGAGTGTAGAGAGGGAGGACAAGTGTTCAAGCCAAGGGTTCAGGGGCCCAAAGGAACTTGGCCCCAAGACCCTCCTTTTTCTCTGGATCCAGGTTTGCTGCATGGTCTGTTTTGATCTGAAAGTTCACGTGAATTTTCCCGAGGTCTTGTGTAAGCCTTGGATTGCTGTTGTTTTTTTCCCCCGGATCTTGTTGGGAAGCGAGAGGGAGGCGTCCACCCTTGGATTTATTTCAGCCTTGTTAGGTTTTCCTTTTGCCCCTCTTGGGCTTTTTGGAATTTTTTTTTTAAACCCAGTTCCTAAGAAGAGGAAAGGGAAGAAAGAAAGCAAGCAAAAAATCCTTAAGATATCCCCACAAGCAAACTAACCAGTGAGTAGCTTTTGGAAGGAGGTAACTGTTAGCTACTTTTCATTTTGAACTTTTTTTTCTGGGGCACTGTTCTCACTTAAAGTGCATTCTTTGGGTTCTTGGCCTGTTTTACAGTGCTGGTATCTAGGTGTGATTTTTTTTTTTCCCTTTTGGGAGACTTAGGGAGGAAAGAGATGTAAAATTGCAGCCCAGAGCAGGCTGTGGGAAAACAAGAAGCCAGATGGAGACTGTGAAATGAGTACCTAATGGGTGATGGTGTCCTGGCAGGGCCCCCTTCTCTGGCCTGTATTGTCACCTAGGACCAAATCAGAGCCCCGTTGGAACAAACTGTTTGCAGCCCTCTCTGGGCTATGTCACTTTCCACCAGGGGGGTGAGAGCTGTGTGGAATGCAAGGGCCACACTTGAACTTCTGGCCTGTGTTGAGGGTAAAGGGACAAGATTGTTGTGGACCCTTGGTGACTGCGTGTGTGTGTTTCTGCATGTGCATGTCAGAAGGCCCTGTCCCTACTTAAGTTTACTTGGGGTCTGAGCTGCACCCTCTTCCCCTCTGCCTTTCCCATAGACTTTCTTTCCCTATCAAAAATACCCAACTCCAGCCATGGCATTGAAAGGCCGAGCACTTTATGACTTCCAGAGTGAAAACAAAGAGGAGATCAGCATCCAACAGGATGAGGAACTGGTGGTCTTCAGTGAGACCTCCTTGGATGGATGGCTACAGGGGAAGAACAGCCGGGGGGAGACTGGGCTATTCCCTGCCTCCTATGTGGAGATCCTCCGATGTCGTTCAGACTCTAACTACACAGACTATTCAAACAGCCCGGCCAGCTCTCCCAGCAATGAGACTTCTTTCTATGTCTCCCCTGTGGTCAACACAGGCATCATGTCTCACCAGGGCAGCTTTGAGGATGATGATGAGGACTGGGATGATTGGGATGACGGGGGCACTGTGGTGGAGGAGCCACGGGGTGTTGGGCTGGGTACCAATGGGCACCCCCCTCTCAACCTGTCCTATCCCGGTGCCTATCCCAACCAACACGTTAGCTTCCGGCCCAAGCCACCCCTAGAGCGCCAGGACAGCACTGCCTCTGGCAAGCGGGGTAGCGTGGTTGGGCGGAATCTGAACCGCTTCTCCTGTTTTGTCCGCTCGGGTGTGGAGGCCTTCATCCTGGGCGATGTACCCATGATGGCCAAGATTGCTGAGGCCTACTACATTGAAATGGGTCCCAAAGGCCCTCAGTGGAAGGCCAGCCCCCACCCCTTTGCCTGTTCTGTGGAAGACCCCACCAAGCAGACCAAGTTCAAGGGCATCAAAAGCTACATCTCTTACAAACTCACGCCCAGCCACGTGGGCTCACCCGTCTACCGGCGCTACAAGCACTTCGACTGGCTGTATAACAGGCTGCTGCACAAATTCACAGTGATCTCAGTGCCGCACCTGCCAGAGAAGCAGGCCACAGGCCGCTTCGAGGAGGACTTCATTGAGAAGCGCAAGCGCAGGCTGATCCTGTGGATGGACCACATGACCAGCCACCCCGTGCTGTCCCAGTATGAGGGCTTCCAGCACTTCCTGAGCTGCCTGGATGACAAGCAGTGGAAGATGGGCAAGCGGCGGGCGGAGAAGGATGAGATGGTGGGGGCCAGCTTCCTTTTGACCTTCCAGATCCCCACTGAGCACCAGGACCTCCAGGATGTGGAGGACCGTGTGGATGCCTTCAAGGCCTTCAGCAAGAAGATGGATGACAGCGTGCTGCAGCTCACCAACGTGGCCTCAGAGCTCGTGCGCAAGCACATCGGGGGCTTCCGAAAGGAGTTCCAGAAGCTGGGCAATGCCTTCCAGGCCATCAGCTACTCCTTCCAGCTGGACCCCCCCTACAGCTCTGATGCCCTCAACAACGCCATCTCCCACACAGGCAAGACCTACGAGACTGTGGGCGAGATGTTTGCCGAGCAGCCCAAGAATGACCTCTTCCAAATGCTGGATCGCCTTTCCCTGTACCAGGGCCTGCTCTCTAATTTCCCTGACATCATCCACCTGCAGAAAGGTAAGGCCTGGACTGGGGCTGGCCCTAAGGAGGGGCTCAGGGAAGGATGGAGGGCAGGGGAGCCCCTGTTCCTTTTTAATAACAATATCCCACACCTTCTGTCTGGCCAAAACGGTTCTTTTCAAGACTTTTCCCTCTGATATGTTCATTTCATTCTTGCAGCACCCTTCTGAGATAGGGGGTCATTATCCCCATTTGAGAGATAAGGAAACTGAAGTCTAGAGAGGAAAAATGATAAAAGTTATACAGCTAGTTGGAGCAGGGCCAAGACTAGGACCCAAGGCTCCTGCCTCACCCTCCAGGCTTCTCGCCATTACACTCTCTCTGCCCCGTGTTTACTTTCTTTGGGGATGCCAGTCCACCGCGAACCTCTTGGGTCAGGAGCTCTGACTGCCTGTAACTTGGTCCTCATTTTACAGATGAGGGAGACTGAGGCCCAGGGAGTGTTAAGTGACTTGCCCAAACTACTAAGTGACAGAGTAGGATTTAAACCCAAGTCTTCTGCTACGTCACAAGGCTTTAAAAAACAAAACCACCATTCTTTTTACCAGGATCAGTTCCCAAAGAGTAAGTGAAGGTGTAGACAAGAAACAGAGAAAGGAAGTGATTCATTCCAGGTTGCACAGTGGAGCCCAGGGTGGGTCAGGGGAAGGAGACCAGAAGTCCTTGCTCTTACCCTGTAACCGTCCAACCTCCTCCTTTCCTCTTGTCTTTCTTCTCTTGACCCTTCACCTCTCCCTCATCCTTTTCTTCCTCACCCTGGGTGAGTCACCGGCTGAACTAGGCAGGTCCCTGTTGCCTGGGCAGGCCGCCATACTGTCAGGATCCCTGGCATGGG
This sequence comes from Trichosurus vulpecula, assembly GCF_011100635.1. Lineage (NCBI taxonomy): Eukaryota > Metazoa > Chordata > Mammalia > Diprotodontia > Phalangeridae > Trichosurus > Trichosurus vulpecula. Next base: position 52,365,339 of record NC_050580.1, read on the forward strand.
TCCACAACTGAGCCTCCCTGCCCGGTGCCTCCCAGTTCAGAATCTTGGGGTGAGGGGACCTGTTGGAAAAGCTTGATGGAGACTTTGCTGCTTCTTCCTGGGGCCGAGGGGGGTCACTAAGGGAATAGAGGCTGCTGGGCAAAGGGGAAGTGTGGCCATACCCACAGGCTGGAGCTGGCCTAGGTCAGCTCTGGAACTCAGAAAGACTGCCTGGAGGGGGTTGGGCTGGGCCTGCAGGAAGGGCCAGGAGCTCTCTGGGTCTGGGCTCCCCCTTGCTTGCCTCTCCTCCCCTCCTCACCTCACTCTTCTGCTTAAATTACCTCTTTGCATTTCCTTTCAAGCCTTCCTTCTCCCAGGAAGACAGAACAAAGAACATGTTCAATGGGGGCTGAGGCCTCTAGGGATGTGGGGTGGTTCTGAATCCTGTGAAGGGGGAACAAGTGTTTATTGAGTTAAATTGAGGGGAAACTGGGTAGGGCAAGTTGACAGGGCAGGATGGAGGCCCAGCCTCTGTGTCCTGGAAACTGGGGGTTAGAATGGAAGGCCCAACCTCTGTGTGCTGGAAGCTGGGGGTTAGGATGGAGGGCCCAATCTCTGTGTCCTAGAACCTGAGGGTTAGGTTAGGATGGAGGCCCAGCCTCTGTGTCCTGGAAGATGGGGGTTAGTTTAGCATGGAGGCTCCAGCCTCTGTGTCCTGGAAGCTGGGGGTCAGGATGGAAGCCTAGCTTGTGTGTTCTAGAAGCAGGGGGTCAGGATGGAGGTCCAGCCTCTGTGTCCTGGAAACTGGAGGTTAGGATGGAAGGCCCAGCCTCTGTGTCCTGGAAGCTGGGGGTCAGGTTAGGATGGAGGCCCAGCCTCTGTGTCCTGGAAGCTGGGGGTCAGGATGGAGGCCCAGCCTCTGTGTCCTGGAAGCTGGGGGTCAGGTTAGGATGGAGGCCCAGCCTCTGGATGCTGAGGATCAGCTGTGGGGATCTGGCCTCTCCACACACCAGGAATACTATCTGTGCCAGCCTCACACTCCTTTAGCTGCCACTTTATTCTCATTTTCTCATCCCTCTTCCCTCCCTTGTTCCTTCCCCTTCCCTTCCCTTCTTTCCTCTTCCCTTCTTTCTCCTCATCCCTCTTCTTTCTTGTTCTCTCTCTGTTCCCATCTGTTCTTTTCCTCCACCCTCCTCTGTCATCTTCCTCCTCCTCCTTCCCTTCCTTCTCCTTCCTGCTTTCCCTCTCTGCCTACTGTGTTTTTCTTTATGGAAAGAATCCTGAATTTGCAGTCAAGAGACCTGGGTTCCAATCCTGGCTCTGGCTCCCTTGGTGACCTTGGTCAATTCACATGCTCTCTAGGCCTGTTTCCTTGAATATAAAATAAAGGAGTGGGACTAGATGGCCTGGGAAGCTCTCTTCCATCTCAAAATCTGGGATCCTAGGATTTTTCTCCTGTCCTATCCTCTCTCTCTTCCCCCTTCTTTTTCCTTTGCCCTTTTCTTTCCCATCTATTTCTCCTTTTCTGTCTTCCTCCCTCCTCTCTCCTTCCCCTTCTTTCCTCTCTACATTCTCTTCCTCTACATTCTTCTTTCTTTCCTCAGTTTCCTCTCCTGCATTTGCTCTGTCTTCCCCAGACCCCTTCCCTTTTACTTTTTCATCCCCCTTCTCTTCCTCCCTTTCTCTTTCTCCTTCCTTTCTCTTCTCTTTTTCCCCTTCCTATCCTCTTCTCCTTTTCCCCTTCCTTCATTCTCATTTCTCTCCCCCTCAAAGAATCCTTTCATGATCGAAGGAAGCCAGAATAGGATGGCATGGGAGTGGGGGCTGGACTTCCTTCCTCCTCTTCCTCTTTCAGTGGTCTGAGACCAGGGGTCAAGGCTTCTGCTGAGTTAAGAAGACAAGAGGCCCGGGCACCGCTTCTTGATTGGCCGCCCATCACTGCAGTGATCTCAGGCCAGCTTTACACATCTGTGAGCTGAGTTTCTTCATCTGTAAGATGAAGGTGGACCTAAGTGACCTCCGAGGTTGTAGGGCATTGAGGTTTGAGGGACACCAACTGCTAGGAAGATGTTGAAAGAAAAGAGGGTGAGAATGGGGGAGCCCAGAGGGAGAAGCTCTGGGTCTTGTGGCTAGGGTGGTGCTGGGCATAGCCCCCTGGGGACTCAGCTCCACACCTGCTCCTTTCTAGGAACAGCCCAGCCATCTCCTCCTGGGGAGTGGGGAGGGAGTGGAAGAAAGGCTTCCTCCCTCTCCTCAGAGTAGGGTCAGCCTTTACAAAGGCACTGCCCCCTTTGAGTTGTTGGTCTCTTTCTGCTCAGATTATATCAGCTGGCCAGATGTGACTGAGGAGGGGATGGTGTCTCCTGGGATGTTGGGTCCTTAGGGGGATGGGCAGCTAGAAATGAGGCTCTGGGCAGAACTGAGCCTTACAAGGTCACACGAGAGCCTGTGCCTGACCTGGCAAGAGCTGGTTAGACCAGATCTCTGTAGATTGGTATGTTCCTTCGTGGGGGAGGTTGGGGGTGGGTGGGGGCTGGCTGAGCAGCTGCTTGCATGTGCTCCTTTCCCTCCCCTTCCCTCCCCTGCCTTCCCCTGCCCTCCCTTCTCCTCCCCTCCTGTCCTCTCTTTTCTTCTCCCCTCCTCTCTCCTCCTGTCCTTTCCCCTCCTCTCCACTCCTCTCTCTCTCTCCCTCTCTCTCTCTCTCTCTTTCTCTTTCTCTTTCTCCCTCTCTCTCTCTCTCTCTCTCTGTCTCTCTGTCTCTCTGTCTCTGTCTGTCTGTCTCTGTCTGTCTGTCTGTCTGTCTCTCTCTCTCTGTCTCTCTCTCTCTCTGTCTCTCTCTCTCTCTCTCTCTCTCCCTCTATCTCTATCTATCTATCTAGGTGAGATCAGAAGCCTATCTTAGAAGTCTGTTGCTTGCTCTCTTCCTAGCCCTGGATCCACTTGGGAAGGCAGGGGTGTCTCTGGGGATCTTTGGGGCCTCTGAGTTGAGGAGATAGTCTGGGGTAATAGAAAAAACTCAGGGCTTGGAGTGAGAAGGGACCTAGGTTTGAGTCCCAGCTCTGACACCTACTAGCTGTGTGACCTTGGGCAAATCAGAGGGCAGACTTCTTGGAGCCTCAAGTTTCCTCATCTGGAAAGTGGCAATGACAGTCATAATAATTAATAATAATAATAGTTGTTTTAAGGAAAGTGTTTTGTAAACTGTCAAGTGTGACAGAAGTGGGAGCTCTTATTAGCTTCTGAGGCCGATCCCCTCCCGGTCCCGTGAAGTTGAGCGGATGGTTTAATAATCCCCAGTAACTGGGTTCAAGTTGCAGTGGAAAGGAGTCAGGTAAAACCAAATTTCCTGCCTGTGGGGGTGGTATCTTTCAAGATGATGCCCCAAGCCCTTCTGCCCTGGCTGTCCAGAGGAGCTGTTGATCATAGCCAGTTGGAGAGGGTTAGGCCTACCTGGGAGCAAGGGAGGTACCAAATGACACCCTGGTCTTATGATCTTATGCGTGTTGCTTTATTTAACATCTTCCAGAGGAAGGGCCCCACAGAGGATCATCTGTGAAGAAGTAGGGGAATCTGGGCTGTAGAATCACAGAGAAGAGCTGGGACAACCCAGACATCTGACTTCCAGCTCTGGGCTCCCTCCCCTCTGGTGTTGCCTAGGGTGGTAGGGTTACCTTGGACTTTTTGTCTGTTGATCTTTCTCCTTAGGACCCCTTAAGTCCAGAACTTTGGGTCTGTAGCCACTCCCCTGACTTGGGGGATCACCCACTACCTCCCCACGTAATAAGCCTTGGGGTAGAGAAGCTTCTCATCTCCAAGGACCCACTCTCCAGGTTGAGAAAAAAAGTGGGGGGATGAGAGAGACAACAAGGGAGATGGAGAGACAGACAGACAGAAAGTGGGGGGAGAGAGACAGGAGGGAGAAGAGGGAAATAGAAAGGGAAAGAGGGAGAAAGAGAAAGGGGGGAGGGAAGGAGAGAGAAAGAAGAGGGGAAGGAGAGAGAGAGAGATACAGAGAGACAGAGAGGTAGAGAGAGAGATAGCGAGAGTCAGAGAGACAGAAAGAGACAGAGAGACAGAGACAGAGACAGAGAGAGACAGAGAGAGCAAGCAAGCATGAGCCAGAATATGCATTGAAACTTTTCTAGCTTATACCTATCTGGATTCTGTCTTTGGAGGCCCCTTCTGCCCGGGGGTTTTTTCTGATATCACAGGCAAGGATACACAGGTGGGGAAGCCAGCCTGGATTGGGAGTCTTGAGAGGGTTGGGGTGAGGGAGTGTTGTGTTGGGAAGAGCACCCTGCCCTATTAGTCCTATTTTCCCAGAGAAAGGAAGTACCAGGGTGCTAAGTCCCTAGAGCCATCCTATTCTGCCTATTGTGTGACTGGAGTGAGCACATGACAGGTAGCAGTGAGGAAGTGTGAGGAAGTCCCCTTTCTAGTCCTTGTCTCTCCTCAGTTTCTTTCTCTGTAAAGTGAGGTTATTGGACTAGATGAAGGCTTTGATCCCCTTCCACGTCTGACGTTCTATAATTCTGTGTCTGCTAAAATCCCTAGGAAGGATTACTTCTGTGGCCTCCGAAGAGGGTCAGGCATGATGGGCTGCCATGGTATCCAGAAGATCAGTAGATCAGGGCCAGTCACTCACTAGGGAAGATCCCAGCAGGAAAGGGAAGGGGAGGCCTCAGGAATATCGTGACCCAGCCCTATAGGCCTGACTCTGAAGCCACATCCAAGGAAGGAGAGGGGCTAGGGAGGGCTTTGTTGGCCCAAGTCCACCCCTTCCTTTGCCAGAGGAAGGAAACCAGGCTTAGGGCGGGTGGGAGCCTTTCTGGAGCTATACCAGTGACTCAGCAGGCTGGGATCTGGACCTGCCTTCTGGGAAGCAGTAGACTTCACTTCTCTATCTTTGTCTTCTGCACCAATATCAGACCCAGTGTAGGGGGCCTGCCCCATAACCAAGGATGGGCCCACAGAATGTTAGCATTGGAAAGGAGAGCCTGCATGTTTGCCAGTCCATTTTACAGATAAGAAAACTGAGGCCCAGATATTCAGATTATATAACTGGCTAGCAGCAGATCTGGGCCTCACTTCAGTCTGAGACCTTATGATAACTTAGATCTCCCTGCTAGAGACAGCTATTGATACGGTGGATGGAATGCCTAGGCCTGGAGTCAGGAAGACCGGAATTCAAATCCTGACTGTTTGACCCTGGGCAAGTCACTTAGCCTTTGTTTGCCTCAGTTTCCTCTGCTGTAAAATGAAGATTAATAACAGCCAGGGTTGTGCAGATCCAGTGAGATGTTTGTAAAGTACTTAACACAGCGCCTGGCACATAGTAGGTGTTTAATCAGTGAGCTCATTTCCTTCATTCCTTCCTTGCCTCTGAACACATTGAGAGCCTAATGCCAAATTTGCATCGAGGAGAAGCCCAACCCCAAGACCCTACTTTCACTTTTCCTCTCTCCCTTTTGTCATCACCTTAAGCCAAATCTGACTTTTGGAACCGGGTTCATCTTTCTAACCTTAGCCTTCAGTCTTGTGGCACTCTAAGACCTGGGCTACTTCTTCTGCAGTCCCAAAGAGGATAAGTGGTAGGATGCGGGAGAGAGAAGATGGGGCCCTGGACTGAAGGAATCCTTGCTTTTGGGGGCTCTTTCTTAGAAGAAGAGGGAGCAGTCAAGGCCTGAGTCTTTAATTTTCAAACTTGTAGCCTACCCTTCTGGCTGTTTTTTTTTCCCAGGATTCCTCAGCAGGGATTGGTCTCTGGTCAGCCTGTCCAGCATCTGAGCCTTTGGAGATGTTTTTAAAGGCAGCACTGGTCTAAGGGCAAGAATGTTGAGTATGGAATGAGATGGCCTGGATCCAAATCCTGCCTGGGATACTTACTGCCTGGGTGACTTTGGCCAACTCACTTCACTTCTCTGGGTGCCACTTCTTCACGTGAAAAATGAAGGTTTTGGACTAGATCCTACAGTCTCAGCTTTTATGTTTCATGGTCCCATGAGATCCTGGAGTCTTAAGATTATTGGATCTGGAAGGGACCAAAGAGGGGTCTAGTCTAAGTCCCAAGAATGGTCATACCTCTCTGCTTGGACAGGACCCTATCCTGCCATCTGGCCATGGTGAGAGATCATGGTTGGGGAAGTCTATATGGGCTGGTCTCATTAACTCTTACTGCTTATTTTCTCTCTTCCCCTACCCAGCCCATAATAAACTGAATTCTAGATTTCCCCAATAAGAGATCATGGTTGGGGCAGGCTATCAGGCTGGTCTCACTAACTCTTACTGTCCATTTTCTGTCTTCCCCTACCCAACCCATAATAAAGTCAGTCTTAGATCTTCCCAATCCCTGCCCTCCCCGCCCTCTGTTTCTACTGCATCTCCTGAAATCTTTGTCCATTGTGGGACAGTGGAAAGACTATAAGTTCATAGATTTAGAATTAGAAGAACCTTAGAGGTCATCTATGGATTTTTGCATGTAGGTGGAGGACCTGACTTTGAATTTTGACTCTTCAGACCTCAGCTGTCAAATATGGGAATTGGACCAATGACCTCCAAGGTCTAAATCCTTGGTCCCATGAACCCATGATGCTAGATCTCTTCCCCTTCTCTTGGCACCATCTCCAAAACTGGCTGCTCTGGGCGAGGAGGAGAAGGTGGTTCCCACTGCCACTTGCCGAGCTTCCCTTTGCCATGGTCCCTCAATGCTCCTTCAATGTTCCCTCTGGACACTCCTTGTTGGGGGTCATCTCTGGACCTTCCAATCTCTCTCCTTCCTCCCCACTTGGTGCAGTTCCTGGCTTCCAGTCTTCTTCTGCATCCCCAACCCCCTTTCAAACTCCCAGGCCTCCAAGTTCCCGAAGTTCTTCAATCCAGGTGCTCCAGCTTCTGTTTTCAATCTCCCCAACGCTCAGCCCCACATGAGTGGCCATACCTTAGATTCTCTCCTCCTCAACCAACCCTGCCCTGCCATTTGTCTGACTATGCCCCAGGCACCAGAATTCCTTATCGTGGCTCAATCTCTATCTAGAAGAGTAGTGTCTTTACGGATGCCCTGAGATGGAAGCTCCTGCTTCTCAGGTCCATCCTCCTGCTTCTGAGTAGGGCTATATCCAAACCTGTCTAGATAGAGCAGAACCTATCCTGTTTGTTATATCATTTTTAATTTTTTTGCGAGGCATTCGGGGCTGAGTGATTTGCCTAGGGTCACATAGCTAGTAAATGTCAAGCGTCTGAGGTCAGGTTTGGACTTCATCCTGACTTCGGGGCTGGTGCTCTATCCACTGTGCCACCTAGTTGCCCCTGTCCTATTTATTTTAAAAAACGTTTTATTGATGTCTTTTGATCACAACCACTCTCTCACTCCCTTCCAGATCGAACCCTTTCTTTGTGTCAAAGAAAAACAATCGGAAACATCTGCTACAGAAACCTTGTTGGGCAGTATTTACACTAGTCTGTCCCTGTGGTCTTCCACCTCTCTGCCAAGAGGGAGGAAGTATGAGCAGTGGAAAACTTAACAGAGAACCTTGTTGAGGAGATAATGAAACATTCCTCCCGGTAGTGATCATTTCAGTTACTTTATAGACATCATCGTGGCTATTCTCTTAATGCTGCTATTTTGTCCTGTAGCCATTCATAGGTCTTCTCTGACTGTCTCCTCTTCATCATTCCTTCCTGCACAGTGATATCCCATTACACTCATATTTGTTACTGTTGCCCTTCAGTCGTTCCTGTCTGACTGTCTGTGACCCCATTTGGGGTTTTCTTGGCAAAGATACTACAGTGGTTTGCCATGTCCTTCTCCATTACATCCATATATCATAATTTATTCAGTTGTCCCTCAGTCGATGGGTTCCTTTGAAGCAGTCAGGATACAAGAGTCCCAGTAAAAGTCCTGGGCCAAGTAGAGCCTGACTTTTGGGTTCACCTTTCCCTGGCTAACTCAGCCAGCAAGGTGACTGGACTCCGGTGCTGGCTTTGCCCCTGATGCCTTCTGAAACTGGGCAAGTCCTTTCTTCCCCTCTCTGCAGAAACCAGTCATCTGTGCAGGACCTTTTGAGGGGTGTTGCAGTGATCTGGAGGTGTGAGCTCCTGGGGCCCAAATATCTCTTACCTGTCCAAAGATTTGAAATTCTACACTTTAAAAAGTCTTCCTGGGGTAGCCAGGTGGTGCCCCGCCCCTAGAGTCTAGGAGGATCTGAGTGCAAATCTTACTAACTCTGTGACCCTGGGCAAATCACCTAACCCTGACTGCCTCCCCAAAAAAGTCTTCCTTGTGCCCAATTTGTGCCTAGTCCTGTGCCAGGCTGTGAGGAGGATAGGAGGAGGAGATAATGGACTCTCCCCTCAGGGAGCTCCCAGTCTGGTTGGGCAGGTGGACCTTACATATATTGAACAGGAATCAATGCTAAACTGTGATTCAGAGAGAAATCCTTGTGGGCTAGAGTAGTCTTTTTCCCTAGAGAAGTGGAGCCTTAAGCTCAGCCTAAAGGATTTGGATAGAAAGGGAAGGATACTCCTGGCAAGGGACACAGCCCAAGAAAATGCTCAGAGTTAAAATGAATAGGACGCATGCTGGGCATAGAGAAGAGACCAGGCTACCTGGCGGAGATGGGGAGTGAGGAGGAGACACAGGGCAGTGAGAAAGGACAAGGCTGACTGTGTGGTGGGCCTCAAGCTAGGGTCTTCAGAAGGCCCTCACTGGTGACAAATCACAGGATCAGAAAGTAAGGGCAGACAGGGACCTCAGGGTCACCTCGTCCAATCTCTTCATTTGACAGTTGAGGAAACAGGCCCAGGGAGGTGAAAGGACACATCCCTAGTCAGAGTTGGGATTTGAGCCTGGGTCCTCTGACTTCCTTGGCGTCTGCTCATTCTCTTGCCTCACATCATAACCCAGTAGCACGCGGTGGGAGCGGGAACACAGGAGAGGAGGGAAGTGTTGAGTTGGGTCGGGCGTAGCAGCGTGGCGGCGTGAACGGCTCTGGCATTTCCCAGTTCATGAAGTAGTCTCGCAGGAACCGTGTGAGGCGGGTTGTGCGAGTGTGGTTAGCCCCGTTTTATAGATGAGGAAGCTGCTCGGGGTCACACAGCCAGTAAGAGTCTCCGGACTCCCGAGGACTGCACGCTCTTCTTGCCAGACCCCACCGTCTCCCGGATGTCCGCTGAATGGAATCAAGGGCCAGATTTGATGAAGCTCACAGCTCCAGGGTAGTTGCAGAAACAAGAAGGTGCCAGAAGGAGTTTGACCCTTTGGGTATGAGAACCAGGGCCACCCGTGGAAGCTGCCTCTCATTTCCTTATCTTGTTCACACTGGGGTATTAGGTTTGGTGTCAACTCACTGTCCCTGTACGGAATCTGCGCTTCTCATCCCACCTGCCATTCAAAACCTTCTACCAACAGGCCTCACCGACTCTTCCAGCCACGATTCCTTTACGTGCACCCGCTAGTCCAGCCAGGCCTCTCCCTGTTCCCTAACCATACATTCAATCAACAAACATTTATTTATTAAGCACCTACTATGTGCCAGGCATTGTGCGAGGTGCTTGAGACACATACAAAAGTGAGACAGTTTCTGCCCTCAAGGAGCTTACTTTAACAACTGGGGAAGTAAGAGAAGGGGGCAGCCCTTGAGCCTTAAACTGAATCAGAGATGAGGAAAGAGGAGATTTCAGCAGTAGGGCTCCTGTTAGAGCCCTCTGATAGCTCCCTTCCTCATTGGAAGTTCCTTAAAGGCAGGGACAGGATCCGATTTCATCTTTGTACCTTCGATGCTTTGCACATAGTAGGAGCTTAATAATTGCTTATTGAGTTGAATTTACAAAATCCCCAGTTCATGGCCTGCCACCTCCAGGAAGCCTTCCTTGACCTCTCCAACCAAACGTCACCGAGCTCCCTCCACGCATTCGCACTTTGGGCTCAGAATGTTGTGTTCTAATCCTCCCGCAAATCTCGGCTCTAACCCTAACCTGTCATTGCTCAAGCTTCGTCTCTCCAGATAGACTAGAAGCCTCCTAAAGGCAGAGACTTTTTTGTCTCCCTTTCCTGCTCTACGCATAGTAGGTGCTCAACAAGTCATGACGTACCAGAGCAGAAGGGGAGCTCTGGGGTCTAGGTGAGCCCCTCCCCAAACCATCTATCTCTGCATTCACTGTAAGGGTCATCCAGCCCTCGCATAAAGACCTCCAGAGAGAGGGAGCTGGCTTCCTTGGAAAGCAGCCTGTTTCTATTTCTTAGGAAGTATTTATTCATGTTTGTAGAATCATAGAACCCCGGAGATGGAAAGGAGCACAGAGCTGGTCTAGTTAGCTCCTTCATGATGCGGGAATCACCTCAACCAGGCCCTGCTTGAAGACCTCCAGAGATGGGGAACTCAGCGCTCCCAGAGACAGCCTCTTGCACTTTTGGACAGCTCTCTCCTTTCATTGATCCCAAATCTCTCTTTGTAACTTCTCTCCATTGCTCCTCTTCCTGACCCCTGGGGCTAGGCTGAACAAATCTAACCTTCTCTCCAAATGGCAGGCCCTCAAATACTTGAAAATACTTTGCCCCTACCCCACCCTGCCCCCTCCATCCGTCTTTTCCCTGCCTAAGCATCTGTACTTCCTTCACACAGCATCATTTCCATGGCTAATTGTATGACCGTGGCCAAGTCATTTAACACCTCTCAGCCTTGGCTCCCGGTCAGAGAAGATAACCACCAGTGTTAACCTACCTCACAGGGTGTAAGATAAAGTACTGAAAGTACTTAGCAAACCCTAAAGCAATGTGTGGATATTGTTTTATTAGCATTACTACGATCATACAGTCCAATTGCCTTATTGTATGGATGAGGGACTGAGACCTAGAAAGGAAAGGTTACCGGCCCTTGGTTACACAGCTGGTAAGGGGGAGAGCTGAAACTTGAATCCAGATGAACCATACACCATGATTACTCCTCATCACCTTCCTTTTTTGGAATAATATATAATAATATATCTTATAATGTATTAATATAATAACATAACATTATATTATGATATGTTAATGTAATGTAATGTTAACATTATATCAATATAACAATAACATAGATTATATCAATATAATATACTAATATGCTATTAATATAACCATAATATAATAAAATATTAATTTTTCAGTTGGGTCTGACTCTGTGGCCCCATTTATAATTCTGCTAAAGCAGACTAGTGTTCTAAATATATATAGTATATATATGCTTATATATACTATATATATACTTATATATAATGTTATATATACTTAGAACACAGAGTAGAGAGGAAAATAGACAAGAGAAGGTGGTACCCCTCTGGAGAAGCCCTCACTGGGGAGAGATTTTTCATTTTGGACCAGATGCAGGATTTCTTCTTTCTCTGCCAAAGCAAACAGGGGACTTCTCCGTGTCTTACAGTCTTAGAGACGTACCTGGGCACTAAGAGGTTAAATGAACCATCCAGAGTCACACCATTTGTAACATTGTCTCCTCCCTCACTGAGTCTAGCTCCAAGTCCGTGGCACCTGGCTGTGCCTGGGGCTAGGCAAGGGGAACACGATGGTTGCCTGTGAATATTTGTAGGGCTGCCACATAGGCAGAGGATTAGGCCCACTCTGCTTGGTCCTGGCAGGGCAGGCTTGGCTGTCTGGAAGGAAAAACTTCCTTAGAACTCTTCCCAAGTGAGTTGGTTCCCTTTGACAGGAGGTCTTCAGGCAGAGAGAGTCTGGACGGCGAGCCACTTGGTGGGAATTCTCTCACAGGTCTGAGTTGGACTAGACCGAGGTCTCTCAAGTTTTCCCTTCCATCTCTTGAGACTCTGGGACTATTTCACAATGTATGCTTTGGCTCTTCAAAAGCTTCCAAATACAAGGTCTGAGCAGAAGGAAAAGAAATCAACAGCTCAAGCATTCCTAAGAATGATTTGGCTCAGAAAGTACTGTTTGGATCCTCTGTGGGCATAGATGGGCCTGGCAAACCTCACTTTCAGTAGGATCTGAGGGGACGAGGGCAGAGGAACCTACCATCAAGTCTATGGAGTGGCTCGTCCCCTCCCCCAGCCCATCTCTCCACCTTGTCATTTCTGAAAAAGCAACCCTACATTGGCATGACCGTGGTCCTGTTTGTATTTTCATAAGCCAAGCTTCAGTCAGTCAAGCTCACCGAGGGGGGAAGGGAGGGTGATGGCCCGTCTGAGTTAGTGCTAATGGCTCATTTGACAATAGACTCAAGGAAATGAAGTTTGATCACTTTCAAGAACGCAGAAAAACCAGAACTGCCCCAACCACCTGTCACCTAGTGAATAGATAAGAATGGTTTGTACATACTTCTGCAGTTCTTAACAATAGTCTGCTCCCTTAATCATGTCACCATGCCCGAGGAGGACCCTAGACTCTAAAGAAGTAACAGTATCTTGTATTTACATAAACGCAGAATGTATGGTCCTTGAGAACAGGCTGTTTTTGTATCCTTAATGTCCAGCACCATTGAATAGCCCTGAGAGAGGGGGAGGTAGGAGGTATTATTATTTTACAGATATGGAAACTGAGGTTCAGAAGTGACTTGCCCATGGTCATACAACTTGTAGGTGTCTTGGGACAGAATTAAGACTCAGGTCTGTTCTGACTGTAGGTCCAAGGCTCATCTCATTCTACTTCCCCCGTCCTGTTTCTTTTGATGAGAATACATCGCACCTCTCTCTCTCTCTCTATCTTTTTCCCTCCCTCCTTCTCCCCCTCCCCCCACCTCTCTCCCCTCTCTCCCCCCACCTCTCTCCCCATCTCTCCTTCTCTTCCCTCCTCTCCCCTCCCTCTCTCTCTCTCCCCCTCCCTCCCTCCTTTTCTCTCTCCCCTCTGCCCCACCTCTCTCCTTCTCTCCCCTCCTCTCCCTCTCCCCTCCCTCTCTCTCCCTCCTTCTCTCTCTCTCTCTCTCCCCCTCTTCCTCTTTCTCCCTCCCTCCCTCCCTCTCTCTCTCTCTCTCTCTCTTTCCTTCCCTCCTTCTCTCCCCCCTCTCCCTCCCCATCTCCCCCCACCTCTCTCCCCCCTCTCCCCCCACCTCTCTCCCCATCTCTCCTTCTCTTCCCTCCTCTCCCCTCCCTCTCTCTCTCCCCCTCCCTCCCTCCTTTTCTCTCTCCCCTTTCCCCCACCTCTCTCCTTCTCTCCCCTCCTCTCTCTCTCCCCTCCCTCTCTCTCCCTCCTTCTCTCTCTCTCTCCCCCTCTTCCTCTTTCTCCCTCCCTCCCTCCCTCTCTCTCTCTCTCTCTCTCTCTCACACACACACACACACACACACACACACACACGCACACGCACACGCACACGCACACGCACACGCACGCACGCGCACACACACACCCACCTACACATACACATTTAGGGAATCCTCTTTATAATGTTGTAGATTTTGAACTGGAAAGGACTTTAGAGGTCATCTAGTCTGACCCTCTTCTTTTATAAGTGAGGAATCTGAGACCCAGAGAGGTTAAGTAATTTGACTGTCGTCACATAGAGACAGAACTGGACTTTCTGAAGCCCAGGTGTCCTAACTTCAAAGCCAACACTCTTTCCTTTGTGCTTCCTACGGAGAAAAGCCACAACTCATTCAATTGACACAAAGTCATAAGATCTGAGTTAATTTTACGCCACTTCATTTTCATGGTGGTAGGTTATGGTTATTCTCCCATTAGCCAGATTAGGAAATGGAGGCTCAGAGGACTTGTCCAATGTCACACGGTGAGTTAGTAGAAAAGCTAGAATGGGGCTAGAAACCAAGCCTCCTGACTCCCAGCCCAGGGCCTCATCTACCACATCTCACTGTCTCCAAAAATTAAGAGTTTTTGATACATCAGCAAATATTTGTTGACAACTTATAACACAGCTGGCCCTGTGCTAGATCATAGATAGGAAGGAACCAAATCTGAGGCACCTCCCTGCCCTCAAGGAGTTTGTCTTCTTGTTGGAGAGGTCAGGCATGCACACATGAAGCAATAGTAAGCCACACAGGGCAGTGGGTTAGGAAATTCTCAATTCTGTGTATTGTGCAGATTTAAGTTGTGTAGGGTGAGAAGGTCACTGAGAGATAAATGACCTCTAGGGTCCGTTCCAGCTCTAAGTCTATGATTCTGTGACCATGATGCACTAGAATAATTTATTAGTGTTCTCTGAGCCCAGCCGGGTATGCTGAGTCCTGGCTCCGGTGTTCTGCTGTGCCTCGTAATAGCCAGAGGAGAAGGCCTGCTGCCTGTCCTCCCTGAGTCCTCAATCTGTTTGGGAAGATAAGAGTGGACTATGCACACAGGCCAGATTCAAAGTTTCTCCTTCCCTCTCTGCTCTCGTGGGGTCCAGGTGCCTTCGCCAAGGTCAAGGAGAGCCAGCGCATGAGCGATGAGGGCAAGATGGACCAGGACGAGGCCGACGGGATCCGCAAGCGCTGCCGCGTGGTGGGCTTCGCTCTGCAGGCTGAGATGAACCATTTCCACGAGCGTCGGGTGCTGGACTTCAAGCACATGATGCAGTCCTATCTACGGCAGCAGATTCTCTTTTACCAGCGGGTCAGCCAGCAACTGGAGCAGACCCTGCGCATGTATGACAACCTCTAACCTTGTCCCCTTCGCCTCTCCTGCTGAGCCTCTGCTCCAGCCTTCCCCTTCCCCAATGCAGATGTCTGCTCAGGTAGAGAGAGAGCCTCTAGGGGCTTCCTGGTAGGGATGGCCAAGTCCCACTTTCCCCTGCCCCTTTTGTATGGTTAACCAGTCCCTCTCCCCCTCTCCTTTGTAGGTATATGTCTGCCCAAGGTGGTCTGACTTCATGGCATGGACTTAGAGGAAATCAGTCCCCTTCTGGGAGGCTCTCACAGCAACTGCCTTGATCCCCAGTTAGAGCATTGAGCTTTGAAAAAGGGACCAAGAGTAGGGGAGAGGGATCTGGTTTCTAGTTTTGAGTGACTCGGCTTCCTCTTCGTTGGAAGTGGGAGCAGAGGCAGATAGGGGAGGGAGCCCGATGGACACCCAAGGCTATGGTGGCCTAGAGAGAGAACCCAGGAGAGCCTGCTCCCCAGCCCTAAATCCTTACCTGAACAAAATGACAGGACCCTGTGAAGCAGGGTCACTCCTAGACATCTCCGGATAGGGTTATGGGGCAAATCCAAGCATCCCCTTCTTTCTGCTGAAAACATTAAGGCTTCTTCACCTGTCTTCACCCTGAACCACGGCCACTGTCTACTTACGGCATGGATTCTGGCCATTGGCTCCTCTTTGGGAATCTGGCCAGAGCCCAGAGGAGGGGTGAAGACTGGGCCATGATAGCTGCCCAGTCTCTAACTCTTCCCTCTTCTAGTCCTGTTCCCGATGGCTAATGGGGAAGGGGAAGCTGCAGTCCCTCCTAACACCAGGCCACTTGGTGGGATTTTGCCAGGGGCCCCTAATGCCTAGGTGAGGTCTTTCCCTGGTCTGACTCCATCCTTTTCCTTCTCACCTCCCACCCCACCCCCCAAGGTTGTAAGGCCCCCTGTGGGAGCTGCCTGGGCGCTAGCCCTGATCGACATGCTTGGTGGTCCTCTGCACCCTGGACCTGTGCTCTATACCCATAGATAACGCTGGCTCTTACTCTGGAGCTGAACTTTGCTGATATTTGTGCCCACCAGCATATAACCCACGGGATCAGGGCTTAGATAGCATAGATTCCACAAGGCCTTAAAAGACCTCCTGAGTGCCTTTTGATCCCCTTAAATCTCAAGCATGGAGAGAAGCTGTCAGCTGTGCCTGCTCGTGAATGGCAGAGAATCTGTGGGACTGAAGGAGGGGCAGGAGAGCTCAGCTCCCCTGGGAGCCCTCCAGGTGCCCATCCCCTCTTCTCGAACGCACTGTGATGCCAGCCCGGCCTCCCTGAGGTCCCGCAGAGATGCCTCTGGTTGTTGTTTACATCCCAGTGGGAGCTGCCCACACACCCTGTAGGTTTAGGGGGCTGGAGTGGGGGAGGGGTGCCGCCTGACAGTGGCCACACAGGCAGATGTGGGCCACAGCTTGGTGGTGCCCCTTTAGGCCTCAGGCAGCCCCTCTCGCTTTTGTTTGTTCTTTTTTTTTTTCCTCAAAAGAACTTTTACAATTAAAACAGCAGAGTTAAATTTTTTTAAGTGTTGTCCTACTCCTCAGTCCTTCTGCTGATAGATGAGCATGGGAGCTAGAGAAGAAATAGAAAGGAAGTGGAGAGATGAGGCCACAAATATGCTCTCCTATGGCAGTTGGGGCTAACTCCTTGGTTTCTGAGCAAGGCATAAGGTGGGGGAGTGGATAGCAGAATCAGTCAGCTATGGAGGGAGAAAGGAGATTGAGAAGGGAGTGGATGGATCCTCTTGGCTTCCATGTCCTGGGCTTTTGTGAGGGGCCCAGTCCTACTGCCAATTACCAGAGTGAAATGAGCTCTCTGACTAGATTTATGGGGTGGAGAGGGTGGCACTACCTGGTGCCAGAGCTAAAGAGTAAGAAACACAGTGAGAGTCCATTCGGTCAGTCCGTTTCACTGGGGCCCACTGAATTCATCTACACTGTGGAGGAGACAAGAGAATATACAGGCCTTGGACCTTGGCTCCAAGGACACTGTACAGTAGGGGTGTGTAAAACATTTGGGGAAGCGTTCAAGATGGCTCCCTGTCTGTTATCAGGCCTGTGTTTTGAAGAGAGTCAAAGGAAGTGTGTGGGGAGTAGTTCCAGCTTTGCCATTAACTTGATAATCTTGGATCCATCACTCTGGGCCTCAGTTTCTATATTTGTAAAGTGCAAGGGGCCATATTTCTAAGCATCTTCCAGTTACGGGAGGTGGGATTATGCAGATGCCCTGGGGAGTGTGGATTCATACAGCTGGAGCTGGAAGGAGACCTGAGAGGGTGTCCAGACCAACCCTCTCTTTTTATGGGTGAGAAAGCTGAGGCCCAGAGGTTGTGATTTGCCAGAGTTACTCTGGTAGAAGAGGCCAAAGAAGAGGAAGATCAGTATGGATTGGCTCCTTGGAGTGGGTAGAACTTGAGCTGGCTCTTCTAGAGTGAATTCAGGTTGGCTAGGCAGGGAAGAGGGGACTCCAGGCTGGGTTATGGTATAAAAGAATGGGGAACGGGGTGAGCAAGGAGGGAGATCATAAAGGGGAATTGGCATTATTCTGTAAGCCCCTAATAGGAAGGATGGAGCTTCTTTTCTATTAAGCAAATAAAAAATTAAGAGCTTCCTTTGCTCCATGCTGGGGTTACAAACACTAAAAAAAAATCAAACAGTTCTTGGCCCCAGGGAAAAAGAGCTATGACATGTACTCAGCTGGACATGACATAGGGTGTAAGGTGTAATAACAAATTTGAGGAAAGAGATCACCCCTTCAGCTGGGGAGGAGGGGGAATGAAGAAAGGCTTGGGGTGGGGCTGGGGGCCGGGCAGGCACCGGAGCTGAGCCTCGGTATGTAGCAGAAAAGGATCTCAGGATTCGGGGGTCATTGGGGGACTGGGCCCCTCACACAAGCTGCTCGGCAGCGGTTAGTTTCCTGTGTCGCCATGGGTAAGTCGTTTAACTTCCCCATCTCCCTTGTTTTCTACCCCACGAAATAAGGGGATGGATTTCTGGAGGAATGTGGGACCCGGAGTGGGAGAGGGTGAACACAGTGGTTCCCGAAGGGAGCCAGGAAGCTTCTGGAGTGATTCCTGGCGGCCCCACTTCGAAACTAAACCATTCGGGATTTTCCAAGAAATCCGCCCACCACTCTCCATGCTCAGCACAGCTCCTGGCACATAGTTAGCGTTTAATAAATGCTTGGTATCCTCCCCCACTCCCCTTCCCTTCTGGACCACACTTCTGCCTGCGCGTACGGGTGGGGGCGGGGTGGGCCGGTGGCAATGAGGTCATCCTCCTGGCCGGCTCCGGGGCCCCGTCACGTGGCGGAGACAGATGTGCCGAGCCCTGGGGACTGCGGGCGCTGGCCCCATCGGCCTTTCTCTGGCTCTCAGTGGAAAACAATGACGGGCCTCTTTCTCTCTTTCCCGGCCGGGCTGGGGGCGGGGAGGGAGGAAAGGGACCAGGGATGAGGCTGCGGAGAGCACTGAACCGGGAGGGGCCCCGGCTGTCGGATGTAATTGAAGGAGGATGCTGAGTATGGGCCTTTACGACACCCCTCCCATCCCACCATGTGGCTCCGGGGGGATGGGAGAAGGCCAGGCCGGGTGGAAGGACAGACTGACTCCTGCTTCCTGGCCTGGTATTCCCCTCCATCCCAACCCCCAGAGATGGTGCTGCGCCAGGGATGGATGGAGAGGAGGACTTCACTGGCTTATGGGAGGAGCCCCTGGAACCAGCCTGCTCCTCCTCCCCCGTGGGGTCAGCCAATCACCAGGCTGTCGTGCCCCCCCACCCCAAACACCCTGACACATCGACAAAGCCCACGTCCTCACCAATCCAGAAATACATATTGGCAGACCAGACCCGAGAAGATCTTTGATCTTGGAATTCTAATGCCCTATGGCATTGCACTCAATCAAACCGCATTCACTTTTCTGGCACTTACGTGCCCTTTCGATCTCCCCACCAGCCGCAGCCGGCTCTCCAGTGACAACAGTCGGCCACTTCTCAGTGACTTGCGCAGTCACTAGCATGCACCTATAAGGCGCGGGTGTGACAAATTGTTTATCACAGAAGCCCCTTCCTCCATTCTGTATCTCGGATTTAGAGTGGGAAGGAGCTCTAGGGCCCAGCTCCTACAGTTTACAGATGAGGAAACTGAGGCCCATAGAGGTTATAACTTGCTCAAGATCACACAGGATGGGGTGGCGAGCAGAGGCTGCTGAGGTCCCTCCCCTAAGCCTGACCTCAGTCACCCCAGTGCACAAGCCCACTCGAACAGAACACCTGAGCCACTACGGGGAGGAGATGCCCTTCGGAAAGAAGGCTCCAGTGCCGTCTGCCCTCCCTTAGCTCTCCCCAGCAGGAGTCGGCCCAGTGGGGTGATCGGGCCGTGCCTAGACCTGTCCCGGATGCCAGGGTGACTCAGGAAGTCTTCCTTCCTCCGCCCTGCCGGCACCCCATTGGCCTGCCTTTGCTATGATTTTCGCCCTCTCCACCAAAAACAAACAAACCAAAAATCAACCTTCCAGGAATCTCCCGGGTTCTGCCCCAAGACACAAAAAGAGGAGAAAACACTGGCGAGAAACCACCCAAAACAGGGCCGGGGGGTGGGGGCAGGGACAACGTGGTTCTGATTAACATTCCCGGCGCTGCATCGGAGCATGTGAGGACTTGGGGCCCGCCCTGCCTCGACCCGCACTTTTCCCTCTGCTGACTCAGCGCTCCCCGAACCGCGGAGCCTGCCCTCCTCCCCAGACAGACCACGCCCCCTGTCCCCATTCACCTGTTGCCCCATTCCCAGCCCAACTGATTCCAGACCTCAGGACCTCAATGAAGGAGTGGGAAGCCCGCCCCCCTCCCCAACCCAATCATAGGAAAAGGAAAAAACCACCTAGAGCTGTCCAGAAAAGTAAGGAATCTAGGACACAGAGCAGAGTAGCTGCATGGGGAAGGAAAGGTCTGTGATGTCCCAAATTATTTAACGCGAAACCTCCTTTTGTGATGCTCTCATAAAGTTGGACGCTTTATTTAAGGAAATAGGTTGACAAATTGGAAAAGTCCTCCGGAGAGGGCCACCAGGATGGAGAGGAAGGGTCTGGAGAACGGAGAGTTAAAGAGGACAGGAGACCTGCCTGCCGGTATTTTCAAGGTCATCACCAGGAAGAGGCAGTAACTTTTTCTGCTGGTCCCAGGACCCTCCCCTCCCCCTCCTCCCAAAGGGGCATTAGAAGCGGTAGTTAGTAGTTGCAAAGAGGTCGATTTAGGCTGTTTAGGAGGAAAAATGGAAAAATGGAATGGGTTGACCAGGAAAACGATGGGCTTCCTTCCCCTCCCTGGGGATCTTCAAGCAACAACGGGATGACCACTTGTCGGGAGGCAGACTGTAGAGGGGAATCTTTTTGGACCACCGAGGTTCTTTCCGTCTCTGAGATTTTGGGCTCCTCTTCTGTTTAAATAATAATAAACTTGTATAACACAACAACCCCCTCAACCCCTCCCCCCCTTATCTTTATCGACCTAGAGTCTCAACATTTGGTGCAGTTTTAAGCTCTAATGAGCTAGAGCGGTTCAGCACGACTAACCAATACATCATCTTAATGTGACGATTTTCCAGAGGGATGGTTGATCTCCTCTGCACAGAAAGGAAGGAGAAAGGTACATTTTCTCAACTTTCTAAGTCAGTTTTAAATTATGGAACCTGAAAAGTGGGTAATGGTCAGTATCCTTTCTTTGTTACTGTTATTCTAAAATGCTTTTTTATTTTTTTTAATTTTTTTTCTAAAATGTTTTTATAAGCTTTAATAGCTTTACCTGGCACTGAGACTTTCGGGGACATACTATATTTTGTTTTTACATGATCTTCATTTCCAAATATGTCCCTATCTTCAATCCAACAAGCCAAACGGAGTAGCAAAGTATAAAGAGGAAAGAAAAATCAATTCAGCTAAACCAACAGACACACCAATTGTTTCTGAAAGTACATGCAATATTTCACACCCATAGTCCACTACCTCAGCAAAGAAAAATACTTTTTTCTAAATTACTTTCTTGCACATTCTCCTCTTTAATTCATCCTGTCACCCCTGGGAAATAAAAAAGGTGTAATTACTTTCCTCCTCTTACTAGTAAAGACAAGACTGGGAAATTGATTTAATCCTCTGCCCCAAAGCAATAAGAAATCTCATTTCCTAGGAAACCCAGGATCTCCAGAGGGAATGCGGTTCTGGGAGACTAGCACTAGCTCTGGGGTCAGAAGTCCTGGATTCAAATATCACTTCTAGCTCATACTACCCATGTAACACTAGGCAAGTCATACCATCTCAGCTTCCTTATCTGTAAAAGTCAATGTCGTCCTTGATAGTGAATGATCTCTGTGGGGAAGGTGGGTACGAAGGAGTGATAGCAAAAAATAGCTTGGAAAATATGGTTCAAGATAAGAAACTAAAAAGGCCCCAAACTTCCTGCATATGTGAGAGAGTGGGAAGGTGCATTGAATGACATCATACAGAAAACATGAAATTGGCTATATTTAAACCAGAGGAAGCAACTGCGAAAATCAGAATGGTGTAGTAGAGTCAGAGAGCCTGGGTTCAAATTCCGGTTCTGCTATTTGCTACCTGAGTGACCATGGGCAAGTCCCTTTCACTCTCTGAGCCTGAGTTTCTGCCTCTATAAATGAGAGTATTGGACCAGTTCTATATACTCTGTGCTCACAACAATCCTGGGAGAGAGAAAGGTGCCATTATGGTCCCCATTTTACTATTGAGGAAACTGAGGCAAATGGGTCAAGTTTCTTGCCCAGGGTCACACAGCTAGTAAGTGTCCGAGGCCAGATTTGAATTCAGGTCTTCCTGACTCCAGGTCCACTGCTTTAGCCACTGGGCTGCCACTCTGAATGAGTGATCTAAGGGACTAGTTACTGAGGGAGAAGATTTTTTTTTCCCAAATCAGCTAGTAGTATGCAGTCAGATCATTAACTGGCTAGAGTAAAGGTCCATATCAATATGAAATCAGAAGAAAGGAGAAAGATGGGTTGATATCAGAGAATGCAGTTAGTCCAGCTCCAACCCAACCTATTGTTTTCATTTTTATTTTAGGTTGGTAACTTTTATTTTTATATCATCTTCACTTCCAAATACATCCTTCCCTCTCTCCTATCCAGCAAGCTGTCACTTGCCACAAAACTAGCCAATACACCACCGCAATCTGACAGTATGTGCAGTCTTTCAAACCAGTAAGAAAGGCAGGAGGGAGGTGCATTTTCTCATCTCTTCTCTCCAACTGAAACTTTTAAAACAAACTATGGAATCTGGAAAATGGGTGATCAGTAATAATTATCATCATTTTTTTGTTGTTATTATAAAAAATTTATAATACTTCCATTTCTAAATATATCCTTCTCCCCATTCCCATCCAAGGATCAATCCCTTGTGATAAATAATAAAAAAAGAGAGAAAAAAACAGTTCAGCAAAACTAACCAACGTGTCAACTGAATTTGACAGTGTATGTAAAATTTTATATCCCTATTGGTGCACTGGGCCTGGAGTCCAGAAGACCTGAATTCAAATCCTGCCTCAGACACTTATTAGCTCTGTGATCCTGGACAAGTCACTTAACATCTGTCTGCCTTAGTTTTCTCAACTGTAGAATGAGGACCAGAATAGTGCCTACCTCCCAGGCTTGTTGTTGTGAGGATGTTGTAAAGTGCTTAGCACAGGGCCCAGTCCCTAGGAGACTTCCTGCATACAGATTAATAGATTCTTATTCCCTTCCTTCTTCCCAGATCTCTGCAAAGAAGGGATGTAAAGAATCGCCACTTTTTTTTTTTTAGAAAAGAAAAAAATAGTGACCATAATGAGGAGGTCAAGAAAGACCAGAATCAGACTTAGCAAGCAAACATTTGCTCTCCAGATAACACCATTATAGAGTACAAGCTCACTTGAAAAACATTGTAAAGAAGGAAGGAATTTAACAAACAATACAGCCTCTCAAAACAGGGAAAAGCAGTGGAGGGGAAAACGAGCCTTCAGAAAGCTTGGCATGAGAACCAGCCAAGCCAGATCATCCCAAGTGTATTTATAGATGAAGCTGATTTGATTGTATGGACAGATTTGCCAGCCTTCCTATAATGATCTACTCTTATCATTAGTGGACCCACCACCTCGGTCCCTGGTGTGAAGAAGCCATATAAAAGAGGGAAATCAGGAAGGGCAATTGAACTAGACCTAATGTATCCCAAAGAAATCAATGCAGGAAGTAAGGGCTCCCAAGGCTGGATTTTCAAGATATTTTAAAGAAGGGATCCTCTCTATCTTTCTTTAAAAAAAGAGAGACACAGATAGTGTTACCCATCCACCCCCAAAGGTGAGTAAGAAGGCACTTGCAGCCAACAGTGGGACCCACGGAACTCCTTTCTCAACTCTATGAACTCTTTAAGAGAATGCAAAGGCATCCGTGATGAAAACTTGAGAAGGAAGGAGGCAGACTTTCATAAATGATTTACTATAGAAGGCCATATTTTCCTGGTCCTGCACTTGACTAAGAGGTACAGAGAACACAATTCTACTACGTTTATTTTTTATTTTATTTATTATTATTTATAAACTAATAGTTATAAAATTGTAAACCTTCATAAACTAAAAAATATTTATAAACTAAGTTTATTTGTCTTTTGAGCAAAGGACAGCCTTAGGAACTCTGTTCTTAAAGTTATTTCCCTTGAAGAAATTCCAAGAAAGACAAAACTTTGTACCAGACATATCAAGGAAAGCATAAACCAGTGAGATGTGCTTGACGGCATCATGGATGATGTTCTCCTCAGAATAAGAATAGAAGAAGGATTCCCTACTAGGAAGGTGAAGCTCAATTCAAGTCCCATGCTTCATCATAGCATGGAGGTGGACCTCGGTTATTAAATAGTAATAACTTGCATTTACATAGCGTAAGGTTTGCAAAGGGCTGTGCACATGTTATGTCCTTTGATATTTCCTCTGATGTTGGTGTTCCTCTTATTCCCATTTTGCAGATAAGGAAAGTGAGACCTAGAGACATCTTTTCTTTGTTTCATGAGTTGCCATGGCTAGAAAGTTCAATACCTCTTATCCAGTCTACTAGTGATAAGCCTCTCTGGACTTATCCAAGCTTGTCCTTGGACAAGCACCAGGACAGTATTGTACTCCAAGTCTTCCCAGCTTACTAAAAGCTGCCATGACTTGTTCTCCACTAGCATAGGCTTTGAAGAGTAAGGTAGTGTTGGATTTGGGGTGGGGAAGATTGAGTTTGAATCCTGCCTCAGACACTTATTAGCTGTGTGACCCTGGGAAGTCATTTAACCTCTGTCTGCCTTAGTTTTTTCACTTGTAAGATGGAGTTAGGAAGAAGAGAACGACTGTGAGCCAGACACTGAACTCTTTAAAGAAGGAAAGAGAATGCCCTGGGGTTGATAAATGATTGCCATCAGGATCAAGATTGGGTGATAAATTTAGATTGTGTGAACCTCAAATAATTAATGTGGAGAATTCAGAGAAGTACCAGAAGACTTATATGAACTGATGCAGAGTGAAATGAGCAGAACCAGAAAAACAATCTATACCTTCACTACAACTATGTAAATATAAAGAATGAAAGCTCTAAACTGAATGTTATATAATTATAATGACCAAGTCTGGCTCCAGAGAAAAATTGAGAATTATAGAAGCACATAAAAAAACTTCTATTTTAGTTTCTCTAGAAATATCAACATAATATTTTTTCTGGTCCAAAGGTTTGAAGGTTTCTGTGTTTGAAGGTGGGTTAGGCTGGGGAAGAAAGACTTTTCTTAGGGAAATGGATTCAAGGCCATAACCATAACTTAGAACAAAACAAGTCAAGTTACTAGGTGCCAAACATGGTGTTAAGCAAAGGAGATACAAAGAAAAGCAAAAAGAAAGATAGTTTCTGCCCTCAAGAAGCTTGTATTCTAATGGGGGAAGACAATAAAAAGATTTTTGAAAAAGGAAACGGAAAAGAAAAAATAACAGAAAGCTAAAAGCAGCAGGAAGGGGAGAAAGTGCCTCTGATGGAACACAGTGAGAAAGAAGTCAGGAGTAGAGCTCAGAGAATAATGAAGGAATGCACATGGCTGCCTTAAAATGAAGCTTGTGGATGTGACTAATGTGGAAATATGTTTAATATGACTCTATTTGTATAATCTATATCAGATTGCTTGCCGTCTTAGGGAGAAGGGAGAGAGAAAAAAATTTGGAACTCAAAATCTTATAAAAGTGAATGTTGAAAACTATCTTTACAGGTAATTGGAAAAAATAAAATACTACGGGGGTGGGGGAAGGATGCTTGTGGAAGGAACTGGCCAATCAGAGGAAGGGGCCCTAGGGGCAGAAGAATCTTCCTCGTGAGAAGGCTGCAGTGTCCAGGTAGAGAAGCAAGTTAGGAGCTAAGGCTGGAGAAAAATGGAAGAGAATAAAGGGAACCTGACCCAAATGAGGGCAGTTACCTTTCTGTCTATCCCCTGAAAAAAACTGTTTCCACTGAGAAAAAAAATTAAGGTTTTTTATCATGGGGAGGAAATCCCTTTCTTTCCTCTAGGAGATACTTGAGGAGGAGCTCAGAAAGGAAATGAGCAGGGACTATTCTGTTCTGGAATAAAAACCCTAAACTGCATTTGAACACATTATGAACTTTTCCTTGTTCAAAATTCCCAGAAATGTTACCTCAAATGGTCTTGGGGAGGGAGACATGTTGGAGGGCACAGGGAAACTATGTCAATTTGGACTTCTGGCTGTCTCTAAGCTAGGAATGGCATGGATAGCAGATAACTGGTAAATTTATAAATTTAATCTTAACTAATTAAAATGAAATGAATTGGTTAGCTCAAATTAATAAATTTAAATGAAGTTTAATTAATAAATCAATTTAATAAATTAATAATAAATGACAGACTTGTTCCAAAACCATGGAGATCAATATTAAGATTTTTTTCTTCTATAGACTCAGTCATTCAAAAAGCATTTAAAACCTGCCAGGCACCGTGCTGACTGCTGTGAATGCAAAGACAAAAGTGAACTAATTCCTGCCCTCCAGGAGCTTATATAGTAGTCTAATGGGTGTGTGTGTGTGTGTGTGTGTGTGTGTGACAATACGTGTGTGTAAACATACATTTAGATGTATGTGTATATACATATATATTCACATACATGTCTCCCATTAGGATATATAAATATATGTGTAATTATTACATGTATATGTATATATACAAATATGTGTATACATACACACATAATATATTAAGAATGAATACACGAGAGCTTTGGGAGAGAGTGCGCCAGCAGTAGAGGGGAGTAGGAAAGACTTCATGCAGAACATGCGTATTAAATCAAGTCTTTAAGGAAACTTGTTGCTGTTATTGAATCTATTCAGTCATGTCTGACTCTGTGATCCCATCAGGGATTTTCTTGGCAAAGATACTAGAGTAGTTTACTGTTTCCTTCTCTAGCTCATTTTACAGGTGGGAAAACTGAGGCAAGCAGAGTTAAGTGACTTGCCCAGGGTCACACAGCTAGTAAGTGAGGCTGGATTTTAACTCATCAACCTGAGTCTTCCTGACTCTAGCCATTGCACCATCCAGTTGCTCTTAAAGGAACTAGGGATTCCCAAGAGGTAGAGCTGAGGAAGGAGGGTATCTCAGGTATGGGGAACAGCCAATGCCAAGATGCAGAGATGTGTCTAACCCAGAACCTGGGCCGGTATGGAGGGAACAGAGAATCTAAGGAGGGGAGTAACATAAAAAGACTGAAAAAGGAAGAAGGGGCTGTGTTGTGTCCAAGGAGTTTATCTTTAATCCCCAGAGGCAATAGGGGGCCACTGGAGTTTACTGAGGCAGGTGGGGTGTGTGTGATATGGTCAAACCTTCAGTTTAGGAACAATCGTGTTGGTAGCTGTGGAGGATGGGTTGGAGGGGGAGAGATTGCATCAGGTACAACGGGAGGCTTTTGCAATAGTCTAGATAGGAGGCAGTGGGACCTAGGATGGGGGCTATGGGAATGGAGAGAAGGATACAGGCTGGAAAGATGATGGGGGCTTAGGCTGCCTATTCTGCCAGACCTGGATGGTGCGTTGCTGCTGCTGCTGCCACCGCCACTTAGTTTTGTCAAACTGTTCATTTTTCTTTTTTTAATTTGTTATTCTGAGGGATCACTTGTTGGGTAGGGGAGAGGAAGGAGGTAGATTTAAAAATAAAAGTGATGTCAAAATATAAGCTATTAATATGTTTTTTAAAATTCCATTGGGATCGGGGCAGCTAGGTGTCAAAGTAGATAGAAGTGGAGTCAGGAAGACCTGAGTTCAAATCCAGTCTCGGACACTAGCTGTGTGACCTTGGACAAGCCACTTAACCCTGGAGCCACTTAGCTGCCAAATAAAAGAGAATAAAATAAAAATTCCATAGGTATCAATGTAGCCCCAAGGTTCGCCCTCTGTGACCTATCCACTTCCTTTTTTGATTGCATCTTCCACTAAACTTCCCTATTATTCATGCTTAAAGCATTAGTCAATGAGCAAGCATCCATTAAGCACCTACTATTTGCCAGGTACTGTAGCCTCTTTTCTATCTGGGTCCCAGGACCTGTTTGGCTCATGGGGTTCAGAGAACCAGGGTTAGCAGAGATTTGTGCCTATGCCTGCCTGCCCCTGCACTCTTGTTTCTCATTGTTGTATGTCTATGCCCCACTCCAAACCACAATAGGGTACTTTTAAAGATTTATCTATGAAGGAAAAGAGAATGTAAAAGTTCAGAAGTAATCTACCAGGGCAAGGGGAATAGAAGGGTTACAACAAGACTAGGTAGTAGTTCAAACTTTGTAAGCTCTCCTATGTGAGGCAGCCTCTGTGGTATAGATATCTGTAACTAGGGTGGGGCTACTGGTGCGTTGTTCCAGGTGCTACCGAAGCTGCACTTGCCAAGGGAGGGAGGAAGATTTCCTCCCTAAGGAGTCCCCAAGACTCACATGATACCAACAGTCTCCCTCACAGTGGTTGTGGAGGAAAGTGGGCCCTAGGAAAGGACAAATGAGCAGACATAGACCCTGAGCACCGGGGAATTAGGACATGCCATATTCAGTCCATGGTACCGCTACCTTCCCCCTCCACCTAATGGATTTTATCGCAGGTGGAAATTTTCTGGTTATGACTCTGGATTTGAATTGTGGAAAAAGTGAAAGATGCAGAGTCAAGATGCGTCTGACCCTCACTACCTGTGTGACCATGAGACTCAGTTTTCCTAATCTGTAAAATGACCTTCCAGTGTTGTGAGGATCATTAGCTGAGGAGTCATGTCTATTTTCTCCTTCCCAAAGGGGAAAAGGATTAAAAAAAAGTGCAATTAAAGCTTTCCCCCTTTATCTCAAAGTAGAATACAAGACATATTTGGTCTATTAAGCCGAGAATAAGCCCCTCCGTCTCTTTCACCCAAGCATACTCTGAGAATTTCCCCCTTCCTTCCAGAGATGGACACTGAATGTTTTGACCTCTGGACTCTACAACCTGAAACTTAATAGGAAACGGGAAACTCCAGGAAAGAAAAGAAGTAAACACCATTGTTTTGGATGGTTCCACTGCCAACAGGCTATGTGTGAGGGAAGGGCTTGGTGAATGTGGGGGGGCGGGTCATGGTAGTCCTATTACACTGGCCTTACTGGTGAGGCTGGTTTACCTGCTTAGATGGGGCAGAGGTACAGCAGCAGGTTGCCTCCTCTCCTTCATCCTCCCCTTCTCTCCATCCTGAGCCTCTATAGACTTCAGAAGGGCTGGGGGTGGAGACTCTACCCTGAGGCCAGGTGAGGGGGCGGGACCGTGCCCAGACCTGATTAAGTCACCACCTCTGGAGCTTAATTGGAGCATCACAGAATTTAATGCTTGAAGGGACCTTAGAGATTATCTAGCCAAACCTCATTTGCTCAAAGAGGAAACCCAGACTTGTCCTAGATCAATAAATAACAGATTCAAACTGAGTTTCTTCAGCTCCAAATCTAGCAGTCTCTCTGACAATGCTGTGAGCTAAGTAATAGCAGGCAGTATTTGTTCCATTTTACAGACGAAGAAACTGATATCCAAAGGAGCTCACGTGCCCGAGGACAGGTGAACAGAGTCAGGGAAAGGTTTCCAACATTTGTCTTCTGATTGTAGATCAAATGCCCCTTTCCCTCTCCCTCCATTTCCCCTCACTGTGGTTTGGGTCTCAATGTGGATCAATGTGGCAACTCTGGCTCCCTTGCTGCCCTTTTTAAAGCCTGTGTCTCTGACCCAAGCTAGCTGCCCACTAGTCATTGCCTACTTCCTGCCCTTTCACCTTTGGTGCTCAGTCTGGCATTTATGAAGCACTTATGGCGTGCCGGGCACTGAGCATATAATGTATCCCTGGGGATCCAAGAAAAGGTGAAATCAGTCCCTGACAACCTGGGAACAAGATATAGACAAGATAGATTAGGGGTGGTCTCAGAGGGAAGGCCTAAAATTAAGGAGAATTGGGAAAGCCCTCTGGTAGAAGGTGGGACTTTGGTTGAGTCTAGAAGGAAGCCAGGAGGCTGAGATGAGGAACAGGAGAAAGCCAGGGACCATGTCACATGTGAGTAAAGTCCTGGAGGCCAGTGTCACTGGCTCACTGTGTACCTGGAGGGAAGTAAGATGCTAGAAAATTGGGAAAGGTAACAAGGGACCAGGTTAAAAAGGGCTTTGAATGCCAAATAGTCCCTTTCTTAGGCCGGGTGCTTGAAAAATCAATGTTAAAAAGTACTGTCAGAAACAGGGGTACATGCCTCCCCCCACACAGTTTTCTAAATGAATACCTTTGTGGTCTGCTTGCCATTGCTCCCTCCAGGTCCCAAAAGGGCCCAAGGTGGGAAGAGGGCTTTCATTCTAGGGGTGGAGAATGGTGTGTTTCCTTCAAATGACCCCCCAGGGACCTTTTATTTCTGCTCTACACCCCAGAAGCCACACCTAAGAGACTATCCTGGCAGCAGCTGGCCTCTTTCCCCCACCCACCCTTCTTTTGCCCCTGGGGTAGGGGTGGGGGTCTGGATTTAGTGTTGACTCAGAAGGAGGGGAGCCCATGGACCTGAGTCACACTGCCCCCCACCCTTTTCTTCTAGAACCACCTGATTATTGCTCTTAGGAATTTTTCTCCTCCTCCTTTTCCTCCCCACTCATTCTCCCGGTTTCTTTATCCCTCCCCCTTTCCCCGTTCCTCTTTCCTTTTCTTTTCCTTCCCCTCCTCTTACTTCCTTTTCTCTTTCCCCTCCCTTTCTCTCCTCTGTCTTTTTCTCCTTCCTGGGTCTTCCTGTCTCTTTCTCTTTTCCACCTCCCTGCCTGTCTCGTTGGCTCTCTCCTTCCCTCCTCTCTCTGAACTCTCTCCCCGCCATCGGCTCCACCTTCCCTAACAAGACCCAACAACATTCCTCTACGGTCTGGGTTCCTTCTTGCACAGGAGCTGAACTTGGCTCTCTCTCTGACTGCTATGGAATCTCTTGCTTTAGAACGTTCCTGAGTTTCCAAGGAACTGAGCCCTGGCTAGGGGTTTTCCCAAGTATCCTCTCTTCCTCTCACCCTGAGATCTCCTGATTCGCAGTCTAATGTCCCACTTCTTGGGGACTTGGAGCTTTTCCAGTTCCAAAATGGGCCAGCTCTGCTCTAACTTTGCTATGAGTCCGAATTCTCTCCTGAAATTAAAACATCCTGGGGGAGCGAGCCTGCACCTTTAGCCCTGACTTAAGCGATCGTGTTCACTCATAATAGTAACAGTGGTAACAGCTAGTTTTAGGATTTTTACAAAGTATTTTATGTGTTATCTCATTTGATTAGCTATTAGCTATTATCCCCCCTCCCCTTTTTTTAACAGAAAGATTTGAAAGCTGGTCTTCTTGACTTCCAAGTCCAACATTCTATTCCTAGAGGACTGGCTATCTCTACAGAAGCTGGCAACCGAGTTCGACTTGGTCCTTGAAGGCTAGAGAGGAGCCTGCTTTGCCTGGGCCTGGGAGTGGGGATCGTGAGGCTTGTGGGGACCAGAGGAACAATGCCTGTCTTGTGGGGAGAAGGGAAAGTGTGCTTTCTGGTCCATCTAGGAGTGTAACTTTCTCATCTCCTTCCTCAGGGAAACAGGCCCAAACAGACAGGTGGCTTGACCTGAGGATGATCGATGAGTCAGGGATGAGAATCCAGGCTTTTTTGGAAACTAGGAATAATAATAATTAATAATCGCTAGCATTTATATAGGATTTTATAATGCAAAGCATTTTACAAATACCTCATCTGGTCCTCATAACCCTGCGAGGGGGGTATTATTATCACTGTTTCACAGTTGAGAAGGCTGAGGTTAAGTAAGCTTAAGTGACTTACCCAGGGTCAGTCATCTTACACCCCCACCCCCGCACACTCTTCCATCCAGTGACCCTGGCCTCGTTGCTAACTCCTACAAGACACCCCCATCTCTTGGGTGGGTATCCCCTTAGTTATCAGTTTTTTTTTACTACCCTGAAAAGAGCTGCTGTAGATACTTTTTGTCTATAGGGTCCTTTTGTCTGTCAGCCTTTGCGGAACCTCAGACATGGGAGCATCAGCTCATTCACCCTGGGGACCCTCACGATCACTGGGAAGCTTTGCCTGAGAGCAAACCAAGATCTAGCTCTCTCATCACCTCCACCCCCACCCCACCCCCTATCCCATTTCTCCCGGTTCTGAGCTGGGGAAAGTCACTCCCTCTGTTCTCCCCAGCCCTGGCTATGGATACATCCCGTAGGGCCTCTTCCTCCCTGCTTGTTTGCTGGGGGTGGGGGGGGGGAGACAGTGACGCACAGTGGTGTGACCTTGGCCTGCCACCTCCCCCCTTCCCTTTTCTGGGCCCACTGGAGACGGGGAGGGGCCAGGAATAGACAAAGCCGGATCCCCAGAGGCTGAGGCTGCTTGGGGGCAGATCAGCTTTCCCTGGGGCCCCATTCCGGAGACTGGATGGGGAGTGTCTGGTGGGATTTCCTGCATGCTTTGGTCGATGTGAGCCTGACTTTGACCTCCCTCCTCCTCCCTCTCTTCTGGGCCTCTAGTTTGAGGTACCCGCGGCTAGAATTCCTGTGGTGGGGAGACCTTTCTCTGATTATCCCCTCCTGCATTCCGGCTGCCTCTGGCTGGGCCGATCACTTTCCCTGTCCCCTTCTCTCCTGGTACCTCCTCTAGAAAGTACCTAAAGTGTTAGAAAAATCACCCAGGGCAACCCTGGCATCATCCTCCATCCCAAACGTCTCTCCTAGGGGTCTACATTTGACTGGACCCTCCAGAGCTCATGTGGAGGATCAGAGATTTAGAGCCACAAGGCACCTTTTAGGTTATCTATCCGATCCCTTCACTATACAGATGGGGAAACCGAGGCAAACAATGGTTAAGTGAGTGACCCAGGGTCATGCAGGTAGTAGTTGGCAGAGGTTGGATTTGAACCCAGTCTCTCTGAGCACTATTCTGTGCCACCTCATCTCAATTCAGTGGTATTCCCCAGACCATTGATACTCTCCGGGTGGTCTGCATTCACCCCAGGGCGCTCGTCTTTTAATCAATGGGATTCCAATTTCTTTCAGTCATGTCCAACTCTTCCTGGCCCTTTGGACCCTAGCACATCCTCTACTGTCTTCTAAGTCTGTCCACGCTCATCTTTGTTGCTTCCCTGACAGTATCTATCCATCTGACCTTCTGCCGTCCCCTTCTCTTTTTGCCTTCAATCTTTCCAAACATCGCAGTCTTTTCCAGTGAGTCCTGTCTTCTCATTACGTGGCCAAAATATTTAACCTTCATCTTCAGTGTCTGCCATTCCAGTGAACAGACTGAATTAATATCTTTAAGCATTGATTGATTTGATCTCCTTGCTGTCCAAGGGACTTTCAAAAGTCTTCTCCAGTATCACAATTCGAAAGCTTCCATTCTGCAGCGCTCAGTTTTCCTCATAGTCCAACTCTCACAGCTATACATTGCTACTAGAAAGACCATAGCTTTGACTATTTGGACTTTTGTTTGCAAGGTGATATCTCTGCTTTTTAGTACGCTGTCCAGATTTGCCATAGCTTTGAGCCCAAGAATATAAAATTGGACACTGCTTCCATTTCTTCTCACTCTATTTGCAGGAAGTGATGGGACAGTAGCCACGTTCTCAATTTTTTTGATATTCAGCTACAAGTCAGCTTTTACACTCCCCTTTTTCATGCTCTTAATTGCCCTTCACTTTCTGCCATCAGAGTGGCATCATCTGCATAGGCGAGATTGTTGATATTTCTCCTGGCAACCTTAATTGCAGCTTTTGATTCATCCAGCCTGGCATTTTGCATGATGTACTCCATATGTAAATTAAATAAATAAGGTGACACTATACAGTCTTGTCATGCTCCTTTTCCAGTCTGAAACCCATCAATTATTCCATACCCCATTCTAACTGTTGCTTCTTGGCCTGCATATAGGTTCTTCAGGAGACAAGTAAGATGATCTGGTACCCCATCCCTTTGAAGATTTACTGCATTTTGTTATGATCCACATCGTCAAAGGCTTTAGTGTAGTCAATGAAGCAGAAGTAGATGTTTTTCTGGAACTCTCTTGCTTTCTTCATAATCCAGTGAATGTTGGCAATTCGGTTTCTAGTTCCTCTGCCTCTTCAAAACCAGCCTGCTCTTCTTGCAGTTCTTGGTTCATGTACTACTGAAGCCTGGCTTGCAGAATTTTTTTTTCCTTTTTTTTTTTTTGGTTTTTGGCAGGGCAATTGGGGTTAAGTGACTTGCCCAAGGTCACACAGCTAGTAAATGTGTCAAGTGTCTGAGGCCGGATTTGAACTCAGGTCCTCCTGACTCCAGGGCTGGTGCTCCACTCACTGCGCTACCTAGCTGCCCCATGGCTTGCAGAATCTTAATCATAACCTTGCTGGTGTGTGAAAAGAGCTCAATTATTCAGTAACTTGAACATTCCTTGGCCTTGCCCTTCTCTACGATTGGGACGTAAACTCATCTTTTCCAATCCAGTGACCACTGTTGAGTTTTCCAAATTTGCCAGCATATTGAGCGTGCAGCACGTTAACACCATCGTCTTAACCTTAACTTTCCTGAGCCTCGACTTCCAAATCTGTAAAATTTGTCAGCTAGATGGTACAGTGGATACAGCACCCAGCCTGAAATCAGGAAGACCTGAGTTCAAATCCAGTTTCAGCTACTTACTAGCTGTGTGACCCTGGGTAAGTAATTTAACTTCTGTTTGCCTCAGTTTCCCAGCTGTAAAATGAGGATAATAGTACTTATCTCTCAGAGTTATTGTGAGGATCAAATGAGATAATAATGTTAGCTATTATTATCCTTACTTTCTAGAGTTATGAGGCTCAAATGAGCTATGAGCTATGAGCTAAATGCTTTGCAAAATTTTAAAGTGCTCATATAAATGCCAGTTATTAATTTACTACTACCACTACCACTACTACTACTACCACTACTACTGCTACCACTACTACTGCTACCACTACTACTACTATCACTACTACTACTACTACTATTACTACTACCACTACCACTACTCCCACTACTACCACCACTACTACTACCACCCCCCCCACTACTACTACCACCACTACTACTACTACCAATACTACTACTACCACCCTTACCACCACCGCCACTACTACTACTGCTGCTACTACTACTACAATGCGTACTAGACCCAAGGTGGTCTCTGTTACAGTGTTTACAGAAGATGCCATCCGGACTCAGTCATTGCAAATATGTAGGAGTATTCTCCTTCCAGTGGACTTAGGTCTTTTATTTGTTTTCCTCTGGCCCTAAGGAGATGACTCATGGAAAAGGACAGTCAGCAGAGTAATTTCTGTTCGCCTGGCAGAAGGCGATGACCCTTCCACTATCCTCCTCTGGCATATTAGTGAGCCTTTCACCTCCCCCTCCTTTTTTTTTTGAAGGGGCAGAAGATTGGAGATGATTCGAAGGGTTCTTAAATGCAGATGTCACCCCTATGAATCTGACTTTGTGTCCAAGGGCAAGATCAGAGCAGAATTAACCGCTTCTTTCTTAGTGAGATTGGGGACAGTCAGTTCTAATGGATCTCACAATTTCTGCACCATCTGTCTCCCTCTTTGCATCATTTCCTGGACCCTAGGATCTCCAGAGAGACAAAAATTTTAAAATGATGCAGGGCCAACGGGGTCTATACAGAAGACTCACTTAGGCTTCGATGGCCAAGTTCTGCCAAACGTGACTCTTAGGCCAGAGGTTGTGATGACAGATAACAAAATTTACCACCCAGGGACCAACTTCTGGCAATCAGTCCTGTAACACTCAATTTGGCTGATGCTCAGATGATAGGCTCATCGTCCATTTCTGGGCCCATACTCCAAAGTCTTTCAGCTTGGTGGGCCCTCCCTACTCTCTCTGGGCTCAGCCTCTGAGTACTCTGAGTCAGGGCAAGCCATGATGAGGTGTCCAGCTTTTCAAGATGATATAGAGGATGATGAATGAAGGAGGTATTCGGAGAATGCTTATTGAATTGAGTTGTAATATCCCTGTGTGTGTGTGTGTGTGTGTGTGTGTGTGTGTATGCATTGATACTCTAATTATCTGTGATTTCCTAGGGTGAGCCTTCCCTTCCCTGATGCAGCTGGACATCCCCCTGAAGCTGAGCACATAGATGGTCTTGGAGAGCTGCCTGCACTGAGCTAGCCAAAGACTTTCAGAACTATTAGACTGTTAGAACTTTTCTAGGTTGGTCCATAGGCGAAAGGTATGAAGTCCATCCAGGGTCTGCACTTTCAGGCTTTCCAGTTTGGTAGAACTGGCCAAAGCTCGTGGTCTGCTGGGATAGCAGGATTATCTCCCCATCTCAATGAAACATCTGAGGAGAGGAGGACGTCTTCTTAAATTTTTGGACCTGACCTGTGATATCATTTGTGTAGGAAATTCCTGCCAACGCAGACCTGTATCTTCTCTGTGACTTCTAACCATGTGCCCTGGGAAAAGTCATTTCTTAACATCAGTTTTCACATCTGCAAAATGGGGATAATTATAACCCCTTACGCACAGGGTTATCGATTGGAGCAAATGACATAATATATGCAAAGTGCTTTATAAACTTTAAAAGATTATCTAAATGTCAGCCACTACTACTGTTATGGTCGTTAGAATCTTGGAGTGCTGTCTGGGGCCAGGAAAAGTCAAGTCTTATAATAGCCAGTATAGGTCAGAGGCAAGCCTTGAATGTGGGTCTTCCTCCCATACTGGGTCTCCAACTTAGGCGCCACCCTCTTGGCAGATAGAGAAGCTGGGTTTCAGAGAGCCTAACTGACTTAGAGTCACACATTTAGTAAATGTCTGAGGCAAGATTCGAATCCAAGTCTTCCTGAAGCCAGGTCCC
Source organism: Trichosurus vulpecula (assembly GCF_011100635.1). Lineage (NCBI taxonomy): Eukaryota > Metazoa > Chordata > Mammalia > Diprotodontia > Phalangeridae > Trichosurus > Trichosurus vulpecula. Next base: position 52,401,320 of record NC_050580.1, read on the forward strand.
GGACCTTGTATGTGCATGCCTGTTTAAATGTGCACACGTATGTGTCTGGGATTTTTATATATTAGTCTGTGTAACAGAATCTTAGAATATGGTGCCCGGAAACGAATTCAGAAATCATTTCATGTTACCCTTGTGTTTGACAGAGTAGAGGACTGCACCCCAGAGTACCAGGGACTTGCCTCCCCAATAATAAGTACCAGCGCTTTCATTTGAAGTCGAGACTCCACATCCTGTGCCACTCGTAATTCCACGTGTTGTGTGTGTGCATGTATGGAAGGAAGCTGGATACTAGAGAGGGAGCCAGCCGTTTCTGCTGATATACAGGTAGGCAGAATGTCCCAAAAATCTTAGGGCATTATTGGACCCTAAGTTGACTGCCTGGCTGATCGCAATAAACCTGCTCTGAAAAAATACCCTTTTTGAAGCGTATTTGAGGGAATTCCACCAGTAACCCAGTCCTTTCATACCTTGGATGCTGTTACTCTTTTCCTCCCTCATCAGCACCTTCCGTTGCCACATGCTGGGTTTGCTTACACCGAAGCCTGCTTGGCGTTCTTGGCTCTGGCTTTTAGGGTGAGCAGAGTCTCACCAGGACAGGAGAGACCCTAAGGTAGCCACTGTACTCTTGGCTATGGGGAAGCAGTCCATACAGGCTTGTGCCAGGCCAGCCCAGTGGCCAGGGCAGCAGGGCTTGAGGCCCCAGGGTTGGAAATGGCATCCTTAGTGAAGACTCGACATCCTGTTTGGCGGGTCTGACTCCCTCTGCCGGTTCCATTTACTGTCTCCCTTGAAACTGGCTGTTCTCCCCAGGGGGTGGGGACTGACCCAGCTCTCACCCAGGGCCAGTGATTTCTGGGCCAGCAGGCATCAGGCCTCGTTCCTACCAAGTCCCTGGCTCCCAAAGTTCTGGGCCTGGCTGGGCTGGCTGGCCACAGTGTGAGAATGGTGTTGCTGCTGGGGCCTGGGCATTTGGGGAAGGGGAAGGCTGGAAAAAACAGGGGCTGGTGGGGGAAGCACAGGGCTGTTGATGCTCCTTCCAGGGAATGGGCTCCTTAGGGGGCTGAGCTCGTGCCAGGGCATTCCATTGCCTGAGGGAGTCTGGTAAGAGGAAACTAGAGGCCAGAGGTCAGGAACCAGAAGGGGTGGGGACTAGGGCTGTGGGCAGGATGGAGCCAAGGAAAGGGTGATGGGTAGGCAGGAAGAACTCATTTCTGTGAGAGGAAGAGACCAAGAGAGAGAGAGAAAGAAATAGCAAGGACGCCAAGAGAGAGGGAAGAAAGATTTACCTTTAGACTTGGGGGATACTCATTGCCCCAGAATGTATTTGAACTTGGGTCTGGTGACCTCCTTGGTGACCTCATTCCTAGGGCCAGGAAAGGAAATCCGGGCTAGAAGCTTGGCTGGACACTGATTGCCTTGAGTATAGCTAGCTCCTCACCAAGGTCTCTTCTCCAAACTGTCCTTCCTTGTCTGATTCCTAGAGTAAGACGCGCTTTCTGCTGTCAGGTATGCTGACCTGTCTGGACCCTAAAGGCAGAGAACCTAGGGGGTTAGGTGGAGGAGGACAGTGGTCCTTAAAGTCAGATTGTGATTGATCCAGGTCTAGGCACAGAGGTTCTCTTTGAAATAGCTTAGAATCATGTATCAATACAAGGAGAATTTCCCCAAATATTATTATTATTATTTTTTAAATGAGATTGGGACTTCCTACCTCTCCTAGGCTGGAAATATAGTAGCCACTCATGGGCTTATCCCTCTCCTGAGCCGCAGGTAAGTTTCATCCTGCTCTATTTCTGACCAAGGTTGGCTGGTTCACATCTCCTTAGACAGCTTGGAAGCCTCCCTTTGTCCTCTCGTTCTCAGTAGCTTACCATATGGTAAGTGTTGGACATAGTGTAGATACCAGATCAGCTTTAGGCCTCCTTCAGCAGCTCAGAACTCCCTGGGGGCTTAAGAGATCCACCTGCCTCAGCCCAGCCCTGGCAGAGATTATGAGTGTGGGCCACCACACTAGGCCCCCCTCCTGGGCATTTTCATTGGTCATGCAACATGCCTGGAATTCTCTCCCACCTTCTCTCTGCTGATGATTTCCAGTTTATCTCGCACATACCTTGTGATTTGCATGGTCTTTCTCCTATTAGACTATAAGCTTCCTGAAAGCAGGGTCTGTTTTTGTCTTTCTTTGTATCCTCAGTACTTAATATAGCCCCTGGCATATAGAAGGCACTTAATAAATGCTTGTTGACTTGATTTAACTTTGGAGTCAGAGGACCTGAGTGTGAATCCTGACTTCTCTTCTGGGTGCTCACCATTTTGGTGCCAGGCTTCAGGTGGAAACCTGGTAGGTTTCACCCTTTTGTTCCTCAGACATGAGCTCAACCTCAGCCTCTCCAGTAGCTGGGGTCATAGCTCTGTCTTCTCCAGGGCTCCAAGATGGCTCCATATGTCCTGAGTGGACAGCCCGAAGTTAGGGGGACTGCCTGTACAAGTTCAGCTCTGATTCTTAATTTCCTCCCGGGGAAGAACAGGGTGTTGGACCCGATGATCTCTATGTCTAAGATTAATCCATGTCTCCCAAGTATTAATGGGAAAGGGCAAACCACCCTGGTAACAAATGTGCAGTTTAAGAGGGGCCTTCTGGAGATATTATAACCCTCCCCTTACCCCTCCCCACCAAGTTTTAAGGGACCCCAGTGGTCATCTAGTCCAATGGTCTCAAACTCAAATAGAAATGGGGGCCATATGTGAGGATCCAGGTGGGCCACATTTTGATTTAGTTTTAAAATGTAATAGTGTGTATGTTTTGTTATATTTGTATTTATTTTGTTAATTGTTTCCCAATCACATTTTAGTATGGTTTGGGCCACACTTGGCAGTATTGCAGGACACAGGCCTGACATCTCTGATCTAACCTAACCCACACCTGGAAAAGAGTCCCCAACAAAGGGTCACAGAGCTCCTTCTCAAAGGCCTCCAAAGAAGGCCAACTTATGACCTCCAGAGACGGCCTGCTGCGTTTGTGGATACCTCCAATTGTTAATATGTATTCTCTGACATAAAGCCTTAGCTAATAATGCAGCTGGCCAATCCTTCTAACAATGGACTTTAGACTGGCAGGTGGGCGAGATGGGCATTTGGGCCCAGAGGCCATTCAGAACCCCTCAGATCATGCCGACTGCCTAATTTGCTCGGCAGGGAAAGTATGGGAAGTGCCAGCTTGGAAGCATGAATAGTACAGGGAAGCCAGGGGATAGGGACAGTTCTAGAGCAGAGGGAGCTTCTGGGAAGGAGGACATGGGAAGGCTGCATTGGAGGGCAGCTCATTCCCATGACCTTCCCTTGGGTCCGGATCTTAGAGCTGCTGACAGCCTGTTTGCCAGAACTGGAGAGAAGGACGACAAGGACTGGGCCTGGTAGTTTAACAGGCATGTTCAGCTGTCCCAGGTTGCTCCCTCCCTTCCCTCTGGCTGATAATTGCAAATAATTCCAGAAGTTCTTAGACTAGAATTGTAGAACGCCAGACCTACAATACACCTGAGAGACTTCTGGCTTCACCCATTTTGCAGAGGAGGAAACAGACCAAGGTATATTTAGTGATTTGCTGTGGAATGTAAATGCCTTGAGGGAGGGGCCCTCCTCACTTCTGTAATTGTACATGGAGCCCAGCACAGTCCTTGGCACAGTGGGTACTTGATAAATATTGTGCAAGGTCACACGGGGCAAGTGACAGCAGCAACTGAAATCCAGGTCTCACAGGATCATTGCTTTAGAGCTAAAAGACACCTCAGTGTCTCGGGCAGAAGGAGATGCTATAATAGCTAATCACGATAGCTGACTTTATACAGTGCTTCCTATGTGCCAAGCACCATGCCAGGCATCTCTTTTGGTCCTCACAACAACCCTGGGGAGTAGGGCTATTATTACACCCCCATTTTACAGATGAGGAAACTGAGGCAAGCAGGTTAAGTGACTTGCCCAGGGTCATACAACTAGTGCCTGTGGTTGGATTTGAACTCAGATCTTCCTGACTTCAGACCCAGTGTGCCACCTAGCTGCCACTAAATGACTTACCTTAGGATACACTGTAAGACTCAGAGATTGGGGTGGGGGGATTTGAACCCAGATTCTAGGGTGAATGATATTTCTACTGTACCACACATTCCCTCTTTGACTCCTAGGCTTATTCCCTGAACGTCATATGAGCTTTAGCCCATCAGCAGTGACCCTTGGAATCAACCCATTGGACCATCCAGTCCCAGAGGCCAAGGTTGACTGACCTTGGGCAATCAACAAGCATTTATTAAGTGCTTACTATATGCCAAGACTGTTAGATGCTTCTAGGGGAGGGACGGACACCAAACTCAGACTCTTGGCTCCCAGGTCTGAGAAGTGATAACCCATCACACTACAGGTCTGCCATATTGGAATCAATTGAACACGCTTTGAACTCACAGGGGCAGGTAAGTTGATGAGACAGATGCTGAGTATCAGCAGACTGGAATCCTAATTAATACCTCCTGTGCCATTCACTGCTAGTACAATCTTGGGTAGGTTACTTCTCTCCCAGCCGCAGTTTCTCTCTCTGTCAAATGAGCTGTTTAAGTTAAGTTGACTCAAAGGTCCCAACTTTCTGTGATTCTAGTCTAAGGATTGTGGGGCAGCCTAAGAGCAGTGTGTACATATAAAACTGCCAGCTAATTTCTTCCTCCTCCCGCAGTCTCATCTCTCCAGTCCACCCTGGAATTTGGATGTGGGGGAGGGTGGTGAGGAAAGGCTTCTCAGGGCCTCAGCTCCTCCATCTGTAAAATAGGGAGCCCTAACATTCAATAATATATAATTCTTGGGGGCTGGTCCAGTGCTTGGGTTCACCTGCCTCATAGCCCAGGTGGACAGGGGTGAGGTCACTCCTAAAAACCTCCAGACAGGCAAGAAGATCCCACAGGTTTCCCCAAGAACCTGTTTTGGTTCTCCAGTGTCTTCCTTGTAACAGATGGCTGTCATTGCTGCTAGTTACGATCCTATGAGGCAGCAGACAAGGGTGGACCAGGGTTCGAACGCTCCCTCTGACGTTTGGCAGCAGCACCATGATGGTGGGTAAGTCATTTCATCCTTGTGAGCCTCTGTTTCCCCATCTGTGAAATGCGCTAATAATAGTACCAACCGCAGAACTGTGGTGGGACTCCCATGAAACCATGCACAAGCAGTACTCTGTGAACATTAAACTGCTGCTGGAAGGTCAGTAAGCATTTTATCTTTATATAATATCCCTTTAGGGAAGAGAAGATTGAATTCTTCTTCCATTTCTCCCCTGGCGTCATTACTAGATTGGAGGGCAGAAGAGCCAGGATCAAATATTGACTCTATCCCTGATCAGCTGTGTGACCTGGGGCAAGTCCATTTGCCTCATTGAGTCTCAGTTTCTTTGTCCTTGGAATGGGGTTAATAATTTCTGCGCCACCTGCCTCACAGAGTTATCATGAATCTCAAATGTTGAAACCTTGGACTTGGGACCCAATGGATGTTTGCTCTCGTGGGTTTGTTTGCAGGCAAAGGCTATTTTAATGCTGTGTGGTGAAGTGGGAAGCGTCCTGGATTAGGAGGCAAATGACCTGAGTTTAATGGTTGGCTAGAAGCTTCTTTTTATACCTTATGCCACTGCCCCACCCTGCTCCAGCCGCATACAGTTTGATCTCCTGGCTGCTTCTCCAACAAGGCGGTGGAGCATTTTCTTGGGCTGTCTCCCATGCCTGGAAGGCCCTCCCTCTTATCTTTGACTCCTCCTCCTCCCAGGGTTCCCATACTTCCTACAGGTCCCAGATAAAATCCCACCTTAGGGAGGAAGCCTTTCCGAACCCTTCTTAATTTGAGTCTCTTCTCTACCTTGATTATGTGCACTTTATCCTGCATAAAGCCAGTTTGTACATAGACGGTCCCAGGTGGTCTCCCATTAGATTGTGAACTCCTTGAGGGCAGGGACTGGCTTTTGCCTTTCATTGTATCCCTAGGACTTATCACTAGTGAAGATGGCTTCCTGCTGGGATTCCTCCTTTCTCATGTCAGTGGTCTAGAGACAGCTTTATGGCACCGCTACACGGTAGAGCTTAGGGTCAAGACAACCTCAGTTCAAAGCCTGTCTCAGACGTACACTGGTTGTATGACCCTGGGCCTCAGTGTCCTTATCTTTAAAATGGGGATAATGGAGATACTTCCCTCAGAGGGTTGTTGTGAGGATCAAGGGCGGGGTGGGGTGGTAACATATATAAAGTGTGTTATTATTATTATTCCCTGGGCCAAGACTATAATGTAGTAGGAACAATACTGGCTTTTGAGTCAAAGGACCTGGGTTCCAATCCTGGTCCACCACCTGTGTGACTGGACAAGTGTCTTTCCTTCTCTGGATGTTGGATAAAGTGAGGAAGTTGGCCTTTCCAGCGCTAAGTCCAGGATTCTCTGACGCCTGTGTTGGGCCCAATCACTCTCCATTAAAGGAGCCTAGCACTGAATGGGGCACCTCCCCCAGCCCGCTTCCCATGGAGGCAATAAAGGCGGCTTGGACACCAAGATGTTGAGAACCAACCAAAGCACCATTTATAGAGGCCCCGGACAATCCCCACACACTCCCAAAGAACACAAACTGGCGGGCACCCTGCCATGGCTGGCCAGAGGCTTCCAGTCCCTGGGTTTCTCCATGGGCTTGATCTTTGGTCCCCTGCAGAATGTGGTCTTTCTGATGGCATCTCCCCAGGACCTTAGCGCTAGGGATGGTACCTGGTCTGTTTTCTGGCTCAGCTGCTCTGTGACCCCAGAGAGCTGGCAAGCCAAACCCCTGCTCTCATGTTCTGGGGCAGTTACTTCCAGACCTGGACCCTAAAGCTGGGATCCTGGTGCTTTTGCTGGCCCAGAAGGCCAGCTTCCCCAGGCTGTTTGCAAGCTCCCAACATGGTCCACTTTAGTAATGTATTAAATAGATTTTTGTGCAATATCCCTTAAATAAATGTGGATACCCTCCCCTAGGGAACTCCCTTCCTTCCTTCCCACAAACTCTGAATATGATATCTTACTGACTGGGTGGCCACTGCTGGAGAGGAGGAGTCACCCCCCCCCCCTCCTCTCTCTCCCTGTCCCCACCAGCCCCACTGTGCGGGGGAAGACCTTGCCTCCCGGCTGCCACCATTCTTGGGCCCTGAGGGGAAGCTCCTTCCCAGAAACCCCAAAGTGGGTCACATCGGGAAAGTGTTTCCCCCATTATGGAGTAAGGGAGGGCCTGTATTTTGGGTCCTGGGGGAGGGGAATCTTGAGGTGAGGACTCCTCAAGTATAGCCCCATCTATCCAATCTCCACCCTAGCCGAGGCTCTCTAGTAGCAGAGAGCCTTCTCTCTGTGCCCTTCCCTTGACAGAGGGACATGACTTACCCAAGGTCATACCAGGAACTGGAGATGGGCTTTGATGGACCCAAGAAGCCCTCTTCCTGCTGCTTTCCCCATAAGGCTATCCTGCCTCCTAACTGTCAAAAGGTGCCCCAGCAGAGGGACCAGCTTCATTTCCTTAGTTCAGTTTTCCACCCCTGCCCCCTGCTTCTTATTACTAAACCTTTTGAGTTCTCCAGGCATGGTGGTGGGGGAAGGGGAAGATCCTTGATCCTTGTTCTTGACCCTTTTGGGTCTTTGTTCCACCTCTAGGCCTTTCATCTTTCTCCCACAATTTACTGGGTTTCTCTTTCTCATCAGATGGGATAGTGAGGGAGTTGGCCACCCTGGTCACCCCGAGAAACCCCCTGAGAAGAAGGAATGAGAGGAGCTAGTTTGGATAAAAGGAAGGAAAATGGAAGTGGGAGGTAGAAGTGGGGCCCCAGGATCCCGAGGAGGGAAGAGAATTGTCTGTTCCTGGCGGGGCAGGGGTTCAGACCCAGTACTGGCCATTCTTTAGGGCAGGGTTGGGTGTCCGGCAGAACTGCAGCAGCTCTGGGTCCTGCTGGCCCCTGGCCTCGGGCCCTTTGCCGGGCACGGAGGTCAGCGGGATGGTCTGGCTGGGGTCAGTCTTGCGGAAGGTCTCAGCATCACTGGCCATGCCATTGCGAGGCTTGGCCGACAGACCCTGGACGTTGTGCTTTCCCGTCTTGTTGCGCTTGCGGAGGTAGAAGAGCAGGGGCAGGATGAGGGCCAGCAGGAGCAGGATGAGGCAGATGGGAATGATAATGCTAAACATGTTGGCTTCGATGAAGCCTAGGAAGGTGCCCCCTTCTGCAGGCGCAGCACTGGTTGGCGTTGCCTGGCCCTGCCCGCTGGTGGGGGCTGCTTCTGCCTCCCTGATGTTGGGGGTGGGTCTCTCAGGCCCCTTGGGCCCTGTTACTGTCCGGGAGGAGCTGTCCTCTCCACGGGAGCCCCTGGTTTCAGAGGAGCCGGGAGAGATGAGTAGAGTCACGCCATAGGGCCGGGATGCGTTGTAAGGCTCTGACACGTAGTCAAGAGAAGCCACGGCTGGGGGCACACCCCTGGCTGAGAGCTCAAAGGTGATGCTGTCATGCAAGATTGGTGGCTCCCTACCCTCTGGCTTGCTCAGCTCTAGCCCAATCAGCCCCTCCTTGAGGTCCTCCTGGGTGAACAGTTCCACTGGCTGGACCTGAGGCTCTTGGTCCCTATCCCTGGGGATCCGCACTATTTGGCCTCTCCGTGGTCCCTGGAGGATCCGGAACTGGGGCACGCTCTGTGTCTGGTTGGCCAGCTCCCCAGCATCCAGGATGCCTGTATCCAGACGAAGGGTGGTACCCTGGGGCCAGGGTTCACCAGCCTGTGCCCGCACCATTGCCCGCACACTCACATTCACTGTCGTTGATGCGTTGGCGCCACGGGCAAGTGAGAGGAGGTGGAACTGATCAGAGGCTGAGGTGAAATTGCTGAAGGAAAAGCCCACTTCCCCCTGCTCTACTTGCTTCTGGCTAAAGCTGGTTTTGGGGTGCCCGTTGACCAGCACATGCCCATGTTGGGGCATATGGGTGATGGAATATGTGGCATCTGGCTCTTCTTGGTCAGAGATCACAAAGAGGTGCTGCTGGGTCAGTGGGGCCCAATTCAAGCCTTGTGGTATTTCTAGTGGTGACCGGGTCCGTACCTCAATGGAGGATGGCAGGACATCCACAGACAGGGAGGCATCCACAGGGGGACTTGCCCCATCAGAGATGCTTAGCTGGAAGATGCCCAGGGTGCTGCTGCCATTGGCTGTGAAGATCAGCCTCCCAGCATCCACATCTGCCTGGGTGAACCGAGTCACGGGGGAAGGCTGGCTGCCCATCAGCAGGAGGTAGCCATTGTGGGGTGCCCTCTTGACTTGGTACTCGATCTCTTCAGGGGAAGAGTCTGGATCCACAGCACTTAGCTGAGCCCGGGAGAGGGGAGCACGTGTACCCCGAATGATCCGTAGAGGTCTGGAAGCCTGGGGCTGGGGTGGTTTCTCGTTGACATCCCGAACAGTGATTTGGAAAGTCTCAGAGACCACAGGCCCATGCTCTGCTGTGGGGGGCTGAGCAGAGTCTTGCTGTCCATTCTGGATAGAGGCTTGGAAATGGAAGCCATCTCTCTGAGTCCCTGAACCTCTATGGATGTAGGCCAGCTGCCCCCTGGCCAGGTCAGACTGCAGGAAGTAAGGTCGGGCACCATCCAGGTGTTTGCTGCCCACCCACAGCTCCCCATGGGCTGGCAACTCTGTTACTAAGAAGACTATGTTGTGGGAGGACCGATCTGAGGCTGGGATACTGGCCAGGAGGTTGGAGGCATCCAGGGATGCCCGAGTGATCTCTGCCCTCTGACCCTCTGGGACCCAGAGACCTAGAAAAAAAAGAAAAAAAAACAGAGTAGGTCAGTGCTGCTCTGGATCCCTGGAGGGCGGGGAGCAGACAAGGATTGAAAGAAGGAGGAAGTGTGTCCCAGATATGTGATGAATGAATGAAAGAATTCATTCATTCAAGCAGGGGATGGTGAACTGAAGATTCTGAGCTCACTTCAAGCCTTTCCTGATTCCCTCAGCTGAGAGTGTCCCCTCCCCCCCATTACCTAATTATCTACTATTTGTTTTGCGTATTTCCTGCAGATACTTCTTGACTATTGACAAACTTGTTTCTCCCCCCCCCCAACCGCCCCCAGCCCCCTGAATCACCAGAGAACAGCACAGTGCCTGGCACATAGTGAGTGGCAGCCTAATTGTTGTCGGCTGAATAACTTCTTGTTGAAGGGTAATCTCTCCTGTGTCACCCCTTGGGGGGGGTAGGGACCCTCAGATGGAGGGGGGAGGGCTACCTAAGAGCGGGAAAAGTGATTGGATCTCCTCATTGCACCAAAGACTCCATGAGGGCCAGGACCATATACTCTGCCCCTCCCACCAGGGGTTCCCTGAGGATCCCCATCTTTGTGAGTCCTCTTCTTTTAAGCTGACTCAGGGGTAAGTCCATCAAACTGGGAGCTCCCTGAGAGGAGGGAAGGATCTTTCCTAACAGCCTGGGAGCTCTCTGAGGAGAGGGCCTGCCTTTTCTCCTCCCCAGCAGGTATTCCATGAGCCTTTCTGATGGACCAGAGGTTGGTCACTTCTACTTAGTTGGTTTGGGAGCACAGCTTTCCCTACTGGGTTTTGGGGCTGTAAATTTGAATAACAGGAGGAGAGAGGGAAGCTTCAGGTAGCCACAGAATTTCTACCCTTGCTTTTGCTGACAGGGCAGAGAGCATCATGGGACAGTGGTTGGTCCCCACCTCATCCCCCACTTAGTTCCACATCAGACTGCTCAATAGCCTCTCTGCTTGAATCTTCTCCTTGGGTTCTTTGACCTTCCAAGGTTTTGAGATGAGCCACTGGGCCCCCCACCAAGCAATATACCACCTTCCCTGAGGCTTCCTCACTTTACCCAACCTGGCATCAGTTTCTCCAAACCCACAAAGAGCTTTCACCTTCATTCTTCCAGAGGCGACTGGGACGCTGGGAACAGGTGACCTCAAAGGATACTGCAATGGAAAGGCTGATGGCAACGTCTCGGGCAGGAGGTGAAGACACACGGAGGCCCAGGGTGTCCTGGGCCAGCCAGAAGGGCTCCGAAGGCATCTCATGTTCATAAAATATCTCTCCCGCATCCACCTAGAAGAGGAGAATCATTTTGGATCTGTGGTTGGTAGGGGGGTGGTTTCTGAGAAACTTGAGGTTTCTGAGGCTGGAGGGAAGTAAGTATCCCTGCCACAAACTGGGAAATTAAGAGGTTAGGGTTTCTGTGTTCCCTCATCAGACCAGAGGCTTCCAAAGTTGGGATCGTTTCCCCCTCAGACGCTAAGCCACTCAAGGACAAGGGGCACGTCTCCCAGTTTGGATCCTGCACTAAGGGAAAGAGCTATGTCTCTTTAATGAGAATGAGAGTTTCCCAGTGTAAGAATGCCTTTCCTTTCTCCATTTTCCTCTCCAATGCCCAGGACAGAGATCTCAAGTAACATCATTGGCTCTTCAATGCAGATGAGTTTGTCAGATCCTTCCTTGAAGCGTTTGGTGGAGAGAAGGGAAGCCCAGAGCACTTGGTGCTGTCCAGAGAAGGCAGGGCCAGGGAGGAGGATTTGAGGAGCCTGGGAGAGGCTGGGGAATCTAACCAGTGTGCCACGAGGCAAACACCAATGTTAGCATTCTAATCTTATAACATCCCAGTGCCAAGCACTGAGTAAATGCTTAATAAATGCTTGTTGACTGATCAAGTAACGTTTTAGCTCCTGGACTCTTGGCTAAAAAAAAAAAAGCTTACCCAATCTGACCACATTAAGAAAGACAGCATGTCTAGAACTAGGTTCCTGGTTAGATAACATCTGGAGTGTTGTGGACACTACATTTTAGGAAAGTCACTGACAAACAGGAGCCCATGGGAAGGCAGGCAACCCAACTGAAATGGTGAGAGGACTAGAGACCATGGAAGCCAAGGTCCTAGGGAACAGACAAACTGGGGAGAGTAAGACAAGGTTGTGGTGGGGAGGTGACTGGTGTGGAAGCACATCACTCCTTGTTTATAAAAATATTATGAAATAATATTTTTCTCTCATCTAAAAAGCCCTTTCTAGACTTGGGTTTCCCTTTGGAAAGGAAGGTGATAGGTTAAAAGCGGTAACTCAAATTTAGAATAAAGAGTAACTCTTTGACTTTCCTGGTGAATATCAGGCCACTGGACCTAGATGGCTCCGGAGGAGAAAGTGAGGCTGGTGACCTTGCATAGTCCTCCCTCGCTGGAATCAAAATCAACTGCAAGTCATGTCATCATTTCCCTGATGTCATGGTCCTCTTGTCTTTCCCGCCTCTGAAGGGATTGCCTATAGGCTCGTCCAAAGGCTATCTCTAGTTGTTTATTCCCAGAAGGAATTCCCTTAGGACTCACTTATAGGTAACTCCTTCTATTCCCTTTTGAAGAGAAGAGCCCTCTTCTATTCCAAAGATATCGCCACTTGGGAGGAGTCCAATTGATTCCTTAAGGGGATTGGTCAAGAAAAGAATGGTATGGTGACTTATTACTCAACCGGAATGTTAACCTAAACTGTTTATATGCATTGTGACTTTCTTCTTCAAGATCTTATGTTACCTAAAATTTTCTTGGAACAGAGACATATTGAAAGGCATGGGAGATCTATTTTAGACATCAATCTAAGCTAAAAATGGCTGGGATATTAGATTAATATTAAATTTAACAAAATTGTTTCTGGCAGGCATTCCTGAAATACAGAACGAATATTTTTATTCTTTGACACTTATGTCTTCAATATTTGAAAGATTGTCACATGAAAGAGGGAATAGGTTTGCTCTCCTGGGTCCCAGAGAGTAGTTTGAGATATGATGGGTAGATGGGATGTTGCCGAAAGATGAATTTTGTCTCGATGTAAGGGGAAACCTCCCTAATTATTATAGCCGTCCGCTATTGTGGACATTCTCCATCACTAAAGGGCTGGCTTTTCCACTAAGGTTAGGCTGACCCCATATTGGGAATAGGAGGCAGTCCTATTCAGGAAGGGGTAGACAACATCATAGAAGTTCTTGCTCTGGAGAATTTGCTGTTCCAGGCTGTGTCTTTCCTTGTAAATAAATACCTTGGGCTCAGAGCTGCAGGTGTAGCAGGAGGGGAAGTTATTTGGGTGGCCTCTAGGGAAGGTGGAAATTATGTGGCTAAAATTCCTTTTCCCATCCCTCTTCCCATGGTCCTGGGAGCCCTGGGGAAATCTTCCATTTTTCAGGTGACAAAGTTGATAACAATGGTTGCTAAGGCAGCTCTGCTGAAAATTTCATGAGGAGGAGAGAGGAGGGTGAAGAGGAGGAGAAGCCAGAGATATGGTCGGTGACCCTGGAGGCTTGGAAAAGATCTAATAAAATAAATAAACAAGAAGGAAGCTGAGCTTGTTTAGCCTGGAAAAGATTATGGGGGGAAGGGATAGCTGTCTTCAAGTATTAGAAGGGTCAGCAAATGGAAGAGGGAGGGAGGGAATAAGCATTTATAGAGTACCTACTGTGTGCTTGGCACTGTGCTAAGCACTTTTTCTCTAAACAAATATCTCATTTGGAAGAGGGATTAGACTTACCCAGTTTGACTCCAGACAGCAGAGGCAGAAGCAGGAGCAATGGGTGGGCGGAAATTATAAAGAGGTCAACTGAGGCTTGATTGATAACTTGCTAGCAGTTAGAGCCATCCAAAAGGGGAATGTGTCGATTATTTCTATTTACCCTGCATCCAGCTTGCTTGTATATTTGTTTGCAATATTGTCTCCCCCATTAGATTGTAAGCTTCTTGAGGGCAGGGACTGGGTTTTTTTTTTTTGGCTACTCTTTGTATTCTCAGTGCTTAGCACGTGTCTGGCATGTAGTAGGCACTTAATAAATGTTGGTTGATGGATTGATTGAATGAATTGCCTTTGGAGGTGGCGCTTCACCTTGCAACCCTGGGCATTTGCACTGAAATGCAAATCCCCCACAGCTGGAATGCTTTCCCTCCTCTTCACCTCCTGGCTTCTTTCACTTCCCAGATAAAACTCCACCTTCCACGAGAAGCCTTTCTCAATCCTCCTTACAGCCAGTACCTTCCTTCTGTTGATTCCTCTCCCATTTATCCTGTCTATAGGGGTGGCTAAATGGGGCTGCAGTCCAAGGAGGGCTGGCCTGGAGTCAGGAAGACTCATCTTCCTGAATTCAAATCTGGCCTGAGACACTAGCTGCGTGACCCTGAGAGAGTCACCGTACCCTGTTTGCCTCAGTTTCCTCATCTGTAAAACGATCTGGAGAAGGAAATGGCAAACCACTCCAGTATCTTTGCCAAGAAAAGCCCAAATGGGGTCAAGAAGAGTTGGACACAACTGAACAACAACATGTTTGATTGCACATAGTTGTTGGCATGTTTCTCCCTTTAGAGGGTGAGCTCCTGCGGGCAGGAATTGTCTTTTGCCTTTCTTTGTATTGCCAGTGTTTAGCACAGTGCCCGGCACATAGTAGGCACTTGGTAAATGCTGACTAACTGGCTGGTGGGTTTCTCCTTCTTGGAGTTGAGGAGGCTAGATGATCATATGTTGGGTATGTAACAGTGTGGATCCCCTTCATGGAAGTCTGGGACTAGATGGACTTAAAAACCTCTGATCTAGTAATAACTGACCTCTCCATAGGTGGTAAAATTTACAAAGCACTTTACATTTGTGTTCTTGCTGAGTCTTCACAAGAGCCCTGTGAGGCAGCTACTACAAGCACAGCCTCCATTTTACAGTTGAAGAAACAGAGGCTTAGAGATGGTTAAATGGCTTGTCTGAGTCTATTTAGTGTTCAGGGTCTGGTGAGTGTCAGAGGCTGGATTTGGAGTCAGTTTCAACACATTTTCCACTCTACTACAGCCATTCAGGGTGAGTGTGTTTGCCTCAGTTCATGCTTCAGGACTGACCTGAGGTTAACCAGGAAGCCTGGAACAAGGGAATACATTAAATCGAAGGGTAACCTGGAATAATATTGGCTAGAACATTTATGTAGCACTTTCAGGTTTGCAAAGCAGTTTACAACTATAGCTTACTAAATCCTCAAAACAACCCTGGGAGGTAGTAGTAGCAGTAGTAGCAGTAGTAGTAGTAGTGGTAGTAGTAGTAGTAGTAGTAGTGGTAGTAGTAGTAGTGTTAGTAGTAGTGGTAGTAGTGGTAGTAGTAGTGGTGGTAGTAGTGGTAGTAGTAGTGGTAGTAGTGGTAGTAGTAGTGGTGGTAGTAGTGGTAGTAGTAGTGGTAGTAGTGGTAGTAGTAGTGATAGTAGTAGTAGTAGTGGTAGTAGTGGTGGTAGTAGTGGCAGTAGTAGTGGTGGTGGTGGTGGTGATGGTGGTGGTAGTAGCAGCAGCAGCAGTAACAGCTAATATTTATGACACACTTACTCTTCTCACCAGGCGCCGCGCTAAGCGCTTTACAGTTATCGTCTCATTTGAGCTTCACGACAGCCTGGAAGGTAAGTGCTATTACTGTGTCCATTTTACAGATGAGGAAACTGAGGCAAAGAGAGACGGAGTAATGAGACCGGCTTCTTGAAGCTAGTTAGGGATTCAAACTCCAGTCTTTACGACTCCGGGTCCCAAACTCTACCCACTGCGCCACCTGCTGCCTCCTCTATAATAATCTGTTTTGGCAGGTGGCTTCATTTTCCAGTACAAACTCTCCATAAGAGATGATGGATTTGAATGTCCCAAATATGTGTGACTACCTCTCATCTCCTGACTGTCCTTCATCTGAGAACTCAGGACAGAAGCCTAATGAATGAATTTGCTAACAGCTTTTCCTCGTTTTAAAGGCAGTAACAGCCTTTCCTGGAGTCCCCTCATGAGCACCATTCAGGATCTCTTGCTTCTCAAGGGGTAAGCAGGCTTTATGAGGGGCAGGACACGACTTCTAGCAACCCGTAGAAACGGTGCGACTCTATTCTCACATCCGTAAAATTTGTTTGTTAGGAAAACTGCTTTGTCCATCTTAAAGCTCCGAAATTCAAGTTACAATGAGCTTGGTGGCCTTTCTCATCATGCTGAGAGTTTTCAACAAACCATTGAGTCAGTCGATTGGGATTCGATGACTTTCAGCAGGTGGTGGTGCAGAGGCTAGAAAACCGGGCCTGAAGTCAGAAAGACCTGAGTTTAAACCCAGCCTCTAACACAAACCGTGTGACCCTAGGTAAGTCACTTAACTTCTGCTTGCCTCAGTTTCCCCAACAGTAAACTAGGAATAATACTAGCGCCTACCTTCCCAGGGTTGTGGTGAATATCAAATGAGATAATATTTATGAGGAAAAAGTCCTTAGCACGGTGCCTGGCAAATACTAGATGCGATCTAAATGCTTATTCCACCCTCCATTAAAAAAAAACAATGGTGTATTTCATTAATGGATGGACTGCTAGTCAGCCTATATTCAGCGAGCATTTATTAAATTCTTACTATTAATTAGGGGCACACTAGCTCAGCCTGAAGAGTGGTTGTGAGCCTGGCACAATAATAGAGTGGGCTTACATTAACTCTCAGTCCCAAGGATAATTATGGTTTTAAAAAAATGTAAATAGCCTTTGATGGGTCTCTTACCATTGTAGGTTGACGAAGGGGTTATTAGCTTTTGAAGAGAAACATGGGGAAGGGATTGGTTCGAAGGGTTTCCTGAATGCCTGGAAGAGCAGTATCATCTTGGAGGGGGTTTGTTTGGGGGTTTGGTTGTATCTCCCAGAGGGAGTAGTGGACATGCCCACTCACAGCCTGGAGGGAGTTTGGGGATGTTTGCAGAGGCACGAATGGGAACACATCATCAATTCTCTTTATGTCTTGGCTTTTGGGAGGGAGTGATCAGCTAGCCCCACCATTCCACCATCAGCTCACCTGAGCCCCAGGGACGGCACCCATGGTGGCTTATCTCGAGTTCTCAGACCTTTGGTTATACATTGCCTTGTGACATACTTCCTTGGGCACAGATTTGCCTCATGATACCTGCTCTAAGCACAGGTCTGACCACATCACTGCTATGGAACAATAGTTAAGACTCTGGGAGCCTGGACCTAGCCATGGAAAGGGATGGGCTGAGGCCCTCAGGTAGATGGTCCAGGGAAACCATGTGAAACCAGGTTTTTGGGAGAGTCAGTCAGTCAATAAACATTTATTAAGCATTTACTATATGCTAGGCATGGTGCCAAGTGCTGGGGATACAGAAAAAGGATGCCAATTACTAGGTGCATACAAGATATATACAGGGAAATGGAAGGGAATCTTAGGAAGGGAGACCCCTGGGAGTGAGCTTGGGGGGATGGGGACCAGGAAAGGCACCTGGAGAAGGAGGGATTTGAGTTAAGTCTTGAAGGAAGCTAAGAGGTAGAGGTGAGGCAGGAGAACATCTCAGGTAGGGGACACAGCAGAAAGGCAGAGAGTTTGGAGATGGAGTATGGGAGAGTCAGCAGGAATTCCAGGGCCACTGGAGCAGAGAGTAAATGTAAGAAGGTGGAAAAATGGGAAGGAGTTAGGCTGGGAAAAGCCTTGGATGTCAAAAGGAGGGCTTTATATTTGATCCTAGGAGTAACAGAAAGTCACTGGAGTCCATCGAGTGTCTGTGTGTGTGTGTGTGTGTGTGTATGTGTGTGTGAGAGAGAGAGAGAGAGAGAGAGAGAGAGGGAAAGGGAGAGGGGAGAGAGAAAGGGAGAAGGAGAAGGAGAGAGAGAAAAAGAGGGAAAGAGAGAGAGGAAGAGAAGGAAGGAGAGAAAGAAAGAGAGAAAGAGGGAAAGAGAGAAAGAGGGAAAGAGAAAGAGAGAGAAAGAGGGAGAGGGAGAGAGAGAAAGAGAGGGAAAGAGAGAGAGAAGAACAGAGGGAGGGAGGAGAGACAGAGAGAGGAGAGAGATAGAGAAAGAGAGAGGGAAGGAAAGAGAGGGAGAGAATGAGAATGAAAGGAGAGAGAGAAAGAAAGAGGTTGGGAGGGAGTGAAGGGGAGGCAGAGACAGAGAGATTGTGCTTTAGAAAAATCATTATGCCAGCGGAATGGAAGATGGGTTACTGACATGGGATCTGAGTCAGGAAGCTCAAGCAGTAGGCGATGACCACAGTCCAAGAGTGAGGTAATGAGGGGGTGCACCTGGAGGAGAGTGAGTAGAGACAAGGAAACATCTGAGATGTTCAGTGACAAGACTCCACAAGAGCCTGACTCGGTGGGGTGAATGTGGGTGAGGAGCCAAGGATGACACTGAGGTTGTGAGCCAGAGTGACTGGAAGGATGGGTGTGTTGAGAATCCCTGGATGGAGGCCGTGTGGTTGGCAGGGAAACAGTTCCTAGGCATCACCTCCCAGAATGCAGCTCTCTGTTGGAGGAGAGGCAGTTCTGGCCAGCGCCAGCTTCAGAGTCGCCTTGTTAGCCAGCCCGAGTTTGGGAGTTCCCGGACTCAGTCGGCTAGAGTGACAGTGAGAGTGAGTTTTTGGGAGGCACCAGCCTCTTGGAGAGAAAAGAGGCTGCCAGACTCAGAGGAACGGTCGGCAACAATGACACAGAAAAGGAAAAGACCTGGAATTGGACCTCTGCTATTGTAGCAGGTTATTTGGAAAGCTTCATTTTGGTGGTTTTGCACATGTTGTTCGGTCATTTCAGTTGCATCCGATCTTTGTGACCCCATTTGGGGTTTTCTTGGCAAAGATACTAGAGTGGCTTGCTATTTCCTTCTCCAGCTCAATTTACAGATGAAGAAACTGAGGCAGACGAGGTTAAGAGACTTGCCCAGAGTCACACAGCTAGTGTTTGAGACCAGATTTGAACTCATGAAGATGAGTCTTTCTGACTCCAGACCGGACACTCTTACCATTTTTCCACCTAGCTGCCCCATTTTGCACACAGTAGGTGTTCAATAAATGGTTATTGGGTAAAGGAGTGGGTGTTCTGTAGGGTGTGCAGTTACAGATATGGCCAGGGCTATGTGTTAGTATACACATATGTGGATGTGACAGACTTAAGGCTCTTTTCTCTTGGATTTCTGGGCCTGGACAAAGACAGAAAATCTCTGGCACCGAGACTTTGGGGAGTGGATTCTGTGCTTACCTCTGCCTGCGTGAAGTTCCTCAGGGCATCCCCACTGCTCCCTAGCCGAGTGTGGGCCAGCCGCCCCAGCCGAGGGCCTCGCTCCACTAGGTAAAACAGGTGCTGGGGGTCTGTGTCTTCATTGGTGGTCACTTTCAGGTTTCGATTAGTAATGGTCTGGAAGGTTCCTGTGAGAATGCAATTTGGGAGCCTGTCAGCTTCTTGGTAGTTACAGGATCATAGATTTAGGGCTGGAAGAGGACTTAGAAGTCATCTGGTCCAACCTCCTCATTTTGCAGATGACAAAACTGAGGCAGAGAAAGATGTATTTTGCCCAAGATCACACAAGTAGTAAGTGACGGAGCTGGGATTTTTGAACTGAGGTGTTCAGTGGTGTCCAGTCACATCTGACTCTTCATTACCCCATCTGGGGTTTTCTTGGCAGAGATATGGGAGTGGTTGGTCATTTCCTTCTCCAGTTTATTTTACAGATGAGGAAACTGAGGCAAATAGGATTAAATGACTTGCCCAGGGTCATAAAGCTAATTAAGTGTTTGAGTCTTCCTGATTCCAAGCCCAGTGCTCTATCCACCGTGTCACCTAGCTGCCCTCTGAACCTTGAACTTGAACCTTGACTTTGAACCAAGGTCCCCTGACTCTAAATCCAGTGAAATTCCAATGTTTCACACTGACAACCTGCCCAGGGACTCCTTGGTAGCTAGAAGCTAAAGGCTAATCAGGGCTCCTGGGCAGTCTCTGCTGCTACTGTGGCTGCTCTGAATCTGACCTGCTGAGGTCGAGGGGTTTCTTTGTTCTCCTCCACAGGCAGGAGGAGTAAGCATAAACCTAATCCATCACTTTGCCAGGCTCAGCAGCACCATTCTGGCAGGCTAATAGACCCAATCAGGACAACAGTAGGAGAGTAAATAAACAGACCGGTAGTTCCAAAGCAGACCCACCTGGACAGATGGTCAGGGCCTGGTTGCTTTCCACAGTGATCTGTCGCAACTTTAGGGCTTTCACAGAGAAGAAGTGTCCTGGGGAGATGTTATCTCCATCGGAGAGGTTGAAGTGGAATCCACCATCCAGGGGCCCTGGAGAATGACAGAAGGCGGTGCCATGAATATGGCCTTGACTTCTCACTGTGCCCTAGAGATGGACCACTATGGGGCTGGGGAGCCCTGTGATTGTGAGGAATAGAGGTGGGATGTTGGGCGCTAAGGGATGGTAACCCAGTGTGGCCCCTGGTACAGGTCAGATCCTTTTGGATGGAAAGTTGGAGCTGCAGTGGGGTCGGGAGGAGGTGGGGGAGTTTGGAGGGTGCATGGAAGGATATTGGGTGGGCAGTCAGGTAGTCTGTGTTCTAGTTCTGACTAGGGGTTCTTGGGCATGTTGTTTCACTTTTTTGAGACTCCATTTCCTTGAGAAGAGATAACTGTCTTCTCTATCTGCTCCATGAAGAGGGGGATGGGAGGAAGAGCAGACAGCACTGGGAGGGGGGCTAATCATTATGCCCCACCCTTTTGGCTCCTGAGTATGTGCTGAATTCCCTTATTTGAATGCAGGCTCCTTGCCAGGGATGGTTGTGGACACCTGGAATCCCTGCTATGGGGAGACTGAGGCTGGTGGATTGAGTTCAGGAGTTCTGAGCTGCAGTTGGGCTAAAGGTGATCAGGTATATACAGTAAAGTCTGGCACCAATATAGTGAGTCCTCAGGAGTGGGGGCCAACAAGCTGCTCAGGAGGGGTAAACCTGCTCAGGTTGGAAATGGAACAGGTCAAAGCTTCTGTAACAATCAGCAGTGGGATTGGGCCTAGGGATGGCTGCTGTGCTTTCAGCCAGAACCAGATAGGGAGACCCAGTGTGAAAAGAAGGAAAGAAAGGAAGGAAGGAAGAAATAAAGACAGGAAGAAAAGAAGGAAGGAAGAAAGAGGGAGAGAAAGAAGGAAGGGAGGAAGGAAGGGAGGAAGGAAGAAAGAAAGACAGGAAGAAAAGAAGGAAGGAAGAAAGAGAGAGAAAGAAGGAAGGGAGGAAGGAAGGGAGGGAGGGATGGAGGAAGAAAGAAAGAAAGAAGGACAGAAAGAAAGGAAGGAAGAAATAGAAAGAGAGGAAGGAAGGAAGAAAGAAAGACAGGAAGAAAATAAGGGAGAAAGAGAGAGAAAGAAGGAAGGCAGGAAGGGAGGGAAGAAGGAAGGAAGAAAGAAAGAAAAAAGGACAGAAAGAAAGGAAGGAAGAAATAGAAAGAAGGAGAGGAAGGAAGGAAGGATGAAAGGAGAAAAAGAACATAAGCTCCTTGAGGGCAGGGACTGTCTTGTTTGCTTTGATGTGTATCCCCAATATGTAAACACAGTGCCTGGCTCATAGTATGTGCTTTTATATCTATCTGTATCTATATCCATCTCTTTGCACATCTATCTATCTATCTATCTGTCCATCTGTCCGTTTGTCTGTCCATCTGTCCATCCCTCCATCTGTCTGTCTGTCTGTCCATCTCTGTCTGTTTCTCTGTTGGTCTATATGTCCACTAACCTTCATGGACAAACTGAACAAGCCCGTTATTGATCTGGGCCTGAGTGAACTGCTGGATCTCTGTCCTTGGTGACAGCCTCAGCACAATCTTCCCGTTGCTTGGTGGCTCGATGGAGAAGACCAAATCTTCAGGTGTGGAGTCAGCATCTTCTCCTTTCAGGATATCAGGGGTGATCTGGGCTATGGCTCCTTCCCACATCTGTAAGCACAGCCCAACTGTTAGGCCATCTCCAATTAGCAGACCTAGGACCCCAGCTAAGATGTGGCAGTGGGCCCTTGTTGGGGGCCTTCTTTGATGGGAGGAAGGACACAGGAGTTGCTGCTTACCATCCTGCTATTTATGTGGGGTTCAGGGCTGCCTTTTTCATGTGGTCACCTACCTCCCCTCTCCCTCTGCTCCTCCAAACCTCCAGTGACTCTCCACTGATAAAATAACTGAGTCTGAATGCCTCAGTTCATCATTTAAAACCTTTCAGGATCTGGCCCATGGCACAATGTGCCATGAGATCATGAGATTTGGCCTCATACGACTTGAGCGTGAATCCTGACTTTGACACTTTCTAGTTGTATGGCCCTGGGTGAGCCAGTCATCCCTTCTGAGCCTGTTTCCTCACTTATACCAATGCTGTTTCCTGTTTAGAATGCCTTCCCTTCCTCTCCCATTTGTGCTCTATCCATCCTCTAAGGTTCAAGACCCACCTCTTCCAGGAAGCATTCCCTGAATACTCCAGCCCAGATTGACTTTTCTCTCCTCTTTTAGATCTTGTGGCACTTACCATTGGCCATGATACTCAGGATTTGATTGCATGCTGCCTCAATTCATCCTTTTCTGCATAGAGAGCTACCTTACTATCTTTCCAAAGTATCAGCTTGGTCACTCCTGTTCAAAGCCCTTCAATGGCTCTCCACTGCCCACAGTAAAATTGAATCCCTCTTCTCAGAACTTATCTCATAATACAACTCCTCTCAATCAACGAACATTTGTTAAGCGCCTACTACATGCCAGGAACTGTGCTAAGCACTGGGGATACAAAAAGAGGCAAAAGACAGCCCTGTCCTCACATTCT
The DNA here is from genome assembly GCF_011100635.1 of Trichosurus vulpecula. NCBI lineage: Eukaryota > Metazoa > Chordata > Mammalia > Diprotodontia > Phalangeridae > Trichosurus > Trichosurus vulpecula. Next base: position 52,423,941 of record NC_050580.1, read on the forward strand.
GTGATACAGAGCAAAGAGCGCTACATTTAGGGTCAGAAGAACTGGGTCAAAAGCTGCCTCCATTACTCACAGTCTGTGTGACCCCAGGCATTCAAACTCAGATCTTCCGGACTTCAGGTCCACCACTATCTAACCTGCTGCCTCCCTTAGCACTTCCTGCCCCGCCCCTCCCCAAAGCTAGGTTCTTCCCCCAAGAAATTACTTTGTATTTCCTTTGAATATATTCTGTATCTCTCGATAAGCACAGATGCTGATGGAGGCTCCTTAGCGGTTCAGACCATTGAGCCTTTGTATATCCATTACCTTCCCCAGTGTCCAAGCACACAGGAGGTGCTTAATAAATGCCCATTGATTGATTTCTGAAGAAACGACTAGCTATGTGATGATATTAAAGGATCGGTGCTTAAGGATGCCCTAGAAATTGTTAAACCTAATTTTCTTATTTTATGAATGAAGACGTTGAGGCCCATTAAGGTCCTGTGGCCAGGAGAAGAAGGCCCTTGTGACGGCTGAGTTCCATGAATGTGAGACTGGCTGTTGTTAGAGTACCTTCCAAGTCTGAAATTCTATGGCTTAAAAAGATTTTGAAAGATTTTTTAAAACAGCTACGTGGGCAGGTGACTGAATGAAATAGAGAATTCTGGAAAAGATGTAATATATTCATAACTAAATTAAGAGAAAAGAAGGGAACAAAGAATGGGAACTGAGGCCCAGAGAGGAAGGTGGGCTCTGTGTGTGTGTGTGTGTGTGTGTGTGTGTGTGTGTGTGTGTGTGTATGAGAGAGAGAGAGAGAGAGAGAGAGAGAGAGAGAGAGAGAGACAGAGGCAGATACAGTGAGAGGGAAAGGGGAGAGAGACAGAGATAGAGACAGAGAGAGTATGTCCCTGGCTGTGACCACCCCTGAGGAGCAGGGACTCCAATACACACACACACCTAGGTGAAAGTTAAAAGGGAGGAAGCTCACTCCCCCTGGCCCTTCCCCCGCCTCCCAGGCGCCAAGCTGGCTCCTGTCAGTCACTGGAGCTTCCCTTGGGACCAGTGTGGCTGCCAGCTCCAGTTCCTTCATGTTACTGACACCTGTCCTCCAGGAACTGGGTTTGTGTGTCTGCCCCTCTCCTCCTTTCCCTTCCTAGCCTCAGTGTTCCCAGCCTGGGAGGGGGTTACCCAGAACCAGACATGATCTTACCCATAGGCAGAGCACACCTGAGGAAGATGATCTTAGGAGGCTTGGGAAGGCCCCATTGCCTGTTTTCTCCCCCCATCCCTCTCCCCCCTCTCTCTACTCCCCTTTCCTCCCCCATTCCTCCTCTCCCGCTGGTGGGCAGCTGAGATCTCCTTCCCCAGAGCCAGAGCCTTTCCTCCCTGGGGATGGGGAGTTGTGCGCTTAGAATGTGCACAACTGTTGGCTAGGGAACCCAGGGGAGTCACACCCAGGGGGCCAGACTAGGGCAGGAGTAGAAAGGAGCTGTAGGGAAGGGTAATGAGCCCAGGCTTAAGGGCTAGTTAGGGGTACCTAACGGAGTGGGTGTGGGAAGGGGTACCAGGGAGGTAGGGAAAGTGCTCTGAAAATGTGAGTGTGTGTGTGTTCCTAGGCTAATTCTGCTGCTGTATCACAGTTTTGCCCCAGGAGGTTTGATCTGCCCAAAGCAGCCTGAAATTGCAGGAAAGCAGAATAAGCCTAGGCCAGGGAGCCATCAGAGCCTCCACTTCTGTGTGGTGGTTCCTTCCCTCCCAAGAGCCAGTCTTCAGAGTGGCCCCCTGACCGCATGGCCATGAGGGTGAGAGCTCTGCATCAGGAAGCCCGGCAAGCCATTACCTACAGGACCTGAGGCTAGGTGGGAGTTCTGGCTCTTTTGTGTCCCGGGCCCCACTGGCCGGCAGTCTAGGAAAGCCCAGGGTCCCCTTCTCAGAGTCAGGCTTTTAAATGATTGGAGGAAATGCTGAATTGTGGTTAGAGGTGAGTGAAAATAATGTTATTTCTTTCCCATCCAAGTTCCCAGACCCCTAGTTTAGATGACCTTTAAAGTCCTAGTTAGCTTTAAATCCTTCGATGGCACAGTAAGAAAAAGCCCCAGGATAGTAATGATTATGAGTATTATTATTAATAATAATGACAGCCAACATTTATACGGCGCTTCCGATGTTCCAGGCACCGTGCTGAGTACTTTAGAAGTATGATCTCACTTGATCCTTACAACAACCCTGGGAGGTAGGGGCTGTTATCCCAATGAAACTTCCTCCCTTCCTCCTGGGAGCGAATCCTGCCTCTGATGCTCACTCACTATTCGCACGAGGCTGGGCAGTCACAGATTTAGAGCTGAAAGGACCTAAGAGACCTCTCAGTCCATCCCTTAATTTTACAGGTGGGGAAATGGAGGCAGAGAATAGTAAAATGTCGGAGGGAGTGTTTCACCTCAGGCCTTGCTGATTCCCAAGCCCAGCCCTCTATCTGCTGCCCTATCTCTAACAGCAGTAGTGGTGGTAGTGGTGGTGGTAGTAACAGCAATGTTGATGATGTAACATTCATATTTTAGGTTTGTAAATCACTTTTACATACATTATCTCATTTGATGCTCACAATAACTTGGGGAGAGGTATGGGGGGGTATTCTTCCCATTTTACAGATGAGAAAATGGAGGTACAGGAGGGTTAAGCGACTTGCCCTGAGTCACACAGAGAGCAAGCGTCAGAGGTGAGAGTCACACTCAGGTCTTCCTGACTCTCCAGCCTCCAGCTGAACTTCTCTGGGCTCCCGTCTTCCCGTCTGTTAAATGAGGCAGGCAGACTAGATGGCTGGGGGGGGGTCCCCTTACAGGCTTAGTCCCCGGATCCCGGGGTCCTAGGACCTTGTCTAATTTCTCGGGTGTCAGTTTCTCTATAAAATGAGGGTATCTGGAATAGATGTCATTCCAGGACAGGGGTCTCAGGAAAGCCTGACTGACAGATCTAAAAGCGTAGGGGGCTCCGTGGACTGTGATAGGGACCCTGGGTGGGGGTGGTGGAGGGGGAAAGGGGGTGGGGTGCTGGCTGCCCTTCCCCCCCGCTCCTCCATCATTGGTGGAGGTGGGAAGGGGAGATGCAGAATTCTCTAAGGGCTCCTCTGACATATGTGCCGAGCCTGCCACCTTGTGGCCATACTGAGGTATTACGTGTCCTCTGCTCTTCCGGAGAGGAAGGTGCTGGGTGGATTTGGCCCTCAGCTAGCACACCTGAGTTCTTGTTCCCTTCCTGGGCCTAGTTATTAAGGGGAAGGAGGTTTCTGCCACGGAAACTCGAGGGCACTCTCTCATCTTCTCTTTGTACTTATATCTCTAGCACATAGTAGGTGTTTAATAAATGCTTTTTGATGGGTTTATTGGTTTCCTCCCCATCCAGACATTTTTTCCCTCCCTACCCCACTTTAGGCATGGCAAAAACAAGTTCTGGGGGCCATCCTGGCCTAGGCTTCCTGACTGAGTCCGTTCCTAAGAGACTGGAAGAAAACGACTCATTTATCCCGGAGCCGAGTAGGAAAGTTCCCCGGCAGGTTCTCCAGAGACCTGAATTCTGTGAATCTGGGCAGGTCTCATCCTCTCCGCAGACCTGTTTTCTCAGTTGTGACACAACCAGGACAATGGCTGCCCTGAGTATCCCAGGATTGCTCCAGGGGGGGATGGGAAACTGGGCTGGGAAGTTAAGAGTGGGACATCAGGGCAGAGCCCTGCTCTTCTTCTTCCTACCGGGTCCTCTCAGCTTTTCCGTGGAGTTTGGATAGAAACAGTCTCAGGACAAGCTGCTCTTCTGTTGCTTATGGAAATCTATATAATTGAATGTTCTGTGCATTCTGGCACAGAGGGAGAAGATAAGCACCTTTTGTAACTGAACAAAGGTATGAAGGAATTATCTTCTGTAGTTTCATGAGAAACATTGTTAGGCTGACACTAACTACACTTTACAAAGATTATCTCATTTGATCCTGGGAACAATCCCACAAGGGAGGTGCTATTATCATCCTCATTTTATAGACAAGTGAACTGAGGCTAAGAACAGTTAATGACTTGCCCAGGGTCATACATTGAATCTGAGGCAGGATTCGAAGTCAGCACTCCTGGCTCCAAGCTCTTTACTCTGTCCACTGTACCACTTAGCTCCCAGCCAGAACTCCAGCAGCAGACAAGATGATGGGGGTGACCTGCCCCTGCCTCATCCTGTTCCCATGTGGCTTTTGTCCCATTATTTTGTTTCCCACAATCCTCTAGGACACCACCTTTTCCCCTCTATCCCACATTACCAGCCTCCAGGTTTTTTTTCTCCTCCAGGCAAACTGGACTATTCTCCCCAGCCCCAGAATACCCCCTGTACTCACCCACCTTTGCTCATTCTGTTGTCCCTACCTAGAACAAAATCCTACCTTAACCTAACTCAAATGCCACCTTTTCTATGAAGCCATCTCTGATTTTCCCCCACCCCCTACCCAATGAGCTAGCTCTTTAGATTTCATGGAAGACTTTGTTTTGCACCATTCTAATGGAATGGATGGCAGGGCATTTACTATGTGCCCAGCACTAAGCCCTGGGGATACAAACAGAAACCGGAGCCAACCCTTGTTCTTTAAGGTTACATTCTTATTGGGAGAGACAATACATAAAGGAGGGGTCAAGTTCATGTTCAGCTCCTGGAATATGGAAAGGCCAGGCAGGATTCAGATTCTGGCAGGGAAAATTGCAGCATGGATGACAAGGCCCTATGGACCTTGGGGAACAATAGCAGGGTGGGTAGTCCCCAACCAAGAGGAGAGTGGGTCCAAGGATCAGAGTGGAACAGATGACTTATCATAAAATAGTGTGCATTTTAGTTCTCTGTGTCTGTGTCTCATCACTACTAGATTGTGAACACCAGATTGTATCTCACCTGGGACCTCTGCTCACAAGTAGGTGCTTAATAAATGTTTGGAGAATGAATAAATGAAAGGTGAGAGGAGCCTGCTATTGACTCTACCCCAGCTGAGCCCTAGGGGAATCCCTCTTTCTCAAGAGTCCTGTTAACAGTCCATGAGAGTTGATTGTGTGTAGGAGGGTGGGTTTTTTCCCCTGCTGGAGTCTCAGCTCTGGTCTCTTGTAGAAGTTCTTCAGGTTGGTGGCACACTGTTGACTCTGTGAATGACTGTTAGCTGCTTGGTTTAGGATGGCCCTTCACAGAGCCGTCACTGACTTCATAGTGTAAGTAGGAATTCTTTCAGCCAGAAAGCTGCCATTCTGCTCCCCTGATCTCTGAACTTTTCCTCCAGCACATGGGAGGGTGGCTGGGAAGGATTCTGGGAGAGCCTGGAGCACTGGCTACCATAGATTTCTCAGCTCTTCTAGAACCCCCAGGAGGCCTTACCTGTACACCGGTGTTGACAGTGAGGGTTGGGACTTGGTCATTGAGGGGCAGGACAGTGATGCCAAAGGCCACGGGCTGGCTTTGTCGGTCAATCTCAGAGGCGTTGGCCACAAGGGTGAAACTGTCCACCAGGGTCTCACTGCCATCATGTACATAATGGATCAGCTGCTGTTCTGCCTTTAGAGGGAGAGAGAGGGCCACACAGACAGGGGTCAGAGTCCAGCCTTGCCTGCCTCCTCCTGTGAGGGCCTCGAGCCTCAGGAGCCCTGCTGGCCCCTTTCCCACACCCTGCCTTTGTTCAGGGATGACGTTAACTCCTTTGGGAATCCCTGGCCCGTTTCTGGGGTCTAACCATTGTCTCCGGCTACATCCAGCCACTGATCTAGCCATGCCAGTCCTGTTGGGATTGGCTGCTCACCACCTTCTCATGCGCTTCTTTCCCCTCCTTCTCCTCTCCCTTCTGCCTGGCCCATCCTTCAAGGCTCAGCTCAGTCCCACCTCTTCCAGGAAGCCTCCCCTGACCACCCCAACCTACACTGACCTCCTCTGACCCTTACTGCTCACTCTCTATGCCCACTTAGCATATCCTTTCTTGTCCTGTTAGTAACCCTTCCAGGTGTGACTTCTCTCCCCCCAACCAGACTGGAACCACCCCAAGAGCAGACCATGTCGATGCCTCTTCTCATCTCACCACCAGAATAGCCTGGCCTGGGACTGAGCTCGAGGTGATTAATGTTCAAACTCTTCTTGCTTGACATTTAAGCCCCACGGGGTCTGGTAATGCTCTGCCTTTCCAGACATCTCTCCCATCACTCCCCTTTGCACTCTAAGGTCCAGTTTAGCTTGGCAACTTTGGACTCTCCAAACATGGCCAGGGCTGTCCTGCTCCCAGGCTTTTGCTCTTGCAGTCTAGATCTAGACTGGACTGTCTCCCCTTTAAAGCCCAGCTCAGATGCCGCTTATTCCAGGAAGTCCTCTCTGATTGTCCCATCAGTAGTGAGCCTCCCCTACCCCAACTTTGTTTTTACTGCTCTTTAAGGCCTTTATCACACAGCACTGTATTATAGCTGTCTATGCTGGTGTTTTATCCCTTGCTAGAATGTGAGCACCCTGAGGGAAAGGGTCCCATCTTATCTAAATCATTTCTATCCTACACACAGTAGGTTCTCAGTACATATCTGTTGCTGCTGCTTGGTACTGCTTTACTAATTGGTTCATTAGGGATCCCTTTAATTCTCACCCTAAGGCCACCTGAGTATTGCAGGAATATCAGAGAGGCCTCTGTCCCCTGCCCTTTCCTTCTGGGAAGGGATCTCACTTCCTTGCTGGGGATGATGGTACCTCTCTCCAAGTGAAGGTGCTGAGGTTTCCATCTTGGGATGCCTCTCCTCTCCTGATGCTCCCATGCTGGGGTGGTTCCACGACCAGGAACTCTAGGCCAGACAGTGTGGGGAAGTAGGGGCCAGTGACCCTCAGCACTGGAGGGGCCAGGGTATGGGCACCACCCTCAGGCACACTGAAGTTCCGGGTCTCCAGAGGGATGATGACAGGCAGCACCTGCAGCTCAACCTGGACTCCTTCTAGAGTGGCCCCCACACTGGAAGCCACATCCAGGGCAAAGCGGTCAGTCCAGCCGTCTGCCTGTGAGTGGAAGTACAGGACCTGGCCCTCATTCACATTCTCCTGAGTGAAGCTGTGGACAGGGTCCAGGCTGGGGGGCTCATTGGCTGAGGCTCCCTGGGAGACAGTCACAAGGTAGCCAGCTCTTGGAGGGTCAGTCACCTTGTAGACAATCTCTGCAGCAGGCACATCTTCCTGGGCCACCTGTGGGGATGAGGATGAAGGAGGGTGGGTGATTGGGAGGAATGCAGGGAAGAATGGAATATTTAATAGGAAGGAAGAGGAGCTGCCACCATTGTTCTCTCTTCTCCCTCCCTCCCTCCTTCTCTTCCTTCCTTCCTTCCTTCTCTTCCTTCCTTCCTTCCTTCCTTCCTTCCTTCCTTCCTTCCTTCCTTCCTTCCTTCCTTCTTTCCTTCCTTCCTCCTTCCTCCTTCCTCCTTCTCTCCCTCTTTCCTTCCTCCCTCTCTTTCTCCCTCCCTTCCTTCCCTCCTTCCCTCCTTCCTTTCTTCCTCCTTCCCTCCCTCCTTCCTTCCCTCCTTCCTTCCTTCCTTCCTTCCTTCCTTCCTTCCTTCCTTCCTTCCTTCTTCCCTTCCTTCCTTTCCTCCTTCCCTTCATTTTTCCTTCCTTCCAGCCCTTCCCCTTCCTCCCTCCCTCTCTTCCTTCCTTCCTCCCTCCCTCCCTCTCTTCCTTCCTTCCTTCCCTCCCTCCCTCCTTTCCTTCCTTTCTCCCCTCCCTCTTTTCCTTCCTTCCTTGATTTCTAAGACTAGTGAACACACTTGGGGGTTCCATCTTAAGACACAAGGGGGTGCCCTTCCTCTTCTCATACTGTGTCTGGAAATGAGGTTGTACTTCTTTTCTACACTAAAGACTTTCTTGGGCTAAGGAGGTTTGGAGGCATGGTGCAGGTGCCGGTTCACCCACTACCAGCAGTCCTGAAAGGACCTAGGCCAGATTTGCTTATAAATTCTGGGCTTGCCCCAACGCAGAGAGGGAGCTGCCTCCTCACTGTCTGGTATCCATCCTCTGGCCATTATCCCTTCCACCCCAAGTTTCACTCCTTTTCTGCAAGCCTCTGGAAGAGAAGAGGATTAGGATTGGACTGTTCCGCTGAGTCCCTCATTTCAAGCTCGCCCATCTTAGAGGTGAGGAAACTGAAGCCCAGAAGTCGCTTGCCCAAGGTCACACGGAGAGTTGGTACCAAATTCAGTACCTGAAACCGTTTCCTGTGTGTGAGGAGGTTTCTGCTCAGAAACAGAGGGTTGTCTCAGAGCCCTCTTCATTGCTGTTCAGCTCTTGGGGTCCTTGGTTTACAAACCACAGGCATGAAAGCGTGGAGTGTGTGTGTGTGTGTGTGTGTGTGTGTGTGTGTGTGAGAGAGAGAGAGAGAGAGAGAGAGAGAGAGAGAGAGAGAGAGAGAGAGAGAGAGAAAGTGTAATTCTAAGAGGCAGTGGGGCTGATGGGAGATTTGGGAGTCAAGGGGTGGGAGAGGCTCCCTTTCTTGCTCCACAGATCCCACTCACCAATGAACTTCCTCTTGAATCCTCAGGACTTTTAAGCAGTGCCCTCACCCATGGTCCTTGCATGTACCCTAGGGGATGTCCATTTTGGGAGAGAAGTCCCAGCTTCCCCCCAGTGATGGGGATTTTGGGCCCCAGGGCAAGAGCCTCACCTCTAGGAAATCCCTTTTAATTTCAGCTGCCTCCCCCTGGAAGACGTAGATCTTCTCCTGATGTACCATCTGAAGTGGGGCCAGGGGTCTGTCTAGGGAGACAGTCACCTTCAGTGTGTCTTCTGCAGTCACGTGTCCAGCCTCCACAGAGAAGCCAAGGGCATCTTGGGGATTGCGGCTGCCATTGTGTTGATAGAGAACAGCACCTTCTAGGAGATCCCTCTGGGAGAAAGTGGTGGTGGGCTGGCCTGCTCGGAGCAGCTGCCCCCAGCGGGGGGCTGCGGTAATGTGGTAGTGGACCTCTTCGCTACTGCGGATGTCCACATTGGTGTCAAGGCCTAGCACAGATGTGTCGATAGTTCCCTGGCCTCCCTGGGGGACGACCAGACCAGAGTTGTTTGTGATCCGAAGGTAAGGTTCAGAGGCCTGGACCTCAAGCAGGGCAGTGGACTGGTGTTGGCCATCTGACACCTGGAGCTGGATCCAGCCTCGGTCAGCTCCTGAGTGGACAAAAAGGATCCTCTTCTTCCTCAAATCTTCTTGGGTAAAGCGGTAGACAGGCCGGCTGGGGTCATCAGCAGCCACGATGCTGCCAAAGAGCAAATCCTTTCGGGTAAGCACCAGCTGGGCATCAGTGAAGCCCGAGTCAGCATCGGTGAATGCCACATCATCTGTGGTCAGCAGCCGCCGCCCACCTCGAGCCACATGGAAGACACGGCTGACTGTCTGTACTGGGGCATGGTCATTCATCGGCTGTATGGCCACACGGAAGACACCTCTCACCTCCTCCCAGGCCATGCCACCACTGCCTTCCGCTTGGCGGACGGCCACAAATGGGATATCATCTTCTGTGGTCTCTGAGTTGTCATGCTGGTAGACCAGCCGGCCTAGGAGCAGATCATCATTGGTGAATGTTGTTACCGGTGCGGATTCTGACCCAGAGCCCTGTCCTGTCCCCTGCCACACCAGAGTGCCATGGCGTGGTTTTTCAATGACCTCATATAGGTAGTTGGCACTGTTGAGGCTCCTGACAAACAGGTGGTCTTGGGAGATAGTGCCTTTGCCCCCCTCAGGCACAGAGAGGAGGACGTTGGTGAGGACTGGAGCATCTGGATCCCCACCGATGCGGATTGGGTAGGTGTAGAGTGGGGAGGAATGTGGGGGGGCTGTGACACGGAAGAGGAACGAGTCTTCCGCTTCCTCGGAGGCCCTGGCCGTGGCTCGGTAGGTCACGTGGCCCTTCTGAAGATCTTCCTGAGTGAAACCTTGCTTATCTGTCAGTCTCATGCTGTGCAGCCGGAGGTTGCCCTTCCTGGGGGCCTGGACAATCTCATAGTGGAAGGAAGCAGGGCCAGGGCCCGACCCCTCATCCAGAGTGGCCTCCAGCTGGTCTGTAGTGAGCACCTCCTGCCGGGTATTATGGGTCAGTAGGGGCACGAGCCTTAGCATCCGGATGTCAGCTTTCTTGATGGTGATCAAGAAGGTGTTATTGGTCAGGGTCTTCTGTCCCACCTGTACTTCAAATGTCATCTTCTCAGTAGTGTCTTGGGTGTGGTGCTGGGGATCTGTGCTCAGGTAGCGCACCTGCTCCTGCTCTACATCCCTCTGGTAGAAGGAGCTGACAGACCTCCAGTCCCCCCCAGCAGCTCCACTGGCCCCCTGCTTCTGGATTTCCCCATACAGCAGGTTCCCAATAAGCCGGTACAAGATGCTCACATCCTGGTTTACTGCATTTGTCTCGGCCGACAAGTTGGCCACTGAGATGGGCATGGAGGAACCCTGTGGCACAAACAACCCTGTGTTATTCTGGATCTGGATGGTGGGCTGGATGGCTACCACACGTAGCACAGCTACGGGGCTGGTGTCCACACTGTCAGTGACCCGGAACAAGAGGTCCTGGGCAGTGCCACCCCTGTGGATGTAGGACAAGCTGCCTGCTTCCAATTCCTGGCAGGAGAACTCAGCCACCCGCTCACCTGGTTGGTCATTACGTTCCACTGTACCACCTTCCAGGTGCTGGGTTCCAATGAGCTGGAAGGTGAGGCTCTCACAGGCTGTGTCTGGGTCATAGGCTTGGAAAATTTCAGGCCCGAGGGCCTTTTGTGTGTGCTCAAGGATCACCATGAGGCTCCCATGTGGGAAGACCACGCGGGGTGGGTCATTCAAGGGGTTTACCCGGATGGGCAGTATGTAGGTCTGGCCCTGGCGGAGGCACTGAGGGACAGTGCTCTGGGTCATCACTGTGACCTCCAGGACCAGCTGGTCCTCAGGGTACTCAGAACCATCGTGGATGAAACGAATCTTCCGACTGACCACATCCAGGAGGGTGAACTTCTTCCGGGACTGAGCTCCAGGGATGCTGAAATCCAGCTCCCCGTGTTGGGCTTCACGAGTCACACCGAACAGTACCTGGGACTGCCGGATGCCTGCTTCACTCAGGTCCAGTGTGGGCTGCACATGCCTCCATTCTAGCCAGGCTGTGCCCCCCTCGGCCACCACCAGGGGGCTCAGGGTCAGCAGCTTAGTGAAGTTGGTAAAAATTGGTGGGAGGCCTGGCTCTAGCACACAGGGCTCAGGCATCTCCAGCTCTGGCCAGGCTTCAGGTGCCAAGGTGGATGGCAGCTCATACACCTCATAGGCTTCATCCTCATAATCCTCCTCAGGGACCCCGCAGCCCGCAGTGATGTCTCGGGTGACCAGTGCCCTCTGCAGGCCCTGTCTCTCCCCATTGATGATCAGGTCCTCCAGGCAGCCCGTCAGAGACACGTTGGAGACTGCGGATGCCAGGCCTAGCCTGTGCTCCCGCAGACGGCGCGAGGCCTCTTCGTCCAGACCCCCGAGGAGCAGGCTTCCTCGGGGCTCCAGGGGGCTGTGGACGCCGCGGTTGGAGGTGCGAGTGGGGTACTGGTCCACAGAGATCTCTAGCATATGCACATCCACATGGATGCCGACCTCGTGGGGCTGCCCATCGGCCACTGAGACGCTGTTGTGCAGCATGATGGCCCCGTGGCCCTTCTCCACTATGGCCCGCAGGTGGCCGTCAAAGATCTCCAGGTAGATGAAGTCACCCTGTGGGCCCCCTGCCTGGTATGCCAGTGGTGCTTGCTTGACCCGTGTGGTTAGTGTGAACTCCAGAGTGCCCTCATCTCGAGTGCTCCAGGTGGGGAAGGAGGCCAGGGCGCGGGGCCCCGTGAAGCCCAGAGCCTCGTCCTCACTGGCTGAGAACTCCGCTGCACAGCCGTCCCTTACTCCTTCGGTCAGCTGGGCCAGGATATCAAGGCCATTGAGGGAGGCCTCCTGAAGGCAGCCTCGAAGTGGGCGGCTGGCCCCAGCCAGGTAGGATAGATGCAGGCTCCCAGGTCCTCCCACAAAAATGCCATAGGAGGCCTCGAGGGGAGCCTCAGTGGCAGTAGTAGAGGAATTGAAGAGGTCATCAACTGTGAGAGAGACCTGGCCATCTGCCACCATCACCTCCACATCATGGGTCCCCAAGTCATTGAGTGGCATCTCTTCGGGGGACTGCAGAGTGGTCTGTTCATTTCCCTGGGCTAGTCGGATCTGCGGGGAGAGAAGGCAGAGGGATGAATAGGGTCAAGACCCACAGGTCACCCCCAAGGCCTTATTCCCTACCCAAATGGGAGCCTGGGCAAGGGGATCAGCCTCTGAGACATCCCTGGGAAGTGAACAGGGGAAGAGTTACACCTCAATTCTTCAAGGGCCTGTGTTTTATTGGCAGGGATGGCCCCTTCTCTGATGCAGATCACAACACCTCTACAGATTGGTAATGGCAAATATCTTTTTGGAGTTTGGGCCTGGGATTTTGTTGGTGGAGGGAGTGTCCTTCCACCAATGCAGGTCAACAACTTAGAAGTCTTAGAGAGTTCCCTGGAGCAATGAGAGATTAGGTGACTGCCTAGGGTCACACAACTACTATGGGTCAAAGACAGGGCTGGAACCCAGGCCTTCTTGTCTCTGAATCTGGCTCTCTATCCACTCTATCATCTGCTTCCTAATAATAATCGTAGTGAGCACCTACAGCAATTTCAGGTTTGCAAAGTGCTTTACTGACATCTCATTCAAGCCCTATAATATCCCTGTGGGATAGGTATTATTGTTATCCACATTTTACAAGTGAGAAAACTGACACACAGAGAGGATAAGTGACTTTTCCAAGGTCCCAAAGCCAGCTTGTGTCTGTGTGCCTGAACTCAGGTCTTCCTGGCTCCTGGTCTAACATTCTATCCACTGCTCCACACTGCCTCATCAAGGCCACTTCTGGTCCCTTAGGGTGGCTTTGGGCAAAACTTTAATCTCCCTACAGCCAACTTGGGGATGAGCCACATGGACCTGAGGTAGGGCTGGTTCTTGGACAGCAGACGTAAAGTTTCTCTCTCGACCTTTCCCTCCTGGCAGGGTCCTCCAGGTCTTGCGCTAAGTTGTGGAGCTTTTGTGAACCCAGGTTCAGCTCGGTGTCAGAGAAGGGCTGTGGTGGAGGGATAGGGAAGGGAGCATCAGGGACTTTTCCACTTTCTATAGGAGAAATGGGAATCCCTGAGAAGTAAAAGCATTCATCCAACATCACTGAGCTAATCGATGGCAGGGCTATGACATTCTGACTCCCATTCCTGCCCTCTTCCTAGTACCAGGCTAGTTCTCCAGGCTTTTAGGCACCAGGGATCAACCTTGATTTCTTGGATCCTGCAGTTTGGGGCCTCCCTCACCCCCTAGTAGGTTATATCTCAGGCATGTTCCCCAGGCGGGTCCAGAATACAGAGTGGGGATACTGACCTGCAGGCTGCCAGAACGCAGTTCCACCAGGAGGTGATCGTTTGGGCCGGCTAACAGGAGGAGAAAGGCATCTGATTGGGCTGTGAAGAACTGGAACTTGATGTGAATGTCATTCAGGGCTTCATCCAGGGGCATCTCCACGTGGTTCTCTCCGAAGAAGGAAGCTGCAGAGGGTGAAAGGTTAGATTGGGTCAGGCTGGATGCTTCTTGGGCATCCTGGGGAGTTCAGAATGCTAGGCTCCTAGAACATTAGAACTGGAAGAGGCCTTACTCAGAATCCACCTTGGGAATGTTTAGCTTGGAAAAGAGAAAACAGTAGCAAGATTGTCATGTAGAAGGAGCATGGCGTTACTGGGCAGCTGCCAAAAAGCTCAATCTAGGGGGCAAAACCCCCAACAACTTCCTAACAAGCAATGCTCTCCAAAAGCAGAATGTTTTGGTAGTGAGTTCTCCATCACTGGTGGTCTTCAAGCAGAGTCTGGAAGACTACTCATCAGGGATGATGTTAAGGGGATTCCTGTTCAACAGGAAGGAGGTTTGGTCCACTGATTCTCTTCCCATTTTGAGACTCTGAATCCAAATGAGCTTAGACGGTATGGCGGTGCATCGGCACACACTCATCTCCTTCTTCCTCTCAGGCCTTGGAGGTCCCATTGCTAGGAGCTGGCTTCTCCAAAACCTTTGCCATTGGTTTGGTTAGAAAGCTGGCCTGAATTAGCTGAACAATAGACCCCAGAGAGAGTCTATTAGAAGGCAGTTAATGAGTCTGCTCAATGCCCTGTTCTGGAGAGAATTTCCTCCATTGTGTGAAATGATTTCCTGTTATTGAGTGATTTAAGGATCCCCGATGAGTAAGCAGACCCATACAGATTTTTTTTTTCCTGACTGCACCAAGGAGAATGGTTAGGTCTCGATGGCCTTCTGGATTGGGGAGAGAAGCCAGGATTTGGCATTTCCCATATGGCTGTGGATTGCATCCAGGTGGCCATCGTCTTCCCTAATATTCTCCTCATCTGCAAAGCAGCATGTGCTTCTCTCCCTGGTTTAAGTTGCCACCTCATCCAGGAAGTCTGCCCTGATTAACTCCATTCTCTCTTCAACCCAATGGTGCCCCTTGTCATCTGTGCTATGAGAATACAAGGGCTCCCCAGCTGGAGTGTTTTATGGACTGTGCGCCTACGTGGTGATACTGATTTGTGTGTTTTTCTCTCTTGTCTTTTTCTGAATAAGACTGGACAGATCAGTAGTAATAGGTAGCATTTCTATGATGGTTTATGGCTCACAAAACATTTTGTGTATGTTTTGTTGTCGTTCAGTCAATTCAATCACGTCCGACTCTTTGTGACCCCATTTGGGGTTTCCTTGGCAAAGGATGCTGGAGTGGCTTTGCCATTTTCTTCTCAACTTATTGTATAGATGAGGAAACTGAGGCAAGCAAGGTTAAGTGACTTGCCTAGGGTCACACAGCTAGTAAGTGTCTGAACTCTAGTCTTCTTTATTTCAAGTCCAGATTTGAACTCAGGTCTTCCTGAGTCTTCTCTTTCCACTGCACCATCTAGCTGCCCTTTATGTATTTTACCTCATCTAATCCCCCCCAACACCCTTGTGTGGTAGGTGCCATCATTATCATGTCCATTTTATGGATGAAGAAACTGAAGTTAAGAGAATCTCCCAGCTACTAAGTGTGTGAACTCTAGTCTTCTTTATTCCAAGTCCAGCTGGTGCTCTAACTACTGAACCTCCTGGACACCTACTAATTTGTCACTCAAGCCAGAGACTTCACAGCATCTAGAAAATTCTCCTCACTGACTCCTCTCTCTCTCTCTCTCTCTCTCTCTCTCTCTCTCTCTCTCTCTCTTCTCTGTCCCCTGCCTAGGGTCTGGCATCCCATCCATTCCAGTATCTTTTGGTCTCAAACACTCAGTCTCTTGCTTTAAAAATATTATTTGTTGCCTCTGAGTCATCTCAGTCCTCCTGTTCCAGGAGGCAGTTGTGGTGCTATGGAAAGAAGGCTGGATCTGCAGTTGGAAGACCTGGGTTCAAATCTAACCCCTGCCACTCCCTCACTACCTGTGTGATCTTGGGCAAAGCACTTCCCCTCTCTAGGTCTCAGTTTCTTTATCTGTAAAAACCAGGGAGTTGACTTGGACAGCCTTGGCTGCTGTCCACAGGATAAATGCTATTTTGGCCACAGTCACTCATTTAACTGTTTATTGAGACACAAACATCTGTGGAGGAAGGACATGCCGCATGGAAATGGCAGGATTTGAATGTGGAGCCATGGGTCGCTGTGTATGTTTCTCTTTCTTGTCTCCCTCTGTTAAGGCTGGGTGAGGACCCTGTCTAAACTTCTCTCTGGGACCCCACTTAGTGACTGACTGAAATGATGGGGTTAAAATGGAAATTTTCATACTCGAAGGAGGAAGTAAACTGTGGTAAGCATTTCTGATAATGATCAGGATAAGAAGATGTTCTCACAGTTGGGCTGGGCTTCCTGCCCAGACATTCTTTCAGCTGGAGCCGCATGATCCCTACCTGCAGCCTTAGTCCTGGGACCACACTTAGCCCTGGGAAATACTGAATGTGGTCTGGATATGGGTTGAGTGAGGTTCCTTGCTACTCTCAATCTTTGATCCCATGATTTTATGACTGGATGACCCCAAATTCAGATCCTGGCTTATGCCTTGTGGCTTTAGGCAACCTTTCTGATCATCAGTCCCTCTTATCTATAAAACAAAGGGGCTTAACTATATAACTTCTGGGGTCCCTTGCAATTCTAAAGCTATGATTCTCACTTTTTTCATTCTTCTTTGCTGTTTTACTTTCTTTTGCCTGCCTCTAAGTATGAGTGTCCTTCAACATTTCCCCACCCAAGACTCTGTTCTTGGTCCTCTTTTCTTCTTTCTCTATAGTCTCTCTCTTGGCAATCTCATTTTCCATGAACTATTAATTCTTTGTAGATGATGCCCAAATTCAGTCTGGCATCTCTACATTTCTAGCTCCTTGCTGGATATCTTCACCTAATGACATCCTGCCAACATCTCAGTCAACATGTCCCAGAACAAACTCATAATCCTCTCTCCCAATTTTTCTCCTTTTCTCAATTTCTCTTTTTCTGTTAATGACATTGCCATTCTCTTAGTCATTTTAACTGAAAACACTGGCGTCATCTATGAATCTTCCTCCTCCCTAATAATCCAAATCATTTGTCAAGTCCTATTTAATTTTGTCTTCCCAATACCTCTCATATCTTTCTCCTTTTCCCCTACTCATATGGCAACCACCCTAGTTCAGTTTCTCATTATCTTTTTTCTTGCCTTCTAATTGGTTTTCCTCCCTTTAGTCTCTAATCTCATCCAATCCATCCTTCACTCCGCTGCTAAAATAATCTTCCCAATTCAAAGGTCTGAGTGTTACTTGCTTGCTCAAAAATCTTCAACAGCAACTCATTGTCTATAGGATCAAATAAAACTGCCTTTTTTGGCATTTGAGACTTTCCACAATCTGAATCCAACATACTTTTTCTTTTTAAAAGCATTTTAAAAATTAATGTAATAGGTGTTTGACGAATGCCTAAATCACCTTAGATGGAGACGCCCATGTGGAAAATACTGGGGACCTGCTCCTTGGAGATTTGGAAACCTGGCGTGCATGGGTGAACATTCTGGTTGGCCTGCCTTGTGGTTGGGAGCAATCTTTTTCTATTAGTTGCTTGGCTGTGACTATTTGTTTCTTTATAAAACTACTTGTTTAAAGCATTTCCTTGCATTCTAGTCTAGTGGGAAGGACTCATTCATTCATAGCTACCCCTTCCACTTGCCCCACCCCCACCCTTAAGACATGTAGCCCTGAGAAATGGGCCTAGGGTTTTAGTCTTCATTCGTTTGTCATTTTCTTTCTGTGTGCAGGGAGGGCAGTCCCTGACCCTGGAGCTGGAGCCATGGGGATCCTGGATCCCAGTATTCCAGGCCAAATGTTGCACCCAACCCTGCAGGGAAAGGCTAGTTCAATGGGGCTTTGGACTAGAACTTGATCAGACCAGTTCTATGTGGGAATCGAGTTAAGCCTTGAGTCTAATCCCCTTCTTCTCCCCAGAGACTGAGGTGTTATTGGGGGGATTATGCCCCCAAGATGGAATTTTGTTCTGCTATGCCTTTGCCGTAAATAGTCCTTTGTCAAAGTTAATGCATGTTAAGTAGTGAAATGGAACTAGGGTCCTGATCCTGGCCCCTAAAACAGGGAGGAATGGAACTGATGGGGATTTGAACCAATGCCAGGAGGGAAGAGAATCCTCAACCATCTAAGAGTCCCAAAGAAGGAACAGGGGTAGTCACACACTTGGCCTCAGAACGTGGAGCCAGAGCAAACCCATGTTATATTATGAACTTGGCAATCATTAACAAACACACACATTTAAATATACAAGGAACAAAAAAGATTATATAGGAAAGAAAGAAGATTACATATGTGAGCTTCTGTCATGCAGTTTATTTTTAAAATATACATTAAATTTAATAAGGTACCTACAAAATTGCCCTGTTTGAGCTTTTTTTTTTCTCCCAACCATATTTCCTCTTCCTCTCCTTTTCAGAGGCTATATTCGGCCGGCCACTAACTAGTCTCTGACCTTGACATTCAACATCCTGTCTCTCTTTCGAGAAGCTTTCCCTGTTCCCCACAGCTGACACCCATGTCTCCTTCCTTTTCTTAGGACTCTGTCTACATCTTTTCTTTATGTTTATTATTTATTCCACCTTGTATTATATTTATTTGTGCATCTGTTGTGTATCCCAGCTATATGCTTATAAACTCCACGAGGGTACAGACTTTTTTCATTTGTCTTTGCTGCCTCCAGGCCCTTGTGATATGAAGCTGATTCGAATGAGGCCACAGGCATCGAGGTGGCCCATGCTGGACATGGAAACAGGAAGATCTGAGTTTCAGCCTTGGATAGTTACAAGCTGTGTGACCCTGGACATGTCACTTAACCCTGTTTGCCTCAGTTTCCTCATCTGTAAAATGAGCTGGAGAAAGAAATAGCAAAGCACTCCAGTATCTCTGCCAAGAAACCCCCAAATGGGGTCACAGAGAGCTGAACACAACCGAAGTGACTGAACAACAACAACCATGACAACCACAGAAGGGAAGGCAGTAGTAGCTGTGGGGGACTGGGGGAGGCCTCCTTGGAGGAGGTAGCTCTGAACTGAATTTTAAGGGAAGTCAGAGATTCTGTAAAATGGTGGTTCTGAATGACAGCATTCCAGTCATGTAGGGCACCCAGTACCAAGACATGGAGGTGGGAGGTGGATCAGTGTGTTTGAGGAATAGGAAGTAGGCTGCTATGGCTGGACCACAGAGTCTATGCACAGGAGGAGTGTGTTAAGATACCAGTCCATTAGGCAAGATCTCAGTTGTGAAGAGCTTTAATGGTTAAACAGAGGATTTTGGATTTGATCCTATAGGGAATCATGAGCCCATTGGAGTTTGTTGAGTAGGAGGGTGACATGGTCACACCCACCCCAGGTGGACTCTTACTCTGACCTCGTGTCCCAGTTCTGGCCATGTCTCTTGTGACTCTGGATGCTGGTCTCCTCTCTTTCCATCTCTCCCTCTGCCTTATTCCCAAATCCATTCTTCCTTCTTAGGTATTCCACCTTTCCCTGTTTTCCAGTCCATTGTCCCTACTCTGTTCTCCCTTTTTAGTCTTGACCTTCTAGTTAACCAGTCCCACCCCAGATTGCTCCCCACTAGGAATCCTTTGCCTCTTTGCTCTGCCATTGTTCCTGCCTTGCCAAACAAAGCCCTGGATTACCCCCACTCTCTGCCTTCTCCACTCCTGTTGCTGCGGATGGATGGTGGAATACACACAACCACACTGAGAATATCCACTAGAAATTCATGTTCTCTAATGTCAGCTGAGCTCTCCCTGATGCATACAATTCCTTCTATTCCCCCATAGCAGCTCTGCTGAATCTCTTCTTTCCTTGTGCCTCTTACATAACCACTGTTACTGTCCCTCTTACTAAAGGACATGGCCCCCTATGTTACTGAGAAAACAGAGACTGTATGTCTTGAGCAAACTCTTCTCCCCCCTACTCTACACCTCAAAGCCCCTCGACACCATTACCCCTATTCTCTCTTCCTTTGCTGCAATTTCTTCCTTGGAAGCTGCAGCAAGAGTGAATGGAAGCCCTCCTGTCAAGGTCAACTTCTCTACTTCTATTTTCTCCAGAAGTTCTTTTCTTTGATTATTTCCTTCCACATCTCCCTCTCACCCCCGTCTCTTACAGTTTGTCAACTGTCTCTTCTCCGCTGTCTATAAACATGCGCAGGTCCACTCCATCCTTGAAAAGACTTCATTGGAACTTTTCACCCCATCAGACTATCATCCTGTATCCCTCCTCCTCTCCATGGACCAGCTCTTAGAAAGAGCTATGTTTTCCACCTGACTTCATTTCCTTATCTTGTCTCACTTCTGAATCCCCTGTAATTGGCTTTTAACCCTAATGGTAGACCCCCCTGCTCTCTCCAAGGTTACCAATGATCTCTTAATTGCTAAATCTTTTGTCCTTTTCTTGTTTCCTTTCTCAGCCCTTGTCCTGTTGGGCTCCTTTGCAGAATTTGACACTGTTGATCACCCCTTCTCATTGATACTTTTTTCTCTCTAGATTTTCATGACACAATTCTCTTCTGGTTCTCCTCCTACCTATCTGACTGCTCCTTCTCAGTATCTGTTGCTGGATTTTCACCCCTGTTGCACCCACTCGTGTGTAGCTCCTGAGGTTCTGTCCTATCTGCTCTCTCTCCCTCCCTCCCCCCCTTTCCCTCCTTCCCTCCCTCTCTTTCTCCCCCTCCCTTTCTCTCCATCTTTCTCTCTCCCTCCCTCTCTCCATCCTCTCTCTTCCTCCCCCCTCTCTCTTTCTCCCCCCTCATTCCTCTCCCCCTTTGTCCCCCCTCCCTATGCTATTTCACTTTGTAATCTACATAGCTATCATGGGTTTAAATATCATCTCTATTTAGGTGACTCACAGATCTATATATCTAGTCCTTATCTCTCTCTGAACTCCAGTCTCATCGTCAACTGTCTTTCAGAGATCTCAAACTGGATGTCCCACAGACATCTCAAAGTCAGCACATCCAAAAGCATACTCATCACGTTTCCCTAACCGCCCCCCTTCCTAATTTCACTGTTACTGGCAGAGGCACTGCCTTCATCTCAGTCGCCCGGGCTCACAGCTCAATGACATATTTGACCCCTCACTCATACCTACCCCACATCTCCAACTTGTCACCTGATGTTGTCATTTCTACCTTCACATCTCCCCTTCCCTCCTCGCACACAGCTCCCACCTTTGCTCAGGTCCTAATCACTTTTCTCTAACTGGCTTACCTGCCTAGAGTCTCTCCTTATTCCAATTCATCCTTCACTCAGCAGGTGAAGTGATTTTTCCTAAAGCAGAGATCTGCCAAAGTCAATACTCTTCTCAATAAACTTTAGTGGCTCCCTATTACCTCTAGGATCCAAAATTAAGTCCTCTGTGTGGCATTTAAGACTTTCCATCACTTGGCCCCATTCTTATGCTTAACTCTATGATCTAACTACACTGGCTTACTTACTGTTCCTTGAACATGATACAATCTCCCATGTCCATGCATTTCCACCAGCTGTGCCCCATGCCTGGAATGTTCTATTCTCTTATTTCCACCTCTCAGTTTCTCTATCTTCCTTCAAGACAGATCAAATCCCACCTTCTTCAGGAGGCTTTTCCTATTCCCCCCAGCTTTAAGTGCCTTCCCACCTTCAATTTACTCTGTATATTTTTGGTAGATAAATTATCTACATGTTGCATCCGCCATTAGATCACAAGCTCCTTGAGGGCAAGAACTCTTCCTTCCTTCCTTCCTTCCTTCCTTCCTTCCTTCCTCCCTCTCTCTTTCTTTTGTGTGTGTATGTGTCCCTAGCACTTAGCAAAACTTCAGGCTTGTAGTTTAATAAATGTTTGTTGATTGTCCTTGGCATCATCTTCAATTCCTCCCTCTCCCTCATGCCCCACATGCAATTAGCAGTTGCCTCATCTTGTCAATTTTGCTCCCCCCAGCATCTTTTGCATTTCTCCCCTTCTCTCTACTCATAGAACCTCCATTCTAGAACCATCCCTCATCACCTCTCCTTTGGAAATATCGCAACAGCTTCCTAATTCCTCCACATTTCCTCCTTCCCTCCTCCAGGCCATATTTCACCTAGCTGGAAAGTGATATTCCTAAAGAATAGGTCTAACCATGTCACTCCCCTACTCAAAAATCTTCAGTGGCTCCGTATCGGAATCCATTTTTTTCCAGCCTTATTCACATGACTTCCATTCACATGGTCTTCATTCTAGCTAAACTAGCCTCCTCATATTCTCTAAACTCAACATTCTATTTCTCTTTTCAGTGGCTTTCCATGCCCTCTCTCTTTATCTCTGTCTTACAATCTTTAGCTTCCTCTGGGGCTCAGCTCTGATGTCCTCTCCTGAAAGAAGGCCTTCTTAACCCCCAGAGATGGTAGCGCTCCCTCCCTTCTCAAATGATAGGCACACCTACTCTTCCATGCAAATGTGGTATCCCAGTGGCAGAAGGTAAGTTCCAGTGGTTGGCTGGTTTTTCTCTTTTGTTTTAGTCCCTTGGTATCTCCGGTGCCTAGCACAAGTGCTTTGAGAAAGATGGATACTTAACAAGTGGTCAAGGAATGAGGATGAATAATGAATGAGAGGCCTGACTTTTTGTTAATAGCATTGCTCTGAGCACCAAGCTGACTTTAAATGCCCTCATGGAGGAGGTTAACAGTCAGGCACCTCTGGTGACTCCAAACTAACTCTTCTCAGAACTTTAGGATGGGCATGGAGTGTCTCCTCTAGAGAGAGGCCAATGCTGAATCATGTTTATTGTTGGGAGGGCAGACTACACTGAATCTGTGTCTGGGCCTAGAAACCAGTCTGAGGCCACAACTAGGTGGTCAGTCTGAGGCTGGGCTTAGGAGACACCTCTGGGGCATGGTTAGGATGGGGATTGGAACATGCCAGTATGGAGGCCTTGGTGCTCTGGTTGGAGGGGCCAGGACTCAGGAATAAACAAACTTCTTGCAGTCTCCTTCCTCTCTTTAGCACTACTCACAACCTGGCCTCGGTTAAAAAAAATCAAGAAAGCTTCCAGGGTTGGGAAAAGCCTGTGTGACTCTGGCCCTGAGAAGGCCGTGAAGACTAGAGCCTTGGTTCCCTTACTTGCTGCCTGCCTTGGGCCTTGGCTCAGAGGCTGCATAAACAGCCTTGACTGGCCTGGTGCTCCTGGTTCATAAAATACCCCAGCAGGTCTTTGTCCTCCGCCGACCTCTCTGCCTGCCTCTTCTTAAGTCATTCTCCTCTGGACTGCGATCCTGACTCAACCAGTGGCATCCTTCCCTAGTGACGCATTCCAGCAGAGCCCAAGGTTGCCCTCATCCTGTCATTTCCCAACATGGCACAGTGGAGAGAGTGCTAGACTTGTGTCAGGAAGATCTAGGTTCAGATCCTGGCCCTGACACTATTTGTATGACCCCAGGTAAGTTACTGAACCTCTCTGAGGCTTCATTTTCTCATCTGTAATTTGAGGGGTTTGCACTGTTTGTCCCCTAAGGTCCTTTCTACCTCTAAAGTCTGATTTATTTTGCGCCCACTATGTGCCAGGCACTGTGCTCAGCACTGGCAGTAAAGACATTTATAAAATATTTGCTGCCCTCAGGGAACTTATAGTTTACTAGGTGTATGTGTGTGTATATAACATGTATACAAGTAAGTAAAATACAAAGTCCCTTGAAGAGGAAGAGAAGTGTGAATAACAGGGTGGGATCAGGAAAGACTTCCTGTAGGAGGAGGCATTTGAACTGTGCTTTGAGAGAAGCTAAGGATTTGAGGGGAAGAAACCCCAGAGACCATCAGATTCAGCCTCTTATAGACGACATGTTGTAGATGGAAAAACTGAACCTTGCTGTGACTTGCTCAGGGACACACAGTATCAGAGCCAGGACCAGATTTCAAGTCTCCTGGCTCAAAGGCCAATGACCTTCCCATGGCCTCTGGCTCAAAGGCCAATGACCTTTCCACAGCCTCACCTTACTTATGTACACTGGGAGCCACCTGCAGGCTGGGACTCTGTGCCTCCCCAGGCCAGGGGCTTCCTGAGAGCATGATGCCTGGACTAAGGGTTTCTCTCTCCTGGGCACTTGGTTCATGACATTGATGGATTCCCTCTGGCTTCCCTGTACCTTTAGACTCAAGGCCTCTGTTTTCTTTCCATGATTTCTTTTTGAACTTGGCATCTGTCTCCTGTTTCTTGATGACCAACCTCACCTGGCCGGAGCTCTGCCAGCAGCCATACAAGGGAAAGAAAAGTTCCCCAGCAGGGAGGTGGGGGCAGGGGAGACAGCTGGCCCCAGGAAGAAGCATTTGCCTAGCCCAGGCAGGCTTTTGAAGGCCCTGGAAATGAACTTAACCCTAGGCCATCATTCCCCTGGCACAAGTCCCTTTCCTCCTCTCCCTTCCTTGGGTATGCAAAGCTGGTTTTCTAAACCAGCAGTCTCTTTCCACTGGGGAAAGATGATCTGAGCTCAGGTACTATTAAAACAGGAGGAGGCTTTAGAGATCATCCTACCCCCAACTTGTTTAAAAGATAAGGAGAGTTGATGATTGGGCCATCACACTGCATCCTGAGATCTGTTAGAGCCAAGGCTTTGGGGCAATGAGATAATTTTACCAAAGCTGGGGTTCCTCCTTTTTTGTTATGGGCCCCTTCAGCAGCCTGGAGAATCCTTCTCAGACTGATGTCTTAAATGCGTAAGATAAGATACAGAGGCAAACCCATTCTATTAAAATACAATATCAAAATACTTAAAAAACCAATTCCACAGACCCCCCAAGTAAAGAACTCCTAACTAGGGGCATGCCTTAGCTTCCCAGTGTTTCAAGCTGACAGTCTTAGATTGGGATTTTCATAGTTGGGAAAATCTCCTTGGATGGCTTCTTACAAATGAATCCTGAGGCATTTTTTGAGCCCCTGCTATATGCCCTGTGCTGAGGAAGACACTGGGGTGGGGGGAATGGGAAAAGAGAGGCTGCTTGCTTTTAGGGAGCTCACATTCCAGTTTGGGGAGATAAGATTCCTTATACAGAATCACTGGCTTTGTCAGGAGTTCGAGACTTCCTCTGAGCTACCCTGTGAAAAGCATGCCCTTCCTGGGTCTCAGTGTCCTTATCTGTGAAATGCAAGGCTTGGACTAGATGCTCTTTGAGATCCTTTCCAGCTTCAAGTCTTTGATATACACTTTTGCTAGGCCCCCCAGCAACAGATCCTCACATATTCTGTCCCCTTATGGGCGTGGCCACAAGCAGCTTACAGATATTTTGGCTTTTTTCACTTAGCGGGCTCCTCAGCTTTGAGAAGTTGAGGATATCCTCGCCTTGAAACTTTGACTTTTACAGGTCCAGGGACATGCTGAGGACACGTAGGACAGGCTGGTCATGGAGCCAGAAGAAGATGGGCCACCCAGGGATTACATTGGTGTTTATGAAATATTGAAGACCAAGAGCAAGGAACACCTAGGGCAGCTTGGGAGGGTTGTCTGGAGTTTGGAAATTGTGAGAACCTAAGAGCCTGCCTACCTGTCCTACACTCACCTTCCAACTCTTCTTCTTTCTTCTTTACCAGGCTCATTGTCTCTTGTCTTTCACTAAGGCGATCTCTCTCTCTCTCTCTCTCTCTCTCTCTCTCTTCCTCCCTCCCTCTTTCTTCTCTCTCTCCTCCACTTTCTCTTTCTTCCTCTTTCTCTCCCTCTCTTTCTGTCTCTCTGTCTCCCTGTCTGTCTCTGTCTCCAGTTGTCTAGATAAGCATTTACTAGAATAAGAAAGTGTGGCCAGTTATGATCCGTATAGCAGAGGGAGAGACCACATTGATGATGATAGGAACATAGATCTGGACTGGAAGGTTCCTTGAAGGTCTTTGAGCCCACCCCTCTTATTGCCCAGGACAGATGAAGAACCGCAGCCCGGCGAGGTTACAGCCAGTGTAACTGGGATCCACACCCAGGTCCTTTGACTCCAAATCAAACATTCTTTCCATTGAATGTGGCCTGATGAAAGCACAGAGCCATATCAAAGTCTAGAACCTAGGACAGTGCCTTGCCTAGAGTGGGGGTGCAGTAAATGCTGAATGAGGTTCTCCTGCTGGCTTGGTGGGCTGCCATTGTTCTCTGCTTCTGAGGATGGGGGAAAACTCGGGGTGTGTGGGAGGAAGAGGATTGGCCCTTATTCTAGGTGCTAGGGGTCTCTTTTTGTCTCCTTTTTTTTCTGTCCTTCAGGGAACCTTCATCTCAGGGTATGAGGGGAGGGACAGATGGCTGAATTGGGAAGTCTTAGTGCTGGGGTAGCAGGAATGGCAACAGGCTTTCTACAGGGCCAGTCAGACCCTAATGGGTAAGGGGTGGCTATAGGTCTGGGGTGGGGGTCACTTTCCCCTATGCCCTACAGAGGCAGTGATGCCTGTGGGCTTCCCTGGGGCAGAGTGGATAATAAAGATCCATGCTTGCAGGTGGATGAACTGTCCATAGGCCTAGGGTGGCCTAGTTTAACCATGCTCTGCATGCTACCCATGTGGGCACTCATGGCATAAGGGGTAGGTCCCTGTAGTTTATCAGAGGCAGAAAAAGGATGAGAGGGAGAGAGAGAGAGAGAGAGAGAGAGAGAGAGAGAGAGAGAGAGAGAGAGAGAGGGAGAAAGAGAGAGAGAGAAGGAAAGATAGAGACAGAGACTCAGCAAGAGTCACACAGAGACACAGAGAATGAGAGATGGTGGCTGGAGTGACAGGAATACACAGATACACTGTGAGAATCAGGGCTAGAGATATGCACATTGAAAGGGAGAGAAGGAGAGGCATATAGAGAAAGAAAGAATGAAAGAGAGATAAAGACACAGACTGATATCCTGAAAGATAGATTCAGAGGGCCTGAAGAGAGAGACACAGACAGAAGGAAAGGGAATGAGAGTGAGACTGAGAGGGAGCTAAACGCATAGAGACAGATGCAAAAGGATGAGAGGGAGAGACATATACAGAGATGGAACAAGAGAATGAGAGGGGGAGAGAGAAAGAGAAAGAGAGAGAGGGAGGAAGAGAGAAAAAGGAAGAGAGGGAGAAAGAGACAGAGGAAGAAAGAGAAAGTGGGGGAGAAATGGGGGGGGAGAGAGAGACAGAGAGAGAGAGAGAGAGAGAGAGAGGGAGAGTGAGAGCGCATGAGAGCCTCAGTCTCAGTGAAAGACAAGACACAGTGGGCTTGGCAAAAAAGAAGAGTCGGAAGGTGAGTGCAGGCCAGGCGGGCAGGCTCTTGGGCTGTCACAATTTCCAAACTCCAGGCCAAACTCCAGGTCTCCTAAACTGCTGTTTTTTAGTGAAAGGGGTGGGGTGGGTGGAGACCCTGGTTCCGCTCTCCTGTTCCCATTGCCCCCTAATTCTCCAGTCTCCCAACCCCACCCTGGGGGATAGAGCACAACCTGGTCCTCTGTAAGCACCCTGCTGCCACCACCCACAGGAAAGAGGCAGGGCCAGGAGCTCTCAATGGACCAATTCAGGCTCTGGGAGGCTCTGGAAAGTGTCTTCTCTCACCCGTCCTCCAACCCCTTTTTCCTTGGCCCCCGCTCTTGCTCACATGACTTGTGGCCAAATGGTCGCCTGCTTCTCCTTCCTGAAAAGGTCTCTCTCTATATCTCTCTGCTAGAGCTCGTATCAAGGGCCCTTGGACCATTTTGTCCAGTAGTTAGAGCCCAGAGCTAGCGGGGTCAACCTCCCAGCTTCGATCCCGAGCTCGGAGTTACAGAATCTTAGAGTATGAAGAGAATGCAGATGCCGCATAAAGCACTCTGGACCAGAAAAAAGAATTCCCTTCCTTCCAAACCTGACAAATGGAAGACCTCCCCTGGTGGCAGTCTGTTCCACTTTGGAGGGGTGGCTTTCTTTACTAGGATACTTTTCCTTAGAGCAAACTAGAGTCCCTGAAACGCAGCCTGCTCTGTAGTTCAGTGATACTGACCTCCAGCACAAGACACCCCGTTTCTGTGAGTTGTCTCCCACCTCATCTCTGCTTCCTGGCTTCTTCCTTCAGCCTCAGCTGAAATCCCACCTCTTCCAGGAAGCCTTTCCCAATCCCCCCTAATTTTTAGTACTTTCCCTCTGTTAATTATCTCTGATGTATCCTATCTATATCTCGTTAGTACATAATTGTTTGCATGCTGTTCCCTGGCCCCCAATTCGACTGTGAGCTCTTTCAGATCTGGAGACTGGTTTTGGCCTTTCTTTGTATTCTTGGCACTTAGCGAAATGACTGGCCCGCAGTAGGTCCTTAATGCTTCTCGACTTGAAGCTCCCACCCCCTGCTCCTGGTTTTGATCCCTTGGGCCAAATAGAATGAATCGAAACTCTTTCCCACGTGACAACCCATTGGATATTTGAACACAGCCTTTCCATCCCTCCTGAGTTTTCTCTTCCCCAGATTAAAGACCTTTATTCCCATTAATAGGGTCCCCAAGACGTCCGAACTGGTTACCCACCCCTGCACATCCTCCAGCTAGTCTATGTCCTCCTTCGAACTAAGTACAGTATTGAATGATAACACATTCTGTGGATGGTCTAAGCAGGCAGTGCATAGAGGACCTAGCCCTTCTCAGACTTGGGGACTTTGCTTCTAATACAGCCACTCCCATCCCTTTTAATCCTATAACATCTTGAGAACTCTGTGGCTGCCATGTTACATGGCTGACTGAAACTGGACTTGGTGTACCCCAAAATGTTCAGGTCAATTATCTTTGGCCCAAATGACATTATCCTTTGCCCCTTAGCAACAGTTGGCTGTCATTTTAGTATGGCTGAAGATTTTTGCAGCTGTTAATGCATAGGCTTTTCATTTATTAAAAAAAAAAACCTTGAGGGGGCAGCTAGGTGGTGACCTGGAGCAGGAGGACCTGAGTTCAAATTTGGCCTCAGACACTTGACATACTTACTAGCTATGTGACCTTGGTCAAGTCACTTAACCCCAATTGCCCTGCCTTCCTCTCTCAAAAAAAAATTAATGCATTTTGTTAAAATCTTAACCTTTTCATTTATAATTGACTTTCTAGTTTAAAAAAACCCACTAGTAATAGCTAGCATTGATATGACACTTTAAGGTTTGCAAAGCACTTTAACTGTTATTTCATTTAGTCCTCATAACAACCCTGTGAAGTAGGTGCCCTTATCACCCCCATTTTACAGATGAGGAAACTGAGGCATAGAGAGGTTAAATGACTTGCCCAGGGTCACACAGTAAGTATCTGAGGAAGGATTTGCACTGAGGTCTCCTTGACTCCAAGTCTCCACTGTGCCACTATTTGAAACAAGGTTCTATTTATAAAAATTTTCTCATTAGTCAGTGAATCAATCAGTGAAAGTTCATTGAGTACCTACTATGTGCTAGACAGTAGATAACAAGGTACTTTGGATAGAGGTGCCTCTGTCCCACACCGATTTGTAACCCTGGGTAAGTTACTTAAATTCTGGGCCCCGGGCAATCCTCTGAGACTCCTGACCCACTCAGCTTCTCTGTGGCATGAAACAACTTTCAGACCTTCATTTTCACCGAGAGAGACTTGCTGAACTTTGAACACTGTTTGTTGGACAGTCTGGACTCGTCTGGTCCTAGCTAGAAAAGCCTGGCTTGTGAGTCTGCCCATGACACAGGCTGAGGATCCTTGGGGTTGGGGGGTAGGGGGCGGTGCCACATAGAAGCTCCAGACCTGGGGCCCCGTTCTGACTTCTACCTGAAGCCTCTTTCTGCACCTGTTTGATTGCTCTGGGCAGCTGCTGATGGGCCTGGATCCCTCCCTTCTGTCTCTTCTGGAGAAATTCCCAAGGACACTCGTGGTCCTCTCTCATCCATAAGGCACTAGCTCTCCTGAGTCTGGGAAGTCATGATGATAATCGACATTTATATAGTACTTTAAAGTTTGGCCTTATTTGGCCCTCAGTAACTTTGGCCACCACATGGCCAAGAATAACTGGGGTGAGGTGGGATGAGTATTACTGTTTTCACTTTACAGATGTGGAAATGGAGGTTGGAGAGATGAAGGAATTTGTCCAGGGGGCATACAGCTGTTGAGTGTCCACACTGCGGGATTCCAGAATGGGGGAGGGGGGCTGAGGCTGTGCTGGTTTTGTGAGGCAGGATAGGAAATCAGGGGCCGTTACCCTCTAGGTTGCGTATCAAGAGATGGGAGTTCCAATCAACCCTAATTAACTAATCAAGCTAGATCAGCCCAATCAATACTACTTCACTGTGTAAACTTGAAGAACTTCTCTTAGGACTTCAGTTTCTTTCTTTTTCCTCTAAAATAAGGTTGGACTGGATCAGGGGTAGGGAATCTGTGGCCTGGGGCCACATGTGGCTGTCTAAGTCCTCAGGAGTGACCCTTTGATGGAATCGAAACTTCCCAGAATAAATTCCCTTAATAAAAGGATTTGTTTGGTGATGTTCAGATTCAGTCAAAGGAACGCACTTGGGGACCTACAGGGCCTCATGTGGCTTCAAGGCTGCAGGTTCCGCGCCCTTGGACTAGATGCTCTCTAGTTCAACCTTCCAACTTCTAGTTTCTCTCCAGATCTAAAACTCTCTGGTTCTAAGATCATTGAACTCTGACTTGGAAGGACCTTAGATATCCCTTATCTGGTCCAACTTTGCACCTAGTATAAGAGCCCCCATCCCACCCCATTAGAATATGTCTGTTAGGTGCCTGAACATTCCCAGTGTTGGGGAGCTCACTACCTTACAAGGCAGTGCAGTGAGGAAGTAAAGTCTCATCTTCTTTATTCTCCACAATCAGGAAGATGGCTCTTCTACGTGTTCCCCTCTAACTCTACCTTCCATTTACGCTGTATTTATCTTGTATATACTGATCTATGTATAGGTTGCCTCCCTCATTAGAATGTGAACTCCTTGAGGACAGTGTTGGTACTTAGCCTGGTGCCTGGCACAGAGTAAGTGTTTAACAAATGTTTGTTGATTGACTGCCTGAGGCTGGCAGCCAGAGAGTTAATGGCATGGGCTTTTTTGGGAGACAGCCATAGGTGAGTCAATTTGCTAGGAAGAGTTTGGGGGGCAGTATTGCTTGAGGAGGCTAAGAGAAAGGGAGGCTTAGAAGTGGAGTGTGCTAGTGAAGATCCTGAAGAAAGGGAAGAACACCGTGCGCGTGTGTTTATAAGCGTATGTGTGAAGGTACAAGCTTGAGCTTGTGTGCTCCTGGGGCTTAGTGAGGAATGTGCATACATGTGTTGACATGAGTGTGTCTACACTGGCATGAATGTGACTACATGTGGGTACGTTTGAAATACGTATTTGCAGAAGTCTCTGCCTATGTGTACGTACAAGTGTGGGTGTGTTTGTGGATGCCAGCGTGACTTTGAATAAGGGGACATGTGTGTTTGGGGTGTCAGTGTGAGAGTGTATACATAGGGATATGTGTTCCCTGGCATGTGTTGGTGTGAGTGTGTATCAGAGGGAGGCTGTACATTTGTGGTTCCAGTGTGTATGTGTGAGGAGTGAGTCTGTGGGTGTTGGTGAGCATGTGAGTATGTGCCAAGGTGCAGGTGTGTTTGTGGGGGTCAGTGTGTGTTTGTACAAGGGGGTATATATTTGTGGGGGTCACTCTGAGTGGGGGTGTCTACCAGAGTGCATGTGAGGATGAGTGAGGGAGAGGTCTGGGTACCATGAGGATGGATAGTTAATAACAGTTGAACTGGATTCAGGAAAACCCAGCCCCAATGCCATGCCATCTCTCCCCCCTTCCCCCACTCCCTCTCCATGCTAGGTTTCATGAAAGGGGCTGTATGTTCCTGGCTGGTCCCCACCTCTTTCGCAGCTGGGGTTTGTTTAAGGTGGAAAAAAGCCCCGGTGGGCTGAGGGGCAGCCCTGGCTTCAGCTCCCAGCTCCACACAAGACCTGCTTGTCTGGGACTGGCAGCCCACCTCTGAGGGTTGGAGGTGGAGTCCTTCCTGTCCCCCACACCCCCTTCCTGAGCAGCAGGGACCCCAGCTGCACAGAGGGAGTCTATGTTCACTGGGTTGAGGTTCTGGCCCTTCTCCCAAGAGAGGAGAGTTGGAGTGGCCAGAGGCTGACCTGGGGGCCGTGAGACTAGAGAAGCCAGCCCAGAGGTTTGGGGGCTGGGGCCACAGCACAGACTACTAGCTGCTGAGAATCCCAGATGTTGGAGCTGATGTTAGAGGAAGAGTTAAAAGTTTTCTACTCCAGCCTCTGGTCACCCCAGCTTTCCACATTTCCCCCTCTCAAGCCCCACTTCTACAAAAGTGCCAACTCCAGTCCCTGGAAGGCATCTCTTATAAGACAGCAGATTTAGAGCTGGGGGACCTCAGAGGTCTTCTAGTCCAAACCCTTCATTCTACATTTGAGGAACTGAGGCCCAGAGAGGCTGAGTGATTCTCCCAACATCACCCAGTGCTCTTTTCGCTATACCAGACTGGTCTACATTGAAGAAACCCATAAATGAATCTCAAGGAGCTTAAGGGATGAAATATTCCTAGGAGAAAGGAGGAGGGGGAAAATTCTGGAGTAATATAGAAGAGATTTAAGTGCCTCCTCACACTGACAAAATGCTATGTGTAATCAATGTTTTCCCACATGCATTATTTACTTAATATTTTAAGGGGAAACTGTCATGAGCAGCAGTGTCTTCTCACTCAGTCCCCCTCACACAGAAAGGAACACCAGGACTCTATCTGGCCAACGCCCTCACTTGGGAGAGGAGTAGAACGTCAGCTCCTTGAAGACAGTGCCTGGCACATGGTAAATGTTTGCTGAATTAAACTGAATAAGGAAAAGGAGTTTCAGAGGGAGACAAAAAGCAAAGCCACAGAAATCAGTGTTGGAGCAGGAGAGAATCCCTCTTGTTGTGTCATCTCTAATTACAGTGGTCAGCCTAACTCTCCCCCAGCTTTCCCTAAGCATGCTTCTGGAGGGTGGAGAACACCCAGGTCTTTTCTCCAAAAAGCTGAGGGGACACCTCTGCCAGGTGCCTGGCCTGTACGATAGGCCCCCAGCCCCAGAATTGATCAGGTTGCTCCCAAGGAGCCTGGGCCTGGGAGCTGTGCCCAGGGACGTAAGCCCCAGCTGCTCCCTGCCCCCTTGTTCCATCCCTCCTCTCACCCAGGGATGTCCCCTGTGAGACAGACACTTGATGCCTTTGCAGCCTGGATGTCTCTGTCTCTCTCCCATCCACCTGCCAAAGTACAGTAAGCCCGCTGATCTCTTTGGCCTGTGGCAATCTGGCGCTCACTTCTCTTGTCTCCAGTTTCCAAGGACCTGGAATCTGCCCACGTCCCTTGTCTTTTCTACACAAATGTCTGTCGCTCTCTGTCTCTTGGTATAGCTCTCAATCTCTCAGCCTATCACTCTGCGTCTTTTTCCTTTCCTGTGTCCTGTTGTCTTTCTCTGCCTGCCTCTGTTTGTACTTTCTCATTCTTTCCTTCTCTTTGCATGTCCCTCTCTATCAAGTTTTGTTTTTCCTCTTCTCTCCTTCTAGGTCTCTGCCTTGCTGTCTTTATTGGATCTTTCTCTTGCCTTCTATCTCCCCTCTTGTCTCCATTCCATAGGAGGTGGGCAGAGACGTAAAGGCCTGAGGTGCCTCCAAGATACTTTCATGCTTTGCCTCCAACCACGGATCTAGAAGCACTTAATAACCAATTTAGGCAAGAGGGAATCTCTGTGCCTACTTTTGATTGGACAAACAGGTACTTCTGCCCATTTTTTGACTGGCAAACTGAGATACCTGTGCCTAGTTTTGGTTGGACAAACTGAGATACCTAAAGGGGAAATTACTTATCAAAAGACACTCTGGAATCCACAAGTTTGTCACCCGTCCATTATCCCTTGTCACTTCTTTGACCCCCTGTCCCAGGAGCCTTTTTGTTGTTTCTCAGGCTTCCCAGACCCCCTTCTGTCAAGGCCAGTCTGCTCCCTGCCACATTCTTTGCACCACTGCAGCCAGGCTGGCCCCTGGCAGCCCAACAGGAGCATTCCTGGGCAGTGGTGGCCTCGTTACTTTATAAGGGAGAAAGCAAGAGCAGGAGCCGGGTGCGGCTTGGGGTGGTGCTGGGCATGACTGGAAGCTCGGCTTTCAGGCAGACTGGGAGGCTCATGCACATGGGTCAGGAAGAGCAAGAGACCCATGTAGATATCCATCCACAAAGAGAGACAAAAGCTCACTACACACATGTAGAGAGACGAGAGAGAGAGCCACACATAGAGACAGAGAAGCTTAGGCAGACACCCAAAAGCCGAGAGGCACAAAAGGGGAGAGAGAACGAAATTTAGATAAGGAAAGAGCCAGACAGTGAAAAACACCAGCCCTGAGATATACGGGGAGATACAGAAAGAGACCCAGAAAAATTCCATCAGACAGAAACCCAGCACTATCAAGGAGAAGGCATTGGAAGGCATGGGGATGTGGGGGTTGGAATTTAGGCCAAGAGGCTGAATGAGCCTGGGAAATAAAAATGAAGAGACAAGAAAAAAGAGGGGAAAAGATCATGGAGACAAGGCAAGTGGTTAAAAAGATAAAAGAGAGAGACATACATGGAAGGCAAACAGTGAGAGAGGGCAAAGCCCCCCCACTCTCTGCCTCCACATGCCTAGCACAGAAGGATAGGGTTGGAAATAGGGATGGTAATTAATTAATCGGTTGGTTGATAAAACCTCCCACATGCTCTTTTCTCCCCCTGCCTAGGCTATCAGGCCTCAAGGTGGAGATGATGCCTACCTAGGCCTCGATTGTCCCTTAAAGAAATATCCCAAGACAGGTAGGGAGACAGTAGGCACAGCCCTGACCACCTAGAGACTGGAGCATGTTATTACCAGGGACTGGAGAATTGAGTTAGTGAGTCAACAAATATTTATTAAGCCAGGCACCATGCTAAGTAAAGAAAAAGTAGTTCCTGCCTCAATGGTCTAGTGGGGGACACAATATGTAAATATCTGGGTACATAGGAGATCTATGCAGGGTAAATGGAAGGTAACCTGAGAGGGAGGGCAGATCTGCCAGGGAGAGCAGCTAGGCAAGAGACCTTGCAGGAAAGACATCTGGACTTAGCTATGCCTGTTCCTCCTGCCCCCCACTCCCCACACTCAGCTCCCAGAAAGAGCCTCAGGACAGCACTGGCCCAGGTCCTCTCCTGGCCCAGGTCCCCATTGTCCAAGCCCTGAGGCATCAGATGAAGCTCATTTAAACCAGCTATCTTGGCTCCCAGCTACCTTTTCAGATCTATTTAACACCGTTTCCCTTTCATACGCTCTTACATTTTTGGCCAAAATGGAATAATAGCTGATCCCTGATTCATGTCCTGGCCTCCTTAGTTAGCTCTGTGACTTTGTTCTGGCCTAGATGCCTGGAATGCATTCCTTCCTCATCTCCTTCAGCCTGGGATTCTTGATTTCCTCCCAGGCCCAGCCCAGATGCCATCTCCTCCATAAAGCCCTCTCAGATTTGGCCCAGATGAAAGCGAAGGCTCCTTCCTCCATTTTCCCAAGTGGTGGCATCTCTTTTGTCCCTATCTGATTTTCCCTTGTCCTATGTCTGTGCTGATGTGTGTATATTCCCCAAACCTACGTGTACGTTTTTGATTCCCTTCTCACTGGACCGTAATCTTCTGGAGGTCAAGGATTCTGCCATTTTTTCTTCTTTCTGAAGCCCCAGTGCCCAGCATAATGCCTTACCCATACTCTAATTCCCTGAGGGATCTGGGATCCTGTCACTCAGCATTCAGTTAACAAGAAGATGAGTTAAAATGGGAAGCAATAGATGGTGATGGCCCCTTGGAAGAAGCTTAGAACCCTTCCCAATGGCCATTTAGTCAGACCCCCTTCTTTTATAGAGGAGGTAAGGAAGGTCTACACAGGAGAAGTGACCTGCTTAAGGTCACACAGGCAGCAAAACCAGGATTTAAGCGCACATCCTCTGCCTCCAAATCCAGAACTCTTTCCCCTGTACAATATTCATGCTGGTCACGTCTCCAAGTCTTCAGCCCTCTTTTCTTCTCTTTCCCCTCTCCACCCTCCCCTTTCCCATAGCTCTGGTTATCACCTCTGCCTTCTAGGTCACTATCTTCAGCTCTGATAGCCCACTGAGCTCCAGGCTTGTCTCTCCAACAGCCCTCTGGACATCTCTCCCTGGTCGTTCTTGTCTTCCCTCTAACCAGCCCCTAACATGGCCAACACTGAACTCATCGTCTTCTCAGCAACATTTGCCCCTCCTCCAAAGCCACAGCATCATAGAGCTGGAAGGGACTTTGAGGGTCAGCTCCCCTCATTTTACAGATCAACAGCCCTATTTCTGTGATGGCACCATCATCATCCTGCTTATTCAGGGTCAAAATCTGAATTATTTTGGGCTCTTCCCTCGTCTGTCCCCATATCCATTCAGTTGTCAGGCTATGTCCATAACGTTTCTCCCACTTGCCCCTTCCTTGCTTCCCCACTATAATGAAAGTTTCTTGAGGGCAGCATGGATCCCCAGTGGTTAGCACGGTGCTTGAGCACATAGTTCGTGCTTAAGAAATACTTTTTTCATTGATCATCTGTTCATCCATCCATCCATCCATCTATCCATCCATCCATTCATCTATCCACTCATCCCTGTTGCCCCCATGGTTCAGGTCTTGCCTCTCATCTGGGCTACTGTAATAATCAACTACCTACTGTGTTCCATTCTCCAATTCATTCTTCACACAACAATCTTCCAGAGCTATAGGCTTCTGGTAGAGTGGCCAGAAAGCAGGGTTCCCAGGGCAGCTTGGTTTGGTGGCTCAAACGTTGGACTTGAGCCAGAAAGACTTGATTTCAGATCTCTCTCCTCAGACCCTGGACAAGTCCCTTCACTACGCTTAGCCTCAGTTTCCTCAAGGTGTATAGATAATAATAGCACCTAGCCTATAGGGTTGTCGTGAAGGTCAAATGAGGTCATAGTTCAGGGGTTTTGCAGACCTTAGGACTCTATATAAACGTTAGCTAGTGTTCATTATTATCATCACCACTATTATTAAAATCAAGATGGAACTGGGTTTTAAGCCAGTTAGGGTCTGCTTATATCGTCTCCATCCCAACTGCTGACACAGATCAAGTACCGATCCCTGTCTCTGGAGAGGCCAGACAAAGCTTTCACTTCCCCCTTCCCCACCCTCTTCACCCCGAGAGTTTCCATCTCTCCCTCATTCTTCTGCCCTGGCCCCATGCAGTGGTATCATTCACGGCAGAGTAGGCAAGCAGTCTCTTGGAGAGAGCCCTGCCCTGGGAGGGTGTCAGAAGGCCTAGGCTCTGGTGCACTTGCTGTGTGACTTTTGGTGTCTCTGGTTTCCTCATTTTTAAGAAGTGATAAGGATACCTTGTGACCCACCTCATAGGTGGGCTGGGAGAAAGACACTTTGTAAACCTTAAAGTACAAGGTTAATGTGAATCAATATGTTACCATCATTCTCTGGGCCTCAACTTCCCTCTCTGTAACATGAGGGAAAATTAGACCAGATGATCCTGGAGGTACCTTCTGGTTCTTACATTCTGTGGTTCTTTTTGGCACTTGTAGCACACACAGGGAGTCTGGCTTGAGGTTTGATTGGAGATGGTGGCTGTGGGAATGTCCTTTCAGGGAATTCAATTAGGGGACAAGTGGGGTACACAGAAACTCGTGAGAAGTCCAAAGACTCTTTGTCTCTATGCCCAGATGGTAGGAATTGCACCCTGGGTGGAGATAGAGGACCAGCCCACCTTGGAGCCTGAATGCTGGCTTTGTGAATAGGTGAGTGCCAGAGGCCAGGAGCAGGTACCCTCATCGAATCAGGGAACCTTGTATTCTTAAGAGGTCATCTGCTCCAGCCCCCTGTCCCTAGGCAGGGCTACTGCCCCAGAGGAGACAGAAAGCTTTCCTAATTGTAAACTTCAGCTCTTCCATCTCCTGCCAGGCCAGGAATAAAACCTCCTTCCCAGAGTGAGGACTGAGTTCTATTCAGGGTGACTTCATGGGGTCAGAGGGGGTTGCCGGAGACCAGCTGTCTCTAACTCAGAAGATGCATCTCCAGAGACCCCTCAGCTCTGGTGGCCTTTGTCCAGCATAGAATCCAGAGCCTTCTGAGCCAAGACCTTCTCTTACTGTTCTTGTAAAAGACTGGATTTTCGTTCTAGTTCCCCCTCCTTCCTTCCCTCTGATCTCTCTAAGCCAGGGGTTCTTTATTTCTTAACACAGATTCTCAAAGGTTTTTGGAGAGATTTTAGGAGTCTGAGAACTTGGATGGGAAAAAGGACCTACATCTTTATATTCACTAACCTCTGGTTTCTTTTGTAATGTCTTATTTTATGAATTTAAAAACATTCTTTTAAGAAGGGGTCCAGAGGCTTCACCAGAAGGCCCAGGGGTCCAAGCCACAACACAGAGAAGGTTAAGAACCCTTGCTCTCGGCTGAGTTTCCTTCCCCCAGCTCCTCCCCAGTTCCTTCATTTTTCCTGGCCTTCACCCTGTCTCTGGCCCCCAACCCTTATTGAAAAGAAATGGAATCAGAAGGCCCGAGTTCAGTTCCTAAGTGTGGGCGGGTGCTTTCTTCTCTCTGGAACTCCCTTTCTTCATCCATAAAATGAGGGGGCTAGATGAGATGGCCTCCAAGTTTCCTTCCCTCCCCGGATCTGTGATTTGAGGAGCCTTCAAACTGTTTTTCTCTAACTGTCCTTGGCCTTCCAGCAGGAAGCTGGGGTTTGCCTTTTCACTGGGGTCCAAAGGCATTGAAGGGAGCCTCTCATTCCCCTTTAACAGTGAATAGCTGTAGTTGCTAGCATAGATAAACAGTCAGGGTGGGTGGGTGAGTACACATAGTCACCCCACACAGGCCCCTACATGGCTACACTATGTGATGTGTATGTGTGCATGGACGGCAGCTGGTGTAAGGGAAAGATCACAGTAGGAGGAATCCGGGGGCCTTGGGCTGATGTCCAAGTTTGGAGTCAGGGGGCTCTGGGCTGTGGTCCAAATTCTGCCACTGATCTCTACTCAAGCCCCTGCCACCTTCTGGGCCTCATATTTCCCGGCTATAAAATAAGGAGGGTTGGGCCATGTGGTGTCTAAGGTCCTTTCCCTTGTACCTAGGCCTGGCATCTTAAAGAAGGGAGGAAAGGCGGATCCCCCATATTAACTTCCAGATGGGGATTATGTGAGTGGATTCTCTGTTTTATCAACCAGCCAACTCATTAATGACTTTCTGACGGTTGATGTTTCCTCGATCCAAGTGATCCAAGTGAACACAGACTCCTCCATTTCCCTCACTCCATGGAGGACTTAACTTACCCCTGCATTTCTGACACCCCTAGTCACTGGGGAGTCACTGTCTGGGACCAGGGCGGGGGGGGGTTAGGAGGGCTTAGAGAAGGAAGCCTGAGAGACGGGAAAGCGTTTTGGGTTTAGAGGCAGAAAGAGAGTTGGTTTTGAATCCCACTGCTGATATAGCTATGTGACCCTGGGGCGGGTTACTTAACACCTCTGAGCCTCAGTCTCCAGCTCCGTGAAATGGTGACAGTAACACCCGCAGCTATGTATCTTGTAGGGCTTCTGGGAGGCTCCCCTGTGATAATGCCTGTGAAGTGGTGAATGACTTTATAAACCTTAGAGAGCTGTCTGGATGGCAGCTCTTGCTAAGAAGATGCATGACCAGAAGCCCCCTTTCCTGAAGTCTGCCAAATCTGCTTTTCTCAAAGTTACAAATTCTCAAAAAAGCAACAGGATGTGAAGTGAGGAAGAGATGATTTCCATTCCTGCCTCAGACACTTACCACTACCACCACCACCACCACCACCACCACTGCTACTACTACTACTACTACTACTACTAGCCAGCATTTCAGGAGTGATTGAGGGTTTGCAAAGCACATTAACAATCATTGTGTCCTTTGATCATCACAACAACCCAGGGAGGGAAGAAGGTGCTATCATCACTCCCAACTTACAGATGAAGAAAATTGAGGCCCAGAGAGGTTAAGTGAATTGCCTAGTATCTCACAGCTTGCAAGTATTAGAACCCAGATCTTCTTGACTCTATGTCTAACTCTCTAGCCATTGCAACCTCCTCGCTGCCTCTAGCATAGATGACTACCTCTGGGACACTGAGAGAGTCACTTAACCTTTTTCTTGGCCTCAGTTTCTCCAAATCTCTTAGGACCTCTCCTCTCTACTGTTTCCTTACTTTCAGTATTTTTTCTTCTTCCTTTCTCCTAACCAAACCTGAAGTTCTTAGTAGCTGTCACCTTGGAAAGGCTCTGGTAAACTCATTTATACTGAGGGGTCAGTGGCTGAGAACAGCTACTTGTCCTCTTATTCCCAGGGGTGTTTGTTTTACCTTACCCAAAAGAAATAGAGTTTTGATAGTGGAATAGTAAGTATCCTGACTGTTGGATGTGAGGAATATTTGGGAATAGGGGATACTCCTGAGGGCTCTCCATCACACATGGCCCATGTGTGACCTGGTGGAGTGGAAGGAGTCCAGAGCTTGGAGTTAGGACACCTGAGCTCAGGGCCCAACTTTGCCACTAACTGGGCATGTGGCCTGTCTGTGCTTCAGTTTCCATACTTAACAAACAAAGCTGGACAAGAGAAGGGGGATTCTCCAGCTTCTTTGTGCTATGCTCCCCTTGGGCAGTCTGGTGGAGCTGATGGGCTGTGCCTCGGAATCATGTTTTGAAGTAATTGAAGGAAACACTTAATTTTGGTTGGAGGTGAGTGAACAGAATGGTATCAATTTTCCCTCCATCTAAATTCACAGACCCCTCGACATCAGGTTAATAGCTCCTGGACTAGATGATTTTGAGGTCCCTTTGAACTCTCTCATTCTCTGATCCTTTCTGTCCCTACAGGAAAAGCAGGTCCTGATCATGGTTCCCTACAGACACATGGTCCTGCAGATAGGACTGAAATCTTGAGACACAACCCCCTTACCTGCTGACCCAGAGATACACTATTAGCTCCCATCTATGGCCTGATACAAAAGGGTTAGAACCCAGGACAAATGAGGCCAGAAAATGTTGAACTCCTCTCTGGGATGATTACCTTTGCAGGGAGGGCTGCTCCCCCAATGCCAGATGGAACTGTCACATACTGAGACCTATTCTTGGCCACAGATGATCCTGAAGGGTGGCCTCTAATCCTGGTCACTAAAGCCTATAAACTCAGTTTACATACTGAGTCTTAATTCCAGATGTGGATTAACCCCTCAATTATTTCACAAATTAATTTATGCATGTCTTTATTCACAAAGGGGTCTGGGTCTGAGAGTGTGGATAGTTTTGGGCAGCTTATCCCCATGGCTGGAGAAATTTTAGAGAGAGACTCTTGTCAGTGATGAGGGGGAACAAGGTAAAGAGTACTGCCCAACACTTCCCTGAATTGTTGAGAGTCATGGTTGATCTTCTTGGCCAAGGTTGGAATTTGCTAGAACTGAGGGTATGGCTGTTCTCCAGTCCTGGCCACTTGTCAGTTACTCAGTCAACATGGCTTTTAAGTACCTACTACGTGCCAGTCCCTAGAGATACAAAGAAAAAGGCAAAACTAGCTAGTCCTTACCCTCAAGGAGCTCACAGTCTAGGGGGAGACAGCATGCAAACAAACAATGTATAGACAATATATGTAGCAGGTAAATTTGGTGGTTAACTTCAGAGGGCACTTGTGAGAAAGAAGTTATTCTCTGAGATGCTCCAACTCATGCTGG
The DNA here is from genome assembly GCF_011100635.1 of Trichosurus vulpecula. Classification (NCBI taxonomy): domain Eukaryota; kingdom Metazoa; phylum Chordata; class Mammalia; order Diprotodontia; family Phalangeridae; genus Trichosurus; species Trichosurus vulpecula. Next base: position 52,465,206 of record NC_050580.1, read on the forward strand.
TTAATGAGGCTTCACAGAGGGCAGGCTCAGTAAGCCTGGGTGACCAGGGGAAAGGCCTGGGGGAGCCCTGTCCTGTGGCTCTTCTGGGGGCTGGGACGGGGAGGGCAGAAGGCACAGCCAAGCCCAGACTTCCTTTCCTGCAGAATTCCTTGACCAGGGATAAGACATTCACATCCTTTCCCCGCCCTTTCCCTCTGTTTCACAGCCATTCATAATGATCTGCTCCAGTCCCTTGGGGGTGTTCAGTTTGGTTGTGCCTGCTGTCTCCCTCCTGACCTGGGGTATCTCTTTAAGGCTCAGCCAAGGCCTGAGCTTGTATACCCTTAGCCTTGAGGCCCGGTATCCTAGACAGGGGAAAGGAAGGGGAATCCCCCATGTTAGCCTCCAGATGGGGACTGGGTGAGGTCATGTGTGTCTGGCTTACTGCCCCCAGTGCCGATTTGTTATCTCTTGGGGGCATGGTCTTCACATCCAGCTACTGTGCTGGGAATTCACCCAAGAGCAGAGAAGCAGGGATCTTCTGCTTCCAAGGGAGGGGCCCTGCAACCAAGAAAGGGCTGCCTACTTTCAGAAATGAGGATGAGTCTCCACTCGCTATGCATAGAACAGAGAAACCACAGCCAGACATATGTGCCATGATGTTTACCTGGGCATGTGGCTTGGGTGTCCTGGAGGGTACACAAGGGAATGATGGAGTGATGAGCCTAGGTAGGGATCCCAGCCCTCTAGGTGGGTGTGAGGCCTGGAAGAGGAAAAGGAGTGAAGGCAAATAAGAGGGTTTGGGAGGAAATCCTGGAGCCCACAGAGTCCAACCGCCTAGGGTTTGGGGTAGGGAAGAGAGGGGATGGGAAGGAGGGGTCTGGCCTGCAGTTGGAGAAGCTGAGGAGGCGGGAGGCAGGCAGGAGGCCTGAGGGAGGGAGTGTTGTGGGGGACAGAGAGAAGCTAAATAGAGCCTTTGTAAAATCCCCTCTGCTTCCCCAGGGCAGGAAGGGGCTGGGCCTGCTGCTGTGGTTGGGGATGGTGCCAGTGTGTGTTTTCTTCCCTTCTAATTTTTCTCCCTGTCTTGGGAGTCAGGCGGATTTCCGGGCCCGCCCTGGGGCTCTACGTGCCCTCTCCCTGTTTCTATCCTTTTTCTTCCCCTATTTTCCTCCTCAGAGTGGAGCAAGTCACAAGGGAAGGTTCTCTCACCCAAAGTGGCAGAGGTCAAGATCTGAGAGAGGGTGATGGTGGGGCCAGTCCACAGCATCACAGAACACAGTTGGAAGGGGTCTTAGAGGCAGGAACCCTAACCAGGGACAAGAGGCAACAGCTGTAAAGGATAGAGAGGTGGAGCTCGGTACATCGATTTCCAGGCATTGCCAAATTAGAGCATCTGGGCTGTGCCCCCCTCCCCTGTGCTGGTGGGTTTGGGTTGTTTTGGGTCCTAGAATCTGGGGACATGGGCTGCATGGCCCTGGGGAAGGAACCACAAGGTAGGGTCCCTTTGGAAACACACTCCAGGTCTTGTGGCATTTCATGATCACCCCTCCCCAGTAGGGTTTCTTTTGGTATCAGTCTACACTTGGTGACAAATAGAGAATCTCTGCCCATCCCTGTTTGAGCTATGCCTCAGGCTCCCTACCCATAAAATCGGTAAGTACTCTATAAAATGGGGAGTAGTCATGAAGAGCTCATCAGACATGGTGCCTAGAGTGAAGAAGGGTGCTTGAATGGGACCAGAGTTGGATAGCTGTGGATTTTTCTAAAGGAAGAGGGTCTGAGTGAGCCTTTGGAAGACCTGCACATGGATCTGGTAGTGGAGTCCTTAGCTCCAATCATGGCTTAGGTACCACAACCGCTGGGAGGCCCTCCCTGATCACTCTAGTTAGGATATACCTCCATATTTACTAACACATATACCAGAGGCAGCCTGAGGTGGTGACAAGGGTCTGCCCTAGGTTCAGATCCAGCCTCTGATACACACATCCTGTATGACCCTGGGCAAACATCTAACCTCTTAGCACCCCCAGGAAACTCTAAGAAAGACTACAAATCCCAGAAGCCGCAGATCAGCCTGCAACAGGTGGGGCAGCTTCCAGGAGGGAGTTCTCACCACAAATGGATCCAGGCTGGGTGTCAAGAACTCACTTTCTATTCACAATAAGCCCCTCCAAAATAAAGTCATATTATATGTCTACTTGTTGTGCCCCTCAGGAGGATGTAAATCTCATGAGGGTTTCTTGTTTCTTTCTTTCTTCCTTCCTTTCTTTCTTTCCTTTCTTCCTCCCTCCCTTCTTTCTCTTTTCCTCTCTTTTTCTTTCTTTCTCTTTTCTTTATTCTCTTCTTTCTTTCTCTTCCCCCTCTCTCTTTCTCTTTCCTCTATTTTTCTTTCTTTCTCTCTTCCCCTGTTTCTCTCTCTTTCCTTTTTTCTCCTTCCTTTCTCTCTCTCTCTCTCTCTCTTTCTCCTGTTTTGGTGCCTGGCACATGGTATGTACGTTGAATTGAGTTCAACTGAATTTCTGTTGCCCTGTGAGCACATGTGCCAGTGACTACATATGTGCTTAAGTATATGTGTGTGGCATTGCTGTGTGGATGAGAACATATTGTGTTCACACATGAATAGGGAGTTCCATGACTAGTGTGTGAATGGGAAGAAATGACAGGGGCTCAGGCTGACTCTGGGAGAGGAGAAGAGGAGAAAGTGGGGAGAGCAGACTGTCCGAGTTGGAAGGGTGGCCTGGGGGAAGGAGAGAACAACGTCAACAAAGTTTTCCCCTTCTGGTCCCCAGGGCTGGGCTCTGGGAGTGGGGGCTTTCCGAGGGAAGGCAGAGACACATCTGTTTTCGCTGGGGGCTCATTGAGCTCTGGCCTCTCCTCTCTTGGAAGCTCTTCAGGCTGCCTGAGTCAGCCTGGGGAAGGAGGGGGGAGAAGTGGCTCCTGCTACCTGGGCACTTTCCCTGAGCCCCTCAGGGCGGGCACTGGAGGCTTGTGGCCTAACTCTAACACTCACTGACTGTGAGGTCTTGGGCCGGGGCACTTTTCTCTGGTCTTCAGTTTTGTTCTTCTGTCAAAGGAGGGGCTGCAGACAAGAGGATGTCTAAGGGCCCTTCCAGTTCTGAGAAACAACCTGTGTACTTTTGAGTGCCTTCACCTGGGCTAAGCTCTCCATTACAGAAGCAGAGACAGGAGAGGGAGTGGGCATGAAGCTTCTGCTATTTGGCAGGTGTTGTGGCCCTGGGAGAGGCCCAGCCCCCAGGCTATGGATTATAGGTTTGGGCTGGGCGCTGGGGGCAGAGAGTTTGCTGGGGTCTTTCCATGGACCTTCAAAGAAGTCAGGGAAGGGTTTTTGCCATTTTCTCTGTTCCCTACCCCCATCAGCAGGGCACCCACCCTGTTGCTCATACAGTAGTCTGCCGCCTAAGGCAATGAGAAGCAGCTGAGGGGAAGGGCTCCCAAGTCTTTGCCAGGCCTGGGGGGTGTTGGGTGGGGCATAGTTATTCTCATCTCCAGGTCCAGCCTCCTCAGGGAGCATGAGTGTGCCCAGCGCCAGCCTGGCTGAGGTGGCCATGGAGTCAGTGAAATGGTTATAAAGGCCTAGTCCTTGTTCTCACTGTCGATGAGGAGGCTTGGAGGGGGTCCCCCCCACCCCTCAGCTTCTGTTTAAGGGCCCACTCTGACCTGATCCATGCCAGAGCCACCTGGAGGTGGGGCAGAACCACATAATGTCAGAGCTGGAAAAGACTTCAGAAAGCATCTGTCTGCCCTCCTCGTTTTATGGCCGGGGAAAATAAGAAAGTCACACAAGATAAAAGGGGGGCTTATGTCTTTGTACGTCCAGTCTAATGCTCTTTCTGCACCATAGACATTATCTCCTTTCTGGGAATGAGAAAAGAGGAAGTTGTCCTTGGCTATGGACTCCTTGGTGTGGATGAGTTTATCAGAACCTTTGTGCCCATGAGCTTATCCATTTTCTCCCAGGGATGACTTCAGAGAATGGGTTTAGATAGGGGCAGGCTAGGAGGTATGGACCATTGAGAGAGTGGGGAGGGAGGAGGACACATCGGATGAGCAGCACAATTTTCAGGGGGGAGCCCTGATCACCCTCCTCCAGAGTTCTAACCTTCCCTTCCTCTCCCATTCCAGGTTCCAGATGGTCCCCAGTTGGGGACTTATCAGTCATTAACAACTAAGTAAGAATGAGAAGATTGAATCTTTTTCAAGATAGTTGGGGAGTGGAGTGAGGTGAAGGGAGGGTATGTCCCTGGGGAAAAGTAATGTTTGATGCTTCTAGGGGAAGAAAAAAAAAAGATATAACTCTGGGTGGAGAACACAGCGCCTGGCACACAGTAGCTGCTTATAAATGTTCACTGATGAATTGAAGAGACTCAGTGTCTTATGTGAAAAGAGTCCTGGTTTGGGGGGTCGAGGGGACTGAGTAGATGAGTCCCATCTCCCTGAGGCTTTAGGTTAGTCTTAGTTTTTTCTTTGCAAAATGAGGAAGCTGGTCTGTGTGCTCTAAGCCAGGGGTTCTTAACTTTTTTTTTTTTTTGCATCATGGTGGTTTTATATATCTCTTTGGCAGTCTGGTAAAGCCTGTACACCCTTTTCAGGATAACGTTCTTAATGCATAAAATAAAATACAGAAGGTTACAAAGGAAATCAATGGTGTTAAAATGCAGTTATTTCATGATCTGCAGGTGAAAACCTACTATTTTCTATTCGAAGGATGGGAGGTGGAAGGTGGCTGTCAATAAGTCTGCCATTTTAATCGCGTTTGTTAGCTACTCAGGAGCCTGGTGAATGGCGTTTCCACGTGTCTCTGTGTGAGGCTGGGAGTGGATGGAGATGAATCAGTCAATGATTAGTATCAAGTTAAAGAGGCTCAGAGAGGTCCTGGATGGAGGTTGGGGAGGGAAAAAAAAAATTAAGAAGAGTTCTCCCAAAAAATGTTTTGGAGGAAGACTGAGGTCGTGGCAGGACCAGTCTCTGTCCTTCCAACCTGTCTTCCGTCCAGTTGTCAATTTGCTATTCCCAAGGCCCAGACCTGACCCTGTCCCATTGGACCTCTGTTTGAGAAAGCCCTCGTGGCTCCCAGTTATCTCTCTGCTAGAAGGATCAAATACAGACTTGTCTCTTTGACATTTAAAGCCCTTCCCAGCCTGACTCCAGCCCACCTTTCTAGGCGGGACGAAAGAATGAGGCTGATGGCTTTGCACAGCTCTCCCTCACTTAAATGCAATTCACTTACGAGTCAAGACGTCATGATGTCATTGGTCCTCTCCAAGAAAGAAGGACAAACAACACCTCTCCAGGCTGATGGTGTGTTGTTTTCCTTTGTAAGCTCAGCCAAACTGGGCTATTTGCTGTTCCCCTCACATGACCTCACATCTCCTGGGACCATCTCCCTTTGAAGGCTCTTCTGTATGTCTGGAATGCTCTCCCTCCTAACCTCCTACGCTTTCTTCAAGTGCTGTCTCCTCCTTGAGGCCTAACCTGCTCTGTCCAGTGGTTGGCGCCCTTCCCGCCTCTCCAAATGACTTTGAAAGTTTGCTATGACAGGCAGTGAGATGGTACAGTGGATTGAATGCTAGACTTGGAGTCAGGAAGATCCAAGTGCAGATTTGAACTCAGATACTTACTAACTGTGTGACCTGGGCGCAAGTCACTTAACCTCTTCTGCCTTAGTTTTCTCATCTGTAAAATGGTTGTGCCAATCTCCCAGGGTTGTTGTGAGGATTAAGTGACATAACTTAAGCACCTGGTAACCCATAAAACCTAAATGTAAATGCTAGCTGTTATTATTTACTTTGCAAATTTATTTATCAATGTATACCCCCAATAGAATAAACTTTGGGGTCAGGGACTGTTTGGGTTTCTTTGTCTTTGTATGCTTATCACCTAGCATAGTACCTGGTACATAATGGTATTCATTTGTTTATTTATTTAGGCAATGAAGTTAAGTGACTTGACCAGGGTCACACAGCTAAGTAAGTGTCTGAGGCTAGATTTGAACTCAGGTCTTCCTGACTCCAGGGCTGGTGCTCTAACCACTGTATCACCTAGCTACCCCTGGTGTTCTTAATACATAATTGTTTAAGTGAATGGATGAATGAATAAACCAAGGTTTCCTGACTCCCAGTCCAAGGTACTTCTGTAACACCAAGTTGCTACTTTTCTTATCACTTTAAATCCTCCAATTTGGTCTGGAGGTGAATGCCCTGCTCTAATGCCCAGATCTGTAACCTGGGGATATTTCTGCACTTACCAGCCAACTTATACTATTTCTACTTTGCAGAGCTGAGATCTGTGACTTCTATGTTGTGCTCAGTCTCTCCAAAGACAGATCTCACCCCTTCTGTAATGAAGCAGATGTCTTAGAATGTTATGTGAGGTTCATTGAGGTTCAGTGACTTTTTCTGGGCCCCACAGCTAGTAAGTGTCAGGAGGGAGATCTAAACTCAGTCTTCTTGACTCCAGGTTCAGTAACACTCTGACCACTACCACACCCCCTGCTTTTCTTTGTTGACATGGATACCACAAAAGCTACTGGAATGAGAAAACCCCTGTATAATAATGGCTTTCACAAGCCCATGTCCACTTGGCAGATCCTTTATTAATGCAGCTGTTTTCCTCTGGGGAAGGTGTTTCTGTCCAGTAACTGGGTGGGAACACCTGCCTAAGATAAACGTTCTAAATGTAATTTGACATGTTTTTCAAAATAGTACATTGGTGATATTTTGGTGAATGGCTTTCTTTTTTGGGTAATGTGCCTTTCCTTGTGGCTTTGCTGGGGCTGATGAGGACTGTCAAAAGGAGGGCAGGCAACATTTCATAGCTGAAAGAGCTCTGGACCGAAAGGCCAAGGCTCAGTTTTGTGTTTTCCTCATCAAGTGACCTTGGACTGGTTACTCCTTCTTCATAGCTTACAATTTTCTCCTCTCTAAAATGAGGAGATTGCATTAGATGAACTCTAAGCACAGAGAGGGAGAGTTACTATAGAGTGCTGTGCCCACCTCTGTGAAGAGTTCCTAATCATTCCCAAATTCCTATGAATTGATATATTTTAATCTGTGGTTCCCTGGCACCCTTGTTCTCTTTACCTTGGGGAGGGGCTAAGCTTGGAGGGACCTCTGTGGAGGTGGGGTTATGAAGAGTAAGAAGCTCCAGGGAGATGAATGCTATGAAATGGGGAAGGAAGGGAATAAGCATTTATTAAGCACCTATCATGTACCAAGCACTGTGTTAAGCCATGGAAATATAATCTCAATGAGAGGACTGAAGGGAGAGAGGCAATTGACCAAGGCTTACTTAGGGTCAGGACAATTCTGGGAAGTCAGATTTTTGGGAAGAGATAAAGTAAACAAAATTGTCCTCTGTATCCTTCCACCTTCTTTTTTTTGGAGTGGGGGAGGTAGGGCAATTGGGGTTAAGTGACTTGCCCAAGGTCACACAGCTAGTAAGCGTGTCAAGTGTCTGAAGCCGGATTTGAACTCAGGTCCTCCTGACTCCAGGGCCAGTGATCTATTCACTGAACCACCTAGCTGCCCTTCCTCTTCCTTTTCTATGCCCATTCCTCCCTGTCAGCTCTCTCATTTGCTACCCCCAAGAAATAGGGTGCTCCTTTGTGGTCTCCTCATGAAGGTTCCCCTTCCCACTCTGTGTCATCAAAACTTGCCCTTCTTTTCCCCTCATTCCTCAGGGACTGGCTTTCTGATAGCTAATGGAAGCAATTGGGTGAGCCTATTATCCCTCTGGAGATATTCATTTTAACAGTATGTTCAGTATGCAGTAGCCTTATGCTGAAGTAGCGAATCTCTAATGGTAGAATTGTCTACAATTCCTAGGTAAGTTCTTTTCAATAATTTATTTTTATTATATTATTTAAAATTTTTATTTCAGTATTTAATTTGAATTTAAAATTTAATTTTTATTATCTTAATATTAATTTATTTTAAAATTTAAACATATTTCATTTTTCCATTTACATATAAAGCCAATTTTTAACCTTTCCATTATTTCTATAGCACTTTCTTTTCTTCACAATACTCCTGTGTAGTAGGCAGTATAGATAGTGTCGTCTCCTATTTCATATATTTGAGAAGTCCCATGACTTGTTCATGGTAACATAACTAGAAAATGTCCATGCTAGAACCCAGCTCTTATGACTCTCATTCAGGTTCTGACATCTGCCGTGTAACTTTGGGTAAGTGCTTTACTCTTTCTTGGCTTCAATTTCCTCCTCAGTAAAATGAGGAGATTTTATTAACCCACCTCTTAGGTTACCTTCTACTTCCTGAATCCCATGGCTCTTTGAAGCCCCTCTTTTGAAGGAGGGGACTTTTCTTTTATAACACATTATGTGGGTAGGAACTAGACCAAGGCAGGGCACTGAACTAGACCAAGGCAGTCACTTAAGTGTGGAAGCAGTTAAGGAGCTTGACCTCTGGCAGCAGTGAAGAGAGCTGACCATGGATTCAAGGGAGAATTAGCCCTGGCAACCTAGAGATGAGCTGCAGAAAGTGCTCCACAAGGAAAGAAAGGACACTCAGGCCCTGCACTATTAAGCTCTATGTTGCCTAAGCTACCTGTGTGTCCCACCATCATTATACTCTAAATTCATGTTAATCTTCCCATGGCATCTGTGTGTATCTGTGGGAGAGTAAGCCACACGTTTATTACTATGTTATAGTAACAAGAGAAGCTACTTTGTGGCTTAATAAATATTGTTGCTTTGGGGTAATTGTATCTACTGGCTGACTATTGAGAGAAACATCACAGATGGGAGTTCATAGCTTTAGGAGTGCATACTTCCCAGGGGACTCCAGAAACTTGGAGAGTAGCAGCATCTTCTGGGAAGGTAGCACCTCCTTAGTAGGAATAAGTAGTTAAAATGGAAAGCTGTTGGGTGACTGAGCTTCCTCCTGTCTTCTCACTGATCTCTCACAGTGCTTGACTTCATTACAGTCGAGTAGAGAGAGAGACAGACAGTGTACACAAATAAAATAACTACGATGGAGTTTAGAGTGTGATGGAGTGAGGAGTGCAAGAAATCCTGAAGGACACAACCCTGAAGGAGAGAAGGGAGGTAGGTAAGCAGAAGCAAGGTTTTATGATTGTTGGGAAATTTGTCACAGGCATAGGGATGATGTGTATAACTGCATGGAGGCCAGTAAGGCCAGGAAGAGATTAGGAAACAGTGAGTAGCCCAGTTTGGCTGCAGGACAATGAAATAAATCTGGAAAATGAAGTTGGAGCCAGGTTGTGGAGGTCCTTGCACGCTAGGCTAAAGAACCGGTACTTTATCCTAGAGGCAAAAGGGAATCATTGAAGGTCTTTGAGAAAAGGAGTGATATGATCAGACTTTCCTGGTAGGAAGATCAGGCTTTGTGGTGTGAAGGATGGATTGGCGAGGGGAGTGAACCGAGGCACGAAGATCAGCTAGGAGGCTATTGAAATAATCTAGGCCAGAAGGGATTGAACTTGGGTGCTGGCATGAGAGTAGAAAGGAATGAAGGTTTGCTTTTCTCAGAGAGTCACCTCTTCCAAATACACCCATTCCCCTATGGAGAAGACCCAGGCAGGGAAGGACCAACATATTCAGCTGGGCAGAAATCTTACCCTCCTGGTTTCTGTTCTTTCCTTGTTTTTTTTTTTACCTAAAGTTTCTGCCTTCCAAACTCCCAGGATCATTGGATGACAGATTGAGAGCTGGAAGGAACATGCGAGATCATCTATTCTAACTTGCTCATTTTTACAGATGAGGAAACTGAGGTCCAAGGTCACTCAGCTGTGGCAGGCTGTGAACTCAGGTCTTCCTGACTTCAGAACGGAAATTGCAGCCTTCCCTCCCCCTCCCTGCAACCAGATCATCAGGGGCCCTTTGCTCTTCCTCCGCCCTAGGTTCTAATAGATCTTTCCCTTTTTAATTCCATGGAGATCAGGATGGGCTTTTTTCCAAGGCGAGCTTTTACTATGAAGCCAAGGAAAAAGAAAACATTTACAAAAGCCTAGAAATGATGAGTACACAGACCGTTTTCCTAATCCTAATGCCTAGCTATAGTCCAGCTGAGTTGGCTTCTCTCCTTTGTCTCTCTCTGTCTCCTTTTCTGGCTCCTCACCCTCTCATTTCAGCCTCTAGTACCCTCCAATTCTCCATTCTTCCCAGGCCCCTGTTCCTTTGGCCCTCTTTAGTCTCCTCTGTCATCGTGGAGAGAGAAGAAGCCTGGTTTTGAACCCATTGGAGGTTGGAGGCCCAAGTCTGCCACTATGGCTTGTGACTCTGTGCCAGGTGCTTCTGGGCTTCATGCAGGGGATGGACCGGCTAATCTTCAAGGCCTTTCCCAGGTCTAACCATCTTTGGATTCACAGAATCTTCTGGTGAACCCACTTAGTCTTTGCCTGTCTTTTACTCTCATTCTACAGGAAAGGAGGGAAATGGCAAGGAATGAGTATTTATATAGCACCTACTACGTGCCAACAAGCATTTTACAAATATTATCTCATTTGATCCTCACAGGAATCCTGGTAGGTGCTTTTATTTTCCCCATTTTATAGTTGAGGAAACTGAGGCAAACAGAGGCTAAGTGACTTGTCCAGGATCACATAGCTTGTAAATGTCTGAGGCTAAATTTGAACTCAGGTCTTGGTGCTCTATCTACTGTACCACCTAGCTTCCCAGCTGAGGCAGGGGAGGGCCCATTCTAGGATTCTGAAGCCCATAAAAGGACGAGATCTCACCCCATCAGCCTCAGCACAGAGCAGCACCAGTCCCCACAGAGAACCTAGACTAGGATCAATTCCTATCTTTGACATTCTCTTCAGGGCCTTGCTCACTCTTTCTGGCCAATTAAGCATCAGGAAAATTCCAGGAAATTGTTTGGAGGAGGAGGCAGTGACCAGAGCACAGGACTCAGGCTAGAGACTTGAGTGTTCATGACTCTTTTACTTACTGACCCAGAGTAGTCACAACTCTCTAGGGGGCAGATGAGAGGCTCTATAGGAGGCTGAAGGATGGATATTATAATCCTTAGGTCAGGGAAGGTCCTAGGGGAAGAAGATGCTCCTTTTCAGCTTCGATCCATTGGGTTATTTCTAGAAGAAAGGAATGTGGGGCCTCTGATTTCTGTTTGGTCTACAAACACCTCCACTCCATCTACAGGGATCCATGGAGAGGGGAGCACATTTTCCAGGTCCCCTCCCCCTCCCTCCTTTCTTTTGCCCCACCAAAAGTTGCTCTGGGAGCCGTGGGACAGGATGTGTAGATTGCTTTCTAGGGAGCAGCTGGGGGTGGAATGGGGGAGTGAGTAAGAGGGAATGGGAAACTTCTCTCTGAGTTAGTCTCTCAAGGCTGTGGTCATCTGCCTCCCTCACCGCCCCCCACCCACCCCCTCAGGCTTGGGAGAATGTTTGAGGATGTAAGGGTTGGGGCATGGTCCATACTATGAATCTTCCCCTTCCTGTTCCCTAGGGAGGCTCTGACTAGGACTGAATGAAGTGGGGAGAAAAAGGGAGAGGAAGAGAGAGGGAGGCAGACAGAGAAGAATGCAAGCATTAGAAAGACAGAAAGAAAATAGGAGGCAAAAGAGAAAGAATGAGACACAGACAGAAGGGAAGACAGAGAGAAAGAGAAAGAGAGGAGCCATAAATTGACATATCAATGTGAGTGTTTATGTTACTTTTAGTATATGGGGAGAGGAAGAGAAAGAGTTAGGGTTCAGAGAGAGAGGAAGGAAAGAGGGAATCCCGTGAAGGGTAGGGAAGGGAAAGGAAAGGCAATCTGTAGGTCGTGCTTTTGTCTTTCATTTTCAAAGAGGACTGTGGCATCAGGGATAAGAGATATACAAAACAGTCACAGCTTCTGTCAGTCAACAAGTATTGTTTGAATTTTTGTGACAAGGCTAAGGTTAGTGTATGGGAACATGAGAGGCAATGTGGCAGAGTGGGAAGTGCTAGCTAGACCTCAGCTCAGGTGCTGACTGCCCATGAGACTTTGGACAAAAGGTTTCCCTGCTTGGTCTCAGTATTTTTCTGAATAAAATTAGGAGGTTGAAGTAGAGGATTCTAAAGTCTCTTTCAGTCCCTTTTAATCTAGGACCCTATGTTCTTATAGTCATGGGGGTGAGCAGATCCCACTGCTACCTAAGTATAACCTGGCTGGCACTTTCCCCCCAAACCTGCTTTTCATAGCTTGGCTTCCCCTGGGGCTTTGTGAGCTAGCCAGGCTCCTTCTTCCCTTTCTATGACAACACCACAGAGCTTAAGCAGCAGAGAGATTGGAGCGAGTTCCCAGAAATCTCAGCAGGCCACTAACCACAGAACAGTGCCATCCATGGATTTTGTCTCCTGTTCTTTGCCTTTTTCCTCTTACCCCCTTCTTGTTCCCAAGGTCCTGCTGTTTTCTCCCCTTTGGTGTGGAGGAGTGAAAAGAATCCAGGTGCTGGAGTAGGAAACCTGACTTAGAATCCTGGCTCTGACTCAAGCTGTGTGACCCCGAGGCAAGTCACCGAGCCTCAGTTTTGTCATCTGTAACATGGGAATAATAATGCTTGCGCTCCCTCCCTGAGAGGTCCGTCTTGAGGAAAGTGCTTTGCAAACTTTAAAACACTAAGTGAGAATTTTTTATATGAAAATTTGCTCTCAAGAAAGGACTTGCTATTGACTATATCAGAGTGTGAATTTCAGAATTGTACTTTATACCTCTCCTTTGATTGGGGTGGGGGGGAATGAAAAGCTCTTAATTCCTTTATGAGTCAACAGTGTGATATAGTGCTTAAAAAAAAACCCAACGATGAATGAAATCTAGGGTTTGGAAGGAGGGGAGTGATAATCCCCTTGTGTTTTGCCCTGGTCTAACCACATATGGGGTATTATTGTGTCCGGCTCTGGACAGCACATTTTTGAAAGAATGTTGACAAGATAGACCGGGTGCAGAGGAAGGAAACTACTGTCATATGAGGATACAAAAGAAGGCCTGGCAGTGGTGGGTCAGGATAGCCGAGTCCAAACAGCAGAGGCACTGTAGGCGGAAGAGGGGCTGGAAGCCTTATGCTTGGTCCCAGGAGGCAGAGCTATGAACAATGAGTGTAAGTGATCTCAAGCCAGACTTGGAAGATTAGGGAGAACTTCCCAATGCGAGTTGTCCAAGGATGGGTCGGGTTGTCTTGTTAGTGGGTTCCCTGTCCCTGGAAGGCTTCAGCAGAGGCTGGATGACACTTAATCAATGAGCCATAGAGAAGATGCCTACAGATGACCTCTGAGGTCCTTTCCAACATAGAAATTCAATGATTCTAGGAACCTCAGGCATTAGTTGGTAACCGGGAGAGGCAGTGGGGGAAAGATATCTTTCTGAGGGCCCCCTGAATTCCTTCCACACTACATCTATATGGAACAAACCCATAAAACATGAGGAAGATGGCCTCTCTTTTTGCCCCAGGGGGCAGGGTAGTGATTTTGTAGCTATTTCCCCCTCCCTAGCACTCCACCTCAGAGCTGGCTACACCCCAGATATAGGGGGAATGATCCAGACTCAAAGGAGGGAAGGAGGAGGGAATGATGGACTAGAGACAAAGGGAGGCGATTTTCATAATTCTTTGGCCTCAGAGCTGAAGATGATCTCAAAGCACCTTACAGATACTTAACCATCAAGGTTGGGGTCCAACTGGTAATATCTATAAAATTTGTTTACCTCCTGTGTCTATGCCCATTGTCCCCCTTTCCAGGTCGCAGGGCCTTACTGATTTCCTTAGGGTCCTTTTCTTAGGGAGCAAGTGTCCACTGTACTCCTTCCCCTTAGGATAGAAGAGGCTGAACATATTCCCTGTCCAAAGGAAGGTGGGAGGTTCCATTTTAAGAGGTTCTAGGAGAGGGCAATATAGAGCCCAAGGAGTCAAAGGTCCGATGGGTGAGTTTCAGACTTTGGGGGTAGGTGAGAGGGGGAGATCTCTGGGAAGGTAGGGGCTTTCCTAGAAGCTGCACTTTAGTCTGGAGAGCAGATCCAGTAAAGAAAGAAACCCATATAGGAAAAACAGCACAAATAGGGGAACCTCAAACCCAGCGGCATCTTCGCATGTGGTGGTCATAGGGGGATGTTTCTAATCTAGCAGAAACACTGTCTGCCTATCCCCCTCAACCCCATTCCTAGGATGTTTTGAGATCCTTCCTGGGTCATCTGGGGAGAGGAAGAAACCCCTTTTCCTTAGGGGACAGTGGGAGGTTGGACTGAGGTGGAGAGAGGTGGCATATTACTAAGTCACAGGGTTGAATTCTAAATGGAACTCAGGAACCTCACTTCTAGAAGTTCTAGCCAACTAGACCCCTGCAGTGCAATGTGCTTGACATGTAGAACCTATATCAAATTGCCTTCCATCTTGGGGAGTGGGGAAGGGAGGGAGGAAAGGAGAGAATTGAGAACTCAAAATTAAAAAAAAATGAATGTTAAAAATTATTTTTACATGTAAATGTAAATAAAAATGACAAAAAAAATTGTGAAAAAAGAAGAAAAGTAGTACGTGCTTGAGAAACCCTACCCTTATGCCATCCATCTGGCACTCAGCTAACACCGGTAGGCAAGGAAGGGCAGGGTGCTTTATCTCCGGTGATTGACGACTAGGGGATCAGGGGGTGCTCCTCATGCTCTGGTTCTGTGGGAGTGAGGGTGAAAGCAACAGCCTTGGCCTTGGTACCCTGGTTAGGTCCTGGTTCCAAGAAGCTAAAAGTCTTGATGTGGTGGAATAAGGATGTAGGGATGGGAGGATAGGGGTGAGATGGCAAGGGAGGGCACCCAAGCACGATAATCCTGACTCAGAGCACAGAATGCCTCATCTTCACTTTCCTTTCCTCTGCCAGACTCATTTCAAGGGCAGGATTGGGGGTGGGGCAGCAATAATAATACGTAATTTCTATTTAAAATTTGCAAAGGACTTTATGTACATTTTGTTTCAGCCTTACAACAATCCTATGAAGTAAGTAGTGGGCCTTGGCATCTAGGTGGTAGGCTCAGGATGGAGCAATGTACTGGGAATGGGAAAGCCCTTTGCTAAAATTTGGCCTTAGGCATTTGCTAGCTGTGTGACTCTGGATAA
This sequence comes from Trichosurus vulpecula, assembly GCF_011100635.1. Taxonomy (NCBI): domain Eukaryota; kingdom Metazoa; phylum Chordata; class Mammalia; order Diprotodontia; family Phalangeridae; genus Trichosurus; species Trichosurus vulpecula. The sequence goes on from NC_050580.1 coordinate 52,480,265, forward strand.
ATCACTCTCTGAGCCTCAGATTTCTGTAAAATGGATATATGTGTGTATATATATATAATAGCAACCCACTTCCCAGAGTTGTGAGGAGCAAATGAAATAGCATATGCAAATCATTTTGCAAACCTTGAAGTGTTTGTGTCAAACACTGTTATCATTACTTAGGAGGGGGATATGCAACTTCATCAGTGTAAGGAATACTGTTTATGAATGCAGGTTGTCTCCTGTTCTGAGATGTAGTCTTAGAGTTGTCTAGGGCACAAGATTAAGTGACTTGTCCAAGGTCACATAAGATGTGGTGGAGGAAGGTACCACTGTCTTCCTGACTTGGGGGTGGGATGGATGGGAAGAAGATAGATACTAATGCTATTAAATCCCAACTTTACAGATCAGAAAATGGAGGCTCAGAGAGGTTGTGGCTTAGGATCACAGATTTAGAGCTGGCAGAGACCTTAGTGAGTCACTGAGTCTGACCCTCTCATTTTATAGGCGAGGAAAGTGAGATGGGAGAGGGTGTGGCTTAGCCAGAGCTGCCTAAACTCGCCAATGATCACATGGCTAATAAAAGCCAGAGGGAAGAGTTGGACTTGGGCCCTCCTGATGCCAGGTCCAGCATTTTATCTTTACTGCCTCTCAGGGAAGGAATGAGCCGGGCAAACATTCAAGATGCTTGTGCTGTAGTCCAGGTGAATCTCCCTCCCAGGTGCCCAGGGAGGTCCAGCAACTTGGAAGGAGGCAGAGTTAGGCCTAGAACTTGGGGTCACAGCCCCTTGTTCTCAAAGTTCTCTTGAATGACCACCCCTGTCCTACAGTTGTCACATAGCTCTTAAAGTCAACTTCAAGTCGTGTCATCATTTCCCTGATGTCATGGTCCTCTTTGAGAACCAAGGACAAACACAACCTGTGAGTAGCCTCTGCCTCTGCCTCCTCTCTGTGCTCCATTTCCATGGCCGAAGGCTGCCTCCTTAACTTCGGGTTTACTGGCTAGATTTCTCTCTCAAAAACCAAGCCTTAAACCCAATTTGTTCTGGAGCTCATAGAGTGGTCAATACGTCCCTGACCTCCTAGCACGGAGTGAATGTGAATATCCAATAGTAACAGTTTCTCTTTTGGCCAGGAACCCTGAGGGACTTCCCCTCCCAGTTTGATTTTTTTTTTTAGTTTTGATTAAAGAGGCCATCTCTTGACTCACTTCTTAAGGAGGCCTAGTCACTGAATGGGCGTTGAGTACATAAAAAGGCCTTATCCTAAAAGGGCCAGGGTCTTCCACTGCATCCTGGGTTGTCTCCAGACGTCCTGGTGAATACCAGGCCACTGGACCCAGGTGGCTCTGGAGGAGAAAGTGAAGCTGGTGACCTTGCATAGCCCTCTGTTACTCAAAGCAAAGTCATGTGCAAGTCATGTCATCATTTCCCTGATGTCATGGTCCTTTTTGAGAATGAAGGACAAACACAAGCTCTTAAAGGTCGGTAGAGTGCTTTGTACAAATTAACTCACAACAACCCTGGGAGGTAGGTGCTATTACCCCCATTTTTTAGATGAGAAACTCAAGGGAGACAGAGGGTAAGTGACTTGCCACAGGTCTAACTCAGGTCTTCCTCACTCCCAGTCCAGTGTTCTCTCTGCTCTGCCAAGTGGCTGCCTCTAGCTGTCCTGAGCTGCCATGAACTTGAGTTGGGATCTCTGCCTTCTCACTTCCTATCTGTCCTTCTCTCACTACCTGAAAGTCCCCTTTCAAATGAGAGCCCTGGTCTAGATGCTCTGGCAGATTTTTTCCAACTCTGCATTTGTCATCCTGCGTTCTTTGTGCAGAGCCTGATGGATTACGAAGGTGCTTCCATAGGTATGAGGTCATCTGTTGAGTGATCCCCAGCCCAGCAGTGGATCCATAAAAGATTCCCCTAGAGCTGAGCCCTGGCACGTGGAGCTGTCCCAGGGCTGAGTACCCTTGGCTTAGCTCCACATACCGCCAAAAATAAAGTTCAAACTGCCACATTTAGGGCCCAGCCCCAGCCCCTAGACTCCGCCTCCCTCCCCCCCCCAGATGACTCACGGAACATAAACGATCCTTTTTTTAAGCATCTGAGTCACTCACTGGTGGTGGCTGTGGGATCCTGGGGAATGTGTCATGGAGCCATTACCCCACTTCTCTCCCTCCACGACTCCCCCCCACACCCCACCCTGATGGGGCCTCTCCCTGGCCTGTGGTTGTCCCACATGCCCACAGCCTAGCCCTTCTGCTGCTGGTGGCTTCTGCTTAATGGAGTTGTTTGATACATTGTTGGCCTGTTCTGGAGTCCAGCACATAGCAGATTCCCCTCTCCCATCTCTTTGAGGTCAGACCTGTGTCTGAGGGTCCACGGCTCAGATCCCCACTCTTGCTTGTCCTTCCCTTCTGGCAAAGAGAGGGCCCTCAGCCAGGGACCCACCCAATCCTGACCAGACACATACTTCCACCCATTGGAGAGTTCTAAGATGAGCTTTTCCCCCTCCTTGCAGGGGAAGTTGCTGTGATAGAGATGGAAGCATCCTTATGTTTAAATTTGGGATAATAATATCTTCCATTATCTACCTCCAAAGACCTCTGGGGCCATCTATTCCAGTCTACAGCTGAATAGTGAAGTGGAAAGGACCCCAAACTTGGAATTATTAGACCCAAGTTCCAATCCCAACTTTGCTATTTACTGCTTTTATTCTCTCTCTTGGCCTCAGTTTCCTCATCTGTAAATCAAATGATCTTCAAGTTCCTTTTAGTTCTTCATCCATGAGCCTATGAAGGGGTTGTTGGGAGGATCACAGAGTTACAAAGTACTTTGCAAGCTTCAAAGAGCTAGGGCCTGAACCCAGGATTTCGGCAGCATGGGGAATTCCCCCCACCAGTGCAGATCAGCACCTTCTCTGCAGTGAATAGCTTTGGGGTCCAGAACTCCACCCCCTTCAAGGCATCTGTGGATAGATTTTGGTGGCTGATGAACTTAGATGAGAAAAAAATTTACATCCTTAGATCCACTATCTAACTAACATATTCTTCAATTGGGAATTTTTTTAAAAAGTCCAGCTTTGAGGAGTTGGTAGGCTTCATCAGACTGACAAAGGTTAAGAAACTCTTCCTTAGAGAGTGGCCTAGGGCACTGAGAGATGAAATAATATGCCCAGGGTCTCAAAGCCAAACTCTTTCAGAGGCAGCACTTGAACCTACATCTTCCTCCTGGCTTTGAGGCCGGGTCTCTAGTTACCATGGTATATCTCCTCTCAAGCTCTATAAATGTTAGCTCTTTTTCTTTTATTCCCTACAGAGGTGGGCACATAGTAGAGAATTAATAATGACCAAAAGAGTTGAAATTCAAAGTCAGAGACACTGGAGTCAGACATAAGGAAGAATTAACTTCCTGACTCTCAGGGGAGATCAATTATTGGGAAAGGTGACTGACAGAGCTTTAGATTATCCACCCAGGAAGACAAAATTCTGCTCGGGAGCGCTTGGCCAGTCACCAGCCTGCAGGCAGGGGGCTGGGGCAAATGACCTCACCAGTCTGTGAGGGATGGGAGAAGGGACAACAAATGGAATCTTGGTCTCCATTCTGGCCTCCTGCAGGCTGGAGGCCGAGGCTGTCAAATACTCTGGGTCCCGGCCCAAGGCGACTTCCTTTGTACTCCCACCAGGCATCCTGGTCCCATTTGCTTACATCGCCTGGGCAGATGTTTGGAGTCATCTAGCCAGAGCTCTCCCTCCTGGGCGACAGGGAGTCTTTCTATGGGGTTAAAGAACTCCAGGGGAAAAGTCACCATGACTGCCCTAAAAATAGACCAACATCCCTGGAACAAGTGGATTCTGAGTTTGAGCTCACCCTGCCCAAGTCAAAGGGTAAGCAGTGAAAGGAAAAAGACAAGCTCTCTCCCTGTGCTGGGAATGCATGACTTCAGGGGTGAGAGCTGCTTCTGCCTTGTATGGGGAAATGGCCTAGAATCAGGACCTCCCCAACAGGGAGAAGAAAAGTGCCTTTGTGATAAATGGGTGGGGAGCGGTTACTCACCTGTTGGACCTGGGGAGTTGGGGAGGGCAGAAGGAAGCTGCAGGGGCCTAAACCCCAGCACAATCAGCCCAGTCAGAAGCCTGCCTTCCTGGAGTCAAGCCTAGCCCACTCAGAGGGGGGGCATCCCAACTCAGAGTCTAGTCTGGACCCCACCCACCTACCCGCCAAAACCCATTCCAAAGAAATTCTCTCACTTTCCCTCAGGCCCCAAAACTAGCAACCCAGCCTAGAACAGCTAACTGGTGGGCATGCTAGAGTTGGAAAGATTCTCAGAGCTCAGTGAGTTCAACCCTCTCTCTGGAAGGAGGGAAACTGAGGCCCAGAGAGTGGTGATTTGTTCCTAACATTCTAGTTACTAGCAGAGCTCAGATTAATCCCTGTCTCTGGGATTCAAATCCACCACACCTCCCTGCGCCTTCCGGGCTGGTCCCTGGGGAACCGTTGGACAGAAGAGGGGTCAAAGACATTTGTCTGGGGTCTGCCTGTCCCCTTGGGAGGGTGGTGAGAGTGGAAGGGAGGTAAGGCAGGGGCTGCAGTGAAGAAGAACAATTTCCGTTCCCACCAGGCATGGAGACCCTAAGAAAACAGACCCTGGTGGAATGAAGTCCCAGATGCTGGCAGAGGAAGAGAGAGCCCTGCCCTGGTTCCCCTATTTAGGAATGTCATCAGGACCCCAAGGCCCAACCTCAGCCAGGAAGAGGGGGTGGGAGCTATAAATACTGACTGGGGCTAGCCTGGGCTTTGCATGATTCCCACGGCTCAGGGCCTTCTTCCCTTCCCTCCTTTGCTCACAAGGGGCTGTCATTGGTGCTTTCTCATCAGCTGGAAACTCTTAAAGCAACTCAGCATTTTGGCCCAGACACATGGGGTCTATTTTCCAACCAGGGGCGGGGGAGAAGGAGGAAGAACGGGATCACTAACCACCTAACAGATAAATCCATTAGGATTTTCCAAAGGAGCCCAAAAGAAAGAACTCTCCACCTATAGCACTCAGTTCTGGCCAGTTCTGCCAAGGGCAACCTCCAGGCTCTCAACAGTAGGCCTTATGGGAGGTTGCAGTCTCACAGAAGGGGAGACTATCAGAGCTGGAAGGGTCCTTACAGGTCACTCATTTTACATAAAGGTTAAATGACTTGACCAAAGTCACACAGCTAGTGCTAAGTGTCAGAAGTAGGATATGAACCAGGTCGTCTGACCAAAAAGCCAATTCTCTTTCCAGTATACCACAGGGAAACAGTTAAAGTGCTTTGCAAACCACAAAGCCCTATAGACATGTGATGAGTGAATTCTGGCTGAATTAAATGGACTAGAATTTGGGGCTCCCTCTTCTTGATTATATCCTTGCTGGGCACAGGCAGCCACCCCCCTCTTCTTCTGCCTCTTCTTCTTGGAGGGGATTTGATGCCTGGGTGGTAGAGGTTTCTCCTTGGTGAATACTGCCCCCCAGAAAGGAAGAAGCATATGGAGAGAAATGGGGCATTTGAAACACCCCACACACTGAAACGGTTAAACCATGGATAAAGTCAGGAAATCTGATGAAGAACAGACCTCGGTGAGAACAAGGCCCAGGCCGCTCTCACATCTGGGAGCCCGCCAGGGGAGTGGGGGTGGGGAGAGGGGAGTGCAAGCCATTCACAAATATCCCATCCCAGAGAAGACCAGACCCACCGTTGACAGTGATGCGGTAGAAAGCTCTGCTAGTGATGATTATCACCCCCCCATTTCAACCCAACCCCCTCCTCTCACCACCTGCACCCAGAACTTAGCCTTTTAATTAGGGCAACATTGTTTTGCTTTGTTGGCCTGAAGGGGCTGGAGTAGTCTTGGGATAAGAGCCAGGCTTTGAGAGATGGATGAAATTTAGAAAGACCTACATGAAAGAGGGACCAGCGGGAGGGACGATGGTGAAGTGGAAATAGGTAAGGGGAGTGCGGGGGTTTCATTTTCCTGAACTCGATCTTGGATGGGTGCTAAAGCATGGCCGGTCCTGACGTCCCTTTTAGCTCCAAATCTATGATCATATGGTCTCATTTATAGGTGGAATAGGAGATCGCCTGCATGATTTGATCCAAGGAGCCCTGAAATGTGCTGCTAAGCCAACCCCGACATGTCTTCCTTGTCTGGCTGCTATGGTGCCACTCTCTATTCTAGTCTGTCTGCCTGAAGTTCCCTGCTTGACAATCAATGAAGATGTCAGAATAGAAGGCAAGAAGACATTTATCATTTCTGGAAGGTCCCTTTGAAATGTTGGTCACTGAGAGTGGCCAGTGAAAGAGGGAAGTGAGAGAAGGAGATAGAGCACAACTAGAGGAGGGGAATGGAAACCCACACATGAAACGTTAGAGAAAAATACAAGACAATATATGATTAAGTAGGTGAGTATGTGGTGTAGACATTATGTGGTGTAGACAGTAAAGGGCTGGAAGAAGCCCAAGAAGGGAGAGAGCATGTAGGCTGGGTTGGTCAGGGAAGTCTTCTGGAAGAAGGGGGTCTTTGGGTTGATTCCTGAAAGATGTGGGAGAGAAAGAATGCATCTCTAGGGGACCATATCATAGAAGTGTAAAAGGTCAGAGCTAGATGGGCCCTCAGATGTTGTCTGGTGTGGCTTCCTCATTTCTAGGAATAGGAATGGAGGGTCAGAGAGTGAAAGTGCCTTGCATGAGGCCTGAGGGTCATAGATTTAGAGCTTAGAAGTTATGGAGTCTAGCCTCTTAATTTTACAGAGAAAGAAATTGTCTTGCTCAGGGTCCCAGGCAGTGAGTAAACAGCCAAGGCAGGATTTGATCCCATGTCTTCCTAATTCTAAGGCCAGCACTCTATCACCTGCATTGCATTGCTTCTCATACAATCCATTCATTTCAACATACATGTACTAAATGCCTACTGTGTATAAAGGCCCTGTGAGGTGGCAGAAGATTTCCTTGGTTCCCGGGCTGTCCCCATCCATAGTGTCCTAAAGTCTTTCCAGGCTCAGATCCAAGAAATCTCGGACAGAGGGTAGCCTTGACTCTGGGTGGCAGAGAGTGATCCCTCTCTTCTACTCATAACACTGGCTAAAGAATCTTTCAAAACCCCTTTCTCCCCCACCTCTGGAGCCAAAGTTTCTCAGTCTCTTTCTCTCTGTGTATACATGTCTATTTCCAGTTTTTCCTTCCCTCCCTCCCTCTCCCTTTCCCTCCCACCTCTCCCCCGACCCTGTGGCAGCACGCCCAGTTCTCCAAGCATATATACTTCCTCTGTGATCTCAGCACAAGCCATGCTCCTTGCCTGTCCTCGATTCCTGCACTGAGCCAGACTGCCTGCCCCACCTGATGCTGCCCTTCCCCCACACTAGAACTGAAAAAGCCCCTCCTTGTCAACCCTTGGCAGGCTAGAGGGCCAAGGGGCCAGGGTAGAGGGTAAGTAGCAGGGAGTACAGTTAGTTTAGCTATTGAACTGCTTAGAATTGGGGTAAGCATTAAATTCTACACTATCTCACCCTAGACTTACCACTCTCCCACATCTAGGACAGGGTGACTGGATCGCCTTGCCACTTTGCTGGGAAGGGCCAACTCCTTTGTCCCCTTACTTCTGGCCATTTCCCTTCCCAAATATTGGAGGATGGAGATATACAATATTTCTGACCTCCTATTGCTCTAGATGATCAATGCTTCCCTCTGCTACATGCTTCTATACTATCTTGGGCTGTTGCCTGTTTCAAGTGAGTAAATTCTGCAATGGTAAGACTGGGAGCTTCCTGAGGACAAGAATAGGGTTTTCTTTTCCTGCCTCCCCCCTATGTAGATGGGGGCACAAGAGATGTTGAGAAAGTACTGGACTGGGAGTTAGGGGCTCAAGATTCTAATTCCAGCTCTGACATCAATTAATTGTGTGACCTTGGGGAAGAAACTTTCTCTCTCTGGGTCTTAGTTATAAAACGAGGAGGCTGGACTGACTTAAGATGATTTCTATGGTTACTTCCAACTCTAGCATTCTATGCTTCTATGTCTCTCAGAATAATTGACCTTTAAAATACTGGAAGCGGTCTTCCAGTGCCAAAATGGCAGAGAAAGGAAACCTCTGAAGCCCTCCAAAATTCCCCTCCAAACAACTAGAAAAAAAATGGCCTCAGAATTGATCTAGGAGCAGGGAAGCAGCTTACCAGCCCAGTAGGAAAGTTCTATCTCACTGGGGTGGGAAAGGAGCAGCATTAATAGCCAGCCTCAAAGCAGGGAGCCACTAGCAGGGCTCCAAGCCTGGGGCAATCCACCAATGAGGCCCCACCCTCTGCAAGCCAGTAGCCACCTAGGCAAGTGATTAGCCCCATCCCAGTGACCCCACCCTTAGCACAAGCCACCAGCAAGGCCTTGACCTGTTACTGACCAGTAATGAAACCCTTCCCTATGGCTGGCCAAAAGGGAAACCCCAATCCTGGAGCCTACTGGCAGAAGAGACCCTGTTTACATGGCAAATCAGCATCAGTGCCCCACCCCTTGGGTAGATCAGGAACAAAATTATTCCTCCAGGGCCTGCTGGCAGAGAGGCCCTATTTCCACAGCAACCCAGTAGCAAGGCCCCACCCCTGGAGCAGGCCAGCAGCTAAACCCCACACCCAGCAGGGGCCAACATGGAGCCCCCATCCCCCAGTACAAGCCAGAAGGGAAGCCTACCCTCCAGAGAAAGCAAGCAGCTAAGCCATGAAGCACGGGGAAAGCCATCAGTAAGGCCCAGAGTCCCAGCACAAAAGGTTTGGGACAGTGCAGAACCAGAGACTAACTCTCACATAAAAACATCATGTCACAAAAAAGGCAGAAAAAACAGGGAAAAAACCAACAAAAAAAAGAGTTTGACTATAGAAGGTTACTATGGTAGTAGGGAGGATCAAACTTAGAAGGGGATGATAATATCAAAATGGCTACATGTGAAGCCAAGAAAATAATATTTTGGTCTCAATATATATTGGTCTCAGACCCAAAAAGAATTCCTGGAAGAGCTTTAAATGTATTTTAAAAAGAAAATAAGAGAAGTAGAAGAAAAATTGGGAAAAAGAAATGAGAGTAATGCAAGAGAATCATGAAAAAAGTCAGTAGCAGAGGAAAAGATATACAAAAATTTACTGAGGAAAATAACACCCTAAAAAATAGAATTGGTCAAATGGAAAAGGAACTACAAAAGCTCACTGAAGAAAATAATTCCTTAAAAGTTAGAATTGAACAAGTGGAAACTAAGAACTCTATGAGACATCAGAATACAATAAAACAAAATAAAAAGTGAAAAAAATAGAAGAAAATGTGAAATTTCTCATTGGAAAAATAACTGACCTAGTAAACAGATCCAGGAGAGATAATATAAGATATATATGTATGTATGTATATGTACGTATATATAATGTATGTATGTATGCATATATGATAATATAAGAATTATTGGACTGCCTGGAAAAAAAAAAAAGCCTGGACAACATCATTCAAGAAATTATCAAAGACAACTGCCCTGATATATTAGGACCAGAGGACAAAATAGAAATGGAAAGAATTCACTGATTACTGCCTGAAAGAGATCCCAAAATGAAAACTCCCAGGAACATCATTAAGCCAAATTCCAGAGCTCACAGATCAAGGAGAAAGAATTGTAAACAGTCAAAAAGAAACATTTCAAATATCATGAAGCTACCATTAGGATTACACTGGATTTGGCAGCTCCCACATTAAAGAACAGGAAGGCTTGGAATAGGATATACCGGAAGTCAAAGGAATTAATACTGCAACCAAGAATCACCTACTCAGCAAAATTGAATATAATCTTTCAGGGAAAAAACTGGACATTTAATGAAATAGAGGAACCTCAAACATTTCTAATTAAAAGAGCAGAGCTGAATAAAAAATTTGACCTCCAAATACTTAAGACTCAAGGGAAACATAAAAAGAAAAATGGAAAGAGAAAATATAACAGATTTAATTTATATTTCTATAAGGCAAGATAATATTTGTAACTCTTATCAACTTTATTACTATAAGAGCAATTAGAAGGAGCATATGTAGAGAGTATGAATATAAGGTGACTTTGATCGGGTGATACCCCCCCCAAAAAATAAAGGGGTGAGAAAGAAAATTGCACTAGAAGAAGGAGGGGGGAGATTGAATGGGGGTAAATTATCTAACATAAAAGAGGTATGAAAGAGCTATTATAATAGAGGAGGAGATAGGGCGGGGTGGGCAAAGCTTAAACCTTACTCTCATCAAAATTGGCTCAGTTGGATATCCACTCAATTGGATATTGAAATCTATCTTACCCTATAGGGAAGTAAAAAGGGATGGATATAATAGAAGAAGGGGGAGCAGTGACTGATAAAAGGCAGGATATATTGGGAAAGGTGGTGATCAGAAGTAAAACACTTGTGTGGAGGGAAAGGGTTGGGGTAAGAGAAAGGAGGAATAAACAAGCAAAAAAATAGCATGGAGGGAAATACACAATTATTTGTCATAACTATAAATATCAATGGGATGAACTCACCCATAAAATGGAAGCAGATAGGAGTATGGATTAAAAACAAGAATCCTACAATATGTTGTTTACAAGAAATAAATGTGAAGCAGAGAGATACACACAGGATAAAAGTAAGAGGATGGAACAGAATCTATTATGCTTCAGCTGAAGCAAGGAAAGCAGGAGTAACAATCGTGATCTCAGACAAAATGAAAGCAAAAATAGATCTAGTTAAAAGAGAGAAAGAAAGAAACTGTATCTTGCTGAAAGGTACCATAGATAATGAAGTCATATCAATACTAAATATATATGTACCAAATGGTATGGCACCTAAATTTTTGAAGGAGAAGTTGAATGAGTTACAGGAGGAAGTAGATAGTAAAACTATACTAGTGGGGACCCCAAATATCCCTTCTCAGAACTAGATAAATCAAACCTAAAAATAAACAAGAAAGAAGTTAAGGAGGCGAATAAAATTCTGGAAAAGTTAGATACAATAGATCTCTGCAGAACACTGAATTGGAATTGAAAAGAATATATCTTTTTCTCAGCAGTACATGGCACCTAAACAAAAATTGGCCATGTATTAGGAAATAGAACCTCACAACCAAGTGCAGAAGAGCAGAAATGGTAAACACATTCTTTTCAGATCATACTACAATAAACATTACATTCAATAATGGACAATGGAAAGAGAGATGAAAAATTATTCAGAAATTAAGTATTCCAACTGTAAAAGACAAGTTGGTCAAAGAACAAATCATAGAAACAACAGGTAATTTAATTAAAGAAAATGACAACAATGAGACAACATACCAAGATTTATGGGATGCTGCTAAAGCAGTACTTAAGGGAAAATTTATATCTCTAATTGCTTACATCAATAAAATGGGGAAAAAACAGATCAATGAATTGGGCATGCAATTAAAATAAACTAGAAAAAGAACAAATTAAAATCCCCAATTAAACACCAAATTCAAAATCCTGAAAATCAAAGGAGAGATTGATAAAATTGAAGAAAACCATTGAACTAATAAATAAAACTAGAAGTTGGTTTTATGAAAAAACCTATAAAATAGACAAACCATTGGTTAATTTGATTATGAAAAGGTAAGAAGAAAACCAAATTACTAGTATCAAAAATGAAAGGGATGAATTCACTACCAATGAAGAGAAAAGTCAGACAATTGTTAGGAGCTATTTTGCCCAGTTATATGCCAATAAATTTGACAATCTAAATTAAATGGATGAATATCTACAAAAATATAAATTATCCAGATTAACAGAAGAAATAAAATACTTAACCCAATCTTAGAAGAAGCCATCAACTAACTTCCTAAGTAAAAATCCCCAAGACCAGATGGATTCACAAGTGAACTCTACCAAATATTTAAAGAACAATTAATCCCAGTACCACATATACTACTTGGAAAAATAGGTGGAGTCCCCACCAAAATCCTTTTATGGCACAAATATGGTTCCATAGAAAGAACCAAAATAGAGAAAGAAAATCATAGACCAATTTCCCTACTGAAGATTGATGTAAAAAATTTAAATAAAATACTAGCAAAGAGATTATGGCAATATATCACAAAGATTATACACTATGACCTGATAGGATTTATACCAGGAATACAGGGTTGGTTCAATATTAGGAAAACTATCAGCATAATTGACTATATCAATAAGAAAACTAATAGAAATCATATGATTATCTCAATAGATGCAGAAAAAGTCATTGACAAACTATAGTATCCATTTCTATTAAAAACAATAGGGAACATAGGAATAAATGGAGCTTACCTTAAAATGATAGGTAATATTTATCTAAAACCATAAGCAAGCATTATATATAGTGGGGATAAACTATCTCAATACAATTAGGGGTGCAGCAAGGATTACCATTATCACCTTTATTATTTAATACTGTACTACAGGGTGTTCCTAAAGTCTGGACACATAGGCAAAAATGCATATTTTCAAGAAATGAAATGAATAAAATTTTCAACAGCATTTTATTTAATTGGAATATTAATAAATAATATCTTCAATATGATTTCCATCATTTGGGATGCAAAGGTTGATGTGCTTTGCAAGATTCACGTGAACTCAATGCAATAACTCCACATTGCTGTCAATTTTAGCACACTCACTCTTTATGTGTCCAATCAAGTGTGTTGCATCTATGATTTTCATTGAGTATACCTTCTCATTTAGCATACCACAGAAAAGAAGTCAAGGGGGCTAAGGTCTGTTAATAGTCCAAATATTTCAAAATATGCATTTTTCCTCTGTGTCCAGACTTTAGGGACACCCTGTAGAACTGTTAGCTATAGCAATAAGAGAAGAAAAAGAAATTAAAGGAATTAGAATAGGCAATGAGGAAAGAAAACTATCACTCTTTACAGATGATATGATAGAAAATCCTAGAGAATCAACTAAAAAACTACTTGAAATTATTAACAACTTTAGCAAAGTTGCGGAATATAAAATAAACCCACATAAATCATTTGCATTTCCATATATTACCAACAACATTCAGCAACAAGAGATAGAGAAATTCTATTTAAAATAACTGTAGACAATAGAAAATACTTGGGATTCTACTTGCCAAGACAAAACCAGGAACTATACGAACACAACTATAAAACACTTTTCACACAAATAAAGGCAGCTATAAATAAATGGAAAAATACTAATTGCTCATGGGTAAGACAAGCCATTACAACGAACATGACAGTTCTACCTAAATTAATCTATTTTATTCAGTGCCATACCAATCAAAGTATGAAAAAACATTTTATAGCGCTAGAAAAAATAATAACAAATTTCATCCAGAAGAACAAAAGTTCAAGGATATTAAGGGAATCAATAAAAAAAAAACTGCAGAAGGTAGTTTAGCCATACAAGATCTTAAACTGGATTATAAAGCAGTAATTATCAAAACAATCTGGTGCTGGCTAAGAAATAGAGTGGTGGATCATTGGAATAGCTTGAGTACAAATTATATTATAGTAAATGAGCGTAGTAATCTATGATAAACCTGAAGATCCAAGTTTTTGGAACAAAAACTCATTAATTGGCAAAACTGCTGGGAAAACTGGAAAACAATATGGCAGAGACTAGGTATAGACCAACATCTCTGCCCGTATGCCAAGATAAGGTCAAAATGGGTACATGATTTATACCTAAAGGGTGATACAATAAGCAAATTAAGAGAGCATGGAATAGTTTATCTGTCAGATTTTTGGATGAGGAAAGAATTTAGGATGAAAGAAGATACAGAAAGCAATATAATATTTAAGATAGATAATTCTGATTATATAAAATTAAAAAGTTTTTGCACAAACAAAACCAATGCAAGCAAAATTATAAGGAAAGTTGAAAACTGGGAAATTTTTTTTGCAACAAGTATCTCTGATAAAGGTCTCATTTCTCAAATATATAGATAACTGAGTCAAATTCACAAAAATACAAGTCATTCTCCAATTGATGAATGGACAAAGAATATGAATAGTTTTTAGATAAAGAAATCAAAGCTATCTATAGCCATATGGAAAAATGCTTTAAATCACTGTTGATCAGAGAAATGCAAATTAAAACAACTCTGACTTACCACCTCATACCTATCAGAGTGGCTAATATGACAAAAAAGTAAAATGTTGGATGAGGGGATGTGAGAAAACTAGGACACTAATGTATTGTTGATAGAGTTGTGAACTGATCCAACCATTCTGGAAAGCAATTTGGAACTATGCCCAAAGGGGTATAAAACTGTGCATACCCTTTGACCCAGAAATATCACTGTTAGGTCTATATCCCAAAGACATCCAAAAAAGAGAAAAGGACCTTTTTGTATAAAAATATTTATAGCAGCTCTTTTTGTGGTGGTTAAGAACTGGAAATCAAAGGGATGCCCATCAATTGGAGAATGGCTAAATAAGTTGTGGTATGTAATTGTAATGGAATATTGGTGTGCTGTGAGAGATGATAAACAGGATGATTTCAGAAAAATCTGGAAAGATTTAATATGAACTGATGCACAGTAAAGTGAAAAAAACTAGGAGAACGTTGTACACAGTAACAGCAATATTGTTGGATGAAGAACTGTTTAGCTATGCTCAGCAATACAGTGATCCAAGACAATCCCAAAAGACTAATGATGAAGCACACTATCCACCTCCAGAGAAAGAACTGATACTGATTGAACACAGACAGAAGCAGGCTATTTGTCACTTGTTTTCTTTCATTTTTTCTTTTATTTGAGTCTTCTTGTGTTTTACATAATTACACATGTATAACCTGTATCTGATTGCTTGCCATCTCAGGGAAGGATAGAATTTGGAACTCAAAACTTTAAATAAAAATATTTTAAAAATTGGGGAAAAAAAGCTGGAAGGTATGCTATAGATCATCTAGTCCAATTCATTCATTTCACAGATGGGTAAACTGAGGCTAGTAAGTGGCAGAACTGGGACACAAACTTAGGTTTTCTTACTCAAAATCCAGTACTCTTTCCATTACACCATGCTTTCCAGTAGTTTGGATATTCCTGTTAAAATAGTCCATATTCCTCAGCCCAAGGGCATGAGCCTGAGGGGCTTCAATGGGTTAACAAGGAGCTAGCTCTGTCAGACTAAGGAGAGCTGAAGGATAACTTTCAGTGGGTTCTCTGAGGTCCCTTTTGACTCTAAGATTCTGTGAAAGCAAAATGGAGTGAGTGAGCAGACCCAGGGTGGAATAACAGCTCTGGAATGGTTTCAGTGGGGCTTCAGAGGTAGGGGGTTTGACTTGATGACACATTCAGGTCATTCAGGGGCAGCTAGTTGATGTGGTAGATAGAGCTCCATCCCTGGAGTCAGGAAGACCTAAATTCAAATCCAGCCTCAGACACAGCAAAAGTTGTTTAACTTCTGCCTGCCTCAGTTTCCCCTTCTGTAAAATAGAGATGATAACAGTACCTACCTCAGAGTGGTTCTGAGAATACAATGAGATAATATTCATAAAAGGTTTTGCAAACCATAAAGTGCTATACAAATTCTAATTATTATTATAATTATTTCCAGTGTGTAGGCTTTCTTGGGGGGGAGGGGGAGGGAGCTTGTTCCCTGGTGCTGTTGGAGAGCTCCTTATAAGTCTGGCTTTTTTGAAGCAGGGAAGGAGGCCCTATTCTGACCCCCAGGATACGGGTGGGGTAGGCAGAGGAGGGGAGGGGAACGACAACAGCTGCGGAGAGTCTGGGCTGGTTGTGGGGAGGAAGAGGTCAGGAGGTGGAACCACAGGCTGACAGGTCCATGGAGAAAGGGTTAACCTTAAAGTCCCCTAAGAAGCCAAGCCAGCTCACCCAGCTCTGATAACAGCTGTGTGATCCCGGGCAAATCCCTAAGCTTCTCTGGGACTTACTGTTCTCCTCTGTGAGATGAAATGGTTGGGCCAGAACGTGTCTAAGGTCCCTCCCCACTACAGATCCTAAGATCCTATCCTTTCCGACATCTCCCCCGACCCCCACCAGTCTCCAAATTCTCTCTCAATACATGTTGCATATTGATGCTAGGTTAGTCTTTCTAAAACTCTTCTTTTGCTCCCGGCCACCCATAGGGTTAGGGGGTGCACGAAGATGGTCCAAGAATACCGAACTCCAGTTCCTTAGCTTGGCATTCAAAGCCTTCTACAATCTGATGCCAACCTACCTTTCTAGGCTCATTGCCAACTACGCCCCTACACACACCCTCTGCTCCAGCCAGGCTGTTCTCCTTATTATCACCCGCCCAGGCCGTGTTCATTCCTGCCTCAGCATCTTTGCTGCCTGACGTGACCTCCTGCTTTCTTTCTTGCTGCTTCAGGTCCTTGCCATCCTTTGAGGTCTAGGAAGCTTGGCTCCATTATCTCAATCCTACAATCACAGCCAATGGATTTTGAGTTACAAGAGACTCTGTGTTCATCAAGTCCAAACACCTCATTGTAGAGGGGAGGAAACTGAGGCCCAGAGAGGAAGAGTAATTTAACAAAGACTACATGATTAGCAAGGAGAGAAGCTTAAATCTCAACTTAGGGGATCAGTAGATAGAGCACTGGGTCTGGACTGAGGAGGACTCATCTTTGTAAGTTCAAATCAGGCCTCAGACACTTACTATCTGTGTTACCCTGGGCAAGGCACTGAACCCTGTTTGCCTCTGTTTCCTCATCTGCAAAATGAACTGGAGAAGGAAATGGCAAACCACTCTAATGTCTCTGCCAAGAAAACCCCAAATGGAGTCACAAAGAGTTGGTCATGATTGAAACAACTGAACAACAAAGGTCGTCCATATCCATTTCTCCTTTTACTCTCTTCTAGTGTCTCTGGGATTTCTCTCTCCCCTAATCTCCAGCAGTCCTCACTGTCTGTACCCCTGGTCTCTTTAAATAGTAAGAATCCTTTACATTCTTAGAGCTTACAGTTCCCAAAGCACTTTCTTTCATTTGGTCTTTACAACTCAACAGCCTTGCGAGGTCAGCATGATGGATATTATTATCTCATTTTACAGATCAGGAAATTTAACCTTAGAGCAGTAAAATGACTTGCTCAAAGCCATGTGACTATAAGTGACAGATGTTCAGGGGTTCAGGGCCCCAGGTTTCCTGACTCCTCCACTGGTGCTCAATCTATCCCAACAAATTGTGGGGCTTTGTCTCTCTTAGGTCTCCACAGCCTGATTGTAAAATTCTCAGGGGTAGAGACTGGATCTTCATAGGACCAAAAGGATCATCTGGTCCAGTCTCCTGCCTGATGAAAACACCCCCTTTATGATAGCTCTAAAAGAGAATCGAAATCTTCCATCCCATCTCCTACAACAGTTTTCAAAGGTTTTATCTTTGCAAGTACTCTTCCTTTTATTTTTCCTCTCTGGATCTCCCTAAACCTTCTTGATCCCCTTCTGAAACTTGTTAGCTGTGTGACTTTGGGCAAGTCTCTTAACCCTTTTAGGTCTGTTTCCTCATCTATAATATGGGGATAATGATAGTACCTATTATTAATAGTAATTACTATTATAGTAATAGTAGGTACTAATAATTAAGTAGTTACCACAAGTAACCTCTCAGAGTCATTGTGGGGATTAAATGTGGCAAAAATCAGAAAGGTCTTAGCACAGTACCTGGCACATAGTGAATGCTATATGAACATTGGCTATCATTATTGTTATTAAATGACGGGGTTAGACTAGCTGGTCTCTGAGGTCCCAGCTCCAGAGATAGGATTTTAATATGCCAGGATCCTAGGACCCACTCCCGTGCTCAGCTCCCTTCCTCTTAACCCGTGGTAAATACAATAGATGCCCGAGACCTCTGTCCACATTCCCTACCCAAGAAACAATGACCTGGGAGACCCTTATCCTCTGGAGAAGGGAGAAGGGAGAAGGGAAAGCAGCGACGGGTCAGCTGAGGCACCTAGGCTGAAGAGTCAAACCCAAACTAGCAATGCTGGTCCCCAGGCCCTGGGGTAAGGAGGATGAAAGGCACCCCCAAATCGATGTTGAAAGAGAAATTCAGCTGGGAAAAAAGGAGGATGTGGTGAGAGACCTGAGATCGCTGGACACAAGGGCCAGTGTGGAAGAGACCCTCTGGGAGGGTGACCGCCCTTTGACAGGACATAGAGACCCCAGAACACTTGGGTGGTGCTAGCTGAATGGTCAAAGGATCATAGATTTAGAGCCAGATGGACTTTAGAGCCATCCAGCCCCACTCCTTCATTTTACAGACATGGAAACTGAGGCTTATGGAGGTGATGTGACTTGCTCAACAACCACAGATGTAGCGAATGGGAGAGGTGAGATTTAAAAATGCCTCCTCTGACTCCAAATCCAGTGTTTTTCCACCACGCCACCTTGAAAGCAAGAACTGTTTTGTTTCTGTCTTTGTACCTAGCACCTAGACAGTGGCTGGCATGTGGTGGGTATTTCAGGGATGCTCGTTGATCGATTGTTACTGGGGTCAGTCTCTGAGGGAGTGAGCAGGAAAGGGGGCAGAGAGGAGCTCATCTCGGGGTTTAGCCACCAAGTAGAGGTAGTCACCGTATGGCAGCTTCCTAGTTGTTTCTATTTGCTGAAGTACAAGCGCTCCAAATTCTGATGCCCTGGGCCAAAGCTCTGCCCACCCGGCCCTGGTTACAGTGCTGAGGCTGACGACTGACTTCGTTATTGACTTGAAGTTTATACGATGATTGTATCTGGTGGATGCCGGGTACATTTTGTTCAAAGTGAGTGAGTATGTGTGTGTATGTGTGTCTAAATAAGGTCCTCTTTTTTTAGCAAGCAGTCCTTGACTTCCTCAGCCCACAGTCATGATCTTTTCTTCCTCCTAACTCTTATAGTTGGAAGCGTTCAAACCTCTCAGTTTTTGGTCTACACAGCCTTGGGCTTTCCACTTTCAGGTTTTGTCTCCCAATTATGTTATAAATTTGATGGTAGAAAATGGATCTTATAATAATGTCCCATCACAGTTCCCGGCCCAGGGTAAGCACTCAATAATTCCTTGTTGATTGAACAAGTAGGCAAACATTTATTAAATACCTACTGTGTACCAGAGGACATGAAGATAAGAACAACTCAGTGACTCCCATCAGGACCTTTGCATAGGTCTGCACATATATGGAAGTATTCTATAGGCTAGCAGAGCAGTATGGCCCCAGAGGTGAAGGAGAACCCCAGAGAAAGTCCTCTAGGCAAAGTGGAGGAGGGGAGAGCACAGCTCAGGTCGGGGAGGAATTGGGAAGGTTTTGTGAAGGGGCTAAGACTTGAGCTAAGCCTAGAAGGAGGAGGAGGATTTTGAGTACTAAGAGGAGGGGGGAGTGAATTGTAGGAAAGGAGGAATGCCCTGAGCCAGGCTAAGTCAATAACATTAGTCAATAAATATGTATTAAGGACTGGTGATGTGCCAGGAGCTGTGCTAAGTGATGTTGATACAAATACAAAAAAAAAAAAGTTGTTACCCTTAAAGAATGTACAGTCGAATGGGGGAAGACAACAAACAAAAGGAAGCTTTGAAGGGTCGTGAGGGAAGGTACCAACTGGGATTGGGTGGAGAAGTGGAGGTGTCACAGAACACAGCATCCAGGTGAAAGATGAGACCCCTCCTTAAATGGAGGCTTAGAGTTCATGCTCCACCCTCCAATCAGAGGGGCTAAAGGCGGTGATGAGATGGAGGACCAAGGCTCACAGGATACTGCAGGACATTGGAGTTTTCCCAATTCCACCACAGAACGGATGGAAAGGAAGACAGAGCCATAGAAAGCTAGAGCAGAGTCAGACTGTGGATGGTCTGAAATCCGTCTGGGATCCCAGTAGGTGAGGGGCTGGGTTATGTCAGAAGAGACAGAGAAGGAGGATACAGACAGAGCTGGACAAAGACAGATACAGAGATAGTGACAGAGACAGTGGAGGAGAGGCAGAGACAGAAAGAGAGAGAAGTAGAGATGGAGCACCAGACAGATGCTCAATAAAATATCGATTGAAAATGAATTGAAAAACCACGTGTGTGTGTGTGTGTGTGTGTGTGTGTGTGTGTGTGTGTGTTTATGGAGGTGAGGGACTATGGGTGTGGAAAACTGCAAATAATGTCAAACTTTTTCCGACTGCTGACTAGTTATTGGCTCCTTCCTTCCTTCCTCCCTCCCTCCCTCCCTTCCTTTCTTCTTTCCTTCCTTCCTTCCTTCCTTGTCTTCCTTCCTTCCTTCCTTGTCTTCCTTCCTTCCTTCCTTGTCTTCCTTCCTTCCTTCTTTTCTTTTTCTTTCTTTCTTTCCTCTCTCCTTCCTTTTTCTTTCTTTCTTTCCTCTCTCCTTCCTTCCTCCCTCCCTCCCTTCCTTTCTTCTTTCCTTCCTTCCTTCCTTGTCTTCCTTCCTTCCTTCCTTCCTTGTCTTCCTTCCTTCCTTCCTTCTTTTCTTTTTCTTTCTTTCTTTCCTCTCTCCTTCTTTCCTTTTTCTTTCTTTCTTTCCTCTCTCCTTCCTTCCTTCCTCCCTCCCTCCCTTCCTCCCTCCCTCCCTCCCTTCCTTTCTTCTTTTCTTCCTTCCTTTCTTCCTTCCCTTCCTTCCTTCCTTGTCTTCCTTCCTTCCTTTTTCTTTCTTTCTTTCCTCTCTCCTTCCTTCCTTCCTTCTTTCTTTCTTTCCTTTTGTTATAATGGATTGTTCTCTGGGATGGGGTAGAGGGAGGGAAGGATAGCTTGGGTGATATAAAAACAAAATGAATCAACAAAATTAAAATTGCATTTTGATGAAAGCAAACAAGTCTAAATCAAAGCAACAGGAGTTATGGTCACATCCCTCCATCTGACTGATGGAAGGATCAAATACCAGAACTGAAAAGAGGGAGACTGTAGAGTTTCAGTCCCTCCCTTGTTTAACCTAGTATTCTTATCACGCCAAAAGCAGGGGCCTGAAATGGTCTTTTGACACTACTCCCAACTCGTAGCTACTGTGTTCAGGCCCCAGCATTTTCTTGCCTTTTGGCCCTATCTGATTTTCGGAGAAAAGGATGGAGTTCTTGACAGGACCCAAGCCCTGGGACAGAAGCCCAAGGCTCTCCTACCCTGACTCATGGGGTATCTTACCCTGACTCATTTCCCCTGGAGGAAACTCATGATGCTTCTCCCCTCAAACTCTCAGGGAGCTGAGGCTTCCCCATCTGATTAGTGGGCATAAGGGTGTGGTTCTTCCTACCCTGGGGCTAGTGGGAGGGGCATGGTTTTTACACTCCTTCACTGGCCAGGGCTGGTACCCTCTGGTCTGTCCAAGGTCCTCCATCCAAGCCTGCCCCAACTCCACCCATCAGAGCTAGCTTAGATAGAAAACTCAGCGATACTCAGGTATCACTCTCATACTTGAGTGGTGGTAGTGGTGGTGTGGACTGCTGTTTTACCTGAAGGCACCAAGGCCATATTCAAAAGAAATGAAGCTGGAAGAGTGGAATGAGGAGAGATTGGTGGTGGTGGGGGGGGGGGTGGGGGGGTCCGGAGAATCTTCTCAGAGTCTTCTGTATCAACTATGATGGGTGTAAGCTCCCAAAGCTCATCCAGAACTGGGCTCTGAGGGTGAGGCTGACAGGGTCACTAGCACCCTGGGCATTGCTGTGGTCTGAAGTGGGTGTGGTCCCATCTTTTTCTGCACACAGCAGTCCTCCCATCATGGATGGAGAATTACAAAAGGCACTGGCAGAGGTTGGGGGTTGGGGGTGGGGATAGATCTCTGAGTAGGGGTTGCTGGCCAGCACCCTCCAAGGTGAGTCCTCGCTGGTATGTGGGTTGGTGTGTGGGGAGTCCAGGGTCCTGCCTGAGGGCACTAGGAAGCTAGAACCACCCAGTGCGTTGCTGGATGGGTGGTCTCCTAGGTCACTAAGGCTGTCTTCCTGCTTTGGAGAGGCTTTCCCAAGGAAAGCATGTTGGGGGAGGGAGACAGACGGTCAGTTAAGAAGGACACGAGGGTAACCATAGGCAGAGGCAGTGGGAGACAGATGCCGACAGATCTACAAAGAGCAAGAGGCAGCGGAAGAGCCAGAAAGGTGGAATTTAGACAGAGGGACAAAGACAGAAGCAGAAAGAGAGAAGGAGATAGGGACAGGGGAGGAGGGGCAGAGGCAGAAAGAAAGGGAAGCAGAGATAGAGACGGTGAGAGGCAGACAGCCATAGGGAGATGGAGAGACAGACACAGACACATGAGGTGAGCAGAGTGAGGCTTGGGAGACTGAGACAGGGGAAGGGATGGGGGATGGGGCCAAGGGACCACCGGCTGGCTGATGGGATGCCTGGGTGCCTCAATTCTGATCTCAATTCTGAGATCACACTTCTCCCTAGCTTCAAAACACTATCCCTGATGGTTTTCTCCCTAGCCCAAGGACACTATGCCTAGCAATAACTCATGAGTTAGCCCCAGTAAGACAAACTACCTTCTTCCACACTTACTTATGAGTGGGCCCCAGTAAGACAAACTACCTTTCCCCACAATTACTTATGAGTGGGCCCCGTAAAACAAACCATCTTTCCTCATCACAAGAACAAGCTGACCTCTGAAGAAATTCTCTTGTAAAAACAGGACTGTCTTGTAACCACAGAATTATCATGTATTGATTCTCAAAGTTATCATTTTCAATCCAGAGGTTAAGTTGTAGACATCAACTCTCAAAGCTGTCTTGCTACAGACGTAACAGACCAAAAACACACCCCTGAGAAACCCCTTCCCCTGCTTTCCAGTAGTGAATGACGCCAGTGACCAAAGTTGTAAGTTGTTACCTAATTAGCATATCTGCCAGATAATCCACTACTTTTCCTATATAAACTCTAACTGTACCCCTCTAAGGTGGAAGGTTCCTTAAGAACTCTTGCCCACTGGAAAAGCGTAACTATGATCTTTGCCACCTTGACTTAAAGAATGCTTGAGTCTGTGAATTCATTCCAGATAACCCTATCCAGTATTCCAGTCTTGGGGGGTCCCTGAACTTCTCAAACTGCATTATTTCTTTTTTTCACATCATTTCTTAACCTAGGGTCTGTGAACTTATTTTAAAATAAATATTTTAATAACTCCAGCCAGTTTCCTTATAATCCTCTGCATTTCATTTTATGCATCTAAAACTGAGAATAGGCTTCGCCAGACTGCCCAAAGGGCCCATGACACAGAAGAGGTTGAGAGCTGGGGTTTAGAGTCTGCTTCCTCAGTTCCCCAATGCCCAGACCTTAGAGTGGAGAGACCAGAGGACAAGCTGGGAGGGGGGAGGATGGGCGGGCAGAACTGAAAACTGTCCCAAAGCTGGGATAAACCACAGCCTAGCTAGATTACAGGCTGAATGGACCGCACACTGATCTCAGGCACTTCAGCTCCCCGTGCCTCAGTTTCCTCTCCTGTAAAAAGAGGGGGCTAGACCAGATGTCCTTCAAGGTCTCTTTCAGCTCTAATCCCTACCATGTAATGATTCACTCTAAGCCTGAATAACCCGCAGGCTGGACAATCCTCTGCTCGGATAAGCCACAGGCTGGACAAACCACACCCTGAACAAACTAGGACTGGGATAATCCAGCACCAAGTACCGCTGTCCTAGGAACAAGCAGAGGCTCTTAACTCATTTCATCTCCAGCAGAATGCAGAACTCGTCCTGGGAGAGACCGCCATTCAGACCCTTGTCCTAGGGACCAAGTAGGATCATTCATAAACCAGCTGACCTCAGTGCGGGCTGAGACACAGCTTGTCAGCACGAGAGAGCAATGAGGGACATCTGTTTGGTTCTGGGGCTTGGCAGTCCCGTTTCTAAACTCCACATGGCTGGGGGTGGGGCAGGGTTCGGCTTGGGTGGGGTAGAGGTGGGAGGTAGGGGTGGCAGTGGATGCCCTGACAGGAGCAGATTTGTGCAGACTGCAATTCCTGCCTGGTGGTCCTGGCCCAGAGCCCTGGGGTTGAGGCTGGTCCCAAGGGCACCCTGCCCAGCCCACCCTCCATGGATTCCAGCACCTGATGAGCTCCAGACAGCTCTCCCTGTGCCCCACCCCTCAAGGTGGGCCCCTAAGAGGGCACTCTCCAAGACCAGATGTTATACTATGCAAGACTGGGCTTTGTAGTGAGGGGGTAATCACCCACCTGAGAACCATGCCCATCATGGTAGGAGGCCTGGGTCCCATCTGCTCCCTTTAGCTTGGAACCTGGGGTCCAGGGAGTAAGGTGTTTGAAAATCAGAGGAGACGTCACCCAACATGGACTCTTTACTCTGCTTCCCCCTATCCCTGGCCCAGTGCCTGCCTCTGGTCCCGCAGCCTCAACTTTCTCCCCCGCCCTCTCCCCTCAATAACGGCGCTAGTTTTAATGGGACCACGGGAGGAGGGGAGCAGCCCCTGGAAGACTCACCTCCAGAAACCGAGCCGGGCAGTAGCGCACACAGCAGCAGAGAGAGGAGAAGCTGGAGCAACGGCCCCCTTCGCGGCCGCTGCTGGGGTGGTCTCGGAACTAGGAGCATCTTTGTTGGGTGCCTCAGATCAATGCCCGGAGCATTTCCCAGTGAGAGCTCAGGAGAGGCAAGATGTGGAGTGGGTTCCCCTCTGACTACTACTATATTTAATAGCGCTCAGAGCAAGGAGGAGGGGCTAGCAGCCCGCTAGTCAGACTGGGTTCAAACAAGCACCTCTCAGATTTCAGGCTGGGTCTCCCCCTCCCTCACCAACTCTTCTTAAAGGGCCAGTGTAGAGCTTGACTCTAGAATTGGGTTTCTTTTCCCCTGGGAGGTGAGGGCTTGCCAGTTGGAACTGAGAAAGGTTTTCCCTCTTTCCTGGCTGAGGCCAGACTTGGGAAGGGCGTGTGTGGGATTAATGGGGAGAGGACCCTTAGAGGCCCCCTGATCATCACTGGTTCCATCCAGTTTATTCCTGGAGGTATTTGGGGCTTGGGGTCTGGATTCTGGGCTGAGTTCCCCTTACCTTGGATTAGAGATAGGAACCTTTCTATCATGGATACTCTGATTCACTCTCACCCATCCACCTACTCAAGAGGTGTCTAAAGATCTTTGGGGTTCCTTCTCCTAGTTCAGATCTGGAATGGGGAAGGGAATGAAATAAAGAAGGTCAGGATGGTCCAGGACTCTATATGTAATTCAGGTCCAGGGTCTGGGTCACTGTGGCCCGACAAAAAGTTCGGCTCGCCCGGTGCCTCGACTCAAACGGCCCCTCCCCGCACCTGGGCAGCGTATGTGAACAGCTATGTTCTCTGCGACCGTGTGGTTATACACCAAGAGCTAAAGCCTCCACACCTCTGTGTGCCTGCCCATGAACTTGACCTTGAGCGTGTACGTGTGTTCCTGCCTGGGTGTGCTAGCCCACGTATGGACATGTTGGTGTGTGTGTGTGTGTGTGTGTGTGTGTGTATGTGTGTGCCCGAACCTCTCACAACCTGGCCACAACCATTCTTTCTTCTCTTTACACACTGACTCTCTTCACGGACACTGCTGTTCAGACAACCTGCCTTTCTTACTGTTCCTCATAAATCGCATTCCATCTTTCCCCTTGGCGCTGACTGTCCCTCATACCTGGACTGTATTTGCTCCTTATTTCTATGTCTTTGACCCCAAAGTTCCCTTCAGGATTCAGTTCAAACGTCTCTTTTACACAAAGCCTTTTCTGATCCACCATTTGCTCGTCTCTTTCCTCTCAATCGTATGTACCTATCTCGTATGTACATAGGGATGCTCACGGCACCCCTGTCTCAAAGCCCATTGGTACGGGACTCTCCATTGGTGGAGATGAAGGTCCTGCCGTACGTGAGGGGTGGGGTGGAGGTAGGAGAGGCGAGAGCTACAGTTCTCATCCAATCCCCCTTTGGGACCTTTCAAGTCCTAAGTCTCTCCTCACTCCCTACTTTGACTCAGCTGCCAAACTGATTTTCTTAAAGTGGAGGTCTGCTTGTGTCCCCGGCTAAAGACTCAATAAACTCTATTGGCTCCCTATTCCCCCCAAAGACAGATAGAAAATCCTCTGTTTGGCATTTACATTTTTTACCAATGTCAGTCTTCTTATTACACTTCTTCCACTCTGTATACTCTACGGTCCAGCCTTATTGGACTCATGGCTGTTGGTAGGACATGATGCTTGTGCCTTCGTACTGGTCCCGGCACCCGGAACAACAACACACAATCATTCCAGTCACGTCTGATTCTTCATGACCCCATTGGGGGTTTTCTTGGCAAAGACACTGGAGTGGTTTGCCATTTCCTTCTCCAGCTCATTTTACAGATGAGGAAACTGAGGCAAACAGGGTGAAGTGACTTGCCCAGGGTCACACAGCTAGTAAGTGTCTGAGGCAGAATCTAAACTCGGGTCTTTCTCACTCTGGTCCCGGCGCTCTATCCACTTCACCACCTAGCTTACCCAAAAATAATAATAATAACTTGCATTTATACGGCACTATGTGCCAGACACTGTGTTAAGTGCTTCAGGACTATCTCATTTGATCCTCATAACAACCTTGAGAGGTAGGTGCTATCATTATCCCCATTTTACAGAGCAGGAAACTGACTTGTCTAGGGTCACACAGCTGGTGTCTGAGGCCAGATTTGAACTCAGGCCTTCATGACTCCAGGCTCCATGCTCTACCCAATGGGCCACTTAACTTCCTTACCTCTGGCCTCTTAGAATTCTTGGCTTCCTTCAAGACTCAGCTCAAATTCTACTTTCTACACTTAACTTCCTTACCTCTGGCCTCTTAGAATTCTTGGCTTCCTTCAAGACTCAGCTCAAATCCTACTTTCTACAAGGGGCTTTTCCTGTTCCCCACAACTGCTAGTGCCTTCCCCTCTAAGATTACCTCCTGTCTATTTTGTGTATGTCTTGGATGCTCTTAATTATTGTCATAGCTTGTTTTCTGTTGCAGAATGTGAGCTCCTTGAAGGCAGGCACTTTTTTTTAAACCATTCTCTGTATATCTGGCACTCAGCCTAGTGCCTGGCATCTGCTCAGCCCTTAATGAATGAATCCTAGTTGTGGACCACTGAAGAATGCTGCTCACCTCCTGACCAAGAGGTGGTGGACTCTGGATGCTGAATGAGACATACACTTTTGCACGTAGCCAATACAAGAATTTGTTTAGCTTGACTACGCTTATTTGTTACGAAGCCTTTCTTTTCTTCCATTGGGAAGGAGAAGAAGTGGGCTGGAAAAAATAAATGCAGGAGAACTGAAAAAAATTTTAAGAAAATAAATGCTTGCTGATTGATCAATTGATCTATTAGGATTCTAAGTGACGTGGAAGGGGAACCAGTGAATGAATTCACACGAGTCAGCCATTCTGCAGGAGAAGCAGTGGGAGAAAAGTGCTAATCAGCCATGCTTCTCTGGGTTGGAGATACAATAGAGTCTTAATGGTGGAATTTTAGGCAGTGTGACAATGGAGGGGCTGGTACATCTAGACTGAAAGGGAGTCTCCCCAGTGTCCCTCACATGACAGGGCCTTGGGGACCAGATACAAGTGCAGGAACTCATGTTTCAGCAAATCCCAAGCAGTTAATTTTCCACGCTGGGACACTTTGTCTAGCCAGACACAAGGAGGCAAGGTTAGGACTTCTGGGCACTGAAGGATAAATGAATGAAAATGTAAACCAATATGCAAATGAGGGGAGACATGCAAATGAGGGCTTTAAAGAAACCAGGGATACGTGGGAGAGTGAGAGGCTCGGGCTTTGTCTACTACAGGTGCATAGGTCAGGCTGACAGTCCCAGCTCGGTGTATCTGGACATGGCCTGATTGCTTGATTAACATTGAGTGAGTATTTTCAAGTGCCCCTTGGTGCTGAATGAAGCAGCTGAGCCTGTTGGATCAGGATGGCACCTTAGAGATCTGCCAGCTTATGTTGCTAGAGGCAATGTGGAATAGGGTGGATTCGGAGACACATGGGTTCACATTCTGCCTTAGACACCTACTAACTGTGTGACTGTGAGCAAGTCATCTAACCTCTCTCAGTCACGGTTTCTCCATTCGTAAAACAGGGATAATAATAGCACCTAGCTCCAAGGATTGTTGTGAGGACCAAAAGAGAAAAAAAGCTTGTAAAATGCCAAACTAACCTTAAAGCACTATATAAATGCTTCTTCTTCTTCTTCTTCTTCTTCTTCTTCTTTTCTCTTTTTCTCTCTTATTTCTCTTTTTCTTTCCTCTCTTCTCTCATCCTCTCTCGCCCTTCCTCCTCTCCTCCTCCTTCCCCCCTTTCTCTCCTTCTCCTCCTTCTTCCTCCTCCTTCTCTTCCTTCTTCTTTTTTTCTCCTTCTTTTCTTTCCTTCTTCTTCTCTCTTCTTCTTAGTCTTCTTTCTTTCTTCGTCTTGCTCTTTTCTTCATCCCTTCTCTCCTCCTACCCTTCCTTACTTCCTCCCCCCTCCTCCTACTCCACCCCCTCCTCCTCCCTCCTCCTCCTACCCCCCTTCTCTCCCTCTCCATCCGCTTCATCCTCTTTCTTTCCTTCTTCCTTCTTCTTCTCATTCTGTCTTCTTCTTCTTCTTCTTGCTTTCTTCTCTTCTTATTCTTCTTCTTTTTCTTCTCTTTCTCTCCCGCCTCCCCCTCGCCCCCCTCCCCCCTCTGCTAACCCTCTCCTCCCTCCTACTCCTCCTCCTCCTTCTCTTCCTTCTTCCTTCTTCTCCTCCTCCTCCTCCTTCTTCTTCTTCTTCTCCTCCTCTTCCTCCTCCTCCTCCTCTTCCTCCTCCTCCTCCTCCTCCTCCTCCTCCTCTTCCTCCTCCTCCTTCTTCTTCTTCTTCTTCTTCTTCTTCTTCTTCTTCTTCTTCTTCTTCTTCTTCTTCTTCTTCTTCTTCTTCTTCTTCTTCTTCTTCTTCTTCTTCTTCTTCTTCTTCTTCTTCTTCTTCTTCTTCTTCTTCTTCTTCCTGTACCCAGCCATTCTTTCACCAAAGTCTTACTCTAGGGATTTTCCCATTTTGTTAGGTGTGCCTCTAATTGTAGGGAATCATGGAATTAGAGAACTGGAAAGGACCTTAAGGGTCATCTATTCCACCTAACATACCACACGACCGTTCCACTCATGTTATACGTTCATGCACAAGGTTTGCCTCTGCCATGGTGTGCCACTGCTCCTCATGAGCTTTGGCACTTTACTTTGCTTTTTTCTTTCAAAAGAAATTTCATTGACAACTTTTGTTTTTACATCACCTTCATTTACAAATATATCCCTTCCTCCCCCACCCCCACAGCATGTTCTTCTTACAAAGGATAAAAAAGAGAAAGAAAAAAATCAGTTCAGCAAAACTAACACATCCACCAAGTCTGATAATCAAGCAATCAATACGCATTTATTAAACACCTATTATATTGCCGGCCCTCTGATAGATGCTGGGAAAACAAAGACAAAAGTGAAAATCCTTGCCCTCAAGAACCTTGTATTCTTTCAGGGGATTAATATGCATTAATAAATATATACAAAATCTACTCAAGGTAAATTTTGGAGGGCAATGGGAGAATACCTAGGTATGTAAATAGATAGGCATGCTAATGACAACAGATACAATATTCCATACCCACAGCCGCCATCTTTGCAGAAAAGGGAGGGAGGTAAATTTTCTCTTCTCTTCTTCTTAGTCAAGCTTGATTAATATCATTACATAGTGTCCAGTTCTATATAAACATTCTTTTGACTTACATCGTTGCACTGATTATATACATGCATACATACATACACACATATATATATGTATAAATAAATAAAATGCTCTCATTCTGCTTATTTGGCTTTGGGTCAGTCCATGTCTTCCCATAATTCTCTATGTTCTTCACAGTCATCATTCCTTCTCGTTCAGTAATATTCTATTATATTTACATGCTATAATTAATTAAGTTATTCTCTAATCAATGGACATTTACTTTGTTTCCAATTCTTTGTTAACACAAAAATATTTTTAATAGTACAGTATATTTAGCACAATACGGCAAATGTATTTTACTATAAATATTTTGGAGCACATGGGATCTTGATTTCTATCTTTGATCTCCTTGGGGTCTATGCCGTGGGGTACATGTAGGATCTCTGGTTCAGGGGGTACAGGCGTTTTAATCACTGAAAGTTCTTTCAGAGCAAGGACTGTCTTTTGTCTTCCATTGTATCCTCAGGGATTAGCATAGTGCCTCACACATAGAAGGCACTTAATAAATGTTTGCTGGATGACTGAAGGATGATTATACACACACACACACACACACACACACACACGCACACACACATACTTATGTACATATCTATTTATGTATCTATGTATCTATCTATCTATTGGCATTCCAAATTGTTCTCCAGAATGATCCCAACCATTCACAACTCTACCAGCTGTTGGTACTTTGAATGTGAATTCCTTGTTCAATGACCATACAGCTGGAGGACCTGAATCATATCAATCTTGTCAGTTTTTGCTATAAGTAAAACCAGCTAAATGAAAGGACAACTGGAAAATTTTCCTTGGAGAGGCACATGAAGGAGTTGGATTTATGGTGCATCCAAAAGCAACCAAAAACATCGTTCTCTGGGCCAGTAAGTTTAACTGTTATAAAACAGCTGCCACAATGGGGAGATGAAAACCCCTCTCTGGCAGGAAGTAATGGATGTCCGTTAGGATGTAAGCCTCCTTAGGGCAGGAATGGTTTTGGTTTTGCCTTTGTGTACCCAGTCACTAGCACAGATCTTGCATTATGCACTTAAAAAATAAATTGTTGAATCTCCTTTCCAGATGAAGAGATATGACAGACAAGAACCAAACCAGATTAGAATATAAAGTCATTGAAAGAAATTGTACAGAGAAAGATGGTGGCAGATTATGAGTGGCTTTATCTTAAAAAAATAGGGAGGAGTAATGAAAACAAGTGTACAGAGAGCTTGGTGAGAGACCTAAGTCGAATGACCGCAGTCTGATTTCTATGTTTACTTTCTCCTGCTAAGGGAAGCCACTTGTCTGTCCCAAGGTTCTATTTCACTTAGGGTTAGAGAATCCTTGTCATGCCTGCGTAATTTCATTATGAGGATCCTGTGCCCTCAAATCCGTTTTGAGGGACTTCTAAGGAAACCCTCCAGAATTGCTTGGGTGGAGCCACTGTCTCTCTTCTTCTCCATCCCTGACATCTCATCATTCACATTTACCTGAGCAAATAAAAATGCTAAGAGGGTCAGGTTATTATCTTCTTCCTGACTGGGCTACATTCTTATTTATCTAATCTGATCCATATGTATATGTGGCTGGAAATGGAAGACAGGCTATTGTTTGTCCTTTGTTTTTTTGAAAAGGACCAACAATATCACGAGGGTGATGTCTTGACTTTCTGGTCAATTGGATTTGAGTAAGGCAGAGTTGTGCAAAGTTTTCATCCTCACCTTCTCCTCCAGAGTCATCACAGTCCAGTGGTAAGACACAAGTCAAGACAATTGGCTATGGCCCAAGATACAGTGGATGACCTTGGTATTTCTCAGTTAAGGTCTTTCTTGAGTCTCAGTGGGTCTATTATTTAAAGTAGTAGACACTTACTGTAAAGACTGTTCTGCTGCATGTAAAGTGGACCATGTAGATTTCTGTATGTTTTAATATGCCTCATTAGATAACAAAGTCTTTTGAGAACAAGGAAAATAAATAAATGCTTAATGACAGTGAGAATACTGAGGCTAATGCAGCCTCAATCACCAGACAAGAAGCTCACGTGCCCTAAAAACTGTGTGATCCTTCGAATTCTCTGCCTCCTTTCTCCACCATCCCACCACTGTCATGGAAGAATCAGAAGGGAGACACACAGGACCAACAGCCCTTTTGTGTTTTTGTTGTTGCTTCAAGGGTTGCTATGGCTAAAGAGTCTATCCACCAATGGGTCAGCCCATTGGTGATGAGCCTTACTCTACTCACATAGGCTGGTTCTTGGCAAGGGAGTTCCATCTGTTGCCAGCCCTAGATGGTGTCATATGGTATTCCAGCATGGCACAATCTGCCCTCTGCTGGCATGGCCTTTGAGAGTGCAGGCTCTAGAAGGCAGGTGGCTTAGGTTAGGAGTTGTCCAAGTTTTATCAGCAGGTGGGCAGTTTCAATTTATTTCAATTTGGTGTAGGTGGTGCCCACTCTAAACAAGGGACTATATTAGGCTTTTGAAATACAAAGACAAAAATGAGATAGTCACCTCCTTTAAGGAGCTTCCTCTCTATGGAGTGGATGCAACCTGTGCCAGATAAGGAAAAACAAGGTAATTTGGAGGGAAAGGGGATGAGGGAAAGCTCTGTAGAGTCAATGGCACCCGAAGTCAGCCTTAAAGGAAAAGAGAAATTCTGAAAGACAGATGCTGAGGCTGTCTATCCTTGGCAAGGCAGGGCTTGTGTAAGGTGTGGAGGTGAGATTTGAAATATTGAGTTTGGAAACACATCATATGTAGTCTAGTTTGGCCAGAATGTAGTGTGTAAGGATGGGAATGATATGAAAGGAGACTAGAAAAGCAGGTTGAATACAGATGGTGAAGAGTCTTAAATGACATGATAAAATTACAAAGCAGATTTAGGAGGGTAAATAGTCTATGTATGGCTAACCTGGCTATCGGTCTCAGTTTTTTTTTGTTATCTTTGAGGAGTGAAATTATTACTCTCATATTTATGGTCTGCAGACATCCTTCTAAGCCTGGTTTGGTACTTATTCCTGCTTTTGAAGTAGGTAAGCAGACATTCAGATCTGATAGAATCATTATAATTGTAGAAATTACAATTTTTGTTGTTTAGTTGTTTTCAGTTGTGTCTAATTCTTTGTGACTCCATTTGGGGTTTTTTTTGGCAAAGACACTGGAGTGGTTTGCTGTTTCCTTTTCCAGCTCATTTTACAGATGAGGAAACTGAGGCAAACAGGGTTAAGTGACTTGCCCAGAAGAAAGTGCAATGGAAATATTTTGTCAATAGTAGAATGTTTTGATTGGCACTACTGAAAGGAATTATAATAATGCTGCCATCTATTTCTCAACCATTCTTGTCCTCCGAGGAAATGCTTTGGGGCCATTCTTTTGTCACTTGAAATTTAGAACTGGAAATCAGGCAACCTTATAGACTTGTCCTCATCTTCCTCATTGAATAGTTTTTCTTTCTTTATTTACCTCGAGCAAGTTATATTTTCTTTCTCTTACTCAGTTTCCTTTGCATCAATCTCTTCAGTTTCTGAAAATGAGAACCAGGAACTGTGGGGTAGAAGTTGCAAATAGGTAGATTTTTGTCTTGATGGGAAGTAAAAAACTTCCTAACAATAAGAACTATTAAAAAATTTAATGGATTTCTTTGGTGGGTAGTGGATTATCCCCTCATGGAGAGGCAAAGGCTTAGAGATCAGATTGGGTACATAATAGAGAATATTCTTATTTGGGTAAATATTGGGCAAGGTGGAGCAACAGAGGGTCATCTAGAAACGTACTCAAAGTACAATGTAGATAAGCTATAAGACAGCCATTTACTTTCTCTACCACAAAAATAAATTCCAGAATACAAAAGACTCATGAACATTCATTGACAAACTTGTAAAACATGAAACAGTAACTTAAAATTCCTGCCGTACTCTCCTAGGCGCTTAACACTTAAAACATGAAACACTTTGTTAGATCCTTGAACAGATTATCTGCGGCCAAGGTAGATACATTCATCTCAGGATTGCTGTTCACTTACCTACGCTTAGTGAAACACAAAACTGAAGAGATACCCAGAGCCTCGAGATCCCATCTTAGACTCACCTAGATAGACATACGATTTTGATTTCATGTATGAACAGTTGCTAGAGTTGCAGGAGGGAAGGGGAGAAGGAGAGATTCTTCTCCCCATCTCACTGAAAGTCTGGGAGAGAGCTTGAAGTGTCCTAAGCAGCCTTGACAGAGAGAGAGATACAGATAGAAAGAGACACAGAGAGATAGAGACAGTCAGAGACAGAGATCCAACTAGAGGCAGAGAGAGATACAGAGACAGAGATAGAGACAGACACAGATAGATATTCAGAGATAGTGATACAGAGACAGATACATACAGACAGAGATAGAGAGAGATAGAGACAGACACAGATAGAGATAGAGATACAGCTAGAGATAGAGAGAGATACAGAGACAGACAGAGATAGTCAGAGAGATAGAGATAGAGAGACAGAGAGAGATACATACAGAGATAGAGAGAGATAGACACAGACAGATAGAGATAGAGATACAGACAGAAGGGATGGAGAAACAGAAAGAGAATAAGAGAAGATGGAGTCACTCCTCTCAAAATTTCCTGAGTGGGAAGCTTCTCTTGGCTCAGGGGCTAATTCTCTTTGGCACAGCCTTCCTTCTTTGTCATGGGAGCCAAGGTACCATTTAGGGATTTCTGAGTCATCCCAAAACACAATTTCATTGGGAACAATAATGGGTCTGATGTGTCTTCCCAAGGCACAATTCCCTCAGCACTGAGCCAGAGCATATGTTTCTCCAAAAGTGGCCCAGGGCACAAACAGGACCAATTCTGTGCATGTTCCATGGGATGATCCCTTCAGGTGCATGTCCAGTAGATTGGGAGGTGGCAGGGGGAAGTGTCTCCCTTCATTACCCCTGTTATTCAAATGAGGAAATTAAAGCCCAGAGAAATTAAGTGACCTAGCTGTGGCCACACAAGTAGGAAATAGTGGAGCCAGGATTTCAAGCTAGTTCCCTGGACTCTGAATTCAGTGCTCTTTTCACTGCTGTGCCATGAGAGGATCAGATGAGGGAACTAGGGATGTTTAGCGTGGAGAGGAGGATTACTTATGGTGGGCATGATAGCCATCTTCAAGTATTCGAAGAGTGGTCATGTGGCAAAGGGGTTAGAATTGTTTTCCTTGGCTATAGTAAGCAGAACTAGGGACAATGAGTGGAAGTTTCAGAGGTGTAGATTTAGACTTGATGAAAGGAGAACATTCTTAATTAGAACTAACCCAAAGTAGAATGGGCCATTGTGGGAAGTGGTGGCTTTTAGGAGGTATAAGTTTTTGAGAAAAGGTTAAATGGCCCTTTGTTGGGTTACATTGTAGAAGAATGTTTTGTGTGGAAATGAATCCACTCACTATACATCATAAATCTAGAGCCAGGAGGCACCTTAGAGTTCATCAAGTATTACTCCCTCCTTTTTCAGAAGAGGAAACTGAGGCCTGGAGATTAAGTGACTTATCCAAGGTCATACTGCCATTAAGAGTCAGAAGTAGGACTTGAACCTGGTTTTCCCTGACTATACATTCAGCATGCTATCTCCACTACCCCACAGCAGCTCTTTAGACTCAATGGTTTCTGAAATCCCTTTCTTCTCTGAGATCCCATGATTCTGAAACTACTTTTGTCATGTCTGTTAGGAGTGACATTGAAGAAGCCGTATAGGGATGAAAAGATGAAATTAATGACAAGCCATTGCCCTGCTGTCATCCATGGTGTGTAGAGGTATGTAGAGGTGGCATTAGCTGGGGGCATTTTAGGAGGAAGAAGGAATGTCATTAGTTACTGGTGAGTAATTAAGCTGGCCAGGACCTTGCTCTGGAGATCCAGGTAGTGTTGTTGCACTGCATAATTTCCTGGGAAACTTCTGTGGCCTGGATGTGTCTGTCTCTCTGTCTGCCTGTATCTTTCCAATTGTGCTGGGATGGCAGCTGGAGAACAGTGTCCTGTGTCTGCTTTTTTCATCTTCCATGCTGCGCTTTCTTAGTATCTTCCCCATCATTATGTAGATGTCAGTAATTAATTCCGAGTAGGGCTCTTGCTAATGCCATGAGGAGACAGGTTCTGAGCAACTCTGGGGGGGCGGAGGGGGAGAATGTTCCCTGAGAGGGGTTCCAGGTCAGCCAGCATCCTCATCTGGATAACACGTGTAACTGGAGCCTCCCCCCAGCCCAGCAGCACATGGCAGGCCAGTGCATCATTAACTTCATTAATTCCACAATCCTCCAGTTGTTGTTCCCTCTTTCCATGTCAGCAGGCACATGGTCTTTATTAAAGGCTAATTACCAGCCAAGTTTGGGCTCAGGGGAGTAGAGTTGGGGGCGGGGGCTAGTGGGATGAGGCATTTAAGCCAAAATAACTTTCTTTTTAGGAATTAAAAAAAATACAAGTGGAAAACTTAGGGTTTTGCCTCCTTGAAACTTGAAAACTTTTGTAGTGAATCTACCCTTCTCCCCATCTCATTACCCCTGCCCCAAACCATGTACATTCAACACATAGGTTCAGCCCCCAAATAGCAGAGCCTACCTTGGTGATTTCTCTGCATTTCACAGAGGGCTTTCTAAAGCATACAACCAACTACACAACCTGTGTATGGTTCAGGCCTGGCAGGCAGATCACCAGCTGCCATGAAGATCTGAACCCTGGAATATCTGCCCCAAAGTCTATCACCAGGAAGAAAGAAAACCAAGCAGGAGGGTAGAGAGGAAGAATGGAAGGAAGGAAAGAAAGAAACAAGCATTAATTAATTAATTAATTATTAAAGTGCCTACTATGTGCCAGGCACTGTGCCAAGTTCTATACAAATATTATCATAATCCTCACAACAACCCAGAGAGATAGGCACTATTATTATCATTCCCATTTTATAGTTGATGAAATTGAGGCAGAGGTTAAGTGACTTGCTCAGGGTCACACAGCTAGTAAATATCTAAGTCTGGATTTGAACTCAGATCTACCTGACTCCAGGCTCAGCACTCTCTCCACTGTGCCACTTAATCAAAGAAAACAAATCACGATGGGAGAGAGGAAACAAAGTATTAGGGGAGGGAAATCATAAAGTATGACGAGAAAGAGGTTGATAGACCTGCCCAAGGCATGCAAGTAGTCTAGAACTTGAACCCACATCCTCTGTAAACTGCACTCTGTTATCTCTCAATACTAGATTATTTGACTAGCCTTGTATAGCTGTGTAGGGATGTGTGTTCATTCATAGACCCAATATTCCCACAAGGCTTGTGGCCAAGAAATCTCACTAATTAAAGGAAATTCTCTTTGTACTACATGTCTCAGAAGCTTGTGTGTGAGCTCCCCAGTGTGGTGACGTTACTTAGTACATCCTGTGATTAGATAATGCTTCCAGCAGGTGCCATTTAAAATTGATTCTAGGAGCCTTATTAAGTAAGTTGGTGAAGGAGAAGTGTGAAGAAAACAGCAGTCACCTCTGGACTATGCCTATGTTAGTTCAGGTGGTAGAAGGAGCATCAGGCCAACAGGTGGTAAGGCATAGATTTAGGCTTCACCTCCAATTCTCAAGGGAGATCAGCTCTGCCACTTCCTTCCTGGGTGACTTTGGTTGTCTTTTATTTTATTTTATTAATTAATTAATTTATTTATATTTTAGTTTACAACATTCAGTTCCTCAAGTTTTTGAGTTTCAAATTTTCTCCCCCTCCCCACCCAAGACAGCATGAAATTCTATATAGGTTCTACATATACCTTCACACTAAACATATTTTCACAACGGTCAAGTTATTAAGAACTATAATCAATGGAATGAACCATGAGAAAAAAGAAACAAAACAAAAAAAGACAGCAAATAGTTTGCTTCGATCTGCATTCAGACCCTGTAATTCTTTCTCTGGATGTGGATAGCTTTTCCATCAGGAGTCTTTTGGAGTTGTCTTAGAACCTTGTATTGCTGAGAAGAGCCAAGTCTATCAAAGTTAGTCATCGCAGATACCGTGTGTCTGTAATCATATTCTGCTCCCCTCACTCAGCATCAGATCATATAAATCTTTCTAGGTTATTATGAAGTCTGTCTGCTCCTCATTTTTTATGGTTAAGTCTTTTACCATCTCCGAGAGTCTTCAGCATTCCGCTCTGTCAACTGAGACTGGTGGACTAAGTTATCTCTAGCTTTAAATCTATGAGCCCCAATCTTAGACTTCAGTGTCATGAGAGCTAGGAAAGCCCTAGCCTTCAGCTGCTGTTTGAGAAAGATCAATAGGGCTTTGCTCTCTATGGTAATTTCTGGTCATGTTCCACTCAAGATTGCTGTTTGTGGGGAGTTAAAAAGACAAGTTACTAGTTCAGTCTAAGGCACTGACTCCTTTCCCCCAGTGAATTGGTGTTTCCTTTTCTTACCATGTTGGGGGCACAGTGGGGTTGGAAGAGTGGTTTAGCAAGCCCAGAAGACACACTGGGGATGGTAGCATAGAAATGGATGCCACGAGTGTTGGATACCTGTCGTTACACTGCAGGTCTGTGTTAATTCTTTGCTTTGAAACCATGTGTCTTCTTCCTTAGTCTAGTATGAAGACCCATATTGATTATGTTTACTCAGAGATATGAATTTGAACAACGACAGATATGAGTATCTGAGAGGGGGCCATAGTAAGAGTAGCCCTTGGTTATACAGAGAGGTGGCCAGCAGTGGATGGAGCACTGGTTCTGGAATCAGGAATATGGCCTCAGATGCCAAATTTGTGACCCTGATCGAGTCACTTAATCTCTGTCTCATTTTCCTTAATTGTAAAGTGGGGATGCTAACTTGCAGATTTGTTGTGAGGATCAAATAAAATATTTGTGAAGTGCTTAGCACAGTGCCTAGCACATAGTAGGCAGCATATAAACACTTCCTCATCTAGAATCATAGAGTTTAGGAGCTGGTGACTCAAGTCAACAATCATTTATTAAGTGCCTACTATGTGCTAAGCCCTGTGTCAAATACTGAGGATACAAAGGAACGCAAATAGTCCCTGCCCTCACGAAACTCACAATGTAATAGGTAAGATGATATGCAAACAATTATATCTTGTACAAACAAGATAAATTGGTGGCAATCTCAGAGGGAAGGCACCAGTGTTGAAAGGGACTGGGAAAGGCTTCCTGCCAAAGTTGGGATTTTAGCTGAGACTTTAATGAAGCTATAGAAGCAGGAGGAGGAGTGAGAGCATTCCAGGCATGAGGTTAGGCAAGAAAAATACAGAGAGGCAAGAGACTGAGTGTTATGTCTGAGCAACAAGAAGGCCAGTGAAGGTGGATCGTGGAGGTTGGTAAGGTATAAGACTGGAAAAGTAGAGAGGGGTCATCTGTGAAGGGTTTTAAAAACCAACAATTCAACTCAATAAACATTTATGAAGCGCCTACTATGTGCCAGGCACTGTGCCAAGTGTTGGGGGATACAAAAAGAGGCAAAAGACAATCCCTACGCTCCAGGAGCTTACAATGGAACGGTGAGAGACAACGGGCAAACCAATCTATACAAAGCAAGCTAGATACTGGATAAATAGGAAATAATTAAGAGAGAGAAAGCCCTGGAATCAAGAGACATTAGGGAAGGCTTCCTGAGAGAATAAGGAGCCACTGGACTTTATTGAATAGCACAGTGACATGGTCAGATGCTCTTTAAGATCACTTTGATGGTGGGGTGAGGATTGGACTGGATGGAGGCTATAAACCCTGACCTTCTGCCTCTGTTTCATCCCCCAGAAGGGGGACAGTGGCATTGAAGGACCAGATCAAGCCGTCTCTCCTCCCGGGAGACTCCCCTCACCATCTAAGCCTTTATGGATCTCCCCCTTTTCCATTCTCCCACAACCTTTCATATTTATACTCCCCTTCTGGCCTGTAGGACACCCAGGCTGGTGATGCGAGTTGTGTTTTGATGGTGTTTCCTCAACCAGACCATGGATTCTTTGAGGGCAAAAATGGGGTCTTACTCTTCTTTTGTCATTCCCTTCAGTACCTAGCTCAGGGCTCAGCAAAGACTTGTTGAACCAGCAAGTAAATGACCAGTGCCTTCTTCCAGGGGGGTGCAGAGAGGCTGAAATGTCAAATGTTCATTTTGTTCACATTCAGGGCAAAGGATTGGGGCTGGACGCATGAAGGGCTGGGGAAAGAGGTAGGAAGAGCTTGGTTTGGAAGGGCTACAGTTGGTTGGTGGTCAAGGGAGGAAGAGGAGGAAGGCTGTGTTTGGGAGTGAAAGGACTTGGGATGGGGCACAGAAAGGGCTGGGAGCTATGTGAAGGGCTGAAATTGGCATGGTTAAGGGTTGGAGTTGTAGTAGAGTGAAGCTGGATCCTTTAAAAGGCTGGAGTGGGACTGAAGTCTTGGAGTATAGAGTATGAAGGCCTGCATAGATGAAGAGCAGGGGTCCAGGATGGCTTGAATCTGAGTACGTTTCCTGGACCCCTTTAGCTGGGAATTCTCTGAAGCAGGGCCAGGAGACTCCCTGGAGGCCAGCAAGGCTTCTGTATTCAGTTTCCCCACACCCTACTCTCAGATGGAAACTACCACAGGAGGCTCCCTCCAAGTTTGACACAAATCCCTCACTCAGTCAGCCTGGAGAAGGGGGGTGATGATGGGGGACGAAGGTTTCAACAGGGTTATTTATTCCCAACAATTACACAATTCAGGAGCAAACGGGTTCTGTTTGCTACACTCCGGGGGCCCAGGCTGGGGCGAGGAAGCCAATGAGGTTGGGGGGGTGGGGGGAGGAAGAATGGAAGTCCTAGCCAGAGAGTTGTTCCAAGTTCCTCCCAAGCTGGGAGTAATGGAGACAGAAGTCCAAACTCTGTGGGCCTGTCCCCTTGTAACATCTGCTCTTCCCTGTCCCCACAGTAAGCAAGAGATTGGTGTGCATGTGTGTGTACATGTGTGATATATATAAACATGGCCGGAGGGCACCATGACATGGTTAGATATAGTTGTACTCACCATGTGTTCTTTCATTCTTTTTTTCTTTTTATGGGGTGAAGAGGGGGGAAAGAGAGGATTTCTAAATATTATTTCATGCTGTTAACCCTCACTCTGCTACGCCTGGCAGCCTACCAGGGATGATTGAAGCTACGAAGGCTGAGAGAAGGAAAGCCATATATTTCCACTAGCATTCAACAAGTATTTAAGCAGTGCGTGCCTTATGTGACTAGCATGGCGCTGGGTACAGTGAGAGGTTCCAGTGTAAAAATCAGTAATGGAAAAAATCCGGGGGGAGGGGTGAGGGGAGAGGGGGAGTCAGGACTCTTAGGTACGTCCTAGCCCTGACTCTGACAATAACTTGCAATAGGATTTGAACAAGCCTCTTTGGGCTCTTGTCTCCCCATCTGTAGAATGGGCTATGAGTTAATAATGTTTGTTAAAGGACTATATGAATACATAATATGCTCATGTGACCTGGTCCCTGCCTGTCTTGGAGGAGCTGGGTCTTGGAATCAGAATTCTTGGGTGGGAGTCTTGCTTCCAACACTACCCATTTGTGTGACCCCAGATAAGTCATCACGCACTTATTAAATGCCCACCATGTGCCAGGCACCGTCTCAAGTGCTGGAGATACAAATAAAGGCAGAAGATTAGCCTGTGCCCTCAAGGAGAGACAATACGAAAACAACTACAAACAACCAAGACAGATACTGAATAAATGTGAAATAATCACAAAGGGGAGGCAGGACTCACGTTCAGTGAGATCAGGTGAGGCTTCTTGCAGAAGGTGGCATTTTAGCTGTCACTTAATATCTCTCAGCCTTGGTTTCCACATCGGCAAAACGGGTACCACAGTTAGTTTAAATGGTTGTTGTGAGACACGTGTTTGTTAGTCTTTGTTGTTGTCATTTTTCAGTGGCGTCTGACTATTCATGGCCCCATTTGGGGTTTTCTTGGCAGAGATACTGGAGCAGTTTGCTATTTCCTTCTCCGGTTCATTTTACAGATGAGAAAACTGAGGCAAACAGGGTTAAGTGACTTGCCCAGGGTCACCCAGCTAGTAACTGTCTGAAGCCAGATTAGAACTCAGAAAGATGAGCCTTCCCGACGCGGTGTCTGGCACTCTATGCACTATGGCGCCACCAGCTGCCGCTTGTTAGCCTTTAGAGCTATATGAATATGCATTATGGTTTTTGTAAACTTAAGAGTCCTAAATACATGTGAACTTATTAGTAAGTCCCGTGAAAGCAAGGACTGTTTGTTTTTGTCTTTATATCCTCAGTGCCTAGGACGGTGCCTGGCCCACACAGCTTGTGGACTGAGGGATCATAATTACATATTATTGTTGTAGTAGTCATCTAGCTGGGGATATATATATATATATGTATATGCACATATATGTTATAAATGCATGTCATACACACAACAGGTGCTCAATATTTGCTTATTGAATGAATGAATGAATAGTTTGAAGGAAGATATGATCCTAATAGAACAATCTCTGCTTCCTAGAGAGAGATTATTACAGGGCTGGGTTGTTTTAGGTCCTAGGGTAAAAAACAAGAGAAAGTAATGGGCAGGTCCCAGGACACATGATAGAATACAAGTAAGTGTATACAGTTGTCCAAGCTGTACACAAAGGGCCAAAGGACTTCCGCTTATCATAAGTCACTTTGCCCCTTTGAGCCTGTTTCCTTCTGTGCAAAATGAAGGGGTTGGACTTGGTGGCCTAAGGTTCCTGCCAGTTGTAGGTCTATGAGTTCATGATCCAGTGAAGTAGAGACTCTATTAGAATTCATGGCCTCTGACACTTGACACACTTACTAGCTGTGTGGCCTTGGGCAAGTCACTTAACCCCAATTGCCCTGCCTTTCCCCCTCAAAAAAAAAAATCAGTTGGGCTAGTCAGGGAGGACTTTTTGGAGAAGTTGTCTTGGCACAGTCACTTGAATCCACTAGCAGGTAAAGATTGATAGAGGGGCAGCATGAACAGCCATAGAGAAGCCCTTTGCTGACACGGCTGGGAACCCAAGGTTCCATTTCTTAGACCCTGCTGGCTACCGTGCCGGGATCTCCCTGATCAAGGGTGGGGTTTTGGATCAGGTTGTCCAGCTTCTCTGTAAGTGGTTATTTATTCCTTGAATCAGAGGTTCCAGCCTCGCCTCACCCTTAGTCCTGCTTCCCTGCCCCATGGAATCAGGGAAAAGGTTCTTGGCTCTATGTCTTCCTTCCCTTCCCTTGATCCTGGGATGAGAACTGCCTGCTGGGAATAGATGGGAGATTGAACAAAGGTCAGGCCTGAATATTCTAGAGGGGACATGACCATTTACCTTCTCTTCTTCCCTAGAGGCCCGGATATCTCCTTTCTTCCACTCCTATGTCTGTCCCATCTGTAGTTCAATTCAACAAGTGTTTTCTTTATCTCTCTCTTACAGGTTTGGGGAATGAGTTCCCTACATTTGATCTTGGATAAGTATTGCTCTGGTGGGCAGCTCTAGGTGGCACAGTGGATAGTGACTCCAGGCCTGAAGTCAGGAACACTCATCTTTCTGAGTTCAAATCAGAGGCTTACTAGCTGTGTGACCCTGGGCAAGTCACTTAACCCTGTTTGCCTCAGTTTCCTCAACTGTAAAATGAACCGGAGAAGGAAATGGCAAACCGCTCCAGTATCTCTGCCAACAAAACCTCAAACGGGGTCATGAAGAATCAGACATAACTGAAAAGACTGAACAAAAACAATGACGATGATGACATAAAGCATTATTCTAGTTAATGGTCTGGAGTGAGGTTCTTCAAGGTTCGTTCACTCTTGAGGGTAGAGAGAGCTATCTAACTACCTTAGTCCTTATGTAGAGATGTGGATTTAGTACCTGAGCCTTACATTCACTTGTGAAGCTTGCTGATTGGCTGAAAGGAAGCTGGAGCTTATAGGATGCTTAGGTAGGTGAACCTCCAAATTGGTTTGGGAGTCATCAAGGCTGAAAAAGGACGTTCTGGCCTGGGGTCCACAATGAGCACAATGCTCATCACTGTCATTACTCAGAGGGCTTAGAGACAACTGTGCTTCTGGTATTCATAAGAGAAGCCCATGAAAATTCCTACTAAAAATAGGAAATCTATGGTTCTTCTCCCTCTGGCCAGTTCAATTAATTTAGGGGAAATTGGAGGGTGGGGTTGATCA
The DNA here is from genome assembly GCF_011100635.1 of Trichosurus vulpecula. Classification (NCBI taxonomy): domain Eukaryota; kingdom Metazoa; phylum Chordata; class Mammalia; order Diprotodontia; family Phalangeridae; genus Trichosurus; species Trichosurus vulpecula. Next base: position 52,524,040 of record NC_050580.1, read on the forward strand.
CTTAGGCCCAGGCCAAGTTGAGTCAAGCCAGAAATGGGGTGGCTCACGTTGGTCTGGTCCGAGATGAACTGGCGAGGAGAGGAGAGAAGTAGATGAGAGGGCAGAAGAAAGGCGGGCCTGTCACGAAATTACTCTTCCTGAGTCATTTGACTCTATTTGCTACTTCGTGTGTACACCATGAGACACTTGGGACCCTGCAGTGGTGGTAGTCGTGTGTTGGCTTTCTTAAAGATGATGGTTTGTCATTATATCACTTATCCAGTGAGGGAATATAATATCTGACTTGTCTATTAGGTGGTGCTCCACCAGCCAAGTGGACTCATCAGAGTCTCTCTGGCACATGTGTAGGAAAACCTCTCTCACTGTTGCATTGTGCAACTTGGAGCGGCAGCGCTGAGCAGGTTAACTGCTTGCTAACTAAGTGGGTTCAGATTTTGCTGGGAGATGATATGAAATACTGCTCATTAATGTTAAAAATAAGAAATCTATGACTCTTCCCCACTCTGTATCTGGAATTTCCTCTCACTGTCAAAACTCCCAATATTAGCAAGATGTTGCTATTCAGCATGCTTTGGTCAGATAGATTATTAAACCTAGTGAAAACAAAATGAAAAAAAGCATTCCCTATGTGAAGCTCTCCTCCTTCCACCATCTCCTGAAGCTCTTCCTGTTTACCTTCCAGATCTGTAGGGACTTGGTGGAATAGTCTCAAATTGTCTGAAAACTGTGGAAAGGATTAAGGAAAATGTCATATGCTTAGGACCCCTCTAGAAAGTCAGGGCTTATGAAAGAGAAGCAGAAGAAATGTGAGGTGATGATGGGAACATCATCATCCCCCTCACTTTCATCAGCTGATGGGATTTTTTTTCAATATCAGAAATGTCTATAGTTTTATCAGTGGAAATAACATTAAAGATGCATTACCATTTGCTTTGCTGTTATACTCTAAAGATCATGGGGCCTTTCCATTTTCAAAAAATTAACTTTATTTATTTCATTAAATATTTGCCAATTACATATAAAAGTTTTAAACAATATTTTTTTTTCAAAAATTGAGTTCCAAGTTCTTTCTCTTCCTCTTGCCCTGCCCCACTCCTTGAGAAAGCAAGCAATTTGATGTAGATTGTACATGTGGAGTCATGTAAAACATATTTCCGCTTTAGCCATGTTGCAAAAGAAAATGCAAACAAAATAAAACAGTAAAGACAAAGAAAAATTTAAAAGTATGCTTTAATCTGCACTCAGAGTTCACAGGTCTCTCTCTGGAGGTGGAGAGCATTTTTCATCATGGGTCTTTTGGAATTTTCCCAGATCCTTGTTTTGTTTAGAGTAGCTAAGTTTTACACAGTTGATCATCCTTACAATATTGTTTTACTACGTACAACGTTCTCCTGGTTTTGCTCACTTCACGTTGCGTGTCATATAAGTCTTCCCAGGTCCTCCTCATAGTTTCTTATAGCACAGTAGTATTCCATTACAATCTTATACTACAACTTTTTCAGCCATTCCCCAAGTGATGAGCATACCCTCAATTTCTAATTGTTTGCCACCACAAAAAGATCTGCTATATTTTTCTACATATGGGTCCTTTTCATTTTTCTTTGCTCTCATTGGGATACAGACCTAGTAGTGATATTGCTGGGTCAAAGGGTATACAAAGTTTTATAATTCTTTGGGTGCAGTTCCAAATTGTTCTCCAAAGTGGTTAGACTAGTTTATAGCTCCACCAACAGTAGCGTCTCAATTTTCTACATTCTCTTCGGTCTAGCATTTGGACTGGCGATCTTGATGGCTAGCTGAGCTGCTCTCTCAACAATGACTTTCCAGTTCTTAGAGGAAACATCATGAGCGGTCTCAGCACAGTAAGATTTTTTGCACATCAGAAGCACTTCTAAGCTCTTTGACATTGTGCACCAATACCTTCCTGAATCCACTTGGTAGCACGTGTTTTGTCTTCTTATTGCTTCCATAACCAATACTGGGCATCAAGATCTGGCTCTTGAATTGTCTTTGCACCCTGTTGTCAATGCCTCTCGGTTCACGACGGTTTCTCTTGATCTTGACATATTTGTCAGACTGGTGCTGGATGAACTTCCTGGTCCTCTTTTTGACGATTTTAGGCTTCACGAAGGGTCTGAGGGCAGGCATGGTTCCGGAGAAGAAATAGCAGCCCCTCCACAGAAAGGGCTGACAGAAAGAGGGAGAGAAGGAGAGCAGGGCCGCGTTCTTAAACTCTATAACTTGGTATTTCTAGAACTCTTGTTGATTTTTTGTATTTTCACCCTTTCCTAAATCACTTACAAGCTCTTGTGAAAATGCCTTTCTTGCTTTGGTCTGTAACTGAGAAGGAGGGTGTCCACACCTTGTGGAGAGGCAGACAGCAGTAAGAGAGATGGAAAGTGTGGACAGAGAGGCTACTCCGAGAAATGTTGGAGGGGGTAATTATTAAATTATTGAGGTTACTGAGTGACTAGAGATGGCAGCAGGTATGAAAAGCAGATTTGAATTTTGTTTCTTCTTTAACACTCAGACCTGGCCACCCATTTCCTCAGGGTGCTTGAGAGAGAGCCCACAGTTTTGCTGGAAGCTGGATTTCATTCTTGACTCCAGGGCTGTGGGGGGATCGTGTGTGTGAAGGAAGTCCCAGGCCTCAGTTTCCTAAATGAGACCAGCCTCTGGGGATGACGCAGAGGAGGAGGTAGGGGGCAAGGGTGGGGCCTCATGTGGAAACATTTCAGAGAGGAGGACTGGAGTGAGGCCAGGGAGTCTGGCCAACTGGGGAGATGAAGGTGGGAGGGGGTTCCCAACCCTCCATCCCCTCCCCAATTTCCCTTTCCTCCAACCCTCGTCCTGTACCTCAGCGGCTTGTAAACATGGCAGGAGGCCACATTGGCTGGGACACACAGACTTCTCTCTCTCTCTCTCTCTCTCTCTCTCTCTCTCTCTCCCTCTCCCTCTCTCCCTCCCTCTCTCACTTCCTCTCTCGCTCTCTCCCTCACTCCCTGTCTTCCTCTCCCTGTTGTTGCTGCCTCTGTTCAAGAGCAGATTGGAAAAGCTGACTAGGAGGAGTGAGGAGGCTCTGTGCCCAGGACTCTGCACCAACCAATATTGTGCTGTAGCTGGAACTCCACCCAAGCTCTCTCTCATCTCCCTGGGAAAGCAGAGGGCACTGTCAGAAGTGGGCCTGGAATGACTGATGGTCTGAAGGGAATTGAATGCCCTAGGAGAAACGGATTTTGGGCTGGAATAATTTGGTTCATTCATTTTTGAAGTGATAGTGAAGCAGCTTCTCCGTGCTGAGCTCCTTTGGTCTTGATCTCAATTTGGTCTTGATTCAATCATTTTTTTTCTTTCTTTTTAAACATTTTAATTAAAGTTTTATTGATTTTTTTGTTTTTATACATGTCATTTACAAGCAAATCATCTCTCCACCCAGAGAGCCTTCCCTTGTAATAAAGAAAAACAGTCAAGGAAAACCAAACCACGCAGTGACCACATCTGCTAGAAAATGCAACATTTTGTACTCATGGTCCCCCACCTCATCAAGGGACGTACAATTTATTCATCTCTTCTCTGGGGTCAAGACTGTTCATGTCAATGGGTGATTAAGTTATTTTAGAAAATCAGTAAAATTTCTTGGTCTGGCAGTGGTTTGAGTGGCTTCATCTGGTGGTTTTTTAAGGAGAACAAAAATAAGCATGGTTTGGTTTATGATTCTGTAAAAATGAATCCAGGTCACAGAATCAGGAGTTAGAAGGGATGGACCTCAGGCTATCTAGTTCAACATCTCACCTCTTTCAGGAATTCGGTTCTGCTTGAACTCTTTCAGTGACAGGGAGCTCACAATCCCACTATGCTTTCTGTTCCAATGTCAGACAGCTCCACGTGCTAAGGAGGTCTTCCTTATACTGAGACTACCTTCCTGTGACTTTCTTCCATGGCTCCTATTTGGTTCTGAGAGTCTGTCAGAAATCTGAAGGTAAACAGCTCCTGTTGCTCTAGCTGGTCCTCACATGGCTTGGTCTCCAGGACCCTCTCCATCCTAGTCAACAGCCTTGGCAATGCTCCTGTTTGTCAGCATCCTTCCCAGTACGAAAATGTGCCCAGTACTAAAAGTGATCCTCCGGATGTGGACCTTCCAGGGGAGAACACAGCACATTCATCTTCCTTGTTTTCTTCATGCAGTCTGAAATTGGGATTTTTTTTTTTTTACCATTTTGGGAGCTTCCAGCAAATTCATGTAGTTCAGGCTGTGGTGGACAGTTTGGGTCAAGTTCCTGGTTTAAGGTCTTGTGTTTCCTTCCTTGATGGAAAATACAACTAGGTAGGTGGTACAGTGGATAGGACATTGGACTTAGAACCAGAAAGACTTGAGTTCAAATCTTGTCTCGAACACTTAGTAGTAACTTCTAGTCACTTAATTGCCATCTACCATAATTTCCTCATCTGTAAAATGGGGGTTAATAATATCATTTACCTCCCAGAGTATTGTGAGGATAAGAATGAGATAACATATGTAAAGTGTGTTGCAAATTTGAAGGCACTATATGAAAGTTGCTGCTGATGGGAAGGAAAGGAGGTGCATGCTCATAAAGAGTGAGTCCCTTGAGAGAAGCAAAGTGAGGGAGACCTGTGTCCGGTCTTGCGCCTTCTCCTGGTGCCCCTCTGCCAATTGCAGAATCACGGATTTAGAGCTAGAAAAAAGGACCTTCCATCTAATTTTACAGATGAGGAGATTGAAACCCCAAAGGGGATAACGACTTCCCAAGGTTCCATAGGTAAGCAGTAGGGCTGTTATCCTCATTTTTTTTCTTTTACAGTTGAGGAAATTTAAGTAGAGGTTTAAGTGATTTGTCCACGTGGCTGGTGTCTGACCTCTAAAAGGACAGTCAAGCTGCTGACTGCACAGAACCATCACTTTCGACTAACTTGCTGTACAGTCTTTGGCAATTCACTTCAATTTTCTGTATCTATGAAAATAACGTAATGGAATAGACAAAGGAGCTCTGATTTTACCAGTAGTGGTGGTGGGAGTTCCTTGTCCCATATTACAACCCCTCTGTGATTTAGTAGGTAAATCCTAGAGTGTTTCCTGAGGCACACAGAGGGACCTGTTCCGGGACCATACAGCTAGGGAATGTTAGAGGCTGTATTTGGATTCAGATCTCCCTGACTCCAAACCCAGTATTCTCTCCACTGTATCTTACTGCCACTTTAAGAAAAAACAGAAAAGGTCGTTAGTTAATTAAATAATAACAAAATGGCGAGGTTGGGCTAGACTCATAATGTCAAAGACGTCGGAATTGGATAGGATCTTAAATGCCACCCATTAAACCCCCTCTGCCTTATAAACAAGGAAATGAATCTCTGGGATGTCTCTAGAGTCCCTTTTAGCTTGGCTAACATTCTATAATTCTGCTTTCCTGCCTGTCAAACTCTTTTCCCAACGTTATAAGAACGACATGACCTAGTTTTCTGATAACATGACCAATCTCCCTACTAACTCCTGGGTAACCCCCTTGCCCTCCCACCCCACCCCAGCTCTGGAACCTTGTCCCCTCTTCATCCCCCATCCATTTATCCTGGGAGGAGCTGGTGGGTGAACGGAGTGGGCTGAATCCAAAGGACTCTGCAGATGGGGTCTGCATAGGAACCTCCAGGACATTGTCTGGGCTCCATGGCAACAAAGAAATAAACACACCTCCAGATTCCAAGTTCCAATCTGATGTCATCCCCCTTCGACCTTCCCTGAACTCCAACTGCCATCTTATTTTCTAGACAGCTTGAACTGGAGAAGGTGGTGGTGGTGAGAGGGGCTTGGGCTCTGCCCAGGCCCTGCTGAATGGGCCAGAGGAGTATAGCTGAGACAGGCAGAATTTTGAGGAGGAGCGAAGGAGAAAGAGATAGGGAACTCTGGGAGGTGTGTGTGGGAGAAACCCTGTTCCCCTACATACCACAGACAAATCCAGCTGTCTGCTTGTTTGTTTAGGGTCTGACTCCAAGCTTTAGTCTTTGCTGACCTATTCCTACTACCTGCACCTCAGGCCCCTCACCATGGGGACCAAAAAACTGAAAAAACTGAAGAAAATCATCTTTTATGCTGAGCGTTCAAAGGAGAGTCTCTCATCAGGACCCTCGAGGCAGGAAGTTATGCAGACCCCAGTCCTTATGGCCCTGATGAAGAGTGAGTAGAGACCTCCATCCCCATTTAAAGAAGGTTTCAGGGACTTGGGGATTGCATCATTATAGGGGATGAGGCCATAACCCAAAGGAATGGAACTCTAATGGTAAATTCCAGGCACAGTGATGGGAGAAATATTGATGGAAAAGGTGGGAAGTGGAAGAGTGGGGTTGTCTTCCTGGTTCCTTTATCATATGTCACTGAGAGCTGCTTGCTTCACCAGTGGTGGGCAAAGATGTCCTTGTTCATTGTCTCTAGGAAGACAATGGTATATCAGATTCTGATGCATTGACTTTTCTCCTTCCCTTCTCCTCTCTCCCTGCTAGGTCCTGGGCCCGGGAGGTACCTCCTCCCATCCTGCACAGGCTACGTAGGCCATGATATCTCCATGCACAGAGCGCCAGCCTATACTTTCCATACCGGGCACTCAGAGAAGCGTGAGATTCTGGGGAAGAAGTAGAGATGGAGAATGGGAGCCCGGGGAGGCGGGGTGGAGAGGGCATGCTGCCGAGGACAAGCTGAAGCTACTTTCCCTTTCCAGACTTGGTCAAATCCTGTTGTCTGGGAAGAGAATGGGGCAGGGCAGTGTTGTAAACACTTTTGTAGGATGTGGATATGGAAATCGGGGCTTAGGGTATTTGTGGGGGCAGAGACTGCCCTTCAGTAATCCTGATCCTGGAAATATGGACTAATGCCCAATAAATTGGAGGTAATATACTCCACTGGAAAAGTTGGAGTCAAAGGACCTGGGTTCACATTCTGACTGATACTTCCCATCCATGTAACTGTGGGCAAGTCACTTGACCTTTCTCTGCCTTAATTTTCTTAACTTAAAATGAAGGAGTTGGATTAGATGACATTTATGGATCTCTTTCAGTTCCAAAGGTATGATTTCAGGGTGCTCTGAGCTTCGTTTTCTCCAGACTGGGAAGGTCTCATCATTTAAGTCTACTCAGAGACTGGTAGGATTAAACTTGCCACCTCATCCTCATGGACCAGGCTTTCTGAATGTTGTTCCCCCAATCCCACCCCAGTCCCTAAGACCAGTCTGCGGCCTTTTACACTAGCCTCGGACACAGTAATGGAACTTGCCTTTAATAGATTTCATGGCAGGAGCTCTGAGCTGAATGAGTCATGAAGGTGCCTGAATGCACTGTTATCTCAACATGTCACTGTGTCTTTGAGAAGGTCACTGACTAAATTCTACCTCCTATAGAGGGATTAAAACAGGGCTGGGGCTCTGTAAATGAAGCCTCACTTAGGATCATGATTTGCTGGGTTACTATTTGCTTACAGATGCGTTTCTATGAATCTCTAATTTCTTTCAAATTAGGTCTCCGCTAATCTGGCTCAGTTCACATTTCTTAGCAGTGTATTCCCAGAGGCCTTTTGGTCCTACCATCTCTCTTTAGCAAGACATAGAACTATGGAAGAACTCAAACCAAGATCAGTGACTCCTTGTGGTGGCTAATCCTTCCAGGAAAGGTTCTTGACACAGCCTTGGTCCCTGGAAGGTTTTATTGTTACCCCCATATGCCTCCCAATTGCCAGCCCTAAAGCCCACAGATCTAAAGACACTTGAGAAGGGAAATGCTGCTGTGGGGCAGGGGGATGGGCTCCATGATCCTCTCCAGGCCATGTCTTAATGTCCTCATTGCAATGCTCATGGATGTCCCAGTGCTAATGCTATAGTGTCAGAGGGAGTTACCACTGTGGGTCCCAACCCTAGGACTTGGGTCTGATGCATATGCTGTTCTTCCATCCACTCCGCAGGGATTTCTGACTCGTGCAGTCCTGGGCCTTGCCATTACTATGACTCCAGGCTCACCCGCTTTGGAGTGTCGAGTTGCCCCCAGGTTCCAATGGAAGAGCGGATAGCGAACTTACGTAAGATGGGGAAAGGGTACGGTGCTGGGCTGTCACGGGGGATTGGAAGTTGTGGGCTTGTGAAGCTTCCTGTTGAGGTTTTTTAAAATGGAGAGGATTAGAGGGACCTTGAGTTACCACCCTGGATATGTATCAACGGTAGGGGAAGTCTGATTCCTCTCCTTTGGACGGAAGAGGAGAAATGGGGCAGCCATTTGGTGGGGGAGAGAGAAGTGAAGGAAGAGGGGGAGAAGGGAGAGGACCAGAGGCTGTGTTGAGCCAAAATTCACCAGGATTATCAAATGCAGTGGAGATGTCAGAAGGCAGAAACCAGAATCAAAGCAATAGTCTATGAAGCTGTGGAAGGTAGCACAGAGCTGGGGTTAACAGGTTACAGAGAGGAGCAGCAAACATCTGGGAAATGCTATTTTATCTTCAGTAACTTCTTTGCCTGAGAAGGTGCTCCTTTGGGGAGATGGCTCGCTTGGCACCCGCTTCTTTCTTGTCTTATTGCACCAACAACTCCATGGGCTCTAACACAGCCCCCTCTGCACTCTGCTGCACACACATTTCTGTGGACATATCATCAAATCATGAGGAGCCAGAAATGGTCTGGGGATGCTCTTGGGTAGTGGTGCCATGGGCAGCATATTGGGCATCTTCCCTCCTTAATCTGCTGCATCTGTGCTGATGCGGGCCTAGGACTCTAGAGACACGATCTGGGTTTGTGCACAGATCTTCCGAAGCCCGTGTCCCAGTATCTATGAATCAATGCCACATGGACACCCCAGTGCTGATACCACAGTGTCAATGCAATGACATTGTGGACTCGATGTGTTCAGGATTCCCTCTCTCAGTATACAGATGGGGAGGAGGATTCATTAAAGTACCTACTACGTGCCAGGCGCTGTGCTAAGTGCTTTACAGATGTCATCTCGTTAGACCCTCACAACAATAGTGATATTCTTATTCCCATCTTTGCAGTTGGAGAAACTGAGGCAGAGTACAGTTAAATGCATTGCCCAGGGTCACACAGCTAGTTAGTGTCTGCGGCTTGATTTGAACTCAAATCTTCCCTATTGATAGCCCAGCGTTCTATCCATTGCACCTCTTAGGTGCTACTGCCTCCTGAGGCATCTGCCAATGCCTTCTCCCCACACATTTCCATGATCTTGGGCAGCACATTTCTCATCTGGCAGTCCATGGCACAGGGAGGAGAGGAACAAGGGCTGTGACCAGGAAACTGAGGGGAGCATTCAGGCAGAAAGGGGTGTATGGATGGGGGCTTGGAGACTGTGCTATGAATCGTGTTTGGAGGACAGACCTGAATAGGTTGGGATTGGGAGGAGAGGATTCTCTTCCTCTGGTGATAGGGGTGTGCCCATCGGTTCCTAGGTGGGGAGACATAGGAGGGAGCTGCTTCTAGCCTGGGCTCCTGCTTCCCACCATTCCTCCTGTTTCACCACCTTCTACACCTTTCCCCTGCTTTGGACATCCCAGGAGCTTTGGAAATCCCAGGTGCTTTGGAAACAGCTGTTAGCACCCCACCCAGGGAGCTTGGCAGTAATAATACAAAAACTGTTGGTGTGTCTGTGATACTGCCCGATAGGATTTTGTGGTTGCAATGAGATGACATGCCAGGAGGGAAGCACGGGCTGATCCACCAAGATGTTAGGTGTAGATCACTCCTGGAAACCCTTATCAAAGAGCACGAGTCTGTCTTGATTCCCCAGGGATCTTATCCATCTTTGACCATCTTGTCACACTGATATGGGCACGTTAACTTCTAAGGATGGTCTGTAATGACCTAAAGCTGACAGTAAAGAATTAACAGTGTGTCTGATTGTGCAATATTTTCCCACTGGAATAACAAATCCTGGGTGATAGAGATGTCAGAATTATACAGTTAGGATTCTATAAACCTTGATTGATGACTCCCATGACCTATGATAACATAAGCATGACTGGGAGAATAGAAAAGGGTTTGGAAAGTGTTATCAATGATGCAACTATCTTGACAGTCACTGGGACACAGCGTCATCATTGCCCAAGACCTTTGATGTGAATTGGATATCCATCAACTGGGCAGCATAGACCATTGCTAAAGCTACTCAATGCAACAGAAGGGGAACCCACAGACACAGAGAGAAAGCCACCCAGGAAACCAGGCTCCCCGGAGTCCCACAGAGGCCTTGTCTGGCTCTTTCACTTCTTCCTGACATAGCAGCCAACTCAGCAGTGTGAGAGCCAATTTGGGAACACTGGTTCACTATTTTGAACTCTCTCTACTTGTATATATTGGCTAGAGTCAACCTAAGAAGCAGAGACTAGTATCCTTGTCCAGGTTGTTGGCACTAGAAGCTGACTTTCTGGGCCACAGATAATTGCCCTGGTTTCATCTTTTTTTCTGAGTCTTGGTCTCCCTATCTTGCCTAGGTTTGAAGCTCAATGGCCATACACAGGTTTGGCAAGGAAGCTTTAACCTGATCCATTATTCTGACCTGGGCTGTTTCACCCCTCCTTGGGTAGTCTGGTAGCCCTTCACACTCAGGGACTCACCAGACTTAGTGTGGAGATCCAATCATCTTTAGGCCTGTGGCAGCTCAGGACCCCAGAACTCAATCAATCCATTGGCCTTGGCATCTGTTCCTCCTCCATTTCTCCCCAGGGATTATAGGCAAGGAGCACCACTGCAGACCTCTGACTTCCTTATGGTCTTAACTATCTTGGTACAATGAAACCAGTCTTCTCTTCTTCTATAAGTTGAGAAAGGCTAGTTCAGGTTGCACAAAGATTACCAGGAGCAACTCTATGATTTATAAGTATTTATGACTGAGAGGACATCTAAGAGAATGGTAGTGTATATATATTTCTGTTTGTATATGTATATATGTATATGTATACACACATATGTATATATACATACATATATGTGTCTGTATGTGTATAGTTGTTCTGGTTAGCCCCAGAGGGAAGAACCAGGGCCAGTGATGGAAGCGGTGAAAAGGCCAATGGAGTCTTGAGCTGGCTCCCAGGGGAATGGATCAGCTTGAGAGAATATCAGGTTGCCCTCACTGGAGGTCTTTAAGCCAAGGCTGTGGCCACTTGTCAAGTCTGTTGGGGCTAGGATTCTTTCTCGGGATTGTTGAGATTCTTTCCAACAGTCTGTGATTCCGTTCTTTCTTATGGAGGAAGGGAGATCCCCAGTTGGGGAGTTATTAGCATTTCAAAGTAGGAGTTTCTGAGTTCTTGGATCCCTACACCTGAGGCACATGGCACAATCAAAGGCTGTGTTGAGAAAGAGTCGGGAAGTTATTGGTTGTTTGCACCTCAAATTTTGTCAGCCAAGGGCTACTTTGATCTGAGAGGAGGCTATCTACGGGTAGATATATCTTGAGATCTGACTAAGGAACCCCAGAGCTGCCAAGCAGGACATTTGGTCTTCAGAGGTCTGGCAGGAACGATAGACACCGTAGTCCATTTGAGAAATTGATGGGAGGAGAAGAGGAAGCGCTGGACTCAAGACCAAGAACCTAGAGATGAGATAGGGGAAGGACAGGCTAGTCCAGAGCCCAGACTGGTGGCAGCCTGGAGGAGATCTCATTCCCCTGGGGGGAGAGATCATCAGTTTATCTTCATGGTCTCTGTTTCCCTTACATATGGCCTTGGATCTTCTTTGTCAGGCTAGCGATGAGTAGGTTTACCCCGATGGGTAACACCTCAGTTAAGCCAACGGGAAAGAGGGTCTGCCAGGAAGGAGCTAGGAAGCCCTCTCAGATTGAGGTCCATTAGATGAGGATTAGGGACTGAAGCGGACAGTGAAGGATCAAGTGTCCTGTCATGATAACTCTTCTGGTAAAAGTCAATGTATGGGTTCTGGGGCCTGTCCACATGGACTTCAGAAGATTGTGTAGTTTAACAGCAGGTTTGGAGATTTGAGAGTGTCTCTTGGGGGAAATACATCCTTGAATGAATGGTTGAATGGATATACTGGAAGGTCCCAACTTGAGAAATAGAGTTTGGTGGGTTAGGAGGCCATTCTCCTACCATGGCAGTCAGATATATGGGACAGGCAGTTGTAACGGTCATGGTGCAGCCATACCCAGGATGACTGCTAGTGTGAGTTCTGTTATCTGCTTTACTAAGGAAAGAGAGCTGTTTCAGGGGATCAACAATATTTTTAATTACATAAAATATAAACAAAGAATAACATACAGCAGAGAAATAAAGACCAACAGACATGGTTCTACTGCCTGAATCAAAGCTTTTACATCCACCACTGAATCGAGAGAGCCTTTACCTCTGATGAATTGGGGAGTTCTGAACATATGGCCCCTCAGAGTCTTGATCAGGCAATCACAATGTTTTTCTCATAAGTGGGCCCCCAAAGCAAAACCTCACCTCTCACAATAAATACTCTTTCAGCTAATAGGCTCAGAGCCAGAAGGCATCACAACCAGACTCATTGCTTAATTAGCTTATTAACAAAAGGTGTGCAAGCCTCCCTATAAGCAAGCAAGCTTCCCTTAATGAGCTCCACGTGAGGCCTATTGATGGGCAGGGAAGATCTTATTAACTTATTATTATATCTTATTATCTTATTAACCTTACAGTAGTATGTACAAGGTGGTCATCACTAGGCTGTTTGCACTAGCATGGCCACTTTATCAAGTGAGGCTGCCGCCAATTCAGCTTGGCCAAACAGGAGTCACCCAAGGAAGACACATGGAAGTCCCTTCTCGAATACAATCACCTTGCTACTGGGAGGAAAGGGAATGGAAACCACCTTGATTTATTTCTTTACAGGGAAGGACAGATCACTTGGCTCTACAGTGTGATTGAGACTGTCTCCCCGACCTCCAGCTGGTACCTTGACAGGTTTTGTACTAAGTATGCTCAAAGGCATGGTGCTGAGGGAGTGAATTCAGGAGAATTTACCTGTGGAATATTTTCATCTGACCCTGATGATGAGATTTGTGCCTGAAGGGAGGGAGAGATGCACCATTGCACTGGGGCTAGAATGAAATTATGGTCCATAGCCATTCCCCGCTTCTTCTAACTTCTGACATTTTAGGAGGAGATCAGGGTGGGAAGGATATAAATTTGTACCAAATTGGGTTTGTGGGAGTCCTCTAACTTCATCTGAATCATGCTTCAGCCAGTAGAAGATGGCTCTTCTACAAACATTGTGGGCACGATGAATGCTGGGGTATTGGTGAATGCCTCAGCAATACTTCAGCATTCAATTGATAATGTCCTTGCAGAATTCCTGGATCAAACTGTACAACATTTTAGGATGATACCCTTCCTGTCTCATATCAGAAATAGGAATATGTACCATGGGTGTAAGAAGTAATAGCCTGCCTACTTCATCATGGCTTGTAATGCAAATCAGAGAAGTGTGCATTCTATCAGAAACAGGTGATATTTTGGAAATTCATCCTAAGGACAGAAGACCTAGATCTAAGCATTCACCACTGGAGGTCAAGAATTTACAGCACACACAGCGAGTAGAGTACCAGCCCTGGAGTCAGGAGGACTTGAGTTCAAATCCGGCTTCAGACACTTGACACATGTACTAACTGTGTGACCTTGGGCAAGTCACTTAACCCCAATTGCCCTGCCCCCTCCCAAAAAGGATTTACAGCACATTGGAGGTGCTGTCAACTTTTACTATGCATTTGTTTCTAGGTTCTCAATGATTGATGAGGTTAGTACAATCAGGGAGTCAGTGAAATTCAGCTGTGGGGCCCCTGCGCCAGTCATTCTAAGAAGACACCACATCTTTCCTGTTCTGAGGCTGTCTATAGGCAGAGAGAGCCAGGACCTTTGTTATCCAACATTCGTTGCAGGGCAGATTCTGTTGACACATGTTGAGAGCATGAGAAGTGAGATTTATTCATGGTATAGTAGCATGGTTTCATAGATTATCATGCACCAGGGAGGTTTTCTTTTATGTCTATGTTTATGTTCCCCTGTATTGTTTTCATTTCTGATTATGTTTTGTGTAATGGGTCATGTAAATAGCCTGTCTGAGGTTTGGAGCTCAGAGAATATTGGACGGTTTGGTCAGCGATGATTCTGACATAAGGACTCCCATAGCTATGCTCCTGACAGTGCTTGCTGACCTCGTTCCTATTCTCTGGCATGTCTGTACCAGAGGTTATGGGACATTGAGGAACAGAAACTCTATTTTTTTTTCTTTTTGAGAGGGGAAGGTAAGGCAATTAGGGTTAAGTGACCTGCCCAAAGTCACACAGCTAGTAAGTGTGGAGACAGAAACTCTTAATGGGGAACTGAATAGGAAAAGGCATTGAAGGAGGCACTTCTGAAAGCCCAGCAGCCATGATCACCTAAATCCTTCAGGTTTGTATTTTGTAGAAACCAATAACTACATCAGCCTAGCCTTTGGTCTCCAAAGGCCTGACAAGAAATAATAGATGTGATAGTAGTCTGTTTGAGAGATTGGTGGGAGGAGAAGAGGGAGAGGACTTGAGACCAAGAATGTGACATTGATGTGTCAGGGAGAGAGGAAGGACTAAATTGGGAACCTCCTGTAACTCTTCTTAATTAATGCTGGTGGAGAGAAATCATTGTGCTAGGCTAAGCAGGGAACAGTTGGTGATCAAACTTGCCCTGGGAGAACTGACAGTACTACTTAGAGGGGATACAGTCACGTTCAGGAGTGTGCTGGAGCTACCTCTAACCAGCTCTCTAGAATCTTGTTAACCTCTCATTGGGGTAATTTGTACCTTGGAAACTGAGAAATACTACAAATCAAGGCTTGAGTTTTTGTCTTGTTGATTATCTTAGACTTAAAGTGATGGAGAAAATGTTAATTCAGATTAAACTTTAAAAGTGGAGCCAGTTGTTAAACATTTATTAGCATATCCCCGGTTATGGTCATTACCGATCTCAATGATTCAGTTTGTTTGAAGCAGGCTTGTGTTCCTTTGGGGTCCCATGCTCAGGGGATGCTCCTGTTTTTGAGATTTTTCTTCGAGGGGATCTTTGTGCTTAGAATAAAAATATGTTGGCTTTATTTAGTGGTTTGTATACTGGCAAAGGAGGGACAGCTGTGCAGCTGAGCCTCCTGGGTGTGTAGAAGGAGTTTTGGTAAATAATATAGAGTGAGGAGAATAAGTCCGTGTGAATGAGAGTTGTTTGGGGGCTTAGAGCCTTGTTCCATTGAGATGAAAAAATTAGTACATATGAAGGCTTGGGGTTGGAAGCTCAAATGGTCCACAGAGATGCAGGGTGAGTTTAAGGGCATGCAGTGGTTTGTTTTTCTCTGTTGCAGGTTCTATTATGATACCAGCATTGTTGAGTAGTGATAAGAAAGCATGCGTTAGGGACTAACTAAGACAGTGGAGTAGCAGGAAGGAGCAGAGCCAAGTTCTATGCACATAACCATTTCAGATAGATCTTGAAAATTACACCAGATTTAGATTACACTAGGCTGTGATTGAGAAATATAACAGAAAAAAAACAAAGTGAGTCATTTTTTGCCTCTGTTTTTTTGTGTTCTTCTTCATGTTGGTTAGCTGTTTCCTGGCTTTACAATAAATTTCTGCTTTTGGGGCTCAGGGCTCTCTGTCCCAGCTTTCTTATTCTGGGGATTGTGAGTCTAGTTGTTAGCTTTGTGAATTATATAGCCTTCAGTTTCCTGAGGTGTGGGGGAGAAGTCTGGCTCCCTGATGTCTCTTTCTCTAGGGTTGCTCTCCAGCACGGTTGCTCTCCAGCACTGTTGCTCTTCAGCAATGGTCTCAGCTCTTTATTGTTTGAGCTGGTGTGGGTACTTTCCCTAGGGGAGCAAGATTACGTCTGGGCTCCTGGTGTTGACCCCTGCTGCCTCTGCCCCTCTGGGATTAATGAACTTCTACTATTTGGCCACTGAAGCCCCACTTCTATCTCCTCTGTTCCAGCATTGTTTGTTTCCGAGGAATTCTCTGGGTGAGGAGGGGAGGGATTAGAGCCGTTTACCTGGACATTATGTCTCCCAGAAGTTCAAGAAGCCGTGTTTCATACCTTTGGGCTGCAAGCCTCAGGAGTTGGTGTTTCACAACTGGTGGCCTTGCGCTGCCTCTCCGACTGCTGTCCTGTGTTGGGAGGCCTGGGGATCTCCGCCGGTTTTGGGAGCTCAGCTTTCTCCCATCCTGTCTCCCACGTGGGTTTCCCAGCCGGCCGCTTCTGCTTTGGTGCCCCCTGGGGCAGCTTCGCATGCCGAGCACTCTCCAAGCTTACAGATTCGTTCCTTCGGCCTTTCAGACTCTCCTGGCTCGGAAATTTGCCCCACTCAGACTGCTCACGGTTTCTAACTCTCTCAAATCTGCTCAAATTCACTTTTTTATAGGAATCTGACAGACCTTGTGAGAGAGCTCTGGTAAGACACTATTTTCATGTGGCCATCTTGACTCCGCCCCCTGAGTCATTTTTTTCTAGCCCAGGTCAGCATAGGGAGACACAAAAGAGTTCTGTAGACACTAAAAATGGGGTCTAGCCAGGAGTGGCATTGAGGAGCAGTCCAGTACAGAGACTGAAAGAGGACTGAGGCTGTGTGCCCCAGATCTGGAATAAAGGGGCTTGACCTTACAGGGAGCAGGAACAGATACCAAATGGCAGCTGCCATTTACTGCCCAGTCCTGGGTCATAGATCCAGTGTAGACTGATTAGGGGACTTTTGCTGAGGGGTGAAAATTGATAAATGAAATAGTCATGGGCTTTTGACTGAGGTAGGAGCAAGTACAGAAGGGAACAGAAGCTGTATGACTCTGATTCCAGGGCAGTGCAGGGTCTCAGATCTAGCCCTTAGTCCAATCTGAATCCTGCAGCAGAATAACCAGGTCAAAAAGCCTGAATCATAGGGGAGCCTTCTGTTCTGTCACTTTGAACATGCAGAACTTTCCAGTTGGATGATGGAGTATGGAAGCAGTCTACTGGATTTCCAAACAGGGGCAAGTCTGCAGTTGTATTGTTCAGATCCAAAATCCAGGCCAGGAACTTGCAGAGCTCATACCAGGAGGGCAGTGCACTGAAAGCTTGCAGGTCCCCAGCCTGAGCTTTTCCTGAGATTCTAGAATAATACAACATTCATTACCCAGAGAAAGTAGCAGGAGCCAAGAGGACACAAAATAGAACAGCCCAGTCTTTACCTCCAGAAGGGCTCTGGTTCTCATACAAAGTCTGAAGTCAAAAAATAAGGCTGAAAAGAAGCCATCATAATGTCTTGAGTGCGGGTCATCTTGGAGTGAGATTAGAACAACCTGACGGGCCGGCATTATTGGCAGCTGGATTGGATATGTGATGAGGGGTGTGCTTGTGTGTGAACATGATTGGAACTGGTAACACGAAGACTCAAATTCTTCTGCATTTAGCAATGACCCATAAAGCCCTATTGCCATCCAGGCCTAAATTCTGTGACAGCTTTGACCTAGTCTCATATGTGCCACTGATTCCTTGCCTGAAATTGCCTACAATATCTATAAGAGTCTTGTTCTTGAAGGAGTAAACCTCCTCGCAGAGGTTGTTTCCAATTAGAGGTTTTATTTCACAGCTGAGGAAGGCCCTCTAGATTCTGTTAGAAGTGTAGGTGTTCCTTACAACAATCTGCCACTTAATAGGCTGGGGGACATGTGGAGAAAGCAAATGTGGAGGAGGTCTGGCTTTGTTGTTTTTCTATGGCACACTTGCGACAGAACTTGATGTATACTTATCTGATAGGTTTTTTTTTGAAGAAGGATATCATTCTCCTTGCCCCAGGGAAGTTCTCATTCTAGGTGGGCCTCAGGGGATAGCCCATACCTTTTTTTGTCAATGTTCTGAAGCCCTAGTGACTGCCTGCCTTGGCATAGGAGACATGCACATTCTATGGCCCCAAATCCAGAGCACTCTGCTGTGATCTTGAGACTGGAGAAAACAGCAAGGAAATGGGTAAAGAATAAAGATGCCCTTCCTGGACCCTGGAGGTCAGGTCCACATCCATGTTTCAGTATGGAGACCCTCACGAGGTCTGGACAATAGGTCCTTAGGCTCATTGATGATCATTTAAGCATTGAAAAGTCTTCACTGTTTCACATCTTCCTGCCTTAAGTCAATCTTTGTATGACAACAAGAATGACAAGCTCCCATTTGTGTGGGGTTGCATGAAGAATTAGGAGGTCCCTCATGTCTTGGATTGTAGATAATATCTTTACTTCAATGCAAGGAGGGTTAGTGTTTCATGTATTAACACTAGGAGGTATGGCTTGAAGTGGCTATTGCACATTCAGGCTGCCCCAGCTTGGTCATTGGGCATCTCTAAATGAGGTAGCCATTTCAGTAGCCAGTCAAATTACTGAGCAGGGCTCAAAATTTGGGCTGTTACAATCTTTCCTTCTTGGTGCCTTCATGAAATGCCAGTTCCCCAATGCCTAGGTTTTTCTGAGGGCTTTCCTCAGCTATCAAACTGGGACATGAACATAATTACTCATGAATAATCTCATGGCTTAGGCTCTTTTCCACTGAGATTCAAATCTCCTCCCCCGCTTTGCATGGTTACTCATTCACATTTAGTTTAAATGGACTCTGTCACAGTGAGGAAGAAATCAATAGTATCAGCTTTAAAACTTCGGAGAAGTGGGTCTGGAAGGTCTGAAACCTCAAGTTCTCCTGCCCAGATTTCTGCCTGTGTTGTTCTTCAGACATTACCAAGATCTCTTCCTTTACCTCCACTCTTCCTTTCCCTCGACAAGGAGTTTTTGTCTTAAAGATAAAAGGTGTGGGGTGGTCTCTTTCTGACCATCATCTGATCCTGATTGCCACTTGATGCCATCTTAAGTTCTTCAGGGTCCTTTTAGCTACCAGACAGATGAAGTCACTGATCTTTCATAGATGGTCACTGGAGGTGAGATGGCCAGGCGCCACCTCAGTGTGCTCCCTTACTGGTCGTTGGCATCTCTCTGGTGTCCTCCTCCAAAGCCCAATGATTCTCTTTTTCAATGTCTCCCACATAGGGATGTCTTAGAATGATCTCAGGAACTGTCCAAGGAATGCTAAGATTAGCCAAGAAGTCGATAAAGGCTCTAATTTAGCTGAGACCCTTAGCGCTCCTCTGTGCATTCCTTACCTCTGTGTTTGGCTGATCACCCTGCCTTCTGGGAGTGGCTAGAGGGGTGGGGACTGTGGCTTTGGTCATATAATCCTCAGGGATCATGTCAATCTGTGGCAGTGGCCATGCCAGTCTATCCCCCTAGAGCCAGGCATGTTACACCTGGGGAAGGGTTTGAGATGACCTGTACATCAGGGCCAGCAAACGGCTGTGTGTCCAGCTGAGGCTGCACTTCCCTCCTGAGAAGGCTGCCCTCCTGGGAACTGGGGACGTGAACAAACAAACTGGGAATCCACTCGTAAATGTTCCCATCTCAGACCCTATTGCTAACCTTGCCTGAATGATGTCCCCTTTGACTTCTAGGTTTGTGGTCTACACCAGCGCCCCCTACATACTTCTGGGAGAAAGTTCATCCCCCTGGGGAGCGCCGGTCACCTCAGTACACTATAGGCTACCGCTGTCCATATCGTGTCTCTGATCCTAACCCAGCCCCTAACCATTACCCCCAGCCCCGACGGCTGGGGTATGGCACCCCTGTCAACCATTCTGCCCCATGTTATAGCTTTGCTTCCACTTCAGACCCATGGCGTTTCAACAAGGATATCCACAAAAGCCCTGGTCCAGCTGTGCACACCAGGCCTGAGCCATCAGTTTACCAGAATCGGAGCCCCATCCACTCCATGGGCAAGCTCTTTGGGTACCCCCGTGACAAGGCAAACTACCCAGGTCCTGGTTCCCATGAGGTACAAACGGTCACCATTCATAAGCCACAGGCACCTTCCTTCTCCATGGGCGTCAAACATTCACCTCACCTCACTCCACTAATTGTGGATGTGAAGGACTGATCCTGCCCTCTAAACCTCTTCCCCCCCCCACCCTGAATCCCCCTCCGCCTCATGATTATAGGGCAGGAGTAGAAGGGGCCTGCTTAGATTCTTTTCTCAGAATAATTTTGTAGCCTTTCTTCAAGCCAGTCTGTGCCTGGTGCCAGTTTATTGCTGGGCATCTCTCAAGTTGTAGCCCCTGCCAAATAACCCCCTTCAGTTAGGCTAAGAGGAATCTTCTTTCCCCCCAGAATGTATGTATTTTTTTTCCTTAAATAAAACTGACCTTGGGACAGTGGCAGAAATGGTCACATTTGAGTGCCTAGGACATAGAAGAGCCTCAATAAAGATTAGCTGAATGAATGAACGAATAGAGGAATGAAAGGGTGAATAAATGAGCAAGTGAGTGAATGTGTAAGTGAGTGAATGAATGGAGTAGATGAGTGAATGGATTTGACTAAGGCCAAGGATTTCATGCCAGGGTTCCATACCTGATGATCACTGTCTTTCTCCTTCTTGTGACTCCCCTCTCATTGATTATATTGGTCTGGAACCAATCTAACTGGGCGCTTATTGACAGCCTGAGATGAAAGTGCATGTTGGGCACCCAGGCCAGAATTACAGGGCCCCATGTGGGCCTTTGCAGAAGTGTGTGTATTTGTAGAGGTTTGTGTATGTGCACACACAGCAGCAGGGAGTACACGGGTGCATGCATGTGCAGTGTATTAAGTGTGGGTCTGCACCTGTGTATGTGTCTAGGGCTAGCTTGGGGCAAAATTGTGAAGTCCCACCCTTGTCTTCTTGCTTTGAATCCCCTCTATTTTCCCTTAAGGGCCTCTTGTCTGAAAAAAAAGTATCTGACAAGCTTCTTCCCCTTTACCCAGGTCTTGGTTTCCATGATGACATTCATCACAGGAACAGGTGTTGGGATCAGGGAGTCTGGAGAGGACAGGGCTGATCCAAAAGGAAGAAAATTCCAAGGGGGGGGGCATGGACAGTGGGATTATCAGAAGAGGTAGCTGGTGCATGTGTAGTGGGGCATTTGGGGGCTTCCTAAGGCTCTTTCACAGGGTTTCTTCGGGGCCAGCCTTGCCCATCCTACCATGACTTTCCTCAACACATACAACTGTCCTTGGCCTCATGTGCTAGGCTGGCAAACTTGACTAGTGCTGCAAGAACCAGGGCCTAGCGCTGTCTATGAGAATGACCAGGTGTGCCAATGTTTTTCCCAAGAAGTGGTAGCTTCACCCTTCCCTTCATGACAGTGCCATGATGGATCCCAAAGCCCATTGTTAGGGGACTCTTCTCATTGGTGGAAATCAATGCCCTGCACATGGGCGAGGGGTGGGGTGGAGTTGGAGAGATGCGAGATTCAGTCTCTTCACTTTCTCTGAGTTTCTTCAGTCTCTTCAGGGGTTGGCAGTTGCTTTGGGTATTTCTGGCTTCCAGCTTCAAGAGAGAAGATGGACAATTTCAATCCCACTTCAGGTTGCTTGATGGAAGAATGAGACTGGGAAGAAGTCGACATGAAAGAAGCCAGGAGTCTCCATCATGTCCTTACCCCCAGCTTGCTACATTGAGACTTGGGGAAATTTTCCCTTGGGTGGGATCTGGGACCCTATTGGTTGAGCTGAGTCACCTTGTTCTCAACAAGACAGTTTCTTCACTCTATTGTCTGGCGTGCATTCTACATTACCTTTCTCTGATTTCTTTGATAAATGCGTTTCTTTGTTACTTGCTATGTATTTGGTGGGAAGGGAGTCCTCCTTTCCCCATGAATGAAGAATAATCAGGAATTTAGAGTGAACCCCAAAATCACATCCTCTAGGCAAATAATATTTAAGAGAGAAGATAGATATAATTCTAACTGGCGAATCCCTCTTTCTGATGAGAGCAAAGTGGTCAAGTTTCTGGCTCCAATGCCCTGCTTGTCCTGGCAAGAAATAAAGTCTCCCTTAGAGAAGAGGTGGGATGGGGGGAGAGAGAAGAGACTGGGGATGTCTATTATTGCTTCCCTGTGAGCCATACACGAATTCCCATGCTACACCTGTATGGAGAGCCTCACCAGTTCCTTCCACTTCTGTTTCTCCCCCTTCTGTTTCTCCCCCTTTCTTCCCCTCCCCCCACCCCTTTCCTTTTCCTCTGAGCCAGAGTCAGAAATACCTGAGTTCAAATCTAGCCTCAAACCTTCACTAACTGTGTGACCCTGGGCAAGTCACTTAATTGCTGCCTGCCTCAGTTTCCTCACCTGCAAAATGGGGATAATAACACCTACTCCTGGGGTTAATAGGAGCACCAAATGAGGCAATATTGGTAAAGTGCATGCTCAGCACAGTCCCTGGCATGTAGCAGTCACTTAATAAATGCTAATTCCCTTCTCCTTTCTTGCAGGTTTTTTTCCCCCTCCTGTTTCTGCTTATCTCTTACCCTCTCACTCATTCACTTGTCTCTCTTTCTCTGGATCTCTATCTTTGTCTCTTGAATTTTATTTTTCTCTGACTTTATTTCACTCCCTTCTGTGTCTTGTTCTCTCTTTTTCTCTGTCTGTCTCTGTCTCTCCCCCTCATTTCCAGTCTCCTTTCTGTCTTTGTGTCTCTTTCCCTTTCTCATTTTCACTCCTCTCTCCTGTCTCTACCACTCTTTCTTTTTCTCTTTCCATTTACTGTCCCTGTCTTTGACACTGTCCTTCCCTCCTTCTGGGGGGTGGCAGGAACCTGAGAAGAGAGAATGTCTGTGGGAAGAAGGGACCTTGATATCTCTGCTTAGGGTCTGAGGAAGGACCAATATTTGAATTTACGTGAAAGATTAGGAATCTGATCCCAATCATGGTCGCTTCCCCCTACCACTGGTTGGTATGGGAAGCAGAGAGCTACAGGAAATTGAATTAGTCAGCTGTGTGACCTTGAATATGTCACTTCCCTTCCTGTGGGCCCCAGTTTTCCCATTTGTAAATTAGGTTATTGGACTAGATAGACATTACATGTTCTTGAAACGCTGACTTTTTAAAATTCAATTTTATTTGCAGTTCTAAATTCTATCCCTTTCTTCTCTTCTTCCCCAACTCATCCAGAAGGCAAGAAAAATAAAAATCAGTACAAATATGTATAGACATGCAAAATAAATTTCCTCATTAGTCATGTTCCAAGAAAAAGTAATAGAAGAAAATATGCTTCAATCTGTACACTGAGTCTTATCAACTCTCTTTCTGGAGGTGGAAAACATATTTCTTCCTGAGTATTGGAATTGTGGTTGGTACTAAGTTTTTCAAGGTTGATTATGTTTATAATATTGCTGTTACTGTATAAACTGTTCTTCTGGTTCTGCTTACTTTAATCTGCATCTGTTCATACAAGTCTTTCCAGGCTTTTTTGAAACCATCCCTTCATAATTTCTTATTATACAATAACATTCCCATCACATTTATATTCCATAATTTGTTCAATCATCCCCCAATTGATAGGCATCCCCTCAGATTCCAATTCTTTGCCATCACAAAAAGAGTTGCTAGAAATATTTTTGTACACATGGCTCCCTTTCCTCTTTGACCTCTTTGGAGTTTAGGCCTAGTAGAGGTATTATTTGGTCAAAGGGTATATATAGTTTAATAACTTTTAGGGCACAGTTCCAGATTTCTTTCCTTTATGGTTAGACTGGTTCACTGCTCCACCAACAGTGCTTCATTGTACCTATGTTCCTCCAATTCCTCTAGCATCTGTCTTTTTCCTTTTTTGTCATCTTAGTCAATCTGATGGATGTCAAGTGGTACCTCAGAGTTATTTTAATTAGTATTTCTCTAATTATTAGTGATTTAGAGAATTTTTTTCATTTGGCTTTTGATAGCTTTGTTTTCTTCCTCTTTAAACTGCCAATTCATATCCTTTGACCATCCAATTGACTGGGGAATGACTCTTATGCTTGTAAATTTAACTTAGTTCCCTATATTTCAGAGATAAAAGCTTTATCAGAGAAACTTTTTGCAAAAATTCCATCCTCTGCTCTGTTTTTCTTTCAGTTTTAGCTGCATTGGTTTTGTTTGTACAAAATCTTTAAAACAATTGTTTTAATAAAAAATTATCCATTTTATTATCCATGTGAACCTTCCTATTTCTTGTCTGGTCATGAACTGTAACCTGCATAGTCCTGACAGATAATTTTTTTCTATGCTCCACTAATTTGCATATGATATTATTGTTTATGTCTAGTTTATGTATCCCTTTTGAGGTTACCTTCATATATGGTGTGAGAGTTAGCTTATACCTAGTCTCTGCCAGCCTACTTTCCAGTTTTCCCAATTGTTTTTGTTTAATAGTGAGTTCTTGCCCTAATAGCTGGGGTCTTTGGGTTTATCAAACACTAAGTCGCTATGCTCATTTACTTCTGTGTATTGGATGCCTATTTTGTTTTACCGATCAATCTTTATTTCTTTTCGTTCATTTCAATTGATTTCTTACAAATTGTTTTGTTTTTTTTTTTTTTTGAGATCTGGCACTGCTAAGTCCCCTTCCTTCCTGTGTTTTTTCCCATTGATTTCCTTGATGATATCAAGCTTGTGTTCCTCCTGATGAATTTTCTTATTGTTCCCCCCCCCGCCCCTCCCCGAAAGTAACATTTTGGAGTTCAATTCTATGGGCACTGACTCCCTTCCTTCTCATACTGGAAACCAAGAAGCCCAAGCAACAAATGAGAAGAATGAGAGTCAGGACACTGATGGGCATGTTCCCTTGCAGTGATCTTTTCTGGCAGGTCCATGGTGCCTAGGTGACCTTGGGAGTCAAGCTGATGGTTGGACGAGAAGAGGAAGGGAACAGAGAGGATGCTTAAACTTCCATTTATTTCACCTGTAGCACCTGAGAGCCTTTGGCTCTCAAGTGGGGAGATGAGGCACAAGGGTGCCCTAATCTAGGCATGAAGATGATTTCTTCTGGGAGATTCCTCTCTATCCCAATACTTCACATCTTCTCTGTCTACTTTGATCACTTTCCATCTCGCCTTCGGTTTGAGCTTCTCCCTATTGTGGGCCAGGGTATTGGTGGAACTGAGGGCAGGGAATGAGTGAACTCCACACACTTCCACAATTCCAGCTAATGCTGTATAAGAGAGGAAGTTTACTTTGTCCTCAAGTAGATTGATTTGGGACTTAGAGGAGGAGAATGAAAATAATTTGGGAGATTTTGCTAGGGAGCTCTTGAACCTCCAGGCTTGCTGCTTTTTAGCCTTCTTGCCAGCCAGCTTTTATTTATTTTTTTGTCCCTTGCACTGCTTGCTTGCAAACTGTCCTTGAGAATTGCTTCCTGCTGAGGATTTTGGAATATGATTTTAGTAAAAGGACTATTTGTTTAAGCCTTCTGACTCTGAGTGAATTGTGCCAGATGCAGGATAGTAGCCCCAACACTTCTCAAATGCCATGCCCTTCCTTTCTCCCTGACTTTTTGTATCTCTTTGTCTTTCAGGCTTTCTCTGTCCCTGAGTCCCTCAATGTCCTTTTCGTTGTATGTCTCATATGCTTTCATAAATTTGTTTTTTTCCTATAGATACTCATTCCCTAAGTCTGGATATCATCCCACTTCCTGGTACTTGGCCCCTACCCATGATATTCCCTTATCACTGATACCCTCTTCCTCCCTAGGATTCAGCCCCAATCCCGATACTCCCTCCTCTCTGATACTCTCACCCCTGGTTCTCAGTCCGTATCCTTGGCACTCACCACTATCTTCGACAATGATCCCTCCACCCCTGATCAGCCTCATTCCTAATACCCACATCCTCCATCTCTAATACACTTGTCCCTCAAGGTCTCATCTCATCCCTGAGAATCTTATTTCATTCCTGGGCCTCCTTTTCCATTCCTGATATTAACCTCCACCCTTGGTATTCAGCCCCTAATCTCTGGTACTTATCCCTTCTATTTCCGAGTGATACTTCTGCTGGCCTTGGCCCTGGGCAGAACAAACCTGGAGCATTATGTTAAGTTCTGGACACAGTTTTTATCTTGATGATGAGGGGATTGGAGACCACATCATACCAGGACTAGCTGAAAGAACTGGGGACGTTGAGACTGGAGAAGAAATCTGGAGATTATGGTAGCTATCCCCAAATATCTCAAGGGCCGGCACATGGAAGAATAGTCAGATTGTTCTGCTTGGGCACAGAGGGCAGAGCTAATGGTAATGAGCAGAAGTTGCAAAGAAGCAAATTTTCCCATGTTGAAAGGACAATTAGCGCCATCCATGTGTGTAGTAAGAAGTCTCAGGAGGAGCAGATGCCTCCCTCACTGGCGGTCTTCTAGCAAGGCTAGAAGATGATGACTTCTTGGCACATGGCTATGATGACATGTTGGGTAGGGACTATTATTTAGTAATAGGTCAGACTAGATGGCGCAGAAATGCCCATCTCTTAACTCTGAGAGTCTGTGATTCTGTCACATAGCTCTGAAGCTGTCCTACTCAGCCTTACCTTTCATTCTTATTCCCCATATTCAGCTCTTAGTTCTGCCTCTCTCCTGGTATTTAGTGCCTGTCCCCAGTCACCTGCCCTGCCACTGTTATTAGGCCTTTCTTTCCAATGCATATATCTATTTAGAATATTATAAATTTGGGCACTCTTTTCTATGGCTCTCCAAAATGATCCCACCAACAGCAATGTTCCTGTCTTCCTAGCATCTGCCAATGAGAGTTAGGATCATTTTCTCTCTTCAATTTAAACTGCATTTTGGTCACCAATTGAAAGAGAAGACACTGAATCTCACATAACCTGCTATATCATTTCGTATAACAGAACCAAACAAATGGCCATAAAACCAACAAGAAATACATTTTCTGCGTCTGTTTTCAAGTCACTCCAAAGTTCATTCATCTCATGGCTTTTCTTCTTTTCTTTAGTAGATAGTTACAGGCAATGAGGGAACAATTCTGGTTCTGTGGGTCTCTTTTTTCATCACTAAATATAGGTCTTTCTATATTTCCTTAGATTTACATTTCTTATTTCTAACATCATTGCATTACTCTACCATATTAATGTAATGTCATTTATCCATACACTATGCTGTTCAATCATTGGGCACGTAGGGGAAATCTCAGCTTCCCATTCCCATTCTTCTTTCCCATGTACTTATTTCTTTTCCAATCACAAATAAAATGAACAGATATTCTTGTATAGCCATAACTAGCTTTGTGTCAATATGTTCTTTTCATTTTAAATCATGTTTTTAGGGTAAAGTTCTAGTAAAGGAATCACTGGGTCATTAGGTTTGGCCAATTTTGCATCTTTTAATGTATATTGCCCGGCTTCTCTCCAAAATATTTGAGCAAATCCATGGTCCCACCAACGGCAGTGTAGCAGATCCTATCTCCCCACAGCTCTGCCCTTAAGAGATAGGATTATTTCCCCTCCTACTTTTGCTACTCAGATGGTTTGGGGATAATTAGTTTCTATCTGCTATCTGGGGATTGAGTGTTCCAATAGAATATTAAGTTTTTTCTATGTATTCCCAGTATGTGACATGGTACCTTGCACATAGTAGGCACTTAATCAGTGCTTCATGTTGCTGCTGCTCCCTCTGATGGCTCTACAGCCAGGGTGTTGCTCCCTGTTGGGGGGCGGCTCCTGCAATTCCTGGTTGCTGGCCCCACAGGCAGGGCTTTTTCCAGCTTGGCAGCACATCTCCTCAGGCCAGGTGAATCAGAGCAACTTTTTTTTTGCAGAGGCAAGTTCTGACATGGTCTTTGATCTTAGCTTCCAGAGTTCTCCTCTTGTGGCAGAAATCAAGTTCTTCCCTTGGGCTAACAGCTGCAAAGTAGCTAGTCTGTGAGCAGGGCCTGCTCTTGATCCTCCTGCTCAAACACCAGGTTCTAGAATGGTGGGCTAGAATCCTGAGCTACTTCTCCCTTCTGTTTAGGAACTGATGCTGATATAGCAGCTTAATTACTTAACAACTGGCATTTTTTGAGAGTCTTGGCCATTATTATGAAGATAGCCCAAGGCTGTGAACAATCTCTTTTTGTTTCCTGACCAGCCTAAGATGGAGATTGTGCTTCTAGCATTACATATACTCTCAAGAATCTCCATGAGAAGAAGGAAGGAAGGGAGAAAGATTTCAGCAGTGGATACTTTTCTCTAATAAATGCTTGTTGACGTGACTAATTAACTACTTGGGCAAAATGGAAAAAAAAAGGGCAGTCCCCATGAATGAAACTATATTATATAAAATATTCATAAAGTAGGTGGTGGGAATGACTTAGGAGGAAGATTCCTAGGACTTTATTGCCCACAGTGCCCTAGGCCAGAAAAGCCCATTCTTTATTGGGGGAGATTTTCTTGGATATGTTGCTTATCTACTGCTTACCATAGGCAGATTAGGGGCCATATGTCAACCATGGAATTATAGCATCTCAGAAGCCATTTAGATAAGCTATATTTAAGAATGAATTTCTTCTAAATATGCCCCCTAAAGGGGTCATCCAGCTTTTGTTCTTAAGCCTCCAGTAAGGGGAACCCACTACTGCTCCAAGAAGCCAATTCCACACTGGGATAACTCTTAATTGGTGCGCCATTTTTCCTCAAATGGATCCGAACTCTGCCTCATCTGCTTCTATCCATCACTCCTGGCTCTGCCTTCTGGGACCCAAGAAGAATAAGCCTAATCTTTCTTCCAAAAGACAGTTCTTCAAATACATGCAGATAGCTATTATACTATTGGAATGGTAAGGTCTCTGGGCCTTTCGCCATCTTGTAGACTGATTCTGCTTCGTCACTGCCTCTGTAAATTTTACTATTCAGAAATGGCTATCACACTCCTGTAGTGGTTTGACTGAGAGAGAGTTTGGTGGGACTATTGCCTCTTTCATCCCGGACATTGCTTCTCTTAAAGCAGACTCTAAATTCACAAGGGCTATTTTGATGCCAGGTCAATCTGTGGACTCATGTTAAAAGCAGCTCCTTCATGTGCCTGTCAAACTCTTATCCTTGGCTTCTCTTGTCCTGTGTTCCAACCCACTGAAGTAAACGTGGGAAGCAAGTTATTCTTCATGCCTTAGTCTGAGCTGTAGTTACCCACTTGAATTGGCAGTCCTGCGCTGCATTCATCCTTTTGCTTGAATGTCCCTCTCAATCTTTGAACAATCACCATGTCTTGGAATTATAGCTGGAGATGGCTGGAGCTATCCCAGGGAAGGGGCCATGTGGGTTCTTATCCTGGCAGATCAGTCAACTTGCTGTGTTGCCCTGAGTGACTTACATTTCTAAACCTTTAAAATGAGGAGGGACTGTTGGGGTCCGTTGCCCCCCCAACTCCCAGGCCTTTGTCCAGCAAAGGCCTGATCTCGCGGACAATGAATGAGGCGGGAGACGAGATGGTTAGTAACTCCCTTTATTGTTACAGCAAGCAGGATTTTTATGCAGTACTAGCCTTAGTTACTGGGTGCAAGCAAGCTTGTGCACGATCCTCTAAGCCTATCAGGAGCCCCAGGGCCATGCATCACAGCTCGTGGACAACTCATGTCCAGTGCTTATTTGGAAAGGGGGCATGTGCTGTTCACAGCCTGCCTTATCAGAGGAGGAGGAGCCGAGCCAGACCGTGTAGCCCCAGATAATTCCTTTTTTCCACGGGACTGTCCTTGGGCTTCAACTCCCAAGCTCATCAGGCTCTCAAGAGCCCCTTACAAGGGACCAAGTGACTTCCAGCAAATTCCTTCATCTCTTGGAACCTCTGAGTCAGACCTTTCCAAATCCCCCCAGCTGCTGTCAGCCCTTTGCCTTTCACTTGGCACTTATTTTGTATATAGTTATACATGTAACTTAACATATGACATAATGTAATATAATATAATATAATATAATATAATATAATATAATATAATATAATATAATGTAATGTAATATATAATATAATGTAATATAATATAATATATAATATAATGTAATATAATGTAATGTAATATAATATAACGTAATATATAATATAATGTAATATAATAGAATGTAATGTAATATATAATATAATATAATGTAATATAATGTAATATAATACAATGTAATGTAATATAATATACATAACATAATATAATAATATAACTTAACTTTTTATACCTAAATATATATTTATATAACTTGCATATAACTAAAATTTTATATACTTTAAGGCTTGCAAAATACTTCATATCTGTTATTTCCTTTGAACCTATTTGTGAAGTAGGTGCTATTATTCTTCCTATTTTACAGGTGAAGACACTGAGGCCAAAAGAGGTTTACTTGACTTGCCCCAGGATCACACAGCTAATAGGTAGCTGGGCCAGGATTAGAATTCAAGACTTTCTGACTCTCACACTCTATTCACCATGGTATCTCCTCCATAGAAGGAAAACTCTTGAAGGCAAGGAGTCTTTCATTTTTGCCTTTGTGTCCACATTTCCTAGCACAGTGCCTGGGATGTAGGGAGTGCTTAGTGAATGCTTATTGCTTGGCCTCATTTTCCCCATCTATAAAGTGAGGGGATTGTCAGAAGCTCTGAACAGTGTTCAAAAGAAGAAATGCAAACTATCAATGTTGATACTAAAAAACTGCAAATCACTAATGGCAAGAGAAAATCTCCCCCAATAAACAATGGGCTTTTTTGGCCTAGGGCACTATGGGAAATAGAATCCTAGGAACCTTTCTTCTAGGTTATTCCCATCACCTATTTTATGAATATTTTATAGGATATGTTGTTTAATTTGTGAGCACTGCCCCTTTTTTTTCTATTTTGCCTGGGTAGTCAATAAGTCACGTCAACAAGCATTTATTAGAGAAAAGTATCCATATGAAATCTTTCTCCCTTCCTTCCTTCTTTTCATGGAGCTTCTTGGGAGCATATGTAATGCTAGAAGCACAATCTCCATTTTAGGCTGTCTTGGAAACAAGCAGAGATTGTTGGCAGCCTTGGGCTAGATATCTTAATCATAGTGGCCAAGATCCTTTAAAAATGCCAGTTGTTAAGTAATTAAGCTGCTACATCAGCATCAATTCCTAAACAGAAGGGAGAAATAGCTCAGGATTCCAGATCACCATTCCAGAATGGTAACTGAACCCAGATGGAGGTTTCACGTCACACCCATAACACTGACAAATAAGATAAGGGCTGTGGGAAGTCAGGTCCTACTGATTGAACTGTGAATTGGTCCAAATGTGTAATTGTATCAGAAAAATGATTAAACTGTCCATGACCTTTCTACTGTGTATACAGCTCAAGGAGATCAATAACAGAAAAGAAGGTCCCATATAACTATAGCAAAATTATCACAAAAGCTCTTTTTGTAACCGTAAAAAGCAAGAAGAAGGGGCAGCTAGATGGCACAGTGAGCAGGGCACCGGCCCTGGAGTCAGGAGGACCTGAGTTCAAATCCGGCCTCATACACTTGACACATGTACTAGCTGTGTGACCTTAGGCAAGTCACTTAACCCCAATTGCCCTGCCAAAAAAAACAAAAAAAAAGCGAGAAGAAGAGTAGGTGTCCATTAATGAGAATACATACAAAGTGCTGCGTATAACTGTAATGGAATCTCCTGGCAACATAGGTTTTTGTGGATTATAAGTTCGGTATGAATCGGCATCGTGACATAGCAGCTAAAACCTTAATGTAATCTTGGTGAGCATTAAGAGAGGCTTAGCTTCCAGAAATAAGGAGGTGAGAGGCCTGCTGTACTCTAGAGACCACATTTTAAGTGTTGTTTTCAGTTTGGGATATGAAAGCCTCATAATGAAGACATTGGCAAGCTGGAGGGAGGGCAGTCAGAATAGTCAAAGAGTTTGAGTCCATGGCCTATGAAGAGTTGTTAAAGTAACTAGGGGTGTTTAGAGGGGAGAAGCATGATGACTCTTTTCAATAGCTTGCCCCTTCAAACGGAGGTTGAATGCCTGTTTGTCTGGCATGTCGTAGTAGGGATTCTTTTTCAGATATGGGTTGGTCTAGATGACTGTTGACGTTCTTTCCAACACCAAAATTCTGTGACCTTGTGATTCTGAGAAAAGACAAGATTGGGGAATTCAGAGACACCTGGGAAGACCTTCTGTGGATTAATTAATGCAGAAGGAAGTAAAGAGAAGCAGCAGAACAGCGCAGCATGATTGCGGTAGTATAAATTAAAAGGACACCAAAACAAGTCTGAACTATGGCTAACTGTGATGGTACCTCTTGGCTTCAGAAGACCAATAATGAAGCACACTCCCCCTCGGTAGAGAGTGGGCAGATTCTGAGAATAGACTATGGGCTGCTATGTCAGTTGGTGTCCCTTTATCTGTGGGTTTTGCTTTGGTTTGCTTGTTTTGTTTTTCTTGGTTCTAGGGGAGGATTCCATGCAGTTGGCAAAATTGGGAATTGATTGTGGTGCTGAAAGCAAAAAGCATCGACCAATTAACAAAAAGATGAAACAAGGGGGTTGGGATAGAGGATCTTAAGGTCTCTTTTTGACTCTAAGATCAAGATGCTCTAAGTCTGTGATATTTTCCATCCCTCCATTTAGAGGAGCACTGTGAAGAGAGAGCCAGCTAACACATGGAAAGTGTTTTGTGCCCCTTTTAAAGAAAGGACTACATAAACACAGGAGGCAGACCAGTCATTCCTCTGTTGACTGCCACTTGCCACTGGGAGAATCATTCTGGTTTCTTTTTGTTTTTTATTTTTTAAAGCCGAATGAAAGCCAAGGCCTGAAAAGTCAGCATTTCTGAGGATTATAGAGAGAGGTACACTTCTTATCTAGAAGCTGACAGGGAGGCTGACCTTATTTGACTCAGCCCTGGAAGTTGTTGAGAAACCTGTTTTCCTGGGCCTGGTCAAGATAATCTCTGGGCTAATGGGGTAGTAATTACCAACTTTGTTTACTGAGGCCTCGTGTTACCTTGGGCCTCCTAGCTGTGTTTCATCTGAACAAACACAGGTATTTGAGAAGGGGGCGGGGAATATCTTGCAAAGATGGACTCCCCTCAAGACAAGACTAGAACAGGTACCCTGAGCCTTCCCTTCCCCGCCCTCAGCAATACACGCAACATCCCAACCAAAGAGAGGTCATTGAAACAATGTCCTCTGGAAAACCTAGGTCGGTGATCCTCACTGGGACTTGGGAACCAGGAGAGGCCATTTGACTCAGCTTTATGCTGTTGTTGTGGTTCAGGCCTTTCAGTAATGTCCGACTCTCCGTGACCTCATTTGGGGTTTTATTGGCACAGATGCTGGAGTGGTTTGCCATTTCCTTCTCCAGCTCATTTTACAGATGAGGAAACTGAGGCAAGCAGGGTTAAGTGACTTGCTCAGGGACACACAGCTAATCAGCGTCTGAGGCTGGATTTGAACTCAGGAAGATAAATTTTCCTGACTCCAGGCCAGGGAGTCTATCTGCTTCACCACCTAGTTGCTTTATAGTTCCGTTCAAAATAAATTCTATTTAACCAAATAAATCCACACCATCTTGTTTCTGGCTTCAGCCACCAAGACCACTTTTCCCTTGTTGGGCAGTCCCTCTGCCCCAGGCAATCAATCGATAATCAATCATGCATTTATGAAGCTTGTATTTGGTGCCAGGCACTGGATACTTGAAGACAAAAATGAAATTAGTCCTTGCCCTCAAAAAACCTTGTATTCTATTGGGGTAGGCAAAATGTATAGAAATCAGAATATGCAAAATAAAAACAAGGGATTTTTTTGGGGGCGGGGTAGGATCAGGAAAAGTTTAATGTAGAACAGGGCTCTTGAACTGCCTTGAAGACATAAGGGGTTCTAAGAAGCAGAGGTAAATAGGGCCTGGATTCTAGACATGGGGGCACTGAGGCTCTGAGACCCAAGAGGGAATATCATCTGGAAAACCAGGAATTACTCAGGTCCAGTTTGGGGGGACCATAAAGTGTAGAGCGGAGAGGAAGGTATACAAAGGCTGGAAGGCGGGAGCGAGGCCTACCTCTGAAGGGCCTTGATGTCAAATGGAGAGTTTATAATTTATCCTTGACATGCTAGGAAGCCAATGAAGTCAACTGAGTAGACAGAAATGTATTAAAAAGATCAACTTTGCAGAACTTGGAGATCATTGTACATAGCAACAGCAGTACTGTCAGGATAATCAGCTGTGAAAGACTTGGCCACTCTGATCAATACAATAATCTCTGTCAGTTCCGAAGGACTCATGATGAAAAATGCTATCCACCTCCAGAGAGAGAACCAATGAACTCTGAGCGCAGATGGAAGCAGATTTTCTTTCACTTTGTTTTTCTGGCTCCCCCCTCCCCCACCCCTCTGCCCCTCCCTATCCTGCCCCCCCTTGCAACATGGCTAAGGTGGATGGCTAATACATATCATAGATATCTTATTTCTTGCCTTCTCAATGGGTGTAGGAGGGGGGAGAAAGACGAATTGGGGAGCAGGCCAGGCTAGAGATTTGGAACTGAAAATCAAAACAAACAAACACAAATAACAGAAAAAGAAAAGTTCTGCCTGTAGCAGAGTAAAATGAGAATTCTTCTAGTGTAGTCTGCGGGCTGTTTTGTTTTGTCTTTGTATTTTTGGCTCTTGGCCTTGATATATGCTCAGCAGAATAAGGTAGGTTAGGTAAGATAGGTTAAGGGTGGGGCCACATGTGGTCTCGAGGCCGCAGACTCCCCTCCTTTGTAATAGGTTATGATCACATTACATAGAAGGAACAGAGGGGACCCCTAGGGGCTCATATTTAACATAGCCCTGGCCATCAAAATCTTTGAAAGGAATAAAAAGGTTGCTCCATTTCTGGTGAAACTGCCAGCCTACTTCAGATTGGGGCCAGCTGTATATTTTTATGTGGCTAGGGTTGTGGTACCTGAAAGGAAACTTCTGAGACACAGTCAAGAATCGATGATTTCTAAAACTTGAAATGTAAAGGAGATGCGTAAAGGGGGACGAGGAGGAAAGAGGGAGAGGGAGGGAGGGAGGGACAGAGAGAGAGAGAGATGGAGAGAGGCAGAGACAGAGGGACAGAGAGAGACAGAGAGACTCAGAGAGATAGAAAAAGAGAGAGACAGAAAGACAGAGAGAGAGAGACAGAGAGAAAGATGGGGGTAGGAAGGGAAGAGCTCACTACAAACTCAATTAGATTCACTCTAAGGTTTCTTTTATATAGTAAAGCAACAAAAATCAAATGAAATGCTTTTTCTAGTCTGATTGGCTATACCAACAAGGTGCAGGAATACATGGGAGTACAGAAAAAACCCTCACCATTAAGAAACACCTGCTTTAAAAAAAAGATACTCATGATCTATGATAGACACAATTAAATGCAGCTAAGCAAGCAACTGCAGAAACAGGCTAGGGGTGATAGATAGATGGCACAATAATGTGTTAACTAGAGCAAAGCAATGTTTATGGGAAAAAGATAAAAGGTACAGGCTGTTTCTTCACATGTACCTTGTTCTATCTTGTGCTTACTCAGCAAACTACATCCATGCAGTAATTGCTTAAAGCCAAAATGAAATTCTTTAGGTTTGTAGTTAAACTCCATTTAAATAACCTCGGAAGCAAGGGAGTCTCAGGAGTTCATCCAAAGACCCTCACCCAGTCAACTCAAGCTTTCATTGAATACCTGTTATGTGCTACGTCCTGAGCTGCAAAAACAAAATGAAACAACTCCTGCTTCAAAGAAATTCCATTTTATTGGGAGGAAACACATATCAGAAAATAGAAAATCTATACAAAATGATTTCCAAGGGGCAGGTGAGGGGAGGGGTTGCCCAGAGCAGATTGCTCTTAGTAGGAGAGAGCTTCCAGAGGGCTGAATTCTAGTCCCCACTCTGGCTTTGGAACCTTGAAGAGTTTAGTAGGGATGTCAGTGGGATGCGGGCTGGCATGGGTGGGAATGAGGTCACAGGGTATGGTTAGGGAAGGGAGTTTTAGGCTAGGCAACCTATAAAACAATCAGGGACAATGATCTTCCTTCATAACATACTTTGATTTTTCATAGAGATTTGCCCATCTGAATTGAAATAATTAGCAGTGAAACCCAAGAAGCTCAGTTCTTTCTTTTGAAAAGCCTCAGGTCTATGAAGACATCTCCCTTCCCTCACCTCCTCCCCACAAAAAACAAAACCTCAAAAAAAATTCCTAAAGTCAGCCTGGGGCTCAGGAAAAGAATGAAGTCAGTAGTACTGGAGCACAGGCTAGGTGTGGTCCACACCTGTTGCTGGTGTCTTAGCAACAACCTCTTGGAAAAACCCCACAGGACTGTGGCCGACTAGAGCAGCCTCACAAAGGCTTTGGATTCAGCAGACACATTTAAAAGGCACCCATCAACCTGCTGGGACAGACTGAGTCCTAGTAGGTGTTTCTTCTCAGGCCTAGACCAATAAAGAGGAGTTGGGCTGGGTTCAGTCAATCACACAGCTCATGGGTTGGGAATTTAAATAGAACTAGCCTGGAGATGGAAAGCTCTTCAAGGCTTGGGTCCATGGGGTCTCCCTTGACCTGCTAGGTGAGTGTAGACTTCCTTCCCTCCTCTTCAAGTCAGCGTTTGATGACTGGCCTGGCTTTGATTTCTCTGGGACTTCCTTCCCCCTCAGCTCTTTGTTTTTGCTCATTATTGAGAAACTGTCTGTCTCTTGGCCTTTTGATGTCTGCTGGGGGGCCTTTTGAAGCCCGGAAGGAATGAGGGGACTTCCTTTGGAAATAACTTGGTTCTCCAAGGATCTGTCACCATTGTTTGTGGTTGAAGCAATGAGTGTTGCTGCTTATCCCCCAGCTCCTCTGAGAAGCCCCTGGCCAAGCCATCAAAATCCCTTAAAGCTTGGCATCCTCATTCTAGTGGGGGCAGCCTTCTGCCATAACTGCCTCCCCCATCCCTCTGCCCCTCCCCCCCTTCTCTCCCTCCAGAGACACATCCTTTCCATCTCCCCCAGGGACCAGTAATGTTGTCATCGTTCCTGACTGTAGCTTCTTCTTACGTGCTTCCTGGCTCCTCCAGGGAACAGGAACTTTCTCAACAATTTGTCTCTTTGTGCAGTGGTCACTCTGGGGATATATCCTGTGTGGCAACGGGTACCAGAAGTGAGTCACAAGTGGGAGAGCCTCGACAGGGCCAGCATTTCCCCGTGCTCCAACCTTAGCTGATCCTCCTCATCCTCCAGGTGAGTTAGCATAGAGAGTTGGCTCCACCATCTGTCTCTCTGTATCTCTCTGTCTGTCTCTCTGTCTCTCTCTGTCTGTCTCTCTCTGTCTTTGTGTCTGTCTCTCTTTCTGTGTGTGTGTGTGTGTGTGTGTGTGTGTGTGTGTGTGTATGTGTGTGTTGGTTGGGAGGGGGTTTCTGTAGAGCCTATACTGGGTTAGATACACAGGGGGTTCCCTTCAGTTGGGCTGTTTGTCTTTAAAAATGTAACCAAGGTAAAACTAGCATTTTTTTTTGCCTGAATAGTAGCTTATTGTGGTGAAAGATCCCAGGGAAAGGATACATTCTCTCTTTGCTCTCCCCTATCACTGAAATAGCAAAAACGCATTCAAATTTGAATGGGAGGAAACAGCCATCTATGGCTGGCTGCCTCATCTGAGAGGCTCGCCGGTAAAGCATTTATAAAGCCGATAAAGCCTTGCACCTTTCCCACATCGGGAGACCTGGGTTCCAGTCTCAGCTTTGCTGCTAGCTAGCTGAGTGACCCTGAGCAAAATCCTCTCCTGGGCTTTGGTTTCCTTCTCTACAAATTGGTGGGGCTAGGCTGCATCCCTACCATCCCTTCCAGCTCTTAAAAAAAACAAACATCTACATTAGAATTTTTAAAAAGAAAAGACAAGACAACCCAGTAGGGAATGTAAACTTCCTGAGGGCAGGGACTGTTTCATTTTGTCTTTCCATCTACAATGCCTGGCCCATAGCGAGGGGCTTAAGAAATGTTTGTTGAATTGAAGCCACCAGACTTTTGTGTAGCTTGCACAAGCGTGGTGATCACTTTGGAGGTCCATTGGTGCTTCTCAGACTACCCTGAAAATACTTGAGGGAGAATGAGGGAGAACAGCTCCTGAATGGGGACAGGGGGAAAGATATAAAGATGAGTCTTCTCTTTTTAGCTCTTCTACTTAGTATATAGTCACAGGGATGTTACTTCTTTAACTCAGGGTTTCCACCTGGGGACAATTGATTGAATGAAGTGGAGTCTGTTTCAACTAGACCTCTTGGCCTGTTGATCTCTCTTATGGTAACTTTGAAAAGAAGTCATTGTTTCTTAACCAAACTTGGCAAACTAAGAAGTTTTTTTTAAAAAAAAAAAAAAAAGCCCAGAAGAATGATTTCAGCAAGGACCTTCTTACTAAGGAACCTCCCCATCCCAAAGCAGATAAATACTGGCTCTGCCATCTCAAGTCTTAGAGTTTCCGGGCATTGAAAGGTTAAGTGACTTGTCCTGGGTCACAAAGGAAAGAATTCTTCAGAGGAGGAACTGGGATAGAATATGTTGATATATTCGCTGGCCAGTCTGTTGCCTCTATTTTAATGAGCACTTATTTGGTACATGCTGGGTGCTGGGGATACCAAGTCAAAAACAAAACATTTCTAGTCCTCAAGGAGTAATTCTACTGGGGAGAAACATGATGTATACAGCTAAGTAAATACAAAGTAGTTTCAGGGAGGAATGCCTGGGGTGGATTAGGTAAGGTGTAGGAAGTAGCCAAGGAGGAAGAGATTTCAAGAGGTAGGGGTGAGGAGGGAGAATACCCCAGACATGGAGAGGATTAATTTGTTCAAAGGCACAGAGACAGGTGATAGAATCCCAGTGATGGGAAACTGCAACAAAATGGCAGCCAAGATAAAGTTTTATAACTTGTGACCCAAAGCCCACTGGCATGGATCTCTTTCCTTATTGGTAGAGATGAAGGCCCTGCCCTTTGGAAGGAGCCAGAGAGCTTTAAAGGGTCTTTACCTTCTATAATTGTCACTAGGATCAAAGATTTAAATTTGGAAGGGACCTTAGGGAATATCTAGTACAAGCTTTTCATTTTACAGATGATGGAACTGAGACCCAGAGTGACTTGAAATCACACGGGTTGTAAGTAGTTGAGCCAAGATTTTAGCCTAGGTCTACCGACTTCAAATTCAACTCTCTTTCTACTGTATAACAGTCTTTATGATATTGATCCCATCCCCAGATTTGCAAGGATGGTAGGGCCTTTTGGGTCAGGCAGGAGGTAGATCACTTCCTGCTCTCCAAGGCTACTTTTCTATCCTTTTATTCCCTCCTTTTGATATCAGCCACTCAGTTTACAGGCATTTATTAGGTGACTATTATATGTTGGGGATACAAAGACAGGAATGAAACAAAGACAGAAATGAAAAGTGCCCTTTAGGAACATACAATCTACAGGGGGAGGAAAGACATAACATTTATATATTAGTATATTAGTGTGTGTGTGTGTGTGTGTGTGTGTGTGTGTGTATATATATATATGTTTTATGTATACTAATATATGGTATATTTAATATATATAAGTATTAGGTATATATACATAATGTATATAAATATTCGGTATATAATATGTTATATATATGTAATATATCATACATTAGTACATCCACAATAAATACAAGGGGCTTTGGGGAAGCTCTTCACTTGGTCTGTGTCCTGGATTCCTTTGGCAGTCTGGTCAAATCCATAGACCCCTTCTTAGAATCGTGTTGTTTGAAAGCCTAAAATAAAACACCTAAGATGATGAAGGAAACCAAATGTTAATAAAGATAAAGATTTTTTTTTTACCTGTCCCAGGTCATGGCTGCTACTTTAGAATATGGGGTTGGTGATCAGGAAAGGTGTCGGATGAAATGCACAGTTGGAGCTGAGCTTTGAAGGCTACTATGGATTCTAAGAGGCCTGGGTGAGGAGGGAGAGCGTAAGGAATGTTGTTGTTGTTTCATGTCTGACTCTCCATGACCCTGATGAGGGCACAGTCTCTGGGAACCCCTTGAACCCTTGAATTCTCCTTGAATCTTCCCACTTGACCTGGCCTTGGCCTGAGGCTATAACCATCAGGCCCAAATACCTACCTTGCCCAGCCCTCTATTGTCCAGCTGTTTCCCACCCTTAATCCTGATCAAAATATCTATACCCTAGCTCTGTTACCCTAGCCCTTTATTGTCTGTCATTTCCATGTAGCCTTCAGCTATTTCCCACCCTGGAGTCTGACCTCATCCCAGTCCCTTCAAGCTCCTCCTTAGACTCCTCCTCAAGTCCCTCCCTAGACCCCTCCTCTGGTCACCCCAGACCACCCCTCAATCCCTCCCACAATCTTGGTGTATATAATCTCCATCTTGCCTCCATGAAGGGGGTCAGATCCAATCTAGCTCAGATTGATCTGGCCTGCTTTCCTTACAGGCGTCGCAAGGGGTGGGATCTCTTGGGGCAGGCCTATTTGGCTAACTCTTAATAAACTTTGTCTTTTCCCTTGGCTGAGAAAGCTTGAGTCAAATTCTTTCGGCATGACCCGGTGTGTTGGTACTTTGGGGTGTCGAGCACCCCTCACCCCAAAACCTCTTCATTATGGTTCCCTGACCGGGAAGCACTGCTAATCTCAAGTTCCTTTCCAGCCAAGGACTTGAAGGTAAGCCTCCTCCTCTTCCAACCCCCACCCCCCTCGCTCTCCAAGCATTTTGGAGGTGCTTTTCGGGCCTGACCTCAGCAGGTCCCAGTGGGTCAGACAGCTAGGAGGCTGTCTTGTTGTACTCAGCCTGATGCTCTCAGGTGGTTCTTGGTCCAGTGGCTATATTGGAGGCCATGGACCTAGGCATGGTTTCTGAAGCATGGAGGACATGGACAGATGCCCCATCCAGAAGCATATGCCAGATTATTTCAATTCTCTTCACACTAGGGAATTGGGAAACTCCAGCAGGTATGTTCTCGTGGGCTTTTTTGTCTTGTTTTATTTTGTTTGTCTCTCTACACTTACTCCTAACTTCTCCTTTACTAAGGAGGAAGGAATTTCCAGCCCAAACGCCTGAAATGGGTCAAACCGTTTCAATTCCTGCAAGTTCACCTTTAGGTTGTCTTTTGAGAAATTGGGAAAAATCTAGCTGCTCTGCAGAACTTAAAAAGAAAAAGCTGGTACGGCTTTGCAATACTGTTTGGCCTCAGTATCACTTAGAAGGCCACGAAGTATGGCCCATTTTTGGGACTTTAAAACGTAATACTCTTTTGCAGTTAGAATTATACTGTCGCAAAGAAGGAAAGTGGATGGAACTTGCCTACATGATGGCCTTCATGGAGCTCTCTTGGAACCCTGTCCTCAGAAAGGACTGTAAGATGCTTGTAGCTAAAGCTGCCCCACAAAAGGGCAATGGGGGCGAACAGGACATTTTGGATGACCCCTTTCTTATGGCCCCCAGGGCTTCGGCCCCTCCCCCCTTGGTGACCCCTGCTCAGGTCCCAGCCAAGGGTCTTGTTGGGATGCCTCCCTCTGTGGCCCCTTTCCCTGAAGGGACCCCTACTCAGGTTTTGGCCTCATGGCCTGCCTCTACTGCAGGCCCTGCAATATCTATCACCATGGGCCCTACCCCCAAGGCAATCCCAACTCAGGTTCCAGCCTCAGACCCTGCCCCCATGGCAATATCTCCTCCCCTAGCTCCTCTCTCTGAGGTAGCACCCACTTGGGTCTCTGGGGTATCTTCCCCTCTGACCTCTACCCCTTCTCAGGTAGCAACTGATTTTCTCCCTTGTCAGCCTGATCCCCTGGCCTTGCAGTCCAGTCTAGTTCAGCCAGCACTGCCCAGTCCCTACCTCACAAGAAGTGGGACTTCCTATATCCCTCCCCAAGCCTCAGTCTCCACAGCAACTTCAAGGCTTTTTCCCTGAGGGAAGTGCCTGCCTCCTCTATGGGGACAATCAGGGTACATGTTCAATTCTTCATTTCAGAGATCATTCAGGTTAAGGAGAAGCTGGGAAGATACTCAGAAGACCCTACTAAGTTTACCAAGGGTTTTAGGGATCTGTCCCTACAATTTGAGCTTTCTTGGGGTGAATTTCACATCCTCTTCTCTATCTGTTGTACCACTGAGGAGAAGAGGAAGATCTGGGAACAAGCCCAAGAATTTGGAGATCGTTTGGCTAGCGATAACCCCATAAAATACCCCCCAAGAACAGCTGCTGTTCCCACTAGTGACCCAGGATGGAGTTATCAAGAGTGAGGATACAGAAAAGAGAGACCATATGGTAATTTGCCTGATAGAAGGCCTAAGAACAGCATTTCAAAAGCAGATAAATTTTCAAAAAATTAGGGAAATTACTCAGGGAGAAAAGGAAAACCCTGCTCTTTTCCAAAACCGGCTAGTAGAAGTTATTAAGACGTATACAAATTTGGATCCTGATTCTGTTGAAGGGGCAGCAATACTTAGCATGTATTTCATTAATCAGTCTGCCCCAGATATTAGGAGGAAACTGCAGAAATTGGCAATGGGACCCCAAACACCTCAGGTCCAATTGCTGGAGACGGCCTTTGGAGTTTTCAACAATAGAGACCTGGTTGCAGCAGAGGAAAGAAAAAGCAGGGAAAGAGCTAGAGACAGAGAACATGCTCTATTCTTGGCTGCTGCCATGGCCAGGAAAAGACCCAAGGAGTGCCCTTCCAGGGGGTGCCCTTGGAGGAAGCCTGGCAGTGTGGACTGTGGGGAAACCTGCTTTTGATGCCACAAGGAGGGTCACCAGTCCAAGGAGTGGCCCTCTAGGGCGGCCTCCTGGAGGAAGCCTCCAGGATCCAGGCCTCCAGGACCATGCCCAGCATGTAACCAGGAGGGACATTGGAGGAAGGATTGTCCCCAAGGTTGGAAAAGTGGTACAGCCTCCTCCCAGTACCCTGTCCTCCAGTCTTCTCAAGACTCGGAAAGAGGGGAAAGTCTGGGGTTTGGCAGTGCTCCCACTTTCTCCACCTCTCTTGCAGAGCCCTGGGCAAAATCGAGGCTGAAGGTAAGATTACCCACTTTATCACGGCCATGTTCTCTTGTTTTAACTAATTGCTCTGGCCCTACAGGCTCCTCAACCCATCGGGTCAAGGGCATCAAGGATCTGTTGTTTGAACACTCCTTCTCTGGCCCTGCCCCCTTGTTGGGAAGGGACCTGATGGTGAAATTGGGAAGCCAATTTTCTCTAGTTAAACCTCACAACTCCGTTTTCCCTCTGTTTACCAGATCTCCCCATGTTTCCACAGAGGTATGGGAGAGGGTTGAGCCAATTGTTTGGGAT
Organism: Trichosurus vulpecula; assembly: GCF_011100635.1. Lineage (NCBI taxonomy): Eukaryota > Metazoa > Chordata > Mammalia > Diprotodontia > Phalangeridae > Trichosurus > Trichosurus vulpecula. The sequence continues at coordinate 52,567,182 of NC_050580.1, forward strand.
CAGGGAGTTCTAAGTGATACTGAGGCCAAACAGCATTGCAAAGCCGTACCAGCTTTTTCTTTTTAAGTTCTGCAGAGCAGCTAGATTTTTCCCAATTTCTCAAAAGACAACCTAAAGGTGAACTTGCAGGAATTGAAACAGTTTGACCCATTTCAGGCGTTTGGGCTGGAAATTCCTTCCTCCTTAGTAAAGGAGAAGTTAGGAGTAAGTGTAGAGAGACAAACAAAATAAAACAAGACAAAAAAGCCCACGAGAACATACCTGCTGGAGTTTCCCAATTCCCTAGTGCGAAGAGAATTGAAATAATCTGGCATATGCTTCTGGATGGGGCATCTGTCCATGTCCTCCATGCTTCAGAAACCATGCCTAGGTCCATGGCCTCCAATATAGCCACTGGACCGAGAACCACCTGAGAGCGTCAGGCTGAGTACAACAAGACAGCCTCCTAGCTGTCTGACCTACTGGGACCTGCTCGCTTCAGAAGCCATGCTTAGGTTCATGGCCTCCAATATAACCACTGGACCAAGAACCACCTGAGAGCGTCAGGCTGAACAAGACAGCCTCCTAGCTGTCCGGCCCACTGGGACCTGCTGAGGTCAGGCCCGAGAAGCACCTCCAAAATGCTTGGAGAGCGAGGGGGGTGGGGGTTGGAAGAGGAGGAGGCTTACCTTCAAGTCCTTGGCTGGAAAGGAACTTGAGATTAGCAGTGCTTCCCGGTCAGGGAACCATAATGAAGAGGTTTTGGGGTGAGGGGTGCTCGACACCCCAAAGTACCAACACACCGGGTCATGCCGAAAGAATTTGACTCAAGCTTTCTCAGCCAAGGGAAAAGACAAAGTTTATTAAGAGTTAGCCAAATAGGCCTGCCCCAAGAGATCCCACCCCTTGCGACGCCTGTAAGGAAAGCAGGCCAGATCAATCTGAGCTAGATTGGATCTGACCCCCTTCATGGAGGCAAGATGGAGATTATATACACCAAGATTGTGGGAGGGATTGAGGGGTGGTCTGGGGTGACCAGAGGAGGGGTCTAGGGAGGGACTTGAGGAGGAGTCTAAGGAGGAGCTTGAAGGGACTGGGATGAGGTCAGACTCCAGGGTGGGAAATAGCTGAAGGCTACATGGAAATGACAGACAATAAAGGGCTAGGGTAACAGAGCTAGGGTATAGATATTTTGATCAGGATTAAGGGTGGGAAACAGCTGGACAATAGAGGGCTGGGCAAGGTAGGTATTTGGGCCTGATGGTTATAGCCTCAGGCCAAGGCCAGGTCAAGTGGGAAGATTCAAGGAGAATTCAAGGGTTCAAGGGGTTCCCAGAGACTGTGCCCTCATCAACCCCATTTGGGGTTTTCTTGGTAAAGATACTGGAGTGATTTGCCATTTTCTTCTCCAGTTCATTTTGCAGATGAGGAAGCTGAGGCAAAGTGAAGTGACTTGCCCAGGGTCACAAAGCTAGTAAGTCTCTGAGGCCAGACTTGAACTCACCAAGATGAGTCTTCCAAGCTTCAGGCCCTAGTGCTTGGGGCTGAAGGTACTCTACCAAGTGTACAAGGAATGAAGGAATGATAAAAGGTTATCTGTTTTGATAAAAAGGGATTGCAGAATTCTACGGGGAGTTTCACCTGGCCTTCATGGGGTTTGTACTCCAAGGTGTGGGTGGTACTTGGTTACTCCCAGGGCTCAGGAACAAGAAGGGACTTGCAGGGAGCCAGAGTACCGGAAGGGTAGCTCTTTACCTCCTCCTCACTGCCAGAGTTGAGAAGGTTACCTTATGGCAGTGGAAGAAGTGGGAGGTTATCTCTGGGTGAAGCAAGACCCACTGAAACCTAGTGATTTGTTATGGCACCTTCAGCCCCAAGGACTGGGAATGTAGGTGAAAGCAAGATGGGAGTATAGGACACCTGGAATAGTAAGCCAATTGTGAGAAACACAGTTTTGGGGATCACTGGACTTCCCCAAATTGTACTTTCCCAAATTGTGAGAATACACGGCTTTGGGGATCATTGGACTTCCTAGACAGGGCCAAAGTCCTGAGGAAGAACCCTGTGATAATCCCTAGGGAAGGCTGTACAGATCACAAGACTACCAGAGGAAGACCAAGTGGTAGCTACCCCTTAATCTGTGGGGATCACAGGGCCTCCTAGGGGTCAGACCCTAAGGAAGACCCCAGTGATGGCCCCTTAGGGCAGCAGTAAGATCACAAGGCTCCCAAGACAGGGCCAGAAGTCCCAAGTGATGTCCCCTTAAGAAGGCTGTGTAGACCACAGGGTTCCCCAAGGGAATCCAGAGTGGTAGCCCTCTTAACACCGCAGTGGGGATCACTGGACACCCAAGACAAAATCCAGGACTAAGCCCCCCAAGCTTCCGCTGCCTATTGCTTCCCTTAACTTGACCTTAGGAAAATCCATGTAATTTACCCATTCATAACTAAAGAACTCAGGATCAGAGTGGGCAAAGGAAGGCATTTTATTACAGCCCTCCAGAGAGCTGGTGTAGCGCTCATGGGAACACTCACACTGATACAGCTGCAGGAGCAGGGGTAACCATTTCCTCCACTCCTGCTAGAGTTATGGTTAGTTTACAATCTTTGTTTTTTACATAGTTTTCCTAGGTTATACAGTTTATACAGGTTAGGATAATAAGGATATAGAAGCAAAAGTAAAGTTAATTAGATTTTCCTTGTCTTAGTTTAGGATTAAACTATATTCTTTTACTTCCCCTACTTTCCCTCTTTAACATATGCAAATTATGCAAATCAGTAGGCCTGGATTCTTGACCAAGACCAGACCCTAAATAAGCTTGAACTGGTTCAAGTGGGTTTGGCCTCTCTAATTCCCCAGACTGCCTTCTCAAAAAGCATGCACATGCATATAAGCCTCTGACCTCTCACCTGACGGATCTTGAGGCCTGGTCCCCGCTAAAGCTGGGGTGGGGGAGGGTGGGGAAGTACACCTTTAGTTCTGTGGAAACAAAACTCCTCCTCCCATTTCTTACACCAATTTAGATAAGATCAGAAATGAGATTTCAGGTAGATAAGCAGCTGCCGGTAGCTCTTCCTGAGAGCCAAAAAAGGGACAGCCACAGAGACAATCACCATAAGTTAATGTTCCATAATCTAAAACATCTCTACAAAGGAATCAAATTATTTCCTCTGGCCTCTGTTATTTAAACACAGCTAGATCAACATTTTTTTTATTCGAGGCTCTATTCCAGGTCCTAGGGATACAAAAACCAAAGTGAAAAGTTGGTCCCTGCCCTCAAGGAGTGAGCTTATAGTCAGTCTGAGCACTACAACCTAGATTGGGGTAAATAAATGCAAAGAAATTTCAGGAGGAAGAGTTTGTGTCGGGGGAGTAAGGATGGATGGGGAAACACCCGTGTAAGACGTCTCATGAGCCTTGAAGGAAACTAGGAATTGGGAGAGGTGGAGAGTAGGCACAAGGGACAGCCTAGGCAGAAGCATGAGATGGGAGGAGGGAGGCTAGATTGAAGTTAACAGCAACCAGGCCAGTTTGATTAGAATGTGGAGTTCACTAAGGAGCATGTAACCCACATGGGACCAGACTGTGAAGCCACCCTGAGGAGTTTGCATTTTAACCTTGAGGAAGGAGAGAGCCACTGAAGATTCTTGAGGTGACATGGGCAGACCTGTGTTTTTGATTAGGCAGCAGTGTGGAAGCTGGATTTGAGAGGGGAGAGGTTGGAAGAAGGGAGGCCAAATAGGAGGAAGGATACAGCTATTGTCAGGGTAAGAAGCCATGATGAAATAAGCCACAAGGAGGTCATATGATGGGACAGATGGGAGATGTGGAGATGAAGCCACTAGACTAGGCAACTGATGGGCTGTAGAGGAGAGGTGAGACCTCAGGATGATTCTGGGGTTTCGAATCTGGGTGACTGGAAGGATGATAGTGCTAATAAGGTTTTTAAAAATGTATTTTCTTGGGATCTCCATAACAAAAAACTTTTTTTAAAGTGTACAATATGCAGGCATGATCATAATGTCTTCTAATGTAACATTTTTCCTTTTGAACAATTAGAATAGTTTTCCTTTTTTACTCAAAGCCATGGGGTTTTAGTCTGTTTATAACAAGTTGTAGCAATATCCCTTAATCATAGCTGGAAGGGACCTCAGAGGCCAGTCAGTTGAGAAGCAGTTATCAAGTATTTACTGTCTGCCAGACATTGGAGCCCAGGGTTTAAAAAACAAAACAATAAAACAACACCAAAAATCCAATCCCCACCTCCCCCATTTTCTACTTTCCAGGAATTTGCATTCTGTCAGATGACCTTGGCTAAGTCATTTCCTTTCTCTTCTTTAGTCCAGTGGTTGGACTCGATGGTAATTAAGGCCTCTTCCAGTTCTCAAGTTCAATATTTAACAAGAAAACAAAACTGCATTTTCAGTGTTTCTACCCAAGACTCTTCTAAAGTCTCATCCCTCTAGAATTCCTTTCTTTGGCTTCTCTTTTGGGCTGTCTCTAGTGCCTGGTGGATGGTCTTGAACGTTTCAAAAGCTGTTCTTAAAGTTGGTGCTCATATGTGTAAGGGGTGGGGCATTCTTAGTTTTAGAAACTGAGGCCCAGATCAGGGAAGAGTCTAAATGACAGGGATTACAAAGGAGATGAATGGTGACAATTCTTTTTTTATTTTTTATTTAAAATTTTTTTTGGGGGGTGGCAGTTGGGTTAAGTGACTTGCTTAGGGTCACACAGCTAGGAAACGTCTGAAGGATGTGACAATTCAAAGAGCCATCAGTAATGTCAAGTTAATATAATAATAGCTAACATTATATAGCTCTTTAAGATTTGCAATATCCAAAAGGTATCCAGAGTCACACTGGGTTATTATGGCTGTCAGGAGACTCACTACACAGGGACTTTCTATTTTCGAGGTTCTGCTGGTAAATGTTTAACAACTGGCTCTACGAAAAATGTCAGGACACACTTTCACATCATTAACCTTTTATCCATCGATTCCTTAAGCCTAGACAATCAGCGAACAATAAATCAGGCCATGGTTTGTAGGGTGCTGATTTCCAAGGTACAGATACTCAACTGCTCCTTTCTCTCACTACCTGGCAAAGCTCGTAATTATTTCAACAAAAGGCCCGCAGGTGTGTTTTTAAGAGAGCAGTGGAGCTGGAAGGGACAAGGAAACCCAGCTGAGGTCCTGCGCTCCCCTTCCCCTGCCCCAGGCACTTCTATATATTCTAATTTGTGTTATGGTCTTTAGCCATATCTCCTCTGCTGGGTTATACACCGTCCATCATCCTAGCTCAGAGCCTCATTACGGCCCCTGCGGTGATGTAAAGGATGCACTCTGACAAGCATGGTGGGGGCTATCATTTAGTCACTCCAGCACCGTTATTAAGTATCTCCCGCCTACTCTATGCAGTCGCTACAGTAGAAAGGACCCCGAAGTCAGGGAGCTTGGGTTCGAATCGCATCTGTGATGGTTCACCTGTAAACGAGGGCCCCTGAGGGCCCTTGCAGCCTAGCTCCAGGATCCTCTGATTATCCTCACGCCCAACCAAGAGCCTAGCACATAGCTCGGATTTAATAAATGCTTGTTGGAGTGAGTTCACCTTGAACTTTTCTGTCCCCAGGAGCGCGTCCCAGTAGGTGGAGGGTGCAATTCCCACGCTTGGCCACCAGATGGCGACTTAGCATTTTCTCGGTTCTCGGGGCGGGTGGGGGCGCTCTGTCTCCGGCTTCCCTGCGCGGCCGTCAGCGTCGCCTTCCGAGCATGCGCGGCGCTGGCAGCCCTGGGCCTGAGCGATTAGCTAGTACTCGGCGGGTCCATGGAGCCACTTCCGGGCTGGGAGCGGGCGCGAGCTGCGGCGGCGGCGGGAGGGGGAGGGGGAAGAGGGAGGAGGCGGAGCAGTCTCGGCTCCAATCTCGGGAGCCCCGGCGGTCCGAGTCGGGCCTCGGAAGGAGGCGAGAGGGAGCCCGCTGCAGGGTAAGGAGAGGGGAGAGGGAGGGGGCTGAGGCGAGCTCGCCGGGAGGGGTCATCTGGGGGTACCTCCTGAGGTCGGAGGTCCCAGCTCTCAAGGAGTGGGGGAGTCGCTCTGCGGGGTCGGGGTTCCTCTGATTTGGGGGTCCCTCCGGGAGGTCGGAGGTCCCAGCTCTGAAGGGTCTGGGTCCTTTTGGTTTGGGGATCCCTCCAGGAGGTCGGAGGTCCCAGTTCTCAAGGGGTGGGGGAGTCGCTTTGAGGGATCGGGGTTCCTCTGGTTTAGGGGTTCCTCCGGGAGGTCGGAGGTCCCAGCTCTGAAGGGTCTGGGTCCTTTTGGTTTGGGGGCTCTTCCGGGAGGTCGGAGGTCCCGGTTCTCAAGGGGTGGGGGAGTCGCTCTGAGGGATCGGAGTTCCTCTGGTTTGGGGGTCCCTCCGGGAGGTCGGAGGTCCTACCTCTGAAGGGTCTGGGTCTTTTTGGTTTGGAGGTCCCTCCGGGAGATCGGAGGTCCCAGCTCTCAAGGGGTAGGGGAGTTGCTTTGAGGGATCGGGGTTCTTCTGGTTTAGGGGTCCCTCCGGGAGGTCGGAGGTCCCACCTCTGAAGGGTCTGGGTCCTTTTGGTTCGGGAGTCCTTCCGGGAGGTCGGAGGTCCCAGCTCTCAAGGAGTGGGGGAGTCGCTCTGAGGGATCGGGGTTCCTCTGGTTTGGGAGTCCCTCCAGGATGTCGGAGGTCTCAGCTCTGAAGGGTTCGAGGGTCTCTCTGAGGGATCTGGGTCGTCCTGGTTTTGGGGTCCCTCCGGGAGGTCGTGGGTCCCAACTTTTAGGGTTTGGGGGAGTTCTCTGAAAGGTCAGGGGTCTTTCTGGTTTGGGGATCCATCTAAGATTCTTCAGGTTTGGGGGTTCCTCTGGGGAGTTGGAGGTCCTCCCTGAGGGCTTAAGGGTCCTTGATCGGAAGTCCCACCAAAGGTCGGGATTCTTTGCATAGGGTCCCTTGAGTGGTTACGGCGGAGCGGACTCTGAGGGGGATTGGACGCACCTGGTTCTGAGTGGGCTCAAGGTTCGGAGGGGTGTCCCTCCAAGGACTCCCTGGGGGACCTGGAGGGTCTCTGGGGGACCAATCTCATCCTCGAAGGTTGGGGTGGGTCTCAAATGGGTGAGGTTCCTTTCAGGGCACTGAGTGGAGTGCAGTGGGACCCTCATCCAAGCCTCAGCAGGGACCCCGATCTACGGGGTGTGGGGGTGTTCAGAGATGGATCAGATCCAGGTTTGGATTGGGGCAGAATAAAGGTTGGTGTTTAGTGGGAGAAAGTCGAATTGAGGGTGACAACCCCCCCCCTCCACCCCCGCCGTGTGAAATTGAGTCGTAGTGTAGTGAGAAAACTGATCCCTGAAATTGGCCTGGGGTGTACAGTTTGGGAGGGATCTTGTGGGTGGAGCCTGAGGGAGCCCGCTCCTGATTCGCTCAACGGAGGCGGGGCCCTACGCCGAGTCCCTAGGAGTGAAACCTGAGCTTTCAAAGGAAGAAGCGAAATCTTTTTTGACTGCTCCGGGCTGAGACTGATGGTGTTCATCATTAGCCGTGCAATTAAACCACTTGGTTACTTTTTCTTTTTCTTTTTTTTTTTTTTAAACAGCAAGAAGGCACTGACGGAAGGGCAGGTGGAGGAGGAAGATGTTTGACTGGGACCTCCTAAAGATGGTGAGTCTTTTCCAGATGCAGTTTTTTCGTGACTGAAATGGAAATTTGCAAATTTGCAGCATGAATCAGGACACTTGGGTTTGTAGTTGCCGCCTCTGGTGTCTTTTTCAGGGACAGGAGAGCATTTAGACCTCCTTTCCTTATGGCGTAAGATAAATCTAGAGGATCAAGGGTCATGGGGAGAGAGACAGACAGACAGAGACAGAGAGAGAACCAGAGCAGGAGAACGTTTTGGATTCCTGTTTGTTACTTTCCTTTCTCTTTGTTCCTGGTTTAGGTGTAGGGAGCTTTTAGCCTCTTTGCTGTGCTTTTGTTGAATAGATTTCTTCCTTATTGCCTCTTTATTCTAACCACTGTTTTTGTTTCTGGATTTCTTTTTTACTTCACTGGCTGCATAGAATTGGTTGTCATCATTGGGAAATGGACAGGATCTAGTCCTGAGATTTTCCTTCCGTGAATGATTATTTCCTCCAGTAGCAAAACAAGTCAATAGATGAAGGCAAACTGGTAAACAGATCTGGATTGTAGTTGGGGAATGTGGGTGATTTTAGTAATGCTGTGATTTGTGTTTAGGCTTGGCCTCTTCACAGATCCTGTTTAAGACTTTGGGTACCAATAATGATCGTAGTGAAGTTTTGGGTGTTTTCTGTAGGTCTTATCAGTAGACACATATACATGTACATATGCACACATGTATCATTATACACAGGTAGCTATATATATACACATATGAATACACACAGATATGTAGGTACATATATGTTTTTGCTGTAGGTTTGGGGATGTCTTTGTTTTTTTTTAAAGAGTCTAAGCTGTAGAAACTTTTTTTTTCCTCTTCTGTAGCTAAACTAGAAAAGATCTGATTTAACACTGTCTCCTCCCCACTTGATTTTCATGCCTTCTCTCTACTTCTCCACCCAGTAAATTCTTGTGTGTAAGATACAGCTGAGTGCCATGTACATGAATGGACTTATTACTTCATGGATTCTTAGGTTCTGTTTTGTAATCTAATCAGTATTAATTACTTTCAGAATACTGACTCTTTAGAAGGATTGTCAGCCAGAGTTGGTTTGGAAATGATAGGTGATTATTCTCTGTTTCTCCAGCACTGCATAATGTTGCTTGTGTTTTGGGAGTGGAAATATTTGACCAGTTGTCCTGGTGTGGATTCACATAGGCGTATCTGAAAAATAGCACAATTATTTACATGAGACAGTCTCTGGAAACAATCAGCTGTTCTTTTCTTGTGTTCTTGTGTAAGGTGCAATGATAGAGAATCCATTGCTAGCCCCAAGTGCAGCGTGTTTTCAGATGGCGCAGTTGTCAGAATCCTGTGCTTGGTTCACTTTAAGAGCCTGATTACGTGTGTGTGTGTGTGTGTGTGTGTGTGTGTGTGTGTGTGTGTGTATGTGTGTTTCTCTGCCTTTAGGTGAGCAGCAAAGAAGTACAAGATGTGGTTCTTACCTTCTGGGAGTGTATGGAAGCTGTAAGTTTGTGGGGAAAAATTGTTAGACTAAGTGCTGTAGGTAATCGGGGCGCTTCATAGAGGTGGAAGCCGATCTGGGCCTTGAACACATGGCCTTTGTTCTCAAGTAACTTAGACTCTTAAGTGTTTGAGAAGCAAAGATAAAATACCCTGAGCTTAGGGGAGGAGGTGAAGACTTACTCCTCTCTGGAGGGTGTGGGGGCACCTGAAGGGACCTTAAAGGATAGAGGAGATTTTGAGGGGCAGAGATTGGCTAGTTGTGGTACACCTGTGCTGAGGGCCAGGCCCAGGGATGGGAAAGGATGGGATGGGTTTGGGGGGGGCATATGGCAAGGGTCTAGTTTGACTGCAGCATAACATTAGTCTAGAAAAGTGGTTCAAAGCCCGATTGTGAAGGTCCTTGAATGCTGGGCTAATGATATTCCACTTTCTATGGGAGGTGACAAGGAGCCATATAAAGGCTCCTTGACTAGGATGGTAAGATCTGAGCAGAAAGAGTTACTGGCTGTGGAGTCTGGCTACCTTGTCTCTGACACCATCTGCATGATCTGGGACAGGTCCCTTCCCTTTCTTCACGGCGGCAGCTCCTCATCTATAAAAGCAAGTCTGGCTTGATGACCTCTGAGCTCCCTTACACCTCTTGATCTGTGGTAATCTGTTGAGCGCTGTGTAGATATCATTATGGTTTCATTAAGTGACATCTAGTAAGGTTCAGAGGCAGACTTGAACCCAGGTCTTACTGACTTCACATGCATCCCTCAGGCCAAGCTGCCTCTGAAAAGCGCTGTCCCTTAGGAAGAGGCAGGAGAGCCCTCCCTGGAGGATGATTGGAGTTGGGGGAGAGTCTAGGTGAGGGGAGTAGTTAATAAGGTTGCAGTAGCATGAGATGTATTTTTGGAAGTGGTCCATATGGAAATTTGTTTTGCTTGAATATGTGTGATTGTTGTAAGCTTTTTGTTTATCCTTCCCCCTTGCCCCCCTCCCCCAGCGGTGGGGGGAAATGGAAGGAGAGCAAATAAAATGCTTGTTAATGGAAAAGAAGTGAACTTAAAAAATAAGGTATTGCAATAGTCTATAGCCCTTGTTCATGCCACTTATAATATATGGTTTTATTATTGTAGCTGTTTTTCCCACATGCACTTACGTCTTATCTGTCCCACTAGACCATAAGCTCCTGGAGGGCCAGAAGCATGTCTTAGGTTTCTTTGTAGCTCCTGATGCCCTCAGCACAGGACCAGACACAGGGTGAGGACTCTTGATGGGAAAGATCACAGAAGAGGACAGAAAGGACAGAGATGGAACTAGCTAGCCCTTGGAATCTACGAGGCCTTACAGAATGTTGCTTGGTTGCATTGGCTTTCATTCAGAGGAGGGCAGGTAGTCTGCTTTCTAGCAGCCTGTCCACATGGCAGGCTGGCAACCATCCTCTTTGTTTCCTCATGTGCTAACACTGAGGTCCAGGAGTGTGGCACTGTGTTGGTGGTTGGCAAGCATTTTCGGTTTTAAAGAGAAAGGGGCTTCATTAATACATTCATTCATGGGAATTTCTGTCTTCCCAGCCTGGGTCATTAGCTGAATCAGGATCAACAAATTGGAACTGGAGAGGAAAGGCTGCCCTAAGCTAGGGTGGTGGTTCTCCAAGTGGGGTCTTTGAGGACAAAATTGTTTTAAAATAATGCCAAGAGATTATTTGCCTATTTAAATACTCCTCTGTTTTCCAACTGTATATTTTTGTGAGGCAAATTTTTCTTTAACTAAAACACCATATGATATTAGTGAGAACTTATGTAGCGCTGCTAGGTGGTGCAGTGGATAGAGTTCCAGGCCTGGCACTGAGTTCAAATGTGGCCTCAGACACTTACTAGCTGTGTGACTGTGGGCAAGTCACTGTGTATGTCAGCCTCCTCATCTGTAAAATGAACTGGAGAAGGGAAAGGCAAACCACTCCAGTGTCTCTGCTGAGAAAACCTCAAATGGGGCCTTGACTGAAAAGACTGAACAACAAAATATAGTGCTTCATAAATATTATCTCATTTTATCTTTGCAGCAGTCCTGTGAGGGAGCTGCTATTATTATCTCATTTTTCAGATGAGGAAACTGAGGCAGACAGAAGTTAGTGACTTGCCCAGAGTCACACATGTAGTAAATGTCTGAGATCAGATTTTGAGTTCAGACCTTCCTGACTTCAGATCGAATTCAAAAGCAGATATGAGAATCCAGCTGTCTTTTATTAAACCAGATATTAAAGAGATTTGCAAAAATGCATAAGATGATGCCACTGTTCTTACTAAAAATTTTTTCTTTAGAGAAATATAGCTATTTTTCATAAAAAATTTCTGTTAGTGTGTAATGGATTAAAAATTTATCAGTTAAATTTCTCATACAGAAATATTGATATAATTAGGATTGTGCTGGAGCAAGTTCTAAACTGATTGAAAGCCACAGATCAGGGCTTTATTTGTCTTTTTGTTGATTGGACTTAAGAAGGTGATGATAATAATCGAAATTAGACTAAAGAATGTGTGTGCATACATCCTCTTCTCCCCAGAGAGCCCAGTTGTTAAACCTTTAGTAGCACATCCCTGTATTGCTCTATAAACATGCTTATAAACTATAATCTCAGCTCGTGGAGTGCAGCAGGAGGCTCCGGGAGTGAAGTCATCACCAGCCTGGGGCCCTGGGGACCCTAGGAAGCTAATGATAGTGGTAACAACAATGATGCTCCAAGATCTGCACAGCGCTTTACATCTGCTTTCTCCTTTAAGCCTCACTCCCCCTCATATGCCCCACAGAAGCAAAAGAAGAAGGGTGTAAAGAGGGCCTGAGATGAAAAAGTTGGAGAAGTGCCAGACTTGGACTCAGGATTCCTAACATTTCCTTGGGAAGGTTATTTCTCTGGAGTCTTGGATCAGGAGGCGGGCGTGGTGGTGGCACTTTGATTTGGGGATAGGGAGGAGGCTGACTGTAGGGGCCCTCCAGCAGTGGCCTGGCTCTTTTGTTACTGGAAACAATCTCAGATTTCAGAGAAAGTGCTTCTACCCTTGAATTCTACAGATCAAACCTTGACTTTTGTGATCTGCTGGCTGGGGCCCTCTGCTCTAGACAGAACAATTGTGGGCTGTAAATAGGAAAAACTCAGTTGTTTCTAGAATTGAGATTTACATTGTTAACCTACATAGGAGGTGTAAAAACTTAGGTGACCAGATTTCTGATCATTTTCTGCTGGAACCTCAATTAACAACAGTTTCTGCCATTATTATGCAAATGTAGGGCCAGAAGTGGGGAGGGAGGCTGTGTGGTAGAGCTGAGTCAAAATTGATAATGCAGGACCAAATGTAATAGAGAACATGAGTAGGTATTCTTCAGCTCTGACAATATTCCAAGTAGGAAATAACCAAGTTATTCGTCCCGAATAACACAGAGTAAATATGAGAGCTAAACTTTTACCTGAGATCCTCAGACTCCAAGTCTAGTGCCTGAGCCACACTAGCCTCTTGTGAGAGTTTACTGAGCTCATCAGACCAAAGACAGTTGTTATTTAGAATGATATTGCCTGTAGATTAGTCTTTTTTGACCTGGGCTTGTTATTCAGGAGATAGTGCTTTGTTGGGCTTTCTTCAGAAGAATACTTTCTTGAGAAACTGGTTACTTATCTTGGCCTAGTAACATCATTGGATAGGCTTTTTGATCTTGATTTCTGGGCTCAAAGTCTCGCTTCTAAAGCCTGAGTTTTGTTGACTTTTTTTTCTTTTAAGGAAGTCACTCTTTCCCAGCTCTTCTACAGGGTAGATAAGCCATGGTGGCAAATAGCAGGCCTGGGAATGGTGGCTGACAGGTAGGCAGAGATGTAGACTTAGGTTCTGTGCAAAGCAGAATGGATTGCCTCGTGTCTTCACGTGAAGGCTGGTGAACCACTTGTTGGGTATGTTGTAGTGGGAATTTGTATACAGGCACAGGTTGAGCCCAGTGGCCCCTGAAGCCCGAGTTTCTCTCTGTGAACACTCAGTTTTTGATACTCGGTACCTCGTCAATGTCCTCAGTTGTCTCTCCTGCCTGGAGGACTAGAGGCTACAGCAGTAAACTCCAAGCAAAGCCTTCTTTATGGAGAGCTCTGGACTTTCAGAACTTTCCAGGGAACTCAGTTCTCCATTAGTTGCTCAGCTTGGTTCTGGCTCCATAGAACATCATCCTCCCCCCACCCAACCCCCTCTTCCGTCTGCCTTTTGTGTGTTGTCTTCCCCCATTACATTGTAAGCTCCTTGAGGGCAGAGACTATCTTCTTGTATCCCTCGCTTAGCACAGTGTATGGCACATAGTAGATACTTAATAGATGTTTATTGAATTGAATCTGTAGACACTGAAAAATCAGTTCTGTAATTATTTGGATGAGACTTATTCAAGATGGTGGGAAGGGTCCCCAGAAGGTAGAGCCTCTTACAAGTCTATATTTGAATGTATGTTCTAGGTAGGCAGCTGTGCTTGATGGTATTGTCTCCATCTAATGGGAGCATTGGGAAGAAAATAATGCAGTCATTTTCCGAGAGGTTTTGATAATAGGTGGAAGCAGAAATGTATTCCCAAAACAGAATTATATATAAATAATTTGTACAGCAGTAGTGTATTCTCAAAACAAAATATTTTTGGCTTTGTAATACACTGGGAGTTTTTGCAAAATTTGCCTTCCTAATTGTGTTTTGTCTAGTCTCATGTTATATATGGGTTGTACTCCCTCAGAATATACTAATTGAAAGTGGGCAAGTCAGGCTGGGATTAAACATTTGCCCCAGGGAGTTGATTTTCATGTATATAAGTCCAAATGCCAAAGTATATAAACATATAAATTGGATAAACATATAAATAGCAATATACATGGAACTTCAGGGTAGAGTGGAATAAAATCATAAAATATTATGGCAAGTAAACAAATTAATTGGGAGAGAAGAGAAGGGTGCAGGTGAGGGTAATTTATTGGAATTAGCTTAGCAAATATTTGTTATCCCCCTTTCTATGTCTAAGGTATTGCCCTGAGCTTAGGGAATACATCCTCTGGGAGCTTATCTTGTGGTCAGGGTATAGGACATTTATTTCCAGAGAAGTGACTGGGCTGGGGCCTAGTTAGTTTGGAAAGCCTGTAAGAAGGATGTCATCTTTGAGGACAATACTGAAGGTGAGAGATATGGTTGGAAGAAAGGGAAATGGTTCCTTTTGATAAAAAGATCCTGAGGTCATAGATTTAATGTTGGGAGAGACTTTAGAGCAGAAGTTTCCAAACTTATTACTCAGCACCTCCCTAGAAATCTACTTTTTCTAACCTTTTAATGGTTTTTTAAAAAATTTGTGTCATCTAAAAATTAAAAAAAAAAATCACACTTCTTAAAGTTAATAATTTATTGTAAATTTGTGGGTTTTTTCCTGCATTGAAATTTTGATGAGGCAATATTGCATCATGCAGCCGTATAACACTGTATTGTAAACAAGTTATTACATGCACAAATTTCTACCAATTCGTGCTGGAATTCCCGACAGTGCACCATGTGCTCACCTGCCAACACTTGCTTGTTAAGACCTGTTGGTGGACTTGACCTCCATGGGTTATGACTTACATTTTGTGTGTTTATTTGGAAAATAATGTAACCACTGTGACTTGAACTCTGTTGCACAGCAGATGAAACACGTACGAATGGTTTTTCAAAATTTTCTTATCTTTTTTTCTCTCCTTATGGTTCCACTGCCCCCTTATTTTTATTCAATGCCCCCAAGTGCATCTGAGGCTACTACCACCCTGCTGGATTGTCCAGCTCCCCCCAGAGGGCAATATCATCCACTTTGGGAGTCTGTGCAGAGGCCATCTGCTCCAGCCTTGTTTTATACATGATGAAACTGAGGCTCATACAGGTGAGATAATTTGCCTAGGGTCCTAAGCTGGATTTGAACTTGGGTCTCTTTCGCTCCAAGCCCAGTACTCCATCTATTAGGGTGGGCTGCATTAAGAGAATTCTGTTGAGAATTCTTGCTTCAGGCGTGGAAAGGTTGCTGAGTGTTATTCTCTAGGACTATAGTATCATTGGAAGGGGCCTCAGACTGCCTTCTTTCAACCTCTTATCCATGCAGAAATATCTTGTTGAACATCCTGGGGAGGTCACTTGTAGTCACTCTTTGAGTATTTCCAGTGATGAGAAGTTGCTACACTAATGACCCTGTCCCACTACTGGATGACCCTTAATCGTTAGATTAGATGTTATGTCCTGTTGTGGTTAGGTGAGATTTCTATCCATCACAGTTTTACAGTAGTTTGGCATGAGGGTAGATGACTTAGTGAGATGGCCTTGTATAAAAGAACAACACAGCATTGTGTCTTCTTATTGGTCTCCTCTTCCTCCATCTCTTCCTCATTTGCCTCCTAGTTAAGACTTTTTTCCTTCTGGGAAGGAGAACTTCACTAGGACTGTGTCCAATGCAACCTTTATGAGTTTTTTTTTCTTGCAATTAGAGAAAAACATAAGAATAATTTCATTAAAATTTTTAAAGCTGGATCAACTTTAATTCTGAAGTGAGATTCCAGAAAGATTTGCTTCTAATGTATGGCAGCAGCTTGTGAAGAGTGATACTTGGGCTTGGGCTTTCTAGAACCTGGCTATCAGTGAAGACTTTGAGAAAATTTTGACTTGTATACTACAGTGTCCTTCACTAAAGTCCTGATGCTGTACCATGACATGGAGGTGACCCTGGGTTCTCTGAGCCATGCTGGCGTAGTGCAAGGGCTACCAGGTATACCATCTGACGGCCTGCCTCACAGGTCTGGAGAGGCTGGATACCTCATGAAGACTGGCCCGCTCCTAGGAAAGGCTGGCATATACGCTTTGCCATCAGCATCCTTAAAGCATGGAAGACATGACCTCAGAGCAGATCAGAATGGTTGCCAACTCTAGGTTGGATCCCTTCCCTCTCATGGCTCACAAAGAGACTTCGTCCCCTGGGAAATTCTTGGGCCATATCAGCTTTTGGTCAAGACACTTTTACTCTTCTAAGTTTATCTTAGAGATAGCAACAATTGATAGCACTCAGGTGGGGACAGATTGATGACTCTACTCTTAGAATGTACCCTAGAAGGTGAGTTCAGAGTTCAATTCCTATTTTTCGGCTGTTGATCTTAGGACAAAAATCATCTCTTGAAGGGCCCTGGGAATCTGAGGGTCCAGGCTGCTACAGGTATGCTCAGTCCTGGGAAGAGATGGTTGTTTGGAGAATTTTTTTAAAAAAGCATTTATTTGAGCTTATTTGTTTGCTTTCCTCTTGTCGAAAGTAATTTTGGCAAAGCAACTTAAAAGGAATAGACTTTTTGAGACAGTAATTAATTGTTTAGGTAGCACTAGATCTGTGAGAAGATTTAGGCAAAAGGAAGTATTCACTTTCAATTTGTAAGCACCACTTTCTTGGGCTTGTGCCTTGTCTGGATGTGCCGAGGGCAGGGGAGAAGGGCATCCAGGGGGCTCTTATATCTCATTCCTCTAGATGACTTGAAGGTCTCTGGGGTTTACCTAGTAGAAGTGATTCTGGTGCTGGTCTGTTTTTTTTAATCTGTGGCTCTCATTTATAGGCTGAAACATTCTGGACTTGATTTAGTACTTCTGCTTTTGAAGCAAGTAAGAGGGCACGATACTGGCAACTCTTCTAGAATCACTACAGTTACAGAAAGCCCAGGCGCGTGTTGTCATCTGAGTTATGGCCCTGGGAAGAAGGACAGCATCTGTTTCTCAGTGTTTGGCAGACACTACCTTACTAGTCATTGCTTTGAACTAGGACCTGTCCCCAGGCTTGGTGACATTACCTTCTCTGTGTGTCTCTCTACACCTCCTGTATTTTTTCCCCCTTCATTCTCCATTTCCATAGGGTAGAATATAGGAGCAGTGATATAAGCAGCAGAGAGGCAGGTCTAGGATAATACAAGGATAATTTTGCCAACGTTTTGAGCTATCCCAAAGCTCCCTCTGGAGTTTAGTGGGGAATTAAGTAGAAGGAATGCTTGTTACAGGTTTAGCCAGGTGACCTATGAAGCCCCTTCCTCTTCTGAGATTCTGTGAAACCAATGGAAATCCTTGCTGTGAAGATACTGGTAGAGTTGCACCAGCCTAACTCAGAAGTTTGTGACAGGCGGAGCAGCGTTTTGCACCCATCCATCCATTCTGCGTAGACATTCTGTGTGTTTGCTCCAGAGGCTTGTCAGGGTCAAGCTTCATTGAGCTTCTTTGGTTTCTCCTTAGTATTATTGCAGTTCACTTTAACCAAATCTCTGAACTGTTGGGGAGGAGCTCTTGTTCATGCGTGGGTTAGCCTCGGTGACCTCTGTTTCAGAGGGTCCTTTCACTTCGAGACTGTGATCCTCTTGTTTTTGCAAAGCTCCACTGGGGGAAGGCCCTGCTCCATTCTGAAGGAGACAGAGAGGAGGAGCAATGCAGGCCTTCTTGTTCCAGTTAACTCTCTGGATGACAACCTAGTTATTGGATTGCACTGACTCCGTGGATTTCCATCTATTTGCTGATATTTGAGGGCTGCTTATCCAGTTCTACTGAAACCCGGTCATGGCTTTCTTGTTCTGAGCATACATAGGAGTAGGAGTGAGATTTATTTGCTCACTCATGAAGATAACAGCAAAAATCACTAGCAAGGCAAGCTTATAGATCAGTTTTTAGAAATAGCTTCTTTAATCAATAACTCTTTTTATGGAATACTGAAGTAGATGATTGACCCCGAAGCTCTGGGCCCATTTCTGACCTTTATTTGGAGCAGGGCAGGCAGTCTTTGAGCGTCTGGTGTTTCTCAGAGCTTTTTGCACCTCTGGCTCATTTTACAATCTTTATATGAGAAGCTTTTATCCTTAAAAGGCTTTGGGTCAGCCAGATTTTAGGAGATCAGACTTGAGTGAGGCCTTTGTTCCTGATCTGGGTGGAGCTTTATCTGGAGGATCATAGGCGAGGTAGATCCAGAAGGATTGTATTCTTTGCCTTTATTTTGTAATATAGAAGCTCCATTAACATCCTCTGTCGACCCCCCTCTCTCCTCTTTCCCATAGAAAACCTGGCCTTGTTTTGATAGAGTGGAACTCCTCCTTTGAAGGCTGTGTTACAATAGCACTTTTTTTATCCTGATCGAAAGCCTTGCATCTCCTTAGGGATGGGGTTTGTTTTTTTCATTTAAGAGTGACCTATAGGTGGGCAGACTGCATAGAGTTACATTCTAGAGGACTGAACTTTGGGATTGGAAGGAAAGGCTTGTAACGGTGAAGGTCAGCCAAAGATCTAGGATTGGGAGGAAGTCAAAGTGCCCAATGAAAGTCCACTTTCCTCTGGATTGGACTGTACGCAAACCATGACTTTTCATAGAAAATCACCGGAAATGTGAACTTTATAGCCTTCCTTTTCAGGATGTTTTCAATTCTTGCCATCCCCAGAAACAGTAAAACTTCTGAGGGAAATTTTGTAAAGGGTTTCAGTGTTTGGAAAAGCTAATTCATTTTCAGTCTTAGAAATACCTAGTCATGTCTAAGAGCTGAGAGACTGGGGAAAAGAAGAGTTGGATCATTTCTTCCCCACAAGAGACGTGTTGGGGTTCATTCTATCGTATTTTTTCCCTTTATGTGGGAAAGGCCTGTGAAATGTAGTAATTCAAATAATTGTTTTAGCCCAGATCTTGTAAATGGATCTCAGATAACCCTTGCAGTTTTTACAAAATTCACTTAACCTTGATTGATTTTCTTGGCCATTTAATTAATAAATAGGAGCACTTGGCAACTTTATTAGGTATTAGTTTGCATTGTGCTTACCTTTTTTGCACAGTGGTTTTTAGGTTTGTACCTTTTCATTGAAGTAACAAATATGTTAATTGAGCTTCTATATTACAAAGCCTAGTACTATTTGAGGCTTCTTTCCTGAGGAGTGAATGGGTATCTACTTCCCAACCTTTCATATAGTTAAGGCTCTTCATTTTTATTCCTCTTTGTTAGTCTTTTCAGTATTCTTTTAGTATTCTTTCCTCTTCAGTCCCTTGGCAATATAGGCAGAATATAAAGTATGTATAGTTAATTTGTGACAATGGGAGCTGTAGTGACGACTGCAGTATTTCTGGGTTAAAGGGAAGTGATATCCAGAGAAAATGGGGGAGCATTTGAGAGCCACTGGCCTAGCATTACCCACTGGCAGATGGGGAAATGAATGGCAGGGCAAGGTGTGGGTGCTTAAAAGCAAAGCCTCCTTTCCCCTTCCCACCTGTTACGCAGTTCTGGAGGATCTCATTCCCAGCTCTGTCTTTTCTTTCTGAGAGCAGGGATGGTCCTTTGGGGAAATCCGTTTTTCTGATTGTTTTTTGTTCATCCTTGCCAGGAAGATAGTTAGTTGCAGGTGGGTTTTCATTTTCTTTTGTTTTAAGGGTTTTTCCCCCCATTGGGATTGGTTGGGGTGGGGGAGGGGAAAGAGAGTTAGTTATATAGGGTGGTTTTATCTTGGGTACTTTTCATACTGTTTTGTGAACGTGGACGTGAGTTTCCGTGTTGCCACAATGATTGACTTAGTGAAGAGAGCCTTACTTGATTATCAGAGTTCTCAACACACAGCAGGCACTTAATAAAGGTGCCCTGATCCATGACTGACAATAAATGTCTTCCTATTGTCTGTGATTAGGAGAAAGAGCATAGATTGCCAGCCTTTCCTTCTAAGACTTGGTTCCCTCTGGTCGATGAAGGTCATTCAAGATGGAGGGAAGGGAGGAATTCACTAGTCTTGGTCATTATAAATCTAGTGCCTTTTGAGGTATCCAAAAAAGTGTGTGTTTTTCTTACTAGTTTTATATTTGGATTTTGAAGCTACAGAGTTTTGTGACTTGATGAAAAGCCCTTCCTTTGGCTCTCTATTCTTCTAGGGTCACAGAGGAGAAAGACAAGACTCTTAGCTCTCTGTCTGTTGTCCTGAAAAATCTGTCACTTTGTTATGTAACTTCTCCCTTAACTTGAAATTTATTTCTTATTAAGCCATGTAGTTTTCATTAGCTTGTCTTGATCAGTCTTGCAGACCATTTCTCAGAGCAGTCTGTGAGAAGCTGGGTGGAACACGTTTCTATCTTCCACGGTATCCTAGGCTGCAAAGCCAGAGTTTCCAGCTCTTCTTGAAATGCCCTTGGGACCTGTATTGTGCAATAGGGATAGAGGAGAAGAAAGGGAGAAGCAGAGGAGAGCAAAACCTATTCCCTGATCACACAATTTCAGGGTGCGAAGTTTTGATCTTCGGTAATATCTTGCTAAAGATTAGGTATGAATTGTAAGCTATCAGTGGACTTTTATGCATGTAATGCTGATAAATCAGGATTGGCACTGACTTTGTATTTCTCTATATAAGCTCAGTGAACTTGGTGCCCCACCTGAATGGCAGGCCAACCAGTCCATTGCTAAGATTCAGAGGGTCACAGAAAAACTGGATTAATCATCTACCTTTGAAATAATACCACACTCACTGTTGCTGCTGTCCGTTTCTAACAAGGATATTGGCCTTCGGTTACCTTCTTTCTTCCTCAACTTGCTCCTAATCGTGTTGTTGCAGTCCCAGTTCTGGCATGTGATTTTCCAGCTGAAAAAGATGAAGTCTTCTGGAGAAATTGTATGCTGTGGACTGGTCTTAGAGAAGTTCCTTCTAAGGGTGAAAAACTTTGGCATCTGACTTTGTATTGATTCCAGGAGAGGGACCCATGTCATGTACAGGGAATATGGGAACCTGTTCACTGCTGGTGCTGTCACTCAGGGCTACTGAGATATGGGGGCCCATCACTGGGCCTGGGCCTACTCTATCCAGATCGTGAAAGTGGAAGAAATTCTTGTTAGCAAGTGCCACTGGCCTGAAGTCAAGCAGTTTCATTCCTCCCCTCTGCCCCATGGAGTTTGGCATTGCCATCACAAATCACATTTCACTACCAACATGCCCAGCATGTTCTTCTAAATGCAGAAACAGGGTACATTTTTTATTTGCTTTATTCAAATAAATATCTCATTTGGAAAAAAAAAAGTTATTTTCCCTTCAGATGTATCAAACCTTCCCTGATTCCTATAAAGACCTTCTCTGTTAGACTTTATATTGTGTATTGTTTTACATCTTTCTAATTCACACAATCACACTTAACTAAATCTTTTTAAATGATGAAACAAATGTTTATTAAATGCCTACTGCACAGCAAAGCACTATGTTGGGTGTTGCAAGAGATAAAAATTTTGAGAAAACAGATTCTCTCATTCACAGATGGGATAAGCCACAAACTCAGACAACCATAATATAATTCAACTCAAGCTTTCTCAGCCAAGGGAAAAGACAAAGTTTATTAAGAGTTAGCCAAATAGGCCTGCCCCAAGAGATCCCACCCCTTGTGACACCTGTAAGGAAAGCAGGCCAGATCAATCTGAGCTAGATTGGATCTGACCACCTTCATGGAGGCAAGATGGAGATTATATACACCAAGATTGTGGGAGGGATTGAGGGGTGGTCTGGGGTGACCAGAGGAGGGGTCTAGGGAGGGACTTGAGGAGGAGTCTAAGGAGGAGCTTGAAGGGACTGGGATGAGGTCAGACTCCAGGGTGGGAAATAGCTGAAGGCTACATGGAAATTAAACCCAACATAGTGCTTTGCTGTGCAGTAGGCATTTAATAAACATTTGTTTCATCATTTAAAAAGATTTAGTTAAGTGTGATTTTAATAAATTCAGAGGCTAAAAATTGTTTCTTTTGGGACTCACCTCTAGAGAGGAGAAGTGACTTAACAGGGGTCATAGAAGCTATTCCAGGGGTGGGGAACCTGCCACATGTGGCCCTCTAAGCCCTTGAGTATGGCCCTTTGACTTAATCCAAACTTCACAGAACAAAACCACTTAATTAAAGGATTTATTCTGTAAAACTTGGACTCAGTCAAAAGGTCATGCCCAAAGACTAGAAGGCCACATGTCGCCTCAAGGATACAGGTTCCCCACCTCTGAGTTGCTATTCAGTAATATTTGCAGGATTTGAACCCATGTCTTGTGTATACTGAGGGGATTACCTTATGTGGAAATGGTCCTGTTTCAGGTGGTCTCTGGAAAGAGCTTCAGTAAACTTTCAGTGAAAGAGCCCTCTGCTTTTCTAGTACCACCATTAGCTAAGCATTGAGAGACAAGTCACTGGTATGCTGTCAGCTAGGGGGTGAATTCCTTTACCTTGGTCCTATAGGGCCCCCTCCTGCTCCTTCAGTGACAGTAGCTAAGACTTAACACAGTTTCTAGACTGTATGTAAACATGGTTAGAAGTCGATACTCTGAATGTGAGACCCTGGTAATCGGTAGTGGAGGAGCTGAGTCATGCCAGTGTTGGCGTTCCCATCATAGAAGAACCTAGAAGACTGAGATGGTGCTCAGGTCATTTGGGCGAGAGTAAGTGGATTTGGTTTTATCATGCATCTGAGGGCAACAAGAAACATCATTTCATGGGATGCCTGGTCATCTTGATTTGCAGTGCATGTGATGAGCATTTGCAAAAAGAGACCGTCATGAAGAGCACTTGCAGGGTTGGGAAGGAAGACACATTCTGCCAAGAGGCAGTGGAAGGAGCACTGACCTTTGGAGGCAAAGGCCGGCGGTCAGATTCTAGCTCTGCCGCCCTGGTTTGTAGCTTGTAATTGGCCTCAGGCAAATGATATAACTTGCCTTGGCCTTAGTGTCCCTGTGGTAACAATGAAGGAGTTGGTACTGACCTCACTGGCTTCTTTCCATTCTAAGTCTATGATATATTTGTATGGCTGATCATTTCACAGAAGCCACCTTCAGAGTATCTCTCCTGAGCACCACCTTCTTGGAGCACGTGTTCATACAGATGTACCATTGACATCTCCACATGTGCAAGCCAGAACTTGTTCTCTTCCTTTCTATACTCTCCCTCCACCAGATTTCTTTCTGTTGAGAGCTGCCATCCTTCCAGTCACCCAGCCTGGAAGTGATAGGATGTCAGCGCCTTTAAAACATGCTCTGTTTTGTTTTGTCTTCATATCTCTAGGGCCTAGCACAGTGCACACAGTAAGTGCTTAATAAATGTTTGAGTTGAGGTAAAATGCTCCATTTTCCCCTCTTGTACCAGTGTCCAATGAGTTGCCAAGTTTGAATGATTTTGTCTTTACAGCATTCTTCTCTTGAAGCTTTTCTCCACTCATACAGCCCATCCTAGTGTTTTAGCCTGTCATGCCGCTCACCTGAACTGTTTACAAAGCCTCTGCCCTCTCTGCCTCTGTTTCCCATGTCTCCAGGCCTTCCTCCCCACAGCTGTAATTCCATCAGTGTGAGGAACTCCTGCTTGAAGACTCCCTTCACTCCCACCACCGTTGGCAAGCTAGTCTTAGAGGGCTGAATGGAGCATTGATAGGCTGAGAGACTTTCTAATATATGTTAGAGTCTCAGGCTGACTTTTCTGACTCTACTCCATGGCTGTCCCTCGACTGACCGTGCCATGCTGTCCCTCATCAAGGCCTTGGTATTCCTAAAGGGTCTCTCCATGTCCTCCGCTGCCCACCAGTCTTCTCTTCCCTATTAGGGGCTAGGATCAGCTACAGATTACTGTACGTGGCATTTGAAGCACTTCGTAATCTGGCTCTCGTCTCCCTTTTTCATCTTAATATTTCCTCATTTTATGAGGTCTGCCCTTCTGTCCCTCCATCCCTCTGCCCCTGTCTCGTCACACTGCCCCCAACCTCACATCTGCCCTGCCTGCTGCTTTCTTATAGCTCACCCTTGTGCCTGGAAGGTACCTTTGTGTTCCTCATCCTCCTGGTGGCCTTTTGGAACCCATGGTTTCCTTCAGAGCACAGCTCAGGTACCGCCTCTTTTCCAACTCTTTCTTGGTTTCTCCCAGTTATTCCTGCTTTCTTCATCCTCACTTTGTGGTGGACTTCTTTATCTGTGTTCCTGCAGTGTCTGCCCTCTGCCCTGACCCTGCATACCCCCTGAGGGCAGGCACTAGTTCATTTGTCTTTGTCCCTCTCCCACACAGCACTTTTCCTGTTGTTGGATTGAATTGGATTGTGTATTCTGCCTCTTCTGTTTGTTGGCAAGGGCCAGCCTTGTGTCCCTCATTACACAGAAGGAAAATGAGCTCTAGAGGAGTTGGGGTGACTCCCTGATGTGTCCTAGGACATCACTTGACTGTGGCAGGATAAACTCTGAGTGTTTATACTTAGGCTGAACTAAATGGGAATCACTTCAGGGTAGGGAGTTATAAATGCATGTGTACATGGTAAAGAATGTATTGCTTTAAGCTAGAAGGTATGGGAAAAAAGGTAATTATTAATATGTGATGTTTTCTTGTCTCTTGCCTTCCTTATCTACATTCCTGTCTGTAAGTTATGGCATAACTGTGTCGTTTAAGCTTGTCACACAGAGCATCGTAGAGCCAGTCTTCCTATTTCTTATTATACAAATTGCCCCCACCTGCATAGTTTTTGCTAGTTAAGGTAAAGTCATTCAGGAACTTGAAAACAGAGAAGGTAACTCTTGGGTTGCCTGTGGTTTAAAAGGGGTTAAAAGATTCCTCAAGGCTGGGTTACATCAGGATTCTCCCTGGGAGTTTTGTGTACACCCAGAGCTCTGAAGAACAGCCTCCTCCATCCCTGCAATGAGACTGTGGCCCACAGAGCCCAATAACATGTAACCTGAGCAGCTTCTTCATCCCCCAGGACTAAGGCTGCTTGTTTATGCTAAATTGGCACTGGCAGTGATATTCACTATCAATAAGCCCAAGATTTGGACCTGAGTGTGAGATGGACGTTGTGGTCACTGACTTATTGTGTGACCACAGGCAAGTCACTTTTTTCTGGGCCCAAATTTCCTCTGAAAATTGAGGGATTTAGACTGGTGAATTGTATGGTCCTAATAAGGTTCTGTGGCTAGTAGGAGACATAGGCTCTTGAAACAGCTATTTGCCGAGTTATATTACATTTTGAGTTTTCAGATTGGGGGCTGTTGGCCCATGAGGTTTCTTTTCTGTCTCTTACTTGTGGGCTGTGAAGAATTAGAGGTTGTCTTTGTGATTCAGTTGAAAGAGTATTAGATTTGGAGTCAAGAGTTGGGGGCGTGAGGACCAGCCTTTACCATGTAACTAACCCTGGGCTAATCATTTAATCTCTCTGAATCTTTTCATCGATGTCTTTCTATAACTGTGGAGCATATTTTATTGATAAAACTGAGTTTATCTGGGAAAAAAATGATGAGTTTTGGATTTTGAGTTCCTTGTGTATTTGAATACCCAAGCATTTTGATTTATTTTTCTCCAGCTGAAATGTTTATTATTCCCCGCTATCTGTCCTTATTGTTGGAGAATGATGGTTGGTAACTAGGTAGAAACCACGATCTTCAGGATGAATTCTCTTTGAATGACTTTCCCTCTCTCTCAGTCAAAAATTTGACTTCTTAGACCTAGACTTTCCCACCAGTCTGCTAGGACTTTTTGGATGATAGATCCTATTAAAGCACGGACCTCTGGCACCTGCCGTTGCTTCAGTGGTTTTGTTGGGTGACAGCAATATTGTGGCCCTGAGGAATGGCCCAGGATAGACATCAGTCTCCAGAGGAGCTGCTGTGTTTCTATAGCGTCCTATAGAGAATGCCTGCTAACTATGCCATCCTTTGCTAGAGCCCTCAAACAAAATAAAGCCATTTTTCCCCTTCTGTCTTACAAGTTTGAAAAGCACTTGTTCTGATTCCTTCTTTGAGTGGTGGTGATTCAAAATGCTACAGATCTTATTCTCTCATCCTCAATCTCCCTTTGAGGAATATTGTTGCGGCCATTCAGAAATGCTGCCATTGCCGCTGTGGCAACAGCATTTGTGTGACTTAGCTGTACCTGTTGCCGTGTGTGGTAGTGTGATGCTTGTTGTTTCTGTGTCATGTACAGGAAGGGTTCTCATGGCAGAGAGGGATTTGGCTTGTTCTGCTTGGCCCTGGAGGGCAAGCTGAGGATCGAGGAGAATCTCCTTCTGTGTAATGGGAGAGTGGATGGCAAAGAGTCAGATTGCTATTGTTTTAAAGAAGAGCTTTTAATTCCTAGGATCTGAGGTTTTGGCACTGGAATAGGCTTGGAGATTATCTAGTCTGACACCCCAACAAGCTGTTCCCAAGGGGAATCGCTGTCTCAAAAGGAAGTGACTTTCCTCTCACTGGAAGTAGGTGAGCAGAGACCATTAGTTGAGTATGTTATAGAGAAAGTTCTTGCTCAAGGTTCAGCCGGAGGGCCCTTGAAGTTCTTCCTAACTCTGATATTCGCTGTTGGTCATGGCCTTTCCCCTCTGTCACTTGTAGGCCAGTTAGGCAGCTAAGACACAGTCACATTGTTATACCAAGAGCGAGTGAGACATGCCACAGAGTATAAGTTTTAAATGGAGAATTTATTAGCCGGCGTCCATTCGGGGTTCAACCCAAATCAGAATGACCCTGAGTTGGGGTGAAGATGTAGTATTTATAGAAAATACAGGGTGCAGTGGTTAATTATCTCTTGAAATTTACATGCCAGGTCACAAGGTGGTCCGGGGGTACAAGAACAAGATCAAAGATTCTGACAGGTTATCGTAAAGTGGGATAATCTTATCTATTGACATTCCTTGGAGGAGTCACAGAGCCCCAGGGACATTTGCTAAACCGAAAGGTCTGAGTCCACTCTTTATTATGCAAACTGGGGTTTTAGTTAGGGGCTGGGGGCAGGGTTCTCCTTGATTTCTCCAGTATCACAACACGAAGTAGTCACTGACAGGGAAGAGCTAAGACTAGCAAGCCTCAGTGACTGGATTGTCCTTCTATCTCAGCCTCTTCCTTTAAGATTCCACTCAGGTGCTAAGGGACATTCTTTAAATTCTTAGCCCTTAGTTTACTCTCCCTCCTTCAGTTACCTTGTATTTATTTTTGTGTGTACATGTTTAGTTCTCATTTTGTGGGAAGTGTATTTCCTGAGGAAAAGAATTAGGATAGTAGGCCAGTCTGGCTGGAATCAAAGGTTTTTTTTTTTTTTTTTTTGGAGTGGGGAAGGCAGGGCAATTGGGGTTAAGTGACTTGCCCAAGGTCACACAGCTAGTAAGTGTGTCAAATATCTGAGGCCAGATTTGAACTCAGGTCCTCCTGACTCCAGGGCCGGTGCTCTACTCACTGTGTCACCTAGCTGCCCCAAATTGAGGTTTTTTTTGGAGGCGAAATAATTAGATATTTTGGGGTAAGAGTGTGAAGGTTCTTGATTGTAAAAGAAAATGGTAGTTGGGAAATGAAATAAATCAAGAGTACTTAAAGTACATAGTAAAAGACTGAATTCTCTTTTTCTTTTTCATAACCTTTTTTTCTTGTGTTTTATTTCTAGAAGGCCATTGAGCCGTATCAGGAAATCCTGGAGGTCTACTTGATCAATGCCAAGAACT
This sequence comes from Trichosurus vulpecula, assembly GCF_011100635.1. NCBI lineage: Eukaryota > Metazoa > Chordata > Mammalia > Diprotodontia > Phalangeridae > Trichosurus > Trichosurus vulpecula. Next base: position 52,594,755 of record NC_050580.1, read on the forward strand.
ATGTAAATGGACACTGCACCAAATATGAGCCCTGGCAGCTGATTGCATGGAGTGTGCTGTCGACCTTGCTGATGGTGTGGCTCTATGGGTTTATCTTCCAGTCTGAGAGTAAGTGTGCCCAGTGTCCTCGGGATGAGGAAAGGCATTTTTTGGTGCTCAAATCCAAGGCTCGGAGGACGGGCCTCCCGTTGACCCTAGCCCTTCTGGATCACTGAGCTTTGTGGAATCTAGCACATGTATTGAGGGTTTTAGTGGCCCTTTTAGGGCCTGTCCCTTTTTATTTTCATTCCCTTAACTTCTCAGAAATCAAAGTAAGGGTCATTGTAAACTTGTACAGATTCAAGCCTGAGGAGTAACTTAGGCTGTTAAGAAAGCACTTCCAGACTGGATTCCCTATGCAAACTCAATTCTTTTGGAATGGCTGTTCATGGTTGTTACTTCAGGCAGCTGGGTGGCAAAGCAGGTAGTGTGCTGGCCCCTGGAGTCTGGCCTTGGATGCTTAGTAGCTGAGTGACCCTGGACAAGCCTTCTAACCCCTGTCTGCCTCAGTGTCCTCAACAGTAGAATGGTCATGCTGATAGCACCTACGTCTGGAGTTGTTGTGAGGAGCAAGTGAGATATTTGTAAACCTTAAAGAATTTTTAAAATGCTAGCTATCATCATTACTATCTTTTTCTGTCTGTGAAGGGATAGTGATAAGATTGTGATTTCATTGGTTAACAAGTATATTTCAGCTTCTTCTTTGCAACTTACAATCTGAGAGAGTTCCCTAGTGCAGTGAGAGGTAAAGAGACTTGGCCAGGATCACACAGCCAGAATCTATCAGAGGTAGCACTTGAACTCAGGTCTCATTGGCTTTAAGGGCGGTGCTCTGTCTGCTGTGTCCACCACTGCTCCTCCTGTGAATGTGATGTGAAAATGGAGCCCCTGTGTCTGACAGGAATTTCGGAAAGCATGCAAGAGAAAGTGGGGGCCCAGCCTCTGTCCCCCTGGGAGGTGCCCAAGAAGTACCTGGGGCCCACAGTCCACAGCCCCTAGCCCTCTCCCCAGCAGCTGTCTGTAAAGCCTATAGCACTGAGCACACTCAGGAGCAGTAATCTGTGTCCCAGCTTTGCCTGAACCTGACTTTTTCCTCATTTGTCAAATGAATAGCTTGTATCTCTGGGGTTCCTTTTTGCTCTAAAATGCTGTGCTGTGATTCTAGTCGAAATCCTTCCATCTTTCCATGGCCTGCTTCTCCTTCCCCACCCACCCCTACCTTCTCCCAAAAAAGAGATGCTGAAGCTTTTAAAGCATAACTTTTCCCTCCAAGCTCTCTTTTGGGACTTCATTCTCTCCTGATTCCTCTCCTACCTGTCTGACCAGCCGTCTTCTTTGCTTGCTCAACACTCATATTGTATGACTCTGAGGGTCCCCGCAGGGTTCTGTTGGAGGCTCTCTTCTCTCTATATACCCTTTCTCTTGGTAACCTGATCCACTGCTGTGGGCTTAATCATCATCTCTGTGTAAATGACTCCCAGGTTTAGCTCTCCAGACCTGGTCCTTGCTCCTGAGCTTCTGAAGCATCGCCACTCACTTAGTAGACATTTCAGACAGTGAGAGATGTCTCACACCCAACATGTCCAAATCAGAAATCGTCCTCTTCCCTCTTGCCCCAGTTCTCTCTTCCAGCCTCCTCTGTTTCAGTCAGAGGTACATATCCCAGGCTGATAGCCTTGGCTTATGCTGGACTGTGCTCTCCCTTGCCCAGCATAGTCACTCAGTTGTCAAATACTGCTGTTTCTGCTCCACAGCCTCTCTTGCATCAGACTCTTCCTCTCTTCTCACCCAGCCACCTCAGTAGGCCCTCATGACCTCTTGCTTAGCTTATTGTGGCATGCTTCTAATTGCCCTGCCTGCCTTAAGTCTTTCCTCCCTCTGCTGCCAGAGCAATCTCCTTAAGTGCGGATCTGACTGGGCCGCTTCCCTATTCAGCCAGCTCCAGCGCATAGGACACAGCATGCACAGCTCTGTTTAGCTTACACCTCATCCCTGATTGAGCTTTCCAGCTTGGTTAGACTGTATTCCCATTCCTGCAATTTGAGACCCATCTAGACTGGCCTTCTCTCTGCTCCTGACACACAACAGCCCCTATTCTGAACCACCCTACTACTGGCAGGGGCACCCCATCATCCCAGCCCCCAGGCTCACAGCCTGTCCTCTCGTTCACTCCTCATATCCAGTTTGTTGCCAGGGCCTGTCGATTTTACATCTCTTGGATGTGCCCCATGCCCCCTTCTCTCTTCTGACATGGCCACCAGCCTAGTACAGGCCCTCTTACCCTCTGACCCACTGGTTGGTCTCCCTGACTCAAGTCTCTCCAGTCCTTCCTTCACTCAGCTGCCAAATTAATCTTCCTGATCTTAAGAGCAAATCTGACCATTTTACTCCACTAAAGTTCAGTGGCACCTTGTTACCTCTGGGATCAAATAGAAAATCTTTTGTTTGGCATTCGGAGCCCTTCATACCCTGGTCCCCTTCTAGTCTTCTTACACCTTACCCTCCACATGGTCTGTGATAGTGGCCTCTTTGCTGTTCCTTGAACAAGACGTTCCACCCTTTGGCTCCAGGCATTCTCTGATTGTCCCCAATGCCCGCAACTTTCTTCTTCCTCATCTCCTCCTCTTGGCTTTCATGACTTCCTTCAGGTCTTGGCTAAAAGCCCATTTTCTACCAGAAGCCTTTCATGATCCCCATTAATTTCTTTCCCTTTATTGATTGTCTCCAGTTTATCCTGTGTAAATTCTGTTTGTAAATGTTTTTATATTGTCTCTCCCAGTAGATTGTGAGCTCCTTGAGAACAGGGACTGTCTTTTGCCTTTGTCATCCTAACACTCAACACAGTGTCTGGCAAGTGGTAGGTACTTAATCAATGCTTATGGTGTAGTTGATTCTGATCATTTGAATATAATTTCACCTCTCTGCAGATACTGGGGCCTGGTATGCAGTGCCTTTTATTGTGTCCTGCTACTTCCTCCTTGGAAAGATCTGAACAGACCAACTCGATTGCTTAAGATAAACAGTCACTCAATCTAATGCCAATTCCTCTTTCCTGGTTCTCCTCCTTGATCTGCTTCTCACTCTCCCTTGAAGGGTCATCCTCTCAGTTCCTTTCCCTTTACTGTGCGTCGCTAACTATTGATCACAACTCTGTCTTGGGCCTTCTTTTCTCTCTGTAGCCCTGCTCTCGGCCAGCCTGTTACCTCACATCACGTCAGTTATCTCTGTAGATGAGTCACAGATCTATGTATCCAGTCCCAGTATTGCTCTTGAGCTCTAACGTCCGACTAGACATCTCTACCTACATGTCTGCTAAGCATCCCAAAGTCAGCGTGTCTGAAATGGATCTCAGTTTGGCTTTCCCCCTTAAACCCATCCCTGCCAACTCTTCTGTCTCTGTTGAGGAGACCAGCCAGTTAGTTGCCGTAGCTTGTCAGTTTGATTTCTACCACCTCCTTCTAGTCCATCCTTCTCTGCTCCCACAGATATCCCTTCAGTTCAGGCACTCATGACCTCTTGTCTGGGTTTATTGCAATAGTCTGCTAACTGTTGTTAGTCTCTCCCCTCTCCAGGCCCTCCACCATATGCCTGTCAAAGTAATTTTCTTGAAGCATAGGTCTGACCATGTTTTTTTTACCTTTGCTCAAGCATTTTCCCTAGGATTGTTAGACTAAAATGCAGACTTATTAGTGTGTAGTCCTTCACAAACATCCTCCAGCCCACCCTTCCTTCCCTATCTCCCATAACTCATGCATGCCTCATTTCAGTCACATGGCTGTCCTTGCTTTACCCACATTCTGCATCCCATCTTCTGTAGTCCAGAATCAAATCTCTTCTCCCCCACTCTTTCAAAGCCTTTGCTTCCTCCTGAGTCCAGCCTGGTCTTGGAGCACTGGAATGCTTTTCATGTTGATTTCCTATCCCCAAAGCCTGGCTCAGGGCCTGGTACATAGTAGGTGCATAACAAATAATTGAATTCAATGTCGAATAAGTGAGAAGAATCACTTTCTTATTTCTCCTTTGTCAAGAGTGTCAGAACCCTTTTCAGTGTTAATAGCTCGGATTACTAGGGACCTCCTTATGACTTCCATTGGGGAGGTTCTCCTACTTATGCCCTCCAGGATCAAGTAGAACAAATCTTGTCTCTTGTCCTTGCAAAAGCTCTTCACGGCACTGGAGACAACTCTCATGGCCACACTGAACCTTCTCTTTTCCAAGCTGAACATCTTCAGGTTTTTCATTGAATTGTTACATGGCACAAACTCGCCATCTTGGTTCTCCAGCAGGTCAATGTCCTTCCTAACATGTGACATCCAGAATGGACATAGTTCTCTAAATGTGGTCTGACCTGGCCAGACTATCACGTCCCTAGACCTGAACATTATTCCTTTCTCGTTAAAATTACTAGGTATTTTTGGCAGCTGCATCCCACTTATGGCATTCAACTTGGAGGCCTCTAAAGCCCCCAGATGTTTTCCTGATGAATTGCTGTCCAGCTATTTCTCCCCCAACTTGAAGTGATTTTTTTTAACCCAACTGTAAGACTTTGCATTGGGGATGCAGCACATAGGGACCGAAGAGAGAGTATTGGCTCTGGAGTCAGGGAGCTTGCCTCCAGTACTTGTTCTTGGTGTTATTGTGGGTAAGTAACAACGTGCATCAACCTCAGTTTCCTTATCCATCAAATGAGGGGTTACATTACATCGTCTCTCAGGTTTCTTCCAGCTCTGAATCTACACGTCTGTGATCCTATTTATCCCTATTAAATTTCAGCCTATTAGGATCAGCTTAGTGTTTTAGACCGCCAAAATCTTTTTGAACTTGGGCTCTGTTCCAGTATGTGAGCCATACAGCCATTATACCAGATCATAAGCTTCGTTAGCACAGGATCCGTTTCATGCTTTGTATCCTCCCTGGGCTTAGGTTTATTACTAGGTGTACTGAGCCTAATAATAAACATTTATTAAGCAAATGCTCCTATAGCACCTATGTAAAGTATCTTATAGATTTGATAGAGTTTTTAAATATTCTTTTATGGGGAAATTAAGTTTTAAAAACTTTTGGCATGAGTATGTTTGGGACAGATTTCTGTGGGACTGACATATCAGTCCTGACTTGGTTTAGCTCTAGATCCCTACCTGTGCACCCTCCGGTTTATTCCTGAGAGTCCCAGGATTATTAGCTGCTCATGGACAATGGGAGCATGTCCTACAACCCAAATATTAAGGAGTGGACCTGGAAGGAAGAACTGAGCCACTGAGCTGTTTCTACTCTGCAGATATCCCAATGTCTGATTATAATGATGAACCTCCTGAGCAGCTTGGCTGCCTGTCTGCCAAGGTGTGGGGCCAGTGGCTTTTCTTTTCCACTTTCTGCTTAGAAACTGCAGTCAAGCCTTACTTGGCTGCTGGAGTCCAGTCTCCACATGTGAAGATCACTTCTCTTCTCCCTGTAGCTCAGAAGGCTCCTGCTTTTAGTCTGTGTTTTCTCTCAGGCATTACTCTGGTAATTTCTATAGCAGTTCCAGGTTTACAAAGCTCTTTGCTTACAACCGTGCTGTATTTTCCCCATTTTCTACATCAGAAATCTGAGGCCCAGAGAGTCAGTGTTGGAATAGGGTTTGAATCCAGGGCTCTGACCCTAGTGTTCACTCCACTGTACCATGCTCACTTTCAGAAGAACTGGGAGTGGTAGGGTGGGTAACTGCTTCCATTGACAAGAGCAAAACAATGTGATACCAAACAAACAGTAAGCATTTATCAGTGTGCCTGAGGATGCAGTGACAGAAGTGAAAGAAGCCCTAGCTTCAAGGATCTTATGCATTATCCTGAGGAGACCGTGGGCACACATGTAAATATAGATAGAATGTATGAACACTAGGTGGTTTGGGGAGGGAGTGGGAGGAATCTGGAAAGGCCAGTGTGTGTTATAGAAACCAGAGCTTCTCCCAGGAAGCAGAGGTGTGAAAATAGGGTGTAAGCATTCCCCAAAGTGGAGGGTGGGCAGCCTTATCTCTCTGTGACCCTGGGCTAGGCTCCACTAGTGATGAGCAGCTTCTGTCTTCCAAGGCATTCCATTCTGTTGGCTTTTTGCAATACTCTGATTAGTTAGGAAGTTTTCCCTTTTCATATCAAGCCAAAATTGCTTCTAGTCCTGCTCTCTGAGGTCAGTTAGATAAAGCTGATACTTTCTCCAAATGCTCAAAGCACTCTTCAGGCTAGATTCTCCTAGGGCAAGCTCTATGCTTCTTCCACTGTCCTACCCCCAGGGTCATTGGGAGTTTTAAACAAGTTATATAGTCATTGTTAGTATTGTCATCTTGGTCATCCTCTGCTAGACAAGCTGGACATTGTTAACATCCTTTCTAAAGTTTTGGGCCCAGAATTGATCCGCGTTCTCTGTGTGGTGTGACCAGAGCAGAATTCAGGCAGACTGTTGATCACCTCCCTTTTCCTGGATACCTTGGCTATTCATGTCACTTGACATTATGTTAGTTTTTGGGTTGCCAGGCTTCATTCATTCAGATACCTTTCACACAGACTGTTCATCCTTTCCCCAATCCTATACTTTTATATGGAATTTTTTTAACCTAAATCAAGAATTTTTTAAATTGTGTACGATCAGATATGGTCCATTAAAGTGTTGGATGCTGGCTGTCATTCAGTGTGCTAGTTCCCAGCTTTGTGTCATTGCAGATTTGCTAAGAAAGCATTGGGGGGCTAAAGATGGGGCATATTGTGAATGCTTTAATATTCCAGGATCTGTAATGTCTTACACCATGTATCCAGATAAATTCAGATGGACTCGTAATTTAGACATAAGAGGTGACCTCCTCAGCAAATTAGAGAAGTGAGGAAGAAATTAACTTTTGAGATCTTTGGATAGGGAAAGAATTTATGACAGAAGGGGCAGAGAGGTTCATAGGGAATAAAATGGACAGTTTTGATTATATAAAATTGAAAGTTTTTGCACAAGGAAATCTAATGCAGTTAGAATTAGAAGTGAAATAGATAACTGGGAGAAAAATCTTCATAGTATATTTCTTTGATAAAAGTCTCTAATTCAAGGTATAAAAGGACCTGATTACAATTTATATTGGACTGGATATTTAAGGTACCTTCCAGCTGACATTCTTAAGAGCCATTCCTCTAGTAGATCAGTGGTCAAAGGGTATGAACAGAAGTTCTAAAGGAAAGAAATCCAAGCTATCACCAATAATATGATAAAGTGCTCCAAATTACTATTAATGAAAGAAACACAAATTGAGTCAACTCTAAAGTTCTACCTCTCACACATAAGTTTGACAAAGATGACAAAAGAAGAAAATTATGTTTGAGAGGCTACTGGAAAATGGGCACATTAGTGTCCCATTGGTAGAGCTGGAATTTGTCCAGGCATTCTGGAAAGCCATTTGGAATAGGCTCCCAAAGTGGAATAAAACCTACATCCCCTTTGAGCCAACTGTACTGCTACTAGGCCCATAACCCAAGAGATCAAAGAAAGAGGAATAAGTCCTCTGTGTACAAAAATATATTTTTGTAGTAGCCTAAAGCTGGAAACTCAGGGGATGCCACCTGTTGGGTAAAGACCAAGTAAATGGTGGCATATGAATGTAATGGAATATTATTGTGCCACAAGAAAGGATGAAGTGGGCAGCTTCAGAGGAAAATGGGAGGACCTCTGTGAGCCCACACAGAGTGAAGTGAGCAGAGCTAGGAGAACATTTTATGTAGCAATGGTAATGTTATAAAGATAAACTTGGAAAAACTTTAGAAACTCTGGTTAATACAATGACCAACCACCAATTCAGAGGACTGAAGGTTAATTATACTAGAGAGAGAATGGACTTAAAATGCAGAATGTGATATGGCCCTCATGTGGAGACCTTGTTTTGCTATTTTGGACTATGCGTATTAATGAAGATTTTTTCCTTTTCTTTTTTAAATTGTTTAATGTGGGGGACAGTAGGAGGGAAGGATGATTAAATTCATGTAAAATCAAAAATGCAAAAAAAAAGATATTTCAGGGACTCTGAGGAGGTGGCAACTTGTATCATGATCTAGCCACTCCCTTGTTGGCTGCCTAGGAGCTCAGCTGAAGAGAGACTGGATTATCACGGGGCTGGACAGACACTAGATGTGGAATCAAGAAGCTTGGTCTAAATCCTCCCCAGATGCTGACCAGCCTGGGGACTCACAGATTACTTCACTGCTGTGTGACTCCTTATCCTTAAAACGAGGTAGTTGGACTTGATGGGATTTCCAAAGTCCCTTCTGGGTCTAGTTCTATTGTCTTGTGATCCTCCTCTCCTCTGGGCATGACTTCATCTGTGAAATAGGAGAGGTGGACTACATTGTCCTGCTTTGTTGAGTAGGGAGGGAAAATGGTCTCACGTGTGTGTAGCATAAATGTAATGACTATTAAGTTTTAGTTACAGTTGCTAATTGACCCAGGCCTGTTGTCATGACAGTTATATGGTGATAGTGGGTTCAGTGCTACTTGCCTCCCTCTTCTTATGTGTTAGCTAATTAGGTAAGAATATGTTTTGGTTAAAAAAAAATCTCATGGAGTATAGTTGGGAGCAGACAGGTATCATTTGGGACTGGATATTTAAGGTGCCTTCCAGTTGACATTCTTTGGTTTTCATAATGTAATACATCTTGCTTTTTCTCGCTCTCACCTTTCCTTTCTTTCCTTGTTTTCATCCCTAAACATAGCTCTCATCTTTTTTTCCTATTTCTGCCTCTTTACATCTCTACTTTTGGCAGTACCTAATACAGTCTCCCTAGGTTGTAGACCTCTCCTAATTTATTCTTGAAAGGCAGTTTGCTTATTGGTAGAATCAGAAATCATGGTCTCTTCCAGCTCTAACACTTTACAATGCAAATTAATTCGGCCTTTCCCTATATATTTTTGTTTTTGGTCTTAGTTATAGCTATCAAACTATAACTTGTAATGTAAACTTTAAAGAGGGTGAAGAGTGAAAAAGCAGCTTTTTGCTATTGTAAAAGTTTATGGAAATAGATTACAATGATATCTGCTTTTCATGTTTTGTGCTCCCTAAAGTAAGCCATCAAATATTCTGGAGCACTGATATGTTCTAGGGGTGGTGGTGGGAACTAGTGCTGGTGGTCTAGGCGATCAAGGTCTGGTTGGAGTGATGGGCATATGCTTGTGAAAAGATAACTAATACCAACACCAGGCAGTATATGGTTAGTGCTAGGAACCAACCCCAAGTTCTTTGTGAGTTGAGGGGGCCAGGACGGTTAATAAATATTAGCTGTTGTTAGAATGATTCTCTCCTCAGCATTCAGCAGAAAACTTCACACTTGGATCAGGCCCTTAACTAAAGTGTGATCAGCTAAATGTGTTATCACTCTTGTGGGAGGGGCCCTATCTCTTCTGGCTGGCCAAAGGGCCTCATTAGAGGCTGTCAGTGTAATGGAAAAAATGATGCTTGGTGGGACTAGGGGGTGGTGGCAGAAGCACCTGGCCAGAAATGGTAAGGGGACCTCTCTGTGCTAGCACTAGGTGCAGGACCAGATGCTAGTTGGCAAATCCATTGCCTATACCTACTTCTAGGTCACATTTCAAGGGCAGAGAGGAACATTTTCAGTCAAGAGGGTGCAGGAGTTGTGAGGAGCAGTATTACTTTCAGTCATCAGGGTTCAGAAACCCCTAGGAACAATATCATGACCCCAAAGGAACAGGGGTCCTGAGGAGCAGTATCAGTTGCAATCCCAAGGGATCAGAGGCCCTTCCTGGGTAAGGACCAGAGTACAGACCAGGAGAGCAGTGACCACATCCCTCCCCGGATCATAACACCTTGGAAACACCAAAAACTTCCAAATACCCGGAAATGGTTCTGAAAATAGCACTGCAAAAAAGCCTGAAGCTTGAGACAGTGCCCTGCTCTCCTCCTACACAGGGAATAAATCCCAACTTTAACATGAAGTTCAAAATCAAGAAATGGAAAAATGAACAAACAACAACAAAAAGAACCTGACCATAAAAAGCTACTATGGTGACAAAGAAGATCAAGAAGCAAAAAAATGGCCACAAGTAAATTCTCAAAGGAAAATGTGAATTGGACACAAGCCCAAGATGAATTCCTTGAAAAAACAACAACAACAACAACAACAAAAGATTTAAGATGGGAGCTTCTGGGAGCCAAGATGGTGAAATAAACAGTAAATCCCACATTTGCTTCCATCCATAAAATAGCTCCTGAAAACAAATCCTGGAACAGCAGAACCAGCAAAAAAAAGGGGTGAAACAATCTTTTAGTCCAAGAAACTTGGAAGATTGGCAAGCAAGGTCTGTCTCACTTGGGTAAAAGGGGAGCACATTCCAGGACAGGAAGCATCCCAGCAAGTCCCACCTCTGCAAACCACTGAGTCCCAGGGTGCTGGAGCAGCAAATGCCAGCACCAGGACCCCCCACCTGCCTTAGCACAGTCAAGGGCATCAGCAGACTAGAGCTCCAAGGAACTGAATAAAGTTAAATTATTTACCTTTCTATATGGGAAGATGATTCATATAACTTCTTTGAACTTTATCATTATTAGGGCAGTTAGAAGGATTTTATGTAGAAAGAAGGCACAGACATGAGTCAGTTATGTTGAAATGATATAAAAAAATGGATAGGTGAGAAAGAGGGGTGCCCTGTGAGAAGAGAGAAGGGAGATGAAGAATAGAGAGAATTATCTCACATAAAAGATTAAACAAGGGAGAGCTTTTACAGTGGAGGGGAAGATGATGGGGGTGGAATAGTCAATGCTTGAATCTCACATGTAAATTGGTTCAAAGAAGGGAAAAAATATACACACTCAATTGGTAGTGATGAGGGTTTGGGGTGAGAGGTGCTTGACACCCCAAAGTACCGACACACCGGGTCCTGCCGAAAGAATTCGACTCAAGCTTTCTCAGCCAAGGGAAAAGATAAAGTTTATTAAGAGTTAGCCAAATAGGCCTGCCCCAAGACATCCCACCCCTTGCGATGCCTGTAAGGAAAGTGGGCCAGACCAATCTGAGCTAGATTGGATCTGATCGCCTTCATGGAGGCAAGATGGAGATTATATACACAAAGGTTGTGGGAGGGATTGATGGTCTGGGGTGACCAGAGGAGGGGTCTAGGGAGGGACTTAAGGAGGAGTCTAAGGAGGAGCTTGAAGGGACTGGGATGAGGTCAGACTCCAGGGTGGGGGAAATAGCTGAAGGCTATATGGAAATGACAGACCATAAAGGGCTGGGGTAACTGAGCTAGGGTATAGATATTTTGATCAGGATTAAGGATGGGAAACAGGATTAAGGGTGGGAAACAGCTGGACAATAGAGGACTGGGCAAGGTAGGCATTTGGGCTTAATGGCTATAGCCTCAGGCCAACGCCAGGTCGAGTGGGAAGATTCAAGGAGAGTTTAAGGGTTCAAGGGGTTCCCAGAGACTGTGCCCTCATCAGTAGCAGAAATCTATCTTACCCAAGAGGGAAGTGGCAAGAAACACACTTGAAACAGAACCACACAGAGTTAAAATAAAGATCTGGAGCAGAATCTATTATGTTTCAGCTGAAGTGAAAAAGGCAGGGGTAGCAATCACAGAGAAAGCAAAAACAAAAATAAGACCTAATTAAAAGGGATAAGCAAGAAAACTACATCTTGCTAAAAGGCACCATGGACAGTGAAATGATATCAGTACTAAATGTAAACTCACCAAATGTCATAGCATCCAAATTCTTTTTTGAATTCAGAATTTTATTTTTCCCCAATTACATATAAAAACAATTTTTTAACATTTGTTTTAAAAAATTTTTGAGCTCCAAATTCTCTTCCTCCCCCCTCCCCTTCCCCGGCCCCCATTGAGAAGGCAAGCAATTTGATATGTGCAGTCATACAAAACCTATTTCTCTGTTAGTCATGCTGTGAAAGAAAATAGACAAAAAACCAAGAAAAATAAAGTAAACAAAAAGTATGCTTTGATCTCCATTCAGACTCTTATCCGTTCTTTCTCTGGAGATGGCTAGCATTTTTCATCATAAGTCCTTCAGAATTGTCTTGCATCATTATATTGCTGAGAATAGCTAAGTGTCAAGGTTGGTTGTTGCACAACGTTGCTGTTACTATGTACAGTGTTCTCCTGGTTCTGCTCGTTTCACTTTAGATCAGTTCATGTAAGTTTTTCCAGGTTTTTCTGAGAGTATCCTGCTCATTATTTATTATATCACAACAATATTCCATCACAATCATATACAACATCTTTTTTAGCCGATCCCTAATTGAGCATCCAAATTATTTTTTATTTATATTTTACTTTGTCCCCAATTATATGTAAAAATGGTTTTTAACATTAAAAAAATTGTTGAGTTCTAAGTTCTCTCCCTCTTCAGCCCCCCTCCCCCAGAAGGTAAGCAATTTGATATAGGTTATACATGTGCAGTCATGCAAAACATGTTTCCATGTTAGTCATGTTGTGAAAGAAAACACAGACAAAAAAGCCCCAAGAAAAATAAAGGAAAAGTATGCTTTGATCTTCATTCAGACTCCATCAATTCTTTTTTTTGAGATGTATAGCACTTTTCTTAAGTCTTTTAGAATTTTCTTAGATCATTGTTTTGCTAGGAATAGCCAAATTATTCACAGTTGATCAAATAACATTTCTGTTACTATATACAGTGTTCTGGTTCTGCTAATTTCACTTTGCATCAGTTCATGTAAATCTTTCGGGTTTTTCTGAGAGCATCTTGCTTGTCATTTCTTAAGCACAATGGGTATTCCACCACAATCATATGCAACTTGTTTAGCCATTTCCCATTTGATGGAGTTCTCCTCAGTTTCCAATTCTTTGCTGCCACTAAAAGAGCTGCTATAAATACTTTTTGTACATATAGGCCCTTTTCCATTTTGTTTTTTATCTCTTTGGGATACACACCCAGTAGTGGTATTGCTTGGTCAAAGGGTTTTGATAGCTCTTTGGGCATAGTTCCAAATTGCTCTGCATCTAGAATGGAGCTGGACATACATGAATTTTTAAAAGACTTTCAGTAGCAAAGGTTGAAATGAAAAAATTTTCTTTCAGACCTCTAGTTAACCAGAAAACATTTCCTCGAATCTGTTGAGCACAATTTTACAGTCCCTATTTTAACAGAGTAGTTAATTTTTTGTAACCAGACTGAATTCAGTTATTCTAACTGGAGTCAGTTCAATCTGTACATATTAAGAATAAAGTTTGAGAGTAAGCATTATCTCTCTAAAATGAACATTTTAGCTACTTTCTAAGCTCAATTCCAAGGTGCTTTCCAAAATAGTTGGACTAATTTATAGCTCCACTAACAATGCATTGGTGTGGCTGGTTTTCTACAGCCCCTTGAACATTAACTCATTAACTGTTACCATCTTTTGCCATCTTTGCAAGTTTGCTAGGTGTGGGGTGAAGCCCATTTTCACTTCCCTTGTTATCAGTTATTTAGAGCATTCTTCTATGTGGTTAAGAGTTTACAATCCTTTGGGACACTAGTCATATCCTTTGATCATTTATCTTTTGGGGATTGACTTTTATATACTATATATTTACATACTATAAGCTCAGTTCTTTGACTAAAATCCTTATACAACTTGGCTATTAGATCTCTGTCAGATTTATATTTTGTAACAAAAGACTCTGGTATTATCAGTCTTTTGCTCCAAAATCTAGAGTGGTTCTCCTGTGCCTTGAGTAAAGTTCAAATTCCCGGCATGTAAAGCCATACAATCTGAAACCAAGCTACCATTATCTCATAATAACTCTCCTTCACATACTGTATGATCTAGCCAAACTAGATAGTTCTCATCCCCCAAACACCCAGTATACTCTGATACCTCCATGCCCTTTGTTCATGTAATTCCCTGTACTGATAATATCTGCTCTTTAGTCATTTCTAACCACTTTTCAATGAATGATAGTTATCTTATGTAGATAGCTCATCCTTCTACTTGTCTAGAAGTTCCTTGAGAGCAGGGACTGTTTGCTAGGTAGACTTTGTGTCTTCTCTAATGTCTACATAGAGCAGTTTAACACAGTAGATGATTAATATTTATTTTGATAATTAAAAATTGAACTAATAAATAAAACTAGGAGCTGGTTCTATGAAAAAAACCAAATAAAACGATTAAAACATTAGTTAATTTGATTTAAAAAATAAAGAAGAAAAACCAAATTACCAGTATCAAAAATAAGACGGTCAGTGCATTGTCAATGAAAATGAAATTTTAGCAATTATGAGATATTTGTTTTCAATGCCTAAACTGGGGAGAGCAAAAATGGAGAAAGAAAACTATAGACCAATTTTCTTAGTGAATATCAGTGCAAACGTTTCAAATAAATTACTACCAAGAACATTACAACAGCATATCACAAAGATCATACACTGTGACCAGATGGGGTTTATACCAGCAATGCAGGGCTGTTTCAATAGTAGGAAAACTGTCACCATAACTGACCTTGTCAATAACAAAAAATGATACAATTATCTGAATAGATGCAGAAAAAGCCATTGACAAAATACAACACTCATTCCTATTGAAAACACTAGAAAGCATAGGAATAAATGGAGCCTAAAAAAAGATAGTATCTATTTGGATAGCTGAGCGGTGCAGTGGATGGAATACCATGCCTGGAATCAGGAAGACTTGAATTCAAATCCAGACTCAGACACTTATTAGCAGTATGATCCTAGGCAAGTCACTTAGCCCTGTTTGCCTGTTTCCTTATCTGTAAAATGACTGGAGAGGGAAATGGCAAACCACTCCAGTATCTTTGGCAAGAAAACTCCAAATGAGGTCATGAAGAGTTGGACACCTGACTATAACGACTGGACAACAACAAATCTATCTAAAGACAAGATCAAGCCTTGTCTGTAACTGGGATGGACTTGAGGTCTTTCCAGTGGGATCAGGGGTGAAGCAAGGATGTCCATCATCACTACAATTATTTAGTGCAGAAATGCTAGCTATAGTAATAAGGCAAGAAAAAGCAATTGAAAGAATAGAAATGGGCATTTGTTATACTTAACCTAGAGAATCAACTAAAAAACTAGTTGTAACAATTAACTTAAGCAAAGTTGCAGGATATAAAATAAATCAGCAGCTTTTCTATAAACTACCAGCAAAACCCAGCAGGAAGAGATAGAAAGAGAAATTTCATTTAAAGTAACTGCAGACAATATAAAATTCTTGGTAGTCTACCTGCCAGGACAAACCTAGAGACTATATGAACACAATCACAAAACACTTTTCACACAGATCTAAACAGTTGGAGAAATATTAATTGCTAATGGACAGACTGAGCCAATATAATAAAAATAACCATTCTACCTAAGTTAATTTACCTTTTCAGTGCCATACTAATCAGACTACCAAGTAACTATTTTATAGAGCTGTAAAAAATAGTAACACAATTCTTCTGGAAGAACAGGAGATCAGGAATATCAGAGGAACTGATGAAAAAATGTGAAGGAGGGCAGCCTGGCAGTACCAGATTTCAAACTATATTACAAAATAGCAATCAAAACATTCTGGGACTAGCTAAGAAATAGAATAGTTGATCAACGGGGTAGATTAGGTACACAGTACATGTAGTAATTGACCATAGAAATGACTCCAAATCTCTAAGCTTTTGGGGTTAGAACTTAACCATTTGACAGAAATTGCTGGGAAAACTGGAAAGCTATTTGACAAAAAGTAGGCATAGCCCAGTATCTCACATCATATACCAGATAAGGTCAAAATGGGTATAAGGTTTAGAGATAAAGGGTGATATCATAGGTAAATTAGGGCAGTGTGGGAAAATATACCTTTTAGATCTATGGATAAGGGAAGAGTTCATGACCAAACAGGAAACAGCAAGGATCATGGAAATAAAATGGATAATTTCAGTTGCATGAAATTAGAGAACTTCTACACAGACAAAACTAATACAGCCAAAATTTGAAGGAAAATAGGAAACTGGAGAAAATTTTTTACAGTAAGTTTCTCTGATAAAGACTTCATTTCTCAAATATATAGGGAACTGAACCAAATTTATAAAAATAAGAGCCATTCCCAGTTAATTAATGGTCAAAGGATATGAACAGGCATTTTTCAGAAATGGAAATTAAGGCTATCCATGGTCACATGAAAAAATGTTTTAAATTGCTCCTGATTGGAAAAATGCAAATTGGAACAACTCTGAAGTACCACCTCATGCCAATCAAATTGGCTAACATGAAAGAAAAGGAAGATGACAAATGCTGGAGGAGATGTGGAAAAATTGAGACACTAATGGATAGTTCGTCGAGTTGTCAACTAGTCCAAACATTTTGGAGAGCAATTTGGAACTACTGCCCACAGGGCTATAGAGCTACTGTACATGCCCTTTGACTCAGCACTGCCACTGCCAGGTCTGTATCCCAAAGATATCAAAGAAAAGGGGGAAGGGACTATTTGTACTATTTGGTGGCAAAGAATTGGAAATTGAGAGGATATCCATCAGTTGGAGAATGGCTGAACAAGTTGTGATACATGGTTGTGATGGAATACTGTTGTGCTATAAGAAATGGTGAGCATGATGGTTTTAGAAAAACCTGGGAAGATTTATATGAACTGTTGCAAAATGAAGTGGGCAGAATAAGGAGAATAGTGTACATAACAGCAATATTGTATGATAATCCGCTGTAAATTATTTAGCTACTCTGGTCAATACATTGATCCAAGACAACTCCAAAGGACTGATGACGAAAAATGTTATACACCTCCAGAGAAAAAACTGGCAAACTCCGAGTACAGATGGAAGCACACTTTTAAAACGTTCTCTATTTTTCGTTTTGTCTATGTTTCGTTTTGCAATGTGGCTAATAAGGAAATGTTTTGCATGATGTTACTTGTGTAGTTGATATCAAATTGCTTGCCTTCTCAGGGAAGGGGGAAGGATGGGAGGGATGGAGAGAATTTAGAAGTCAAAATGTTGAAAAATGAATGTTAATTTTTTTATATGTAATTGGGAAATATTTAGCAAAATAAAAAACATGTATACATTTTTAAAAAGAGTGCTGTTGTTGGAGTCAGGAGAGCTGGTTTCCAATACTGCCTCTGATAGTTATGGTCATATTATTTGTGACCCTTTTGTCATGGGTGTGGAATAAATGAGGTGTGTGAAGTGCTTTGTGAGTGGAAGTAAAGTGGCTAGATAAGGGGTAAACTCTGTTATTAAGAGCTCTGATAATGTGACATATTCAGGTGTCTGTTGTGTGCAGAGCACTACTCCAGGCATTGGGGGAGAATGATACTTGTGCTTTTAGGTTACAGTGTGGGAAAAGGAGATGATCCAGGCCCTTATTCTGTATTCTGTCACAGAGACAGCATAGGAGAGTGAAAATCAATTGAGAAGCATTTATCAGGTACCTGCTGTGTTCCTGGCACTTCGGTAGGTGTGCAGGTACAAAGAGGGAAACAATCCTTAATTTCAAGAAGCTTCTATTCTAAGGGAGGAGACAAGATGTCTTAAGTACAAAGAAAAATGGGAATAAATATTACACAAAGTGGTTAAGTATGAGGTGGTTTGAGACTAAGGATGCTGTCATTTGGTGGGGGCGGGGGTGGGGTGGAGGGGGGAGGATCAGGAAGAACATTGTAGAACATGGCGGTTGGATTTTGAAGGAGAAGGACTGTGTAGGGTGGAGGTGAGGAGGGGGTACATTTCCGACAGGAGGGACAGCGGAGCAATGGACTTAGAGACGGTGATGGAGTCTTATAGGTGAGGAGCAGAGGCAAGGCCAGTGCCAGAGAAGTAATGCCCATTGACACTGGAGCGGTTGGTTGAACCCGGGGTGTGAAGAGTTTTAAAAGCTAAACAGAGGAGTTTGTGTTTTTATTGTTTTTCTAGTGGCAGTAGTGGGCCGCTGGAGTTTATTGAGCAGGGTGACATCTGTGCTTGAGGAAAATCCCTTGCAGCAGAATATGGGGTAGATGTGAGTGGGGAGAGACTGGAGGCAGGGAGGCCAACAGGAGGCTGCTGCAGTGGTCTGGGAGAGAGGTGACGAGGGCCTGGACCAAGGTGGTCGTATGACTGGAGGAAAAACATGGCAGGAGTAGGGCATGAGGAATTGTAGGTAATGCTGGGGTTATGTTGGTGCCTTTGACAAAAGCAGGGAATTTTGAAAGGGGCGGGGTAGGCTTGGGGGAAGAGTCGAGTCTATTGAGGACATACTGAGTTTGAGACGTCTCTGGAACATCCAATCTAAAATGGTAACTGGTGATTAGGAGAGAGGCTGCGGCTGGATATATAGATCTGTGATTCATCTGCATAGAGGCGACAGCTAAACCCATGAGGGCTGACAAGTTCACCAATATAGAGCATCTGGGGAGAAGAAAAGAGGGGAAGTCTCACTGAGCTTTGGGGAGCACCTAGGTAGGGTCATGTTGTGGATGGTGAGCCATTAAAGGAGTCTGAGAGGGAGCAGTCAGGGAGCTAGGAGGAGAATCTGGACGGAGGGTATTATAGATGTAGGAGTCAGTCAACTAGCATTAAAGTGCCTACTATGTGTTGGGCACTATGCAAAATGCTAGAATAATAATAATAATAGTGATAGCTAACATTCATAGCACACTTAGTATGCGCCGTACTGTGCTGAGTGCTTTAAAATCACCTCATTCGATCCTTACAACAACCCTGGGAAGTAAGTACTATTGTTATCCCCGTTTTACATGTGAGGAAACTGATACGAGCAGAGGTGAACTGACTTGCCCAGGGTCACACAGCTAGGCGGTGTCTGAGGCCCCGTGCTCTGTGCTGTGGCACCCCTAGCTGCCTGTAGTCTTAACTGCCAGAAGAGGAGGGTGTCCAGCAAGGTCAGAGCCTCAGAGAGGCTGGAAACAGGACTGCAAAGAGAGCATGTGATTTGGCCATAAGGAGGTTTGCTAAGAGAATTCTAGGTGACCTCTGATTCTGGGTTTGGGGCTCTGAGCCCATCTGAGCAGTTTCTTTATCAGTAAGTACGTGAATCAGAGCTTTTATTGAGCTGTTGTGTGCCAGGCACTGCGCTGAGTGCAGAGGCCACCCCTGCCCTCAAGGAGCTCATATTCTGATTGGGAAAAGTATAACTAAGCACATACAAGATACATGTATACACAGAGGGGAAGCTCCGAGGTATACGAGAAAGGGCCCTCTCCAGAAGGAAGAGCTAGAACTGAGTCTGGGAGGAAGCCAGGGAAGTCGGAAGGTAGAGGTGACAGAGCGGACAATTCCAGGCATGAGGCTCAGCCAGTGCAAAGGTCTAGTGTCAGGAGATGGAGGGTCATGTATAAGGAACAGCAAGGAGGCCAGTGTGGCTGAGGACTCAGAGGGGAGTAAAGTATCAGAAGACCAGAAAGGTAGGAAGGGCCCCGGTTGTGAGGGGCTTCAAATGCCACACCAGAGGACTTTATATATTTGATCCCAGAGGCCACTAGAGGTGCTTAAGCAGGGGAACCAGTGAAAACGCTGTTGTCATAGAGTAGGCAAGAGGTGATAAGGACCTATCCCTAGGGCAGTGGTTTTGTGATGGAGAGAAGGGGGTGTTTGAAAGAGATGTTTGAATGTAGAATTGACAGGCTCGGACAGCAGCTTGGAAAGGTGAGGTGAGTGGAATGAGGAGTGGAGGATGACCCTGGGGTTACAAGTCTGGGTGACTGGGGGATGGTGCTGCCCCTAATAGTTATGAGAGAGTTGGGAGGAGGGGAAAGGTTTGAAGGGTAAGATGATGAGTTCTGTTTCAGGCATGTTAATTTTGAGGTGTGTAGGTCTGAGAATTGTCTCTATAGAGATCATAATTGAACCCGTTGATGAGCTCCCCAGATGAGATACTATCTGGGAGAAAAGGACCCAGGCCAGAGTCTTGGCAGCACCCATAGTGGGTGAAGGTGACTGAGAAAAAGCAATCACACAGGAGAGCTGAGTGAGAACAGAAACCCAGAGAGGAGAGAAAGTCATGGAGGAGGTGGGGACCAGCTGTGTCAGAGTTTGCAGAGATGTCAAGGAGAAGGAGTATTAACAAAAAGCTGTCTGGGAGCAGCTAGGTGGCACAATGGCTAGAGAACCAGCCCTGGAGTCAGGAGGACCTGAGTTCAAATCCAGTCTCAGAAACTTACTAGCTGTGTGATCCTGGGCAAGTCATCTTACCCCGATTGCTTTCTTCCCTCCAAAATAAATAAGAACCTTAAAAAACCAACACAGAAGGCTATCCAATCTGGCAGTTAAGAAATGGTTGGTGACTTTGGAGAGGGTAGTTTTGACTAGATGATGAGGTCAGAAATCAGATTGCACAGGGTTTAGGAGCAGGGAGAGGGAGGAGAGATACTGAACAATATTAGCAGAGATGGGACCCTGGGGAAGTCACATGTCTTCTTTGTGCCTCATTTTCCTTATCTGTAAAGTGAAGGAGTTGAACTGGCTGGTTTCTAAGGCCTCTTTCACTACTAAATCTGTGATCTGTGGATTATATTTTAGAAGCTTGAGATACCTGTGTGCCTGCCCACAGGTTATAGGTGATGTGAGATTGGATGTCAGGAGAAAGATGAGGGTTAGTTATGTAGATTCTGGAGAGATATGCATAGAGATTCAATCCAGGGGAGCTGATTAGATCACCAAAGGAAAAAGTGTAAAAAAAGTGAGAGGAGGAGGTGTGCATATACATTCTGCAAAGGTGGTTGGACGAGCATGAGCAGTAGAAGTAGGTAGTTAGGGAACAGGAAGGGTTTTGGGAGAAAGGTAAATTCTGTTTGGATGTTGTTGAGTACGAGATATCTATAAGCTATTTGGGCCAAGCAGTTGATGATTTAGGGAACAGAACTGGCAACTGATTAGATATGAGAAATGAGGAGTTCAGTTCAACAAACATTTATTAAGTGCCTGTTATGTGTAGGACATGGTGCTACTCTTGGCATGAGTGGGGAACAACCCCCACCCCCCCCAAAATCAGTCCCTGTTCTCAAGATGCATCTATTTTTCTGGAGAGATTTATTTTATTCTGCTGGAGAGATTTAACATATGAACAGTTGAATAAAAACCCTTGAGGAGAGAGAGAAAACTAGCTAGTGATGAGAAGATCCAGAAGAAGTATCTGAGCTGATTCTTGAAGGAATCTCCAAGTTGTAAGAGGTAGAGGTGAGGAGGGCCCTACATTCTAGGCAATGGATAACCTGTGCACGAGTGTGAGATGGAATGGTGAATTTGTGGCATGAAGGGGAGAAAGGTAAAAGTAATTTTGGAAATGTGGGCTGGAGTTTGGTTGTGAATGCTTGAAATGCCAGGCTAAAAAATTGGAATCCTATAATTTCAATTATATTAAATTGAAATGTTTTTGCACAAACAAAGCCAATGCAACCAAGATTAGGAGGGAAGCAGAAAACAGAAAGAATTTTTACAACCAGTGTGTCTGATAAAGGCCTCATTTCTAAAATACATAGAGAAATGAGTCAGAATTATAAGAATATAAGTCATTCTCCAATTGATAAATGGTCAGAGGATATGAACAGTTTTTAGAGGAAAAAATTAAAGCTATCTATTGTCCTATGAAAAAATACTCTAAATCACTATTGTTTAGAGAAATGCAAATCAAAACAACTCTTAGTTACCACATCACACCTGTCAGATTGGCTAACATGACAAAACAGGAAAATTATAAATGCAGGAGAAGAAGTGGGAAAATTGGAACACTAATGCATTGTTGGTGGAGTTGTGAACTGATCCAGCCATTTTGGAGAGCAATTTGGAACTATGCCCAAGGGGCCACAAAAATGTGCATACTCTTTGACCCAGCAATACCACTTCTAGGGCTGTATTCCAAAGAGATTGTACAAAAATATTTATAGCAGTTCTTTTTGTGGTGGCCAAGAATTGGAAATTGAAGGGATGCTCATCAATTGGGGAATGGCTGAACAAGTTGTGGTATATGAATGTAATGAAATACTATTGTGCTATAAGAAATGGTGAGCAGGCAGACTTCAGAAAAACCTGGAAAGACTTATATGTACTGATGCTGAGTGAGGGGAGCAGAACCAGGAGAACATTGTGCACAGTTACGGCTACATTGTATGATGACTGACTTTGATAGACTTGACTCTTCTCAGCAATGCAAGGTTCTAAGACAATTCCAAAAGGCTCATGGTGGAAAATACTATCCATATCCAGAGAAAGAACTATGGAGTCTGAATGCAGATCAAAGCATACTGTTTCCTCTCTCTTTTTTGTTTTGTTTTGTTTCTTATTTCTCATGGTTCATTCCATTGGTTATAATTCTTTACATGACTATTGTGAAAATATGTTTAATGTGAATGTATATGTAGAGCCTCTATCATATTGCATGCCATCTTGGAGAGGGAGAAGGGGAGGGAGGCAGAGAAAATTTTTTTTTAAATTTATTTTTATTTTTAGTTTACAACAGACGGTTCTACATAATTTTGAGTTCCAGATTTTCTCCCCTCCCTCTCCAAGAAGGCATGGAATCTCATATAACTACCATGAATGACTTCGCATTGAATTAATTTATACACTAGTCAAGTTGCGGAGAAGAAGTACGACCAATGGAATGAATAATCAGAAAGAAGAAACTGAACCAAAAAAAAAAAAACAACCCAAAAACAAAAGAGAAGAGAAAAAGGCGAGCATGAAGTGTGCCTCAATCTGCATTCAAACTTCATAGTTCTTTCTCTGCATGTAGGTAGCATTCTCCATCGTGAGTCCTTTGGAGTTGTGCCTTCACCTTGTGTTACTGAGAGGAGTGAAGTCTGTCAGGGTGGGTCCTCACGGAATCCATATATCTGTGGTTGTGTACAGTGTTCTCCTGGCTCTGAGGCAGAGAAAATTTAACACTCAAAAGCTTGTAGAACTGAATGTTGTAAACTAAAAATAAATAAATAAACTAAAAAAAAAATTTAAATTAAGGATTGGTATCCTAAAGGCAAGGGAAGATTCTTGAGCTGGGGACTAACATGGTCAGATCTGTGTTTCCGGAAGATTATTTTGGCAGATGTATGGAGGAGGGTTGGGAGGGGGCACTAATTAGGAGGAACAAAAAGAGGCGAGTCAAAGATAACATCAAGGTTTCAGAAGTAGTGAGGTCCAAAGAGTTCTGGGAGCATCAAGGTAAATGTGTGTAGGCAATTTGTGGTGATAGTTGGAGCTATAGGAATGAAGGAGTGAGTTTATTAAGGATGAGCATGGAGGGAAGAAGGAGAGCATTTGCCTTAAAGAATTAGGAAGGGGATGAAGAGGCAGCAAAGGAAAGAAAGAAGTGGTTAGAGGTAGGGAGAGAGAAATAGGAGAGCAGAGTGGTACTGACTCTCAGGGAGAAGGACAGATAGAGTGAGGGAGTTCGGTCAGCAGTGTCTGCTGCTGCAGAGAGAATGTCCGGAAGGATGACCGGGGGAAAAACAAACCAAAACAAAGCCATTGTACTTGATTTGGAAGATACTGACCTATGAGAAAGCAGGGAGACACTGTGGCCCCAGTCCTTCCTGTACTGTCCTCCGTGAGATTTGGTGGGCCTCCATAATTATTAAGGAGTGCCCAGGGCCAGAAATCACTGTCAAACTGTTGTTGAAGAAGAACAGGAAGGTAGATTCTGTCCAAAGACGTCATGAATTAGAAGTTTCTTGTTGGGGTAAGTGTAGAATGGGTGGATGTTTGGAGATGCTGGAATAAAACTGGCAGTAGGGCCTGAGGGCAAGGGAAACCACCATGGGCGTCAAACTGTGGGCTACTCGTGGACTTAGAAAACCACAAATTCACATTATCTATGTTGTATTTTTAAAATTTTGTTAAACATTTTCCAACTCTGTTTTCACCTGGTTCTGTCTATCTCAGGGAATTTTGTGCTGCTGTGAGTTTGATGCCTGAGTTGGGGAGGTTCGGAAGCTGCTGACTAATGGGCTGCCTTTGTGCTTCTTTCAGGCTTGTTTTCAAGAGCCAAAAAGAAGTTTTTTAGAATCATCAGAAGAGTCCCTATCATTGGTACTAAGGTAAGTATAATCTTTCTATGTCCTTTAAAAAAAAATAAGTTTTTATTGTTGTCTTTTCAAAAAAAAATCATCATAATTTTCCCTAGGGAACTTTCCCATCTAAAGACAAAAAAAAAAGTAAAAATTCAGCATAACTGAGCAGTGCATTGAAGGCAGTCAAAAAATATGTGCCTTGTGCCATGCTTGTGAGCCTCTCACCTCTACAAAGGGGTGGGGGTGGATGTCTTATATCTCTCCCTTCCAGCCATGCTTATTTTTTTTTTTTAGTTTGAAACACTGACTTTTGACTTTTTCTGGTTAATTTTTTGTTTACATTATGCACAGCTAGTTTTAATGAATGGGAGTTTGAATAATGCAAAACTCGATTTAGTGCAAATTATAAAATGATACGTTCCATGTAAAGCGGTCCAAAATGCAGTTAATGCTGCGCACGTAAACTCGTTGAGGGTTTTGATACCTCCCTATGTTATTGATCTGCACTTGCCTGTGCCAAATGGGAAGGGATATGATGTGCTGCTGCCTACTCTATTACCTACAGTTGTGTTAACTTTTAAAAAATGGACCAAAGGGAGACTACTTTGGACGGAAACACTGCCAGTGTAACAAAAGAAGAGGCTTGTTATTACATTTGGATGAAAATGTGATGGGATTGAATGGCACGAATGTGGTTGTAGGGTCTGTGGTATGGAATGTCATCAAGCACATGAGCAAAATGAGAGAAAAGGGCGGAGTGGAATCAGGTTTGGGAACAGTTACAAGAACGAGATGTGTAACAGTGATAGAAATGGAATGCCTTTTAGCTGTATGGATTAAAGATTGCAACAAAAAATGCATTTCTCTTAGCAGAGCAACCATGTAGACAAAAGTGTAGACAGTGAAAGAAATGGAAATGAAGTGGATAGTGATTGCTTTGAAAATCAAGGTCACTTGCATGATGTCACGCTGGAGAGGTGGAGAGGTTCCGATGAGGACACAGGATCTAAATATCCTGAAGCTCTGAGGAAAATAACCAAAGAAGGTTCATACACTGATTGACAAATTTTTAACGTGGATGAAGCAGTCTTAGTCTGAAAAAGAATGCTGTGGGTTTGATACCTTTGTCATACACTTGAGCAAGGGCAGTTTGAGAGCTGCTGAGTGATGGGCTGCTTATGTTTCTAAGAAAGAGAAAACTCATCCTGGATTTGTAGTGTAAGGATCTTCTAACACATTTACTGCAAGGAGGTGATGTAGTAGGGGATTTAAAAAGAAAACCGAAAAAAAAAAAACCGAAAAAAAAATAAAAAGAAAACCGATGTTCATTTGTCTCAAAATCCTTATGTTCTGAGAGGCTACGACCATCCTTTGCTTCCAGTTTTTTAGTGATCAAATAAGAAAGCACATGTGACCAAAAGCTATTTTTGAGGACTGATTTTCAAGTTATTTTAGCCCAGTTGTTGAAAAATAATGCAAGGATAGTAATGTTGCAGTTAAAGCATTACTGATTTCCAGAAATGTTCCAGATAATCCGATTGCACTTGGTGTTTTGTGTGAGAATGCAAGCACGCGTGCAGATTTGATGAGATGTGGATAAAACTCTCTGTTCCTCTCACCATCTAAAGGCAGATTTGGGTGAAGAGAAGACAGTGTAGCCTACGCTGCTAAAATATTTTCTGTGACGATGATAATAATAATGATAATGTTTTTGTCATATCATCGGTGTAGGCTTCGCTTTAGATATGATTATTCAGTGAGCTTATAATTTTTAAACTTTTGCTTGCTAAAACTACTCCATTGCTGCATAATAAACATGAATTAGAAATACATTTTCTTATCCATTCCTGTTCTATTACGTTAATAATTAGATTTAAGAACTTTACTTTAAAAAATTTCATCCTATATTTCTATTGGGCTGGAACAAATTACCATATTTTACATGTGATCCTAACTTCGAATAGTCAGATGACCACTTTACTGGATTCATTACGTACACTAATCAGGATCTAGCTTACATTGTTTTCTTGGCTCCGCCTACTTTGGTCTGAATCAGTTCATGGACATTTTTCTTTGCTTCTCTGTGTTCATCACATTTATCATTTTTTATAGCACAGAACTCTTTTGTCACATTCATGGAATTAAAAAGCTTCTTAAGGAATCTGTTTTAGGTTCCTCCTTTGGAATAGTTTCTATGTTATTGCCTTGTATATCTTAACTCCTGACTGTCTCCCTCTGTTGTGCTTCACTCTTAGCTCCTGTAGATGATAGAGAAGCTATTGCCCTCTGGTAAGAATGTTCCTGTGTCTGACTCTGCACTTCGTTATTAACCTTTGCACTCTACTCAGTCATCTTCCTCCCCCCTGCCCCGCACCCCCAGCCATGAATTTCCTCCCCTCTGGGTGTCACCCCCAGGTACTGTGATCCCCTTCTCCTGAGACCAGAGTGGTCTCTCAGAATGCCAAGTCTTTGTAGATTACATCTGTTGTCTGGTCCCATTCTGGCTTCTCTCTTGTCTCAGCCCCCCCTTAAACCTCCTCCCCAGTTGTCCTGGAGTATCGGAGTATTGCACCTTCCTGAGAGACCAGGAATTATTTCCTTCTCGTTGTCAAACCTTGACACAATGAGGGTATATCATCTCTTGTCCTCTATCTCCCCTCCTCTCCCCCTCTAGGTGCCCCCTTCTTCTATGATGTGGTGCCACAAAAGCATTGATTCGCCCTTAGGCAACCCCAAGGCAATTTAGGCAAGATGTGGGCTGTGGTCTAGGATGTTTCAGGCTTATTTCTCCACCATAACCTCTATTTGTTTTTCATCTTTTACCCTGGAGTACTTTTTAAAACTTCTATTTTTTTAATAATATTTATTTTTTCCTTAATTACATGTAAAAAGAATTTTTAACATTTGTCCTTTTTTTCCCTTAAGTTTTGAGTTCCAAATTCTATGCTTCCCTTCCTCTCCTCCTCCATCCCTGGAAAGGGTAAGAAATCTGATACAGGTTATACATGTGCATTCAGGTAAAATATTTCCATATTAGTCATTTCATGGAAGAAACTCCTTGAGTACTTTTAGAAAGAAATCTCTTAATGGTTTCTCTGTTGTTGAGTTTGTGGCAGTTGCCTTTTGTGGCTGTTTGTTTATCCTTCTTATATTTTTGTGTCTGGGGTGCCTGGCATACGTGAGAAGCAAATCACTGGTTCAAGTCTGCTTTTATTTCTAGAAGTGCTTCGACCCTTTAAAAAAAACCGTTTTTACTGATGTCATCATAGTTTCTCATCCCAAAGCCTTGCTTTAGAAGACTCAGAACTGTCTTGGGGCAGTGAGGTGGCTCAGTGAATAGAGTGCCTAGTCTGAAGTCAGGGAGATTCATCTTCCTGAGTTCAAATGTGACCTCAGACACTAGCTGTGTGACCCTGAGCAAGTCACTTAACCCTGTCTGCCTCAGTTTCCTCATCTGTGAAATGAGCTGGAGAAGGAAATGGCAAACCACTCCAGTATCTTAGCCAAGAAAAGGCCAAATGGGGTCAAGAAGAGTTGGACACAACTGAACAACAAAAACCTTCTCTCCTGCCCCTTTCCCTCTGTTTCTGGCTCTCCTGCAGAGGTTTCCTCCCTGCCTCCCTGACTTCTCAGCTTGGAGCTGAGATTTCCACTGGAAAGAGGGAGGGGAGACTTGGGATGGAGTTGGGTATTGTCCAGAGTTCCTGTGGATCAGCTAGTCTGGTAGGTGGAACAGGGAAGTCAGTTCACAGATTTGTTCTTTTTTTTTAATAAACCTCTTTTTTTGAGGTCCTAGATTATGGAGACAACTGAGGTTTCTTTATCTTTCACAAATAATTTCTATTTTGGAAAGGTTTGAGAGGGTGAGTGGATCAGAGAAAATGTCTAGCCCTCATTCTTATTGCTCACATGACCAGGAGTCAGTCGCTTATTTTTTATTGAATGTTCATATTTAAAGCTATTTAAAGGTTGGGCTCAGGTTTGTGGAGTCTATTACCTTAGGTTGCCTCTTGAGCTCCTTTGTTCGTTGGGACTGATTATTCTTATCTCTGCTTTGGTTTTTGGTAGGTGAAGTGTTTGAATTTCCTTTCTTGAAGGTCTTTATCATGATAACTTGTAGAATTTATTATTTGTCATTGGAATTTTTTTGAGGGTCACAAATTGGCATTTATTATTTAAGTTGAAGAACAAGTTTTGAAGGGGGTGGAGGGAGCTCTAGGGGAGAAGACAGAAGGGAGGAGACAGGGAGATGAGAGCCTCTCATCTGTGTCTGCTCTAGATGGGGCTGATCCCGATTCCTGAGCCTTGGTCTGGGGCACTGTAACAACAATCCAGGTAGCAGCTGCTGTGAGGGTGTAAAGCCAACAAAAACCAGCTCACAGAACACTGCAAGCCCAGGTCCTTTTCATCTGCTTTGTTAAGGAAAGCAACATTAAGGGGTTAACAATCTTACTTTAATCCAGCATACAAATAACATCCACCTAGTTCAGGGGAAAAAACCAGCACCCTGAATTACAGACCAAATACAATTCGTAGGTATCAACATCTGGGTATACAGCCGGGGAGCTCATTAGAACGCCTGGCCCAGAGTCACAAGCCGCTCCTGCTGTGGCTCAGAGCTCTGAGAGAGAACCTAACCTCTGCACTTATATGTCCTGAGGGCCCTGACCTCACCCAGGCTGGGCATGGAGAAGTTCCCCACCCCCATTATCATATCAGATACAAATCAATGGCTCCCAATTGTCTCAGTGCTGAGAAATACAAAAACCATCCCATTTTATCTGCCCCATTCAAATAAAGGCCAGAATCATTAAAGGTCAACAGCAAAAAGTCCCACCTTAATTACTATTACAGGCATACAAGGAAGCACTCCATAAGATGAGGTTCCAGGGGGTACAGGTTTAGGAAAACGTTAAGGGATGGCCAAAGTTACACATTGAACCATGGGAGGGGTGGGGGCGGAGCTGGGCTTCTCTTTGGATCAGCAGCACTGCTTCCCTTTATGGAACTGAATCCTAGTTATAGTTCCATCCTGTGCATTTCAGTTGTTATGAAACATTCTTGTAGTTAAAGTGTTTGTGCTGAAGAATTCTTTCATCGTCTCTCTAGCTTCTTGTACTTTGCTTCTAGTTTCTTTGACTATGTACCCAGTTTGTAGGCTGCCTGCTCCAGAGCTGCTGCTTGCCCCTCAGCTAAAGTGAAGTGATCCAGATAAGACCCAAGTGCTACATATTTCTGGTTTAAGTCCTCTAGGTTTCTACTTATGTTTACTGCAATATTTTTCATTTCTAGATACTTCAAGCTAGTCAGTTTGTTCATTTTTTCAAGAAGTATAGTCTTCACTGGTGACTGTCAGCTCACCTGTCAGGTATGTATCATTTTGGAGAACATGTCCTGGCACGACCTTGTGATGTCCTCCTCAGCAGACTGTGTGGTCTTCTTGGCTGTCTCCACCACTTCATCATCTAGGTTGGGCAAGGGAGGAAGGAAAAAGAATGGAGGGAGGGATAGGAATGGGCAAAGAGAAGGGAGAGGAGGGGAAAGGAGAAAGGAGGAAAAGGGCTGGAATTGTTCGATTTAACTACTATATGTCTTGAAGTTTGTAGCATAGGTTCCCCCCTTGCCCCACCTCTCAGCTGATCTGTGGATTCTTTTGATTGGCATTTTGTTTTCTGTGTTAAGAAATTCTGGGCACTTTTCTTGTATTATTTCTTAGGTTATAATGTTCAGATTTTTTTGTCTTTCATGTTCTTCTGGAAGCCCTATAATTTAAAATTTTTTCTTTGCATCTTGTCTTTACGATTTTCTTGGATAGATATGTTTTCTTTTAACATCTATCTATCTCTCGTCTTCCAGATTATCCTTCACTTCTTTGTCTCTGCGTTCTCAATCAATTATTCTCTTTTTGACTTGCCACTGTGAATTCAAATTTCAGAAGTTTTGTCAGTTATTTCTGCTGTTCAGGCCCCAAATTCTTCTTTCACAATTCTTCTCTTTTTAATGATTCATGAGCATAATGCTGTTGTTCCATGCTCTCTTGGGAATCCACAGATTCCTTTGTCTTATCTGGCATTGATTCATTTTCCTTATTCTTGTAACATTTATTCATAAACGCCTGGACTTTTGGCTGATTTGGAGGCCATATTCCCTTTCGATGTTAGTATCTTTTCTGTTGGCTTATCTGCTTTCATGCAGGTCTTTAATGGGTTTTCTTTCTCTTGAGACTTTTGGTCATCTTAATCTTTTTTCCTTATTTTTCCCTGTTGCCTTCGGCCTGGAGAGTTTTTCATATTCCACAATTCTGAACCGATCAGGCATGTTCATAGTCATCCTCGAGGTCATGAATCTCGCCTCACTGATACAGACCTTTGATTTCGACTATTTAAAGAAAGAATGGGGATAATAACTGTACTGCTTCACAGGGTTGTTATGGAGATCCAGTGAGATGATACTTGGATACTTGGAAAGTGCTTAGCACAGTTCTTGGCATTAGAATAAGTTCCTTCTCTCCCTTCCTCCTGCCTGCCCCCAAGCTCCTTGGGTTTCATGGGTTCAGAGTAAGTCAGGTGTTTAATGGGTGGGGTGTAGGCAAGGTTCTGGTCAGAAGGTTCTAAATGGTTTCTCACCCCTGGGGTTCTAGCAGAGAGGTTCAAGTTGACTGGGAATTGGCAGTTTTTCGCTTGGGGGGAGGTTCCAAGGAAAGATGTTTCTGGATATGTTGGGTTCTAAAGAAGGGGTATGACCAGTGCACAGAGAGTTTCTCGCATCCAGAGTCTAGACCTGATAGTGTTTTTCTGAACCACAACAGGCTGTTTGCTTGGCTTAGATAGTCAAGAAGATAAAGAACTCCACTCTTTGCACTCTGGTCCATGGCCAGTAATATGTGTGGACATCGACCTTTGTATCTTTTGTGTGGTGTTTCTTTTTTTACAGGTAAAGATAAACAAAATCCATCCTCGGAAAAAAAATGGAACCAGAGAAGTTTGTATTCTCTTGTTTGCAGCCTTCCCTTTCTTTTGTCTTCGGGGGTATCACTTCTCTCCTTTCTGATAACCAGTGCTCTCTTACTTTCTAACCTTATTTTCTCCAGTTATGAAAATGAGACTAGATTGATCAATTCTGTGGTTACTTTTAGCTCTAACCTTCTACGATACTAATTAGAGAATTCTCCGGTTACACTTGGGAAGACCCAGTGGACCTGAAGAGTTCATAGGATGGAGGCCCAGAGAGGAGCATTATCTGCCTGAGATCACACAGCAGTGATACAATGGAACTCGTGGATTCTGGGGCAGAGGAGAGTCTACAGCAAGTTCTCCTTAACCCTGCCCTTTCCAGCACAATAAGTGGGCCTCAGGCAAGCCAAGTGTGCCATGTGTACCTGCCTTACACTCCGACAGAGATGATTTAGACTAGGAGGAGCCATTTGGATGTTGTGAAGATTTGAGTGGACTGCCTTGGCAAGGTGTTGTCAGGCTGGAGTTAGACCAGACGTTGGCTCTGAGCCTAACCCTAACCCTGCCTCCTTGTAATGTTGATTGTAGACCTCTCTCATCTTCATTGCTTTCAGATGGCCACCACCCTACTTCAGACCCTCATTGCCTCTTGCTCAGACTGCCTTGTTTTAGCTCCTTAATGGTGTCCCTGCTTAGGTCTTTCCTCTCTCCATTCCATTCACCACCCAGCTGTCAAAATGCCACTCCCCTGCTTACAAAACCTCCCTTGGCTCCCTAGTGCTTTCAGGATCAAACTCTTCTTTTTGGCATTTCAGTTCTTCTGCCACTTGGCTCCAGCCTGTCTTTCCAGACTTAAACCTTGCTTCCCTTCCTGTCCCCTTTGATCATGCCTGGAGGCCTTTGTGCAGCCTGCCCCCCTCGCCAGAAATGTACTCCTTCCTCATCTTTGTCTCTTAGAAGTCCAGGCAGCTCAAATGCAACTTCTTGTAAGAAACCTTTTCTGATTTTCCTCAGCTGCTGCTGCCCTCCCCCCAGCAAGATGCTTTTTATTTTGGGTGTACTTGTGCATATACCTTTTGTTTCCTCTGATGGAGTGAAAGCTTGTTGGGCGCATTTGTCTTTGTATTCTTAGTGCCTGGTGCAGAGACACTTGATAACTCTTGCTGATTGATTGGCCCTCAGTTTCCATGTCTGTAAAATGAGGGAATTAGATGAAATGATATCTAAGGACCCTTTAGCTCCAGATGCTCTTATCCCATTGCACAGGTGCAGTAAAGGGTAGGGAAGAAGGTACAAGCAAAATGGATTTTTCACGCTTAGTATCTAGGGAAAAGTTATTGTTGAAGGAAGAGGGAGAGAGGGAAGAGAAAGGAATCTGGTTCCTAAGTTTATTAACCTGAGAACAAGGCTTGCAGAGGGCATGACATTAAAAGGGAATGGGTGATATGGGCATGAGAGGCTGGGTAGAGGCAGCAGACCAAAGGGACTCTCTTAGGCAGCTGGTGGTTCTGAATCAAGGATTAGGAAAAGGGTTGTGAGAGTTTGTTAGTCATATGATAGGAAATTACATTCTGCCTGGGATTCCCCCTCAACGTGATCTTGGGCTGAGGCAGGGAGGTATTGATGTGTTTTCTTGCAAATGCCAGAGAAGCAGAAGCGGTGTGGTGATAATGAAAAGGGCATTGGATTGGGGCCTGGGTTCAGATTCTGGCTTTGCTACTTACTTACCTGGGTGACCTTAAACACACTTAGCATCTTTGATCATCCGGGTGCGTGATCTATAAAACAAGGGGTTTGGAGTAGATGACCTTGAAGTCCCTGTTGAGTTGTAAATCTGATCAGAAGGGTGCCAAAGAAAGGAAATCAGTCCTGCTTTCTGGACTAGTGAATGTCTGGGGATCGGGGCTCTTGGGACCTGGCAGAATTCACATTGGGCACCAATTCCTTTATCTTTTCCCAAGGTGGCAGAGGATGATACATAATCAGATACATTGTGTCTTCATCATATACTGGGCTTCTGATTGGAATCACAGCCCCAGTTCTGGAAAGCAAAGGACTTAGTATCCAGGTGCTCTTTATTTCGGCAAGAATTTGTTCTTATTGTTTGAAGTGTGGACTGAGCAGTGCCTCCTGACATGGAGATAGATACAGGCCCACATCCAGGGTTTGCAAAGGATGCTTGGTGGAGATAGATGGTGTAGCATGGTTATAGTGACTTGGGTCAGATCAGCCCTAGACTTCAGGGCAGAAGGTTTCCGTTGTGGGGAAGGAACCTCCAAACCTAGCCCCTGAATGGAGCTGAAGCATTCACTCTCACTGGTCAAGCTTCATTCCTTTCCAGGTGCCACTCCCCCGCAAACAAAGCTGAAATTCCCCAACTGCTCTGATGGTCTTACTGCTGTCATAGAAGGAAAATTGTTGCCTAAGTTGGGACCTTCTCATCATAGTTTAAACCCATTTCCTGGATGATCTTCATAATTCTGTCATTGACTCTTTTTCAAGCTCTCAATGTTCACAAGTCTGTTGAAATTGTCACCCTTCAAGGGGTGCTGACCTCCTCAAAACTCACCTGTGGCAACGTATAAGGGTACCTGTGTCCTTAAATTTCTTTAATTCTAGTAGGTTACTTTTTCAGACTTCTGAAAGGTTGTTGTACAGTCCAGGAAGCAAAGTCTGACAGCTTGGTCACTTCCCTTTCTTTTGGGAAAATCCGGGCCTTGCCCCAGGGTAAGTGTTTTTATCCTGACACTAAACACAATCTTTTTTCCATTCTGGTTGTCGATTGTATGTCC
The DNA here is from genome assembly GCF_011100635.1 of Trichosurus vulpecula. Taxonomy (NCBI): domain Eukaryota; kingdom Metazoa; phylum Chordata; class Mammalia; order Diprotodontia; family Phalangeridae; genus Trichosurus; species Trichosurus vulpecula. Next base: position 52,628,514 of record NC_050580.1, read on the forward strand.
TTTTGTTTTTGGCAGATCAGAGAAAGATTTAGCAAGGCCAGGGAAGACATTATCAAGAATCTGTCCTTCCTGAAAGTGGACATGGAGTATGTGAAAAAACTGCCTGCTGAGGGTTTAAGCTCATCTGACATTCTGGAGAGGCTCAAGGACTACAACTCCCTTGGTACGAGTCTGTGTGTGTGCGTAATGAACCCTTCCTCTAAATGATAATGGCCTGTGTCCACAAGTCAAAGAGATCCACAAAGCTGGAAGCTGTGCTATCAGGACTCATTTGTTTATATTTGAGTTTCCTTTTTCTCAAAGGATGGATCAAATATTTCCAAGTTGCATTTCCCCCATCTAAATTGCACTTAAATTTAGACTCCAGCCCCAGACAATTAGGACTTAAAATCTTATGGACCATTTAAATTCATGTGGGAATGTGTAAAGTAGAATTTTAAAAAATTAATATAAAAATTAAAAATTCATTATCAGTATATTTTGAGAGTACTTGGTAGTATATATTACAAAGTACAAAATTGGGTATAGGCCATCCTCCAAGTGCTCCAAATTTGATGACCTAAGAAATAAGAATGATTTTTAGTGGCATGGCGCATGCTCCCCTTTTTGTGCTTTCTCAAGTTACTTCTTGGTGCTGTATCACCCCTTAAGAGTGCCAACACATTCATACTCCCTGCTTCCTGGCTCCCTATCCCACATACCTGAGCCACCTCACTAAAAATCTTACTGAGCCCTGGCACAGCACAAAAGCAGTCTGCTGTGGGGCAGGGCTTCTTAAACCTTCTCCACTAGTGACTCCTTCAGTGCTTCTTAAACCATGGGGTCACAACCCACAGTTTAAGAGGTGCTGCCTAGGGGAGAGAGAGCTAGCAGACTAGTATTTGGCACATTTATTAAGAGAAGAAGAAAAGGTCCTTCCGTCTGTCTGCCAGGGTAGTCTCAACAAAGAGCATTGGCTACAAATGGGCCTTGTTTATTTGGGTGGCAGATCCTGTAAGTGTGTGAATAAGTACATTTTTCTGTTACCTTTAAAAATTGTCATTGTTATATCTCTTGTTTTTACATCCTTGTCATTTCCAGATAAATCTGTCCTTCCTCCCCTAGCCAAGGAGTATCCCATATTAAAAATAACAACAGACAAAAATGGGGGAGGGGGACTGCAGTTCAACCAGACCAGTCAGCTGAGTACACCCTGTTCTGCAGTGCAGCCCTCCACCTCTACCAGGAGGGAGGGATATTCTTCTGGCTTTTTAGGGCCCAGCTGGGTCAGAACGATGCAGCATTCCATGCTTCTTTTTGGCCTTTCTTTGTATTGTTTTAGTCATTCTGTCTACCATTGTCTTGGTCCTACTGACTTCACTTTGTACAGTCCAGGGCATGCTTCCTAAAAGTCTTCCTATTCATGCTTTCTTACAATGCAGTAATGTTCCATTACATGTTTTAACAGAATTGCATATTGCTTTCCAAATGATCATAACAGTGTATCCATGTGGCTGTCTTTTCACAGCTCCTCCAGGACTGACTACTACCATCTTTTTTTTGTGTTTGCCAGTTTTCTGGATGTGAGGTGAAATGGTTAATGATTGGGACTGGCCCAGATACGTAGCCTCTGCACTTGTAGCCTGGTCAGGGAGATCCAATCTTAAACAAACAAACAGACAACCAACCCTGCTCTCTCCAAAGCTTCTGGCGATTTCCTCATCACCAAATCGAATGGCCTCATCTCAGCCTTTCCCCTTCCTTGGCCTTTCTATTGCATTTGAAGCTGCTGACTAACTTCTCCTGGACACTTGCTCTTCTAGTTCTTCCAGAAACCTTGTTCTCTTGGCCCATTTTTTTGCCATGTCCATTAATTCTGGGGATACTCCAGGCTCTGTTCTGGCCCTGTTTACTCTCGGTGACCTCATCAACTCCCATGGGTTCAGCTCTTCTGTCTAACTGCCTGTTGGACATTTCAAACTTGATGTCCTATTTCAAACTCAGAATGTCCAAAATAGAACCCATTGTCGTTCCACCAAACCTGGTCCTCTTCCTAAGTTTCCTGTTACTGTTGAGGGTACCACCATTCTCCCATTCACCCACGTCACTCTCCTGTGTCCAATCAGGTGCCACATCTTGTCATCTGTTTGCACAGCATCATCAGTATACATCATTCACACAGCCACCATCCTGGTGAAGGCCATCCTCACTGATCATTCCAAGGTCCCTGCCCACAACTATCGAAGGGGTTTTCCTGAAGCCCAAGTGTGATTGTGTCACCTTCCCCAATAAATTCCAATGGCTCCCTCTTGCCTTGAGAATCAAAATTAGACAGTTGTGTTGGATAATCAGAGCTCTTCCCAGCCTGACCCCTCCCCATGTTTGTGCCCTTCCCCCTCAGGGATCCAATCCTCCCTCTCTGCTTGCTGTTTCACAGACATGACGTTCTGTCACCCATCTCAGTGCCTTTGCCCTAGCTGCCCCCAGTGCCTGAAATATAGCCCCACCTTACAGCCACCTCTGGACTCCCTCATTCCACATAAGGCTCAGCTCAGTCTCCACTTGGCATCTCCCTCAGCTCAAACTGCACCATCTCCATTTGGTGTATATTTGGTATCCACTTTTGTGTGTGCACACGTTGTCTCCTTTAGGGTGCAAGTGCCTTGAGGCAAGGACTGTGTCACTTTTGCTTTATCTCTGTGGTGCTTAGGGCGCCGCCTGCCACATAGTAAGCACTTAGTGAACACTGATTGAGTGATGAATAATTTGATATAGATCTGCCATTCAGTTCCCAGTTATTCTTTCCTTTTTCTAGGCTAGATTTCTTCCTGGATAGTTTTTTTTTTTTTTTGGCTTTTATTGGAAACAAACCTTCCCTTACATATCGTGTCAGTGCTGAATGAGGCACCCGATAATATTAACTTGTGGCTGGGGGCTTGTTTTTTCCAGGAAATTCACGTTGGGAAGACGGGAAGGTTTCTGGGGCAGTGTACAGTGGTGATGAGAAACTCACTGAACTTCTTGTGAAGGTAAATGATGTCTACTTTAGGGGAAATGTCAGTACCCCAAATGTTGTGTGCTACGTATCTCATTTCAAAGAGAATGTTCAACACTGAATTTCCAAATCCTGGGAGTTGTTCATCAGAGTTGGCAGTGATCCGGTTAGAGATTAGTGGCTTAGAAAGGAAGGGAGGATTAGTTGTGTGATGGCACAGGAGGATATTGGGGAGTAGGATGGCATATTTGGTATTAATGGTAAGCTTGAAAGGGAATGATTTAAAGAAGATTGAAAAGATATAAAACCTAATTACAGTTTCCTCAGATTTTGTTTTGTACAAGTTACAAAACAAATTTTTCAGGATGAATTTCCCACCTCCTTTGCATGTACCTTTGGGGCTGCATTGAGTAATCAGATGGATGGTTGGGTCTGCTTAGCGATCTCTTGGCATGGTTCCATGTCCTTCCTGAAATGGTTCCCTTTTGCCTTATGCACCGAGTTGCATTTCTTTGCAGGTTTATGGAGATTTTGCATGGAGCAATCCATTACACCCAGAGGTCTTTCCAGGGGTTCGGAAGATGGAGGCAGAGGTTGTGAGGATGGTTTGCACCCTCTTTAATGGTGGACCAGAGTCTTGTGGCTGCGTAAGTAACTGCCCCTCTTGACTTGTCTTCCATTGCTTATCCTGGAATTTCCTTTTGGGATTTGCTCAGAGAAGTTACTTAGGCTGTCAGGTCAGTGGAGGGGAGGCTGTCCTTCACCTCTAGAGGGGCACCAGTGGTTGCTTGGTTGTGCTGTCTCTGTGGGGAGAAAGTAGCATGATATCATGGAGACTGTCCTGCTCTTGAGATCAGGAAATGGGGGATGGATTTCTGGCTTGGTCACTAACTATGTGGATTTGAACATGTCCTTTAGTCCTTTAAGATGTGGGGAATAATGTTTCCCTACCTCCCTTATAAGCAGTGGTTAGGAGGGCCCTTTGGAAGCCTTAAAGCACCAGATAAGTGTTAGCTCTTCTCACTCCATTCCTTACCAGCGGATGCTGGCATTTGGCAGCAGGAAATTTATCTTGACTCCTCAAGAATTTTCTTGCATGTAGGAATCACTTAAAGACTTTAAAGCATAGCCTAGAGGCATAATGAAGGAATGATCTTGTTCAGCCAGAGAAACTGAGACAAGTATGGTAGGTTGCTTTAAATCTTTAAGAGTTTTGAATAAAGTCTGGGAGTCATTGGGTAGAAAGGTGTCACTTGAAGCATCTACTGTGGAACTGAGTTGTGTGAGAAAGCTTTGGTTGTCCACACGCCAGTGGTACAGATTACAGTCCATCCTCACCTTAACTCTTCCATGTCATGGGAGGTCGCAGGCCACATGCCATATTAGGGATGTTCTCCAGCTTTCTCACAGCAGCCTCATCCTCCATCGCTCTGTGGGTGACCCACCATTTTAGCTCTTTGGAGATGGTAGTACACTAAGATTGGCAGCTGTATAACAATGCTGGAAGAATGCTGGTGTTCAAAATCTGAGTCTTTGTTTCAGACAGAAGCTTGAACTCTTAAAAGCATTCCACAATTTCCCACGTGATGGATCCCTCTTTGGGTTGTCCATTTGACTTAAGTGTATCATGGTCTGAACTATGGGAATTCTTTATCTTTTTCTTTTTTCCTGAGTGGATAGTTAGGCCGACACTTTTGAGTGATTTTGAATCTCCTTTAAGGGCCTCCTTGCCATGTTCATGCAGTTAGCACAATGTTATCCACAAACAAGAATGTTTTATTTTTAGTGTCTTTACATTTAGAGGGAGTTCTTGTTGCATTTGGAAGCTGTGATGGTGGTAAATACCGTGAGTGACCATGTCTCTGTTACATGCCCTGCTTAATGTTAATAATCAGGGCTGTTAATCAGAGTTCTGTCATTATGTCTTTTATTTCATTTTGTCTTGCCATCTTGTGACTTTCTGGACCAAAGTGCCCTTTCTTGGCCTCCAGGCCCCATTTCTGTGTTTTCTTCCTCATGAGAATGGAAGCTCACTGAGGGCAGGGATGATCTTGGCATCCACGGTGCTTGGTACAGAGTAAGCACTTAATACATGCTTTTTCGTTCATTCAGCTTTCAAGTAATCTTAGGTAACTTTATCATATCCATAGGGATAAGCTCGGAGGAGAGCAGCCTAGAAGGCATGTTGCTCTCTCAAATCCAACCAGTTTATATAATTAAGCAGAGTGAAATCCTGTCTTATTTGGACCTTTCAGTGAACTGTACCATATGGAGGTGAGGTTGGCTGTAGAATAGTGTTTGTGAGAGCCTGCCTGCTTCTTTCTTCTACTTTTATCAGGAATTGCCCTCAGACATGTAAAGGTGATTTTCATAAGGATTTTGTAGAGCTGAGTAAGTAGGTTGGTAGTTCTTGATTTTTTTCAGTAGTATTAAAGTCCATGATCTTTCTCAAGAGTTTGATCGTCTTTCCCGTTTCATGTATCTTGAGAATTGATCCTTCAGTGCTCTCATAACTTCTGCCTCAGTCACGTGAACATTTGGGCACATTTGGTCTGGTCCTACTCTCCTTCCTCCCCTGAGTGCAGTTTCTACTTCCTCTTACAATAATACAGTACAAATACTGTGCCTCCACTGTCATTGCTGGAGAAAATGCTTTTTTACAGGAATTTTAGAGATACTTTTCATTTGTCCTTTGTTTCCTGTCCTCCTTATTTCGTCCTTAAATACTTTCAAGATCATTGGGTTTCTTGCCATGCTTTCTTGAATTTTCCCCTCTCCTGTTTCTCGCTGTTCCATGAGCTGTTAGTATAGGTCATTTCTTATTCTCTTCCTCCTTCAGATGATTTTATATTCTAAATTGGTGCTGCCCTTGGTTGCCTTGGTTGTCTCTGCTGGGCCAGGCAATAGTATTCACTGGATGACGGGTTTCTAGACTCTTGGCTTCCTGGTTGTGGTTAAATTGGTTTAATTTTCTAAAGACATCTCAGGTCTCTTCTGGATCCAAATCTCTACTTCTCTGATTTTAGGAAATGGTTGCTGGTGACTTGGATATATTTTCTTTCATTTCTGATTTATCATAAATGCTGCTACTTATTTTTTGAACCTCTTTTGTGTTACAATGGCAAGAAATGAACTAGCACTTCAGGTAGTGTTGTGTCTGGGGCCAGTAATCGTTTCTGGTACTTCAGTGTGAAGAAATTGTAAATTTCTCTGATTGGAGTACAGGGCCTGTCACCTGACCAAGTGAGCTTGTAGGGACTTGTTGATGTGCATAGGAGTCTCCCTTGTAAAGTTGGAGTGGCCTAATACTCCCTTCTCCCAGCTGGCAGCTGTGCCATTTCTGTCTGATGAGCTTAAGAACTAGTTGTTCCTGGTTGCAGGAATTTCTGAAAATACTTGTTGTTTTAAATTCCCTTGCCAGTATTAGGGGCCTGCCAGCCGTGGACAAACCATGCTGTTAGGAATCAGTCAAGAAGAAAAGATGTTTCAGATTATGTAGCAAAACAAGACAGACTCTTCAGACTCGTGCAGCTATGTGATCCAGAGGACAGATGACACATGCAGATTTTATATTTGAGACTATTGGTTCCAGTGTTTTTTCTTATAACCAGAAGAAAATAGCATTGGCAGTACCGTGTAGATGTGCCAGGCAGTTTTTATAGGTGGGGCTCTTTTCCCTAATAATACTTCAAAATGGAATGAATAGATGTTAGCTGGGATTGTGCATTCGTTTCTACATTTTGTGCTGGTTTGTGGCTGTGGAGGGTAGGTAGGCATGGGAGGGTTGGTTTTGAATGAGCATATGAGGCCATCTTTACTCCAACAGCACACCCAACTGCACAGTGTCTCATAAAGCCAGGCTGGCGAAGGCTTCTGTGTGTAGATTCTGGAATGCATGAATAGTTAGTGCATTTCTTCTTCCAGCCCTTCCCATCTTCCACACCAGCTTTCCTCCATAAGTTGGGCCTTCTTGGGAATGCCGTTATCAGCAACTTGAAGGAAAGTCGGTCAGGTGGTCTGGACTGACTCTGTGTTGGCTAGCTATTTGGCATGCTGGAGACACTTGGGAAGTTAGAATCCTTGATTCAGAGTACTCAGGGTCAGAATGTTCACGTGAAACCAAATAGTCATAACCAGCACAAAGGAAGGGGGTGAGGATTGGGAGGTGGCTGTGACAGAATCTGAGAGAAAAGGAGACTCTGAGAACTGCTCTGTTTGATGGGAATAGCAGATGATAAAGTCTGGGAGAAGAATGAGCAAAGGGATTCATGTTCTCTATTCTCAGCTGGGCCCTCACTCTTTACACAGAATTCCTTTTATTTTATTATTATTATTTATTATTTTTACAGATCATATTAAGTTATTTAAATTTTAATTATTAATATGATATATTAATTAAACAATAGTATAATTATTAATATTAAATAAAATATTTAAATAATTAAAATTATTTTAATTATCATTTTATTCATCACTAATTGATTTAGTCTTGAGCTCTCTGCATTGGTGCTTCCAAACTTTTGCTTTTATTGAGTCCCCACAGTCACTCCTACTTTTTTCTCTCTCAGCAGATGGTCTGGCTTCTCACCTCACTGAAAAATTAAAAATATCCGTTATCAGCTCCCTCTTTTCCCCCTCTCTGTATCTCAGAATACCACTACATCTCATCTTTATTTTCTTTGTTTTTACATGATATTCCCAAGTGTATTCCCCCGGCTACTCAGTGAGTCTTTCTTCGCCCTCTTCTCTCCTCTCCTCCTTTGCTCTGTTCTGTAAGGAAGATGTGGCCCTTCTCACCACAGCTAACTTCTCTACCTGTCACTGTCACTCTGCCTCTCCCTTTTTAATCTAGGAGATTGTTTTATCGCTCACTCCTTTCTCATCTGCTCTCTCTCCAGGTCTTTTGCCTCCTTTTGGGTTTCCTGCAGATGGGATTAGATCTCACTTGTCTTTCCTTTGGACTTTTTGTTTTTCTGCTTCTGACTTCTCTGGCCTCACTCCTAGAAAGGGCTGTGCTTCCTGCCTTCGCCTTCTCACCTCCCTCTTGCTCCTCATCTCCCTGTATACTCTGGCTCTGACCCCACCATTCAACTGAAAGTGCTCTCTCGAAGGTTAGGAGTTATTTCTTAACTGTTTAATATTTTTATATTATTAAACCCAAACTTGAGTTTGCTTGGGTTTTCTGACTCCCATTTCTCGTGTGATAGTTTCTTCCCCACTGCCTATGAACATGTCCAAGTCTCCTTCATCCTTAAAAAACCCTCCACAAGACCTGCCGTCCTAGCTGCCCGACGCCTGGAAAAAGCTGCCTGCTTTCATTGCTTACGCAGGCCGTAGCTCTCTCTTTGTTCTCTTCCTATCTCCCTTTCCCCTTCTTTTGAATCTCCTTTGTTGCTCCTTCCCCACATCCCTTCCCTGAACCAGGAGGCTCTGTCCTGGGCCTCTCTGCATTATTGACTTTCCTGCATTCCAGGAGGTGGCTAGATGAGCTGTCTTCCTTTACTATCTCCCATCTCTGTACTTTTCCACTGGCTGTTCCTACTGCCAGGAGTACACTCTTTCACTTTTGCCTCATGGAGGCCCTTCAGGATTCATTTCAAGTCCTGTTTGCTACATGAAACCTTTCTTGATCCCCCAACTTCTGTTGTTCTCCCTCCCTCAACCACCTTGTATTTATTCTATGTGGATTTATGTACATAACCCCACCTGATAGGATGTGAGTTCTTTGAGAGCTGGACCTGTTTCATTTTTGTCTTTGTGTTCAAGGATGCAACACAGTGCCTAGAACAGAGTACAGGGTGTCCCTAAAGTCTGGACACATAGGCAAAAATGCATATTTTCAGGAAATGAAATGAATGAAATTTTTTTAACATTTTATTTAATTGGAATATTAACAAATAACATCTTCAATATGATTTCCATCATTTGTGATGCAAAGGTTGATGTGCTTTGCAAGATTCACATGAACTCGATGCAAAATATTGCCATCAATTTTAGCACATTCACTCTTTATGTGTTCAATCAAGTGTGTTGCATCTGTGATTTTCATTGAGTACACCTTCTCTTTTAGCATACCCTAGAAAAAGAAGTCACTGAACAACACAGAGTCTTGGGTGAAACGGTTAATGAGATGTTAATGAGATTTCCTATGTGTTCAACTTTAGGGATACCCTGTAGTAGTTGCTTTCTAAATACTTTTTGACTGATTAATTCTCAGTGTCCTTTGCTGGCTCATCACCTTAGGATGGCACCTACCTCCTAAGACTGAGCGTCTTCAGAGCTCTGTCCTGGGCCTCTCTTGGTAATTCCATCTGAACTGATGGACTGCCTGAATTTCTCAGTTGTACACTGGCTCATGTTTAGAACTTCCATCTAGACATCTCAGCACACAGAAGTCTCACATTCAGCATTTCTAAAAATGATGTTTTCATCACTACCATTCTTCCTGAAACCCTGGTTTGTAAACTAGAATCATCCTTGACTCTTCCTTTTCTACCACTTTACCTCAAGACCTTTTGATTCAGCCTTCATAGCGTCTCATAGTCCTTCCTTTCTTCAATTTACAAGGCCACGACCTGAGTTCAGGACTTAATTTTGTCTCCTGGACTATTATAATGGCCACCCAATCTCCTCACATCTGGTATCTTCCCTTTCCCATCTCTTTTCCACACAGCCCCCAAAATAATGCTCCTAAGACATAGATAGGGATGACTGTGTCATTCCCTTGCTCAGAAACCTTAAAGGTCTCTCTTACCTTGAGGAAGCCAAACTCTTTATCCTGGCATCCAAGGCCCTCAACATTCTGGTTTCAGATAGGAATGAAAACCCTCTTTCAACATTAAACATATCACCACATATTAGTAATTGTCCTATTCATAACCGGGTTTGTTTTGGTAAATTCATGATGACAATCTAATAAGAGTTCAGTAATTTGCATTTAGAAACCATAATGGTATCGAAATACATTTGAAATTTAGTTTCATATATATAAGCACATATATACATATATGTATGCATGAGACTTTTATTATAAAAGGTATGTTTCATGCTGCCTCTGGTTGGTGCTAAGAAAAGATCGGCTTTCTACTATGTTGCCACAGGAGTAGGAAGGTTCTCAAAGGGCTATGCATTCCATGGTTCTCTGCCCCAGCTATCTAGGTGACCAGGAGATTGAGGTTATTCTAGGTCTGACTGATACGATTTGGGGTTGCTGGGAACCTTGAAATGTCAGGGTACAGGGTGAGTCTGCCTGGAAAGAATTCAAGCACTCAAGCCTTCTTTCAGTCAGAGTAGCGAGGTTTATAAGGCCAATAGTGAAATTGATACTTGTATGCAAGTATACAAGAATTACAGAATTACAGTGATAAGATCTGAATGGGATTAAGGAGTGGTAAATAGCCTGGGGTGGGCCAGGTGCAGACTGTGAAAAGGGGTTAAGTGGTCTAGGGTTGACTGAGAACCACTGTGAAAGGATTGTTGAGTAGCTCAGACTAGGGCTCAGCCAGGTGCCAGTGACCTGGACTGCTGAAATGTGTGGGGAAAATTCAGGGCCCAGGTCCCATCATCCCTTCATGACCCTCCCCTCTATCCTTCTACCCCTCTACATGAATATAACTCTTTTGCCTTAGGTGACCTCATTTACCCGGTGGCATTAGATGAGCTGAAATCCCCAATAGGGAGGGAGAAATGGAAAGGTTTGTACAAGTGCGTGCAAGTGTTCTAAGTGGCATCTAAGAGAGATTTCTAAGGAGGCAAGCATCACTTGTTTATGAAATGTGTCTCATCTATTGCAACAAACATGGTTGTTGGTAGCTCCTTCACCTGCTGCACTAACCCTAGAACTTTTTCTAAACTATTAGTAATTATCCGCAGGCATATATATGCCTCTAGTCCTTGGAGCTCTTGTTTATTGTCCTATCTAGGCCTATGTAGCTGTTACTTTGTAACACATTAGTGCTACATTAGGGGTTTATCTCTCTGCACAGATGCTGATTTGATATACTAGCATCAGTTTTCTTTTTATAGGACTGGTTGGGCATGTGATTCTGGTGACTGGTGATTTGGGGAAGTGGTTTTGCTTAGCTCATGGCCCAGACCTTTGTACAGAGATTGAATCAGTGGAGGCAGAGACATTGCTGGAGCTTCACTCATCCTATTGTTTATTTCAGAACCTGTCTGACTCCTAAAATGACCTTCTGAGATTTCACTAGATCACCAGCTACACCCTGGGGAATTGCCTCAAGGAATTGGGGCTTTAACTCTGACCCTGTGTACAAAACTTTGTTTTCCTTTTGGATTAGGCATTTAGTGACTCATCATTTACAAAACAAGGGAACTGCCTAGTAAAGCAGTTAATGGTGTGAGAATCACGTGTTTCATAAAGACTTCCTAAGTCCCAGTTACTAACTTTGCTCAAAAGATCTTCAGACTAGCTCCTTACCACAGCAGCTTTAGGGCTTAGTGGTCTTTTCTTGGTAGGGTTACCTTCTCCAGAAGCCAGCCAGAACCACCATCTACCCCAGTCTCACCGAAGCAGAGGGGATGGAGTTCTCCATCAGTGTATAAAGTTGATTGTTTCCATTAACGTATATTGTGTGTATATGATATGTAACATGCGTATATGATCTGAAGGGAAAGTGTCCTCAGAAATGGTACATCCAAAAACCATCTGTTACCATTGGGTTTCCACTTTGGGGCATTGTCAAAAGAGGGCCACATACTTGTGAACTTGTTGGTGCTGCTCTCCTGATGATTGACACATCTTCATACCTTTAGAGTGGATAGTCATTTCTTTGGAATGGTTGGATGACAATGTTGTCTGAAACCCAGGGAATTCTTGAAATGACCTCTGAATCAAGGTCTTTCCAATATATATATGGTAGAATTACAGAGAAATATTTCAGGTCCTTCATGACCGAGATTCATGTGGTTCCTATTTTAGGTAAACAGGATACATAATCTCCTTCCTGACCAAGTGGGCACTATTTCTGCTGTCCTTTCTCTTGTTTAAGCTCCAGCCAGGCATTCTGAGTCATCTTCGAACCTCTAAAGGGCCATTCTTCTCATAATATTCGTCAGAAATTACTAATAGTTTTCTATTTGTTAGTGGACTTCTTAGGTCAAATGACTTTTTTTTGCATTTAAGTAGACCTTCTTATTTGTTAATATTAGTAACATAGGTTGCTTTCCATTGCAGCATGCATACTTGGCACTCTCCATATATATATAAATGCATGCATACATACACACATATACGTAGTCAGTACAGGTGTGTATTTATGATAATGATCCACCTTTGGTAGCCAGTTAGCAGTCATAAAACATTTTTGTAGCATCCTGTGAAATACGTAATGCAAGTATGATCCTTATGTTATAGATGAGGAAACGGAGACTCAGAGAGGGACCAATCAAAGCGACTGACCCTGGGCACAGAGCTGGTACTCATATGAGCCAGAATTCTAACCCAAGTCTCCTGATCCCTTGAGTCCAATATTCTTTCTACTCTGTAGGGGGAGGTGGAGAAATGACAGGTTTTGGATTTGGTTTATTGGCCACATCCAGCCTCCATGTAGGAAGAAAGAGAAACTTCTTCAGGCAGGTATAAACTATTGAAAAACAAAGGCAAGAATCAGTATCTCAGTGGCCTTTGCCTCTTGAAGGAAGATTAGCTTTGGCTGATGAGCCAAAACCCAATGGTTCGGTGGCTCAGAACATCCTGCATTCTGGAGGCTCCTTGCAGCTGCCTCCCTGGCTAATGTCTCCTCTTCCTTTTAGGTGACTTCAGGGGGGACAGAGAGCATCCTGATGGTCTGCAAAGCCTATCGAGACCTAGCTTATGAAAAGGGCATCAAATATCCAGAAATGTATGTATTTGCTTCCCAGCCTTGATATATTTTCCCTGCTAGAGTTCCAGGTAGCAAGAACCCTAAAGTAAGCCTGATGATCTCTTCTGGTACCTGGGATCCTTCTTGTCCTCAAGCCTTTGTTCTAAGCAGGGACTCAACCTGACAAGGTTTAATACTCTTTGGAATTTAAGAGCTCCCTGCCATCTTGTGTCCCAGGCTCTGACAGGCCCTGGGTCTCACCAGTGAAATGACCAACATGTGTTTTTTAGGATGTATTTGACTTCTTCCGGTTGCATTATAAGCTTTCATTCGATTGAGGAAAGCCTTTTTTCCTTCTTGTTTTGCCTTAAGACAGACCATCCCAGCCACGAGCCCCTAGTTTACCCGGGAACAATTCATCCTTGTCTCTGTCCTTTTCTTGGAGCCTTGACGTGCTGCCACCCAGTGGACTGACTTTTTTTAGCATTTGTTTTTCCCCACCTGCTGGTATCTGAAACTGGACCAGTGACCAAGAGCTAATGCTACACATGACCCCCCCTCCCCAGTGGTGCTTGAGGGTCAGCTGGTATTATCCCTTCCCTTCACTGGGTACATGTGCACCTTATAGCCTTTGGATGCTTAAGAGTCACAGTTTGGTGGCTTGTATTGAGGGAAACTCATTGTTGTTTCTAAGGTAGGTTGTGCTGAGAGTTAATTCAGGTAAGTCTGAAAAAGAAGACCTGAGCTTGGCCAGTTTCCTCTATTAATACTGTTTGAAACTTTGATCCCATTTGGTTGAGAGAATTTTTTCTTAAAACAAAAAGGAGACTTTAATTTCTCATTTTACTTCTTTATTAGACTTGTGCTCATGGATCACCCGTGATGGGTTTACTTTCTGATGCTTTTAACAGTGTCACCAGGGTGGTATTTCCAGAATAATGAGGAAGGGGATTAAAAAATAGGTTGATTTCTAAATGTTCAAGTTGGTTGTTAGTTCTGTTTGTCAGTTCACTCTTTCTTTTGCCTTGCATTGACCTCCTTTTTCTTCCTTTCTCCTTTGATGTGATGGGTAGAGTTCTGGACTTGGAGTCAAGAAAACCTGGATTTTTAATCCTGCCTCAGACATGTATTAGTCGTGTGACTCTGGGCAAATCATCGACCCTTCCTGGGCCTCAGTTGCTTCCTCTGTAAATGAGGGATTTGACCTTGAATGTATGCTTCTGTCTCCTAGAGTGGCCCCCGTTAGCGTCCACGCCGCCTTCGAGAAGGCGGCCCATTACTTTGGGATGAAGCTGAAAAGTGTCCCACTGAACAAAAACATGGAGGTGAATGTCAAGGTGAGTTTCCTTTTCAGAGCTCTTCTCTACCCTCTTGCCTTGTAGGATCCATGTGGTTCGTTTTATCCATCGTCACATTCAAATGAGAAGTGGTGGGTTATGGGGGACCTGGGTTCGAGTCTTGCCTCTGATACATGCTTTGAGACTCTGGGCAAGTGAGTTCACCCTCCCAGTGTTCTAGGCAACTCTCTAAGACCATAAGCTTCAGAAGAAGGCAGCTCATTGGATAGAACCCTGGGCCTGGAGGCAGGAAGACCTGAGTTCAAATCCAACCTCACAGACGTACTAGCAGTGTGACCATGGGCAAGGCAAGCCACCTAACCTCTCTCTTAGGTCCAGTCCTTCTCCCTCTCTATTTAATAATATTATTTTTTGGTGATAATAGCTAGAATATTGAAAACTCTGGCCACCACATGTGCTCAGATTATAGTCTCTTCACAGAATAAATTCTTAGTGAGGAGTACAGAGCTGTGGGTCTTCTTCTTTCTCAGGTGACTTCCAGTGAGCCCCCACTTCCTGTGGGCTTCTGAAGGCGGCATGGGAAGGGTTTGCCTTTCTTCCCTTCACTGGCAGGATGCTTCCTGGCCCTCAGTCGTCCTGTCCTGCTTGTGCTCTGCCAGGATTCACAAGCGCTCTCTCCCCAGGCGGGGGAGCTGTAGTAAGAGCAGGGAAGCTGGGACAGCCATGTGGTGGCTCTGGACCCTTATCATCCTCCTTCCTTCTCTTTAATCTCCAGGCCATGAGAAGAGCCATTTCTGGAAACACTGCAATGCTTGTCTGTTCAGCGCCTCAGTACCCCCATGGGGTGATAGATCCTATCCCTGAAGTGGCCAAGGTACTGGGGGAGCAGTGGGCTGTCATGAGTGATATGGAGGGGGACTTCACTGGGACTAAAGTCAGTTTTGTTTGGTTGGACATGACGGATAAAAGCAGTCACTATTTGGGATTCAGCCATACCAAGACCAGAGAGAGATGGCCTCTGAGGAGTTAGCTGGGTGATTTCAAGGCTTTACATTTTCTGCTTGTATTCTAAGGAAGTCCCTAGACATATGCTTCAAGTGGGTGGTGGGAAGGGGACATCAGCAGCATTTTGGGAAAGGTGGGTGGGTGTAGGATTCTGTCATCGTATTAAAACCTGAAACCAGTTCATGAAACATCCCCTTGTCCCTGCTCTCTAAGGCAGCATGACCTTTGTTTCCAGTCCGAACCAGAGCTGCTCTTTTCCTCTGACATAATGTTTCAGTGACACACATATATTATGTTTATTTAATTAATTAAACAGCTTGTATATCAGAAATTGGTTATTGGTGGGTGGAGTATCAGGAAGAGAGAGAGCCTAGCTCCCTCCCCAAACCTTCCCACAAAGATAAGGAAAGCACACCAAACCAAATTCTGATCTGGAAAGCCACGAAAAAGTCATAGGGAGTCATTTTTCTAGCCCAGGGTATCATAGGAAGATAGAGAAGTCTGCTGACTCTGGGGACAAGGTCTGGCCAGGAATGTGTGGTGAGAGGAGTATTCTGGTGTCCAGGGATTTAAAGAGACAGGGCCCCTGGGCAGAAAATAATCTCATTCAGACCAAAGAGGGGCCTGCAGTTCAGTCTCTCAGGACCTGCAGAGCCGCCAGTGGACTAAAGGCTGATTCTAGCAGCAGTTTATGGAAACTCCTGACTAGGAACACGCTGACAGATCCAACCCTGGGTTAGGCACTAGAGGAGCATAGAGCAGGAGAGCAGTGAGCAGATTTTACTCTGCCTCCCATCACTTTGGGGGCCTTGAAAGCTTGCAGGCCCTCAGTCTGAGCAGTGAAAACAGAAGAAGAGGGCAGAAGCTCAGGTCAGACATTTCCCCCAGAAGCGCACAGAGACCAGCCCTGAAATAAAGCCCAAAGTAGAAAAGCAGGCTGGAATAAGAAGGAAACAGAAAAAGGATTACACCAGGAAGAGCTATTATGGTGACAGGAAATCTAAAGACACAAACCCAGAAAAATGACTCCAAAACAATTAAAACCTCAAAGAAAAATGCAAATTGGACATAAATCCAGCCAGAATTCCTGGAAGAGTTAAAGCAGGAGTTTTTAAAAAAAGAACTAAAAATAATTTTAAAAACCAAATGAGAGTGATGGAGGCAAAAATGGGAAAAGAAATGAGAGCTATGGAAGAAAAGTATAAAAAGGGTAGTAACAGCTTGGAAAAAAGAGGCACAAAACCATACCCAAGAAAGTAAATCCTTAAAAATGAGATTTTACCAAATAGAAGCTAATGACTACATCATACATCCAGAGATATTAAAGTTAAATGAAAAAAAAAATAGAAAATGTTAGGTTTTTCATAGCAAAAACAAGTGACCTGGAAAACAGATCCTAATTTACGAATTATCAGACTATCTGAAACAGAGGGCAAAGGAGAAATCGAAAGGATATACCAGTCACTTAAACCCCAAATTAAAACTTCCAGGAATGTTAAACCCCAAATCCAGAGCTCTCAGGACAAGGAAAGAAAAATACTGTAAGTAGACAGAAAATATTCAAGTAATGAAGAGCCATAGTTAGGATCACACAAGATTTAGCAGCTGCCATTATGAAGGAATGGAGAGATTAGAATATAATATTTCAGAAGGCAAAAGAACTAGCCTTACAACCATTAATTCTTTAACTTAAAAAACTAAATATAATTCTATAGGCAGAAAAAATGGATTATTAATGAAATCGAGGCTTTTCAAGTATTCTCAATAAAAAGACCACAGTAGAATAGGAAATTTAACATATAAATCTCAAGAGAAGCATAAAATGATAAGCATGAATGAACAATCATAAGGAACTAAGCAAGGTTGAACTGTTTATTATTCTCATATGGGGGTAAGATACATATGGCCCCTGAGAACTCTATCATCATCACAGAGAGAGTTATAGTGCCTGGGAGTGATTCTGTTAAGGTTTATTTGTATTAAAAGAAGAATGGAAAGCATGTGGAAGAAGAAGACATTGGGATAAGCGGGGTAGGGAGAGGAAGAATGGGGAAAATCAGATCACAAAAATAATGTGTGCAAGCAGAGGTCTGTACAGCAAGGAAGGAGGAGTTGAGAAGGAGTGGGGAACACTTGAACTGGTTAAAAGACAGAAGAATACACATAAACACATTGTTGGATACAGAAATGCGTTTTATCCAACAGGGAAATGGGAGCAAGAGGGAGTAAGGGGAAGAGGGGCACCAAGAGAGAAGGTAGATTATGGGAGAGCAGGTGAGAAACAAGGAGACAGAAAAGAGAAGAGGATGGAGGGAAAAGCATAATTATTGATCCTAACTGTGAACGTAGTGAACTCATCCATAAAACAGAAAAGGAGAGCAGAGTAGATTAGAAACCCAGACCCACAATGTGTGGTTTACAAGAAACATACTCGAACAAGAAAAGATACACAAAGAGTGAAAATAAGGGCTTGGAGCAGAATCTTATGCTTCAGCAGAAATTAAAAGAAAAAGGGGGGTAAACATGATCTCCGATAAAGCAACAGCAAAAATAGACCTAATTAAAAGAGATCCAGAGACAACATGAATGAATATCAATATTAAACATAATACACCAAAAGATATAGTATCTAAATTCTTAAAGGAAAAGTTACATGGAGAAAGAGACAATTTACTTCTCTCAGACCTAAATAAATCTAACCAAAAAATAACAAAAATGAAGGACCTGAATACAATTTTAGAAAAGTTAGTTATAATAGACCTTTGGAAGATGTTGAATGACAGTTGAACAGAGGAGACTTATTTATTAGTTATGCATGACACCTTCACAAAAATGACTATGGATTAAGGCATAAAAATCTAACAGATGCAGAAATATTAAATGTTTCTTTTACTAACCATAATGTATTAAAATTACATTCAATAAAGGAAAGATTAAAAATTAATTGGAATGAAATAGCAGTCAGAGAACAAATCATAGAAACATTTAATGATTTCATTAAAAATAATGGCAACCACAACAAAATATTTGGGATGCAACCAAAGCTCATAGGAGAAAATTTATTTCTCTGAACAGTTTTTGTCAGCAAAAGAGAGAAAGAATAGACCAATTAATTTGGGTATGCAACTAGAAAAATTAGAAAACCAGCAGATTAAAAACAACCACTTGAACAGAAATCCTGAAAACCAAAGGACAGATTAGCAAAATTGAAAGCAAAAACACCCCACTGATTTAGTCAAAAAAAACTAGGAGCTGTATTTCTTTTGTTGGAGGGGGCATTGTGTGTGTGTGTGTGTAATAAGTCATTAGCTAATTTGATTTAAAAAAGAGAAAAAACCTATTACCAGTATCAAAAGTGAAAAAGATGAAAAAGGTAAATTCACAACCAGAGTTAGTAAACTATTTTGCCCACCTACATGCCGATGAAACTGACAATCTAAAGGAAATGGATGAATATTTACAAAAATGTTAACTGCCCAGATTAACAAAAAAGGAGATGGAGTACTTCGGTAATACTATTTAATTTTTTTTAATTGCTTAATTTATTTTTAGTTTACAACATTCATTTCCACAAGCTTTTGAGTTCCAAATTTTCTCCCTCTCCTTCTCTTCCCCTCTCGGAGTAACACTATTTTAGAAAAAGAAACTGAATATGCTATACATGAAATCCGAAAGAAAAAACTTGCAGGACCAATTGGATTTATAAGTGAATCCTGCAAAACATTTAAAGCATAATTAATTCCAGTATTATATAAACTGCTTGAAAAAATATGAAAAGGAGTCATGTCAAATTCCTTCTGTGATACAAATATGATCTTGATACCTAAACCAGAGAAAATCAAAACAGAGAAAGAAAACTATGTAGACCAATATCCCTAATGAATATTAGTGCAAAAATTTTAAATAAAATATTAGGATACTATTGCAGTGTATTATAAAGAACTATATACTGTGATTAAGCTGGATTTATGCCAGGAATGTAGAGCTGGTTCAATATTAGGAAAACTATAAGCCTAAGTGACCATATTAATAGCAAAATATCACAAATCACATGATCATATCAAAAGATGCAAAAAAAGCTTTTGATAAGATAAAGCACTCATTACTGCTTTAAAAAAATTGAAAAACTCCCACAAAACCCTAGAAAGCATAGGAATAAAATAGAGCTTTCCTTAAAATGAAAAGTACTCTGTATGCAGAACCAAGAGCCAGCATTATCTGTAATGGGGATAAATTGGAGGCCTATTGGATAAGGCTGTTCATTATCATTATTATGAAATTCCATATAATGTGAGAAATGCTGGCTGTAGCAATAAGATAGGAATGAGAAATCGAAGGAATGAGCATTGACAAAGAAGAAACAGTTATTACTTTTTGCAGATGACATATTTTACTTGGAGAAGCCTAGAGAGCTTAAAAACTAATTGAAAAAATTAATAGCTTCAGCAAAGTTTGATGATATAAAATAAGCCCACACAAATCATCAGCATTTCTGTATTTTACCAACAAAATCCAAGGGGAAGAGATAGAGAAATTCCATTTAAAATAAGGACAGAAAACATTAACTTCTTGGATTCTACCTATCAAGAAATACAGAAGAACTGTATCAACACAATAAAGACAGCTCAAAATGATTGGTTGAAATAGTAATTATTCATGGGCAGGCGAAGCCAATAGAATGCTACCTAAACTGATTTACTTATTCAGTGCCATACCAATCAAACTACCAAAAGATTACTTTGTAGAGCTAGAAAAATAACAACAAAATTCATCTGGAGGAACAAAAGGTCAAGAGAGGAAGGGACCTCGTAGAACCAGATCTTAGACTTTATTACATAATCTTTAATCATCAGAACAGTTTGGTAATGAGTAAGGAATAGAGAGGTTGGTCAGTTGAGCAGATTAGGTACCCAGCAATACCTCTGTGGTAGCTAGGTGGTGCTATATGTAGCGCACAGAATACTGGGCCTGGAGTCAGGAAGACCTGAGTTCAAATGTGGCCTCAGACACTTGCCGGCTGTGGGATCCTGGGCGAGTCACTTAACCTCTGTTTGCCTCAGTTTCCTCATCTGAAATGGGGGTAGTAACGGCATCTATGTCCCAGGATCGTTTGAAAGTGCTTCGCGCGGCGCCTGGCGCCTCGTAGATGCCACATAAACGTTGGCCGTGGTTACTGTGATTTTACAGCAGTCTAGTGTTCAAAAGACACAGAGATCCCCGCTGTTGGGCAGGAATTCACGATCTGACAAAAGCTGTTGGGAAAACTAGAAGCAATTGGGCAGAATAGGCGTAGGCCAGCATCGTGCGCTGTACGCCGAGCCAAGTTCTAAATGGGTACATGATTTACACATGAAGGCTGACGTTATAAAATAGAGGAGCGCGGAAGAAGTTACCTGTCAGATCTCTGGATAGGGGAAGAATCCACGACCAAATGAGGCAGAGGCGTTCGCAGTGGACAGCTTTGATTACATAAAATTTAGAAGTTTTTGCACAAATAAAACCAATGTACCTAAAATTAGAAGAGAAGAAGAAAAATGGGGAATATTTTTGGAAATTTCTCTGATAAAGGTGTCATTTTTCAAATATATAGGGAACTGAATCAAATTTATAAGAAATAGAACCATTCCCTAACTGATAGTCAAAGGATATGAATAGGCACTTTTCAGAGGAAGAAAGATACGGTATAAAGAGGCATATGAAAAATGCTCTAAATCACTAATTATTAGAGAAATGCAAATTAAAACAACTGAGGTTCTACCTCATACCTATTAGATTGGCAAAGTTGACAACAAAGGAAAATGACAAATCCTGGAGAAGCTGTGGGGAAATAGATACGGTAATGTACATAAGGGTCAGTGGATCTGTGAACTGGCCAGCCATTCTGGAAAGCTATTTGGAACTGTGCCAAAAAAGTTATTCGTCCGTGAGAAGATCCCCTGATCCATCAATATTACTAGTAGGTTCTATTTATAGCAGTTTTTTCTGTATTGGCAAAGGATTGGAAGCCAAGGGGATGCCCGTTAATTGGGGAATGCTTGAACAAGTTTGTATATGAAGGTGAGGAAATACTGTTGTGCTGTAAGAAATGATGAAGGGCAGCTTCAAAGAAACTTGGGAAAACTTGTATGAACTGATACAAAGTGAAGTGAGTAGAATCAGGAGCACAATTTATACAGTAACAACAGTACTGAAAAGACAATTGAAGACTTAGTATCTTGGATCAATAAAATGGCAGCCACAATTCCAGATGACTCATGATGAAACATGTTCTCCACCCCGAGATGGAGAGCTCATGGGCTCAGAGAACAGATACATGCGTGTACACACGTGTACTTATATACATATTTATATTTTGGATGTGGCTAATGTGAAGATTTGTTTTCTTTGCTATACACATTTGTAAGGGGTTTTGTTTTTCTTGCTTTCTCAATGGGTGGGGGAGGAGTGTGAGAGGGAGAAAATTTGAAACTGAAGATGAAATAAGATTGAATTTTAAAAAATAGTAAAAAGAAGCTAGCTCCTGAAGATATTATTTTGCGGTTGAATAGAGTTAAAGTATGAATGAGGTATAATAAGAAGGAAGATTTTGCTTTCTAAAATAACATGCCTTTGTGTGAAACCCTGGAGAGAACTTGGGGCATCTCCAGTTTTTGTTTCTTTTTGCATAAGACAAATACAGAATCACTTTGTGTTGAGTCCTCCTTTCCTGCTGTGCTCTATCATTGGGTTTGTCGTAGTATCCTTAATGATTTCTTCTGTTCTGTGTTCTCTTCGTGTAGCTGGCTGTCAAGTATAAAATTCCTTTCCACATAGATGCCTGTTTGGGGGGCTTCCTCATTGCCTTCATGCAGCAAGCAGGGTACCCGCTGGATCAACCCTTTGATTTCCGGGTAAAAGGCGTGACTAGCATTTCCGCAGATACGCATAAGGTAAGACAAGATGGAGAGAGGAAATGACAGCTAAGATAGCCGCCCGACTCTTAGTTGGCATTTGCTGTGACCGGAAGTGAATGTGCCATACTGTACTTCTGGCCAGTCTACTGTTCTGGGAATCTGACTCTTGATTCATAGCTTCCCATCAAGACAATAGAGTCAGACAGGAGGAGTCCCTTGAATGGTTAGATGAAATGGCTGGAAGGAGCTGATTAGAATTCATTACTCTGCTGATCTTTGTTTATCTCTTTGTGACTGTAGGAATCTTGATCAACTATCTGTAATCTGAGAGTTCTATCATCTCCATGCTTTTTGTAGGAAAAAGTCATTTCTTATTTCCTTGAAATCTTGAGATTATGGGGGTAGGAGTGTATAAAGAAGTAGGTGTAGCCGGAACTTGGAAGCCATTACCCCCTCCCCCCATTTGGAATATACCTCGAAATAGACTGAACAGATTTCATGATAACCACTTGGGGACCCTTGGGCAAACAAGGTTAAGTGGGGCACTATTTGCCTTGCTGGTATCTGAGTAGCTTTGGTTGCATTTTCAGAATGTCGGTTAAATAGCTAAGTTGTGTTTTTTGATGTGCGAATGCTCACCAGTGAATTTTTGATCCCAGCCTGCTGCCTTCTCACCACTTAGAAGGCTTCTATAGACATTCCGCACCACCCAGCCGGGGTCTGCTCAGAGGATGGATCAGACTAGGGAAGCAAATTTGCTGTAAGGAAGTCGTATGGGTTCTCAGCCGAACATAAGTGATGATTGGATTTTTTGCTCCGTGGTTTACCTTTCTCCAGAGATTGAGATCAAGACCATTCCTTCACAGATGAAATATGAACAAAAAATCAGCTTCATGGCAGGAAGGGATGGTGTATGTGGAACAAGTTGTAAGCTTTTGCTCCCAGCATTTGGACTCCACACTTTCCTGCTTCCTCATGGGAATTTATTGCGATTTTTAGAGTTAGGATGCACCTTAGAAAGAGTTTAGTCCGACCTTTCATGTCACACACACACCTGTAAGAGGCTTAGGTTTCTGACTCCAAGTCCTTTGCTCTTTCCATTTCGACCTTATTGCCTATTATTTTGACTACCTGTTGGTGACATTTAAAAAAAAAAACAAAACAAAAATTACCTTTGTAGTCCGACTCCATTCTGCTTGAATGTGAGTTGCAGTTATGCCAACATGAAATGCCTGGAGTCATTATTAAAGAGGACATTTGATTGGGGATGCTAAATGGAAATGGGTTAGTCCAGTGAAGAAGTGGTGCCAACCAGAGTGGATGGGAGATGTACACTGCTTCGGCATTGACTCAGCAGGGAAGTGGGGCCTCGTGGAGTTGTTGTCTTTGTTCTCTACCTATTCATGCTGTTACCTTTCTGCTTTCTCTCCCCCTAGTATGGGTACGCTCCCAAAGGCTCATCTGTGCTGCTGTACAAAAGCAATGAATACAGGCGTTACCAGTTCTTCGTAGCCCCTGACTGGCAGGGTGGGATCTACGCTTCTCCCAGCATGGCAGGATCGAGGCCTGGCGGCATCATCGCAGCCTGCTGGGCCACCTTGATGCACATGGGGGAAAATGGCTATATTGAGGCCACCAAAAGCATCATCAGAACCGCCCGCTTCCTCAAGTCAGAGTATGTCTGTCCTGGATGCCTGGTTGTCCAGCTTTCTGTTCTTCTCCTTCCATGCCTCAAGAACCAAGGCCTCTAACCAGGAAGGGCTGGCCTTTAACCCCAGGCCTCTTCATGTAGGATGGAGCCATCAGCTTGCTGATGCTGGGCTGCTGACCTGGATACCACAGATAATGGCAGTAACTCCTACATCCAGCCCTTGTGGGTGGTGGCCCCTCAGAACACTATCCTTATTGGGCTGAGGCGTTAGCTTTTATCTCATTATCCTGGGGGTCTGATACAGACCGAGGCTTTTGAATTTTCAAGGTTCAGCATAAATATCTATTCATAGCTTCGGCTTAAACCTGATAGAAGAGCAGAGGAGAAGGCACAGAGTATCTTTGGTTTGATGAGCGGCTCTCCTATTGCATGTATCCTTGAAGGCTTTCGTTCCATGTAGGTCATAGGGCTCAGACCTTAGAAGCCTTAAGTTTTTATTGAGTGCTGTCAACATGCAGGATATTGTTTAAAGTGGATGATAATAAAAGGACAGCCTGTGACCAAATATCTTTTTTTTCTTTTTTTAAAGGCTAGAAAAAATCAAAGGCATCTTTGTTTTTGGGAACCCCCTGTTGTCAGTCATTGCCTTAGGCTCTCACGACTTTGACATTTTTCGACTCTCTAATCTCATGACTGCCAAGGGTTGGAACTTGAATATTTTGCAATTCCCATCAAGGTAAGTCACTGCTGGTTAGGGGTCCTCTCCAAGGTGACCCAACGTGGAGCATCTGTGGCCAGGGAAATCATGGGAGTTTGGCTGTGGGCCAAGAGAGCCAAAACCTGGGGTATTTCTAGGGTTCCTAGTGTATGTATTGGCTGGAGGGGAGAATGTAAAGGTCAACTCAGTCTCCAAGGCCCAAGAGTCCTGGGAGATCATAGAGTCCATTCCCTTCTTTTTACAGATAAGGAACTGAGATTTTGGGAGATTATAATTTACTCATGGGACAGCTCATAGTTGTCCGAGTTCAAGTTTGCGATTGAGTTTCCAGGTCGCATGCTCATGGCCAGACCACCTTCCAAGGTCTGGATCTCCACAGCTTCCAGAAGCTTGGGCTCTTTTAAAGCGAGTTGTGGGCACAAATGTGTAGCCATGCTTGAAAGTTCTTGACTTATTCCTGCCTCTTTGTGATGTCTCTCAGGTGCTTCACAGATAAATGTGATTGGCTCCTGGCGGTTCTAGATGTACAGATCCCACACTAATCTAGATTAAAGGGAACAGAGCATTTTGGGGGTGACAGTCTTTCCTTCTTATCCTAGATGCTTCTTGACCCTGCCTGGGAGTCACAGTGCTGGCATGTGCACTAATGCTTAGGAGACCAGTGACTGGAGTAACTTGGCTGACCCCATGAACTTGACTTCAGGAAAAAATGCCAGGAAGAGACAGGTGGATTTATGATTCTCTTCTGTTATTTTTTCCCCCTCAGCATCCACATCTGCATCACCCTGGTTCACACTCGTCCCAAGGTTTCCATGATGTTTCTGAAGGATGTCCGGGAATCTGTCACACAGATCATGAAGAATCCTAAAGCCAGGACAACAGGCATGGTAGGGAAGTTAGTCGGGCAGTGGGTTTTGGAGCTGAGAGAATCCTTAAATATTATCTAGAACAGCTTCCTTCATGAAAGAGGAAACTTAGCTAAAAAAAAAAATGACTTTGGTCCCACTCACATGGGCAGTAAGTTCTGAGCTAGAATATGGACCCAGGTCTTTTAAATATTTGTTTGACAGGAGAACATCGCACACAGTAAGAGCAACAATATGCGATGACTAACTTTGGTAGGCTTAGCTCTTCTCAGCAATGCAAGGATCTAAGACAACTCCCTCCAAAGGACTCACTGGAAAATGCTGTCCCCATCCAGAGAAAGAACTAGGGAGTCTGAATACAGATTGAAGCAAACTACTTGCTCTCTCTTTTTTTGTTGTTTCTTCTTTCTCATGGTTCTTCTCATTGGTTCTAATTCTTCACAACATGACTAATGTGAAAACATGTTTAATATGAATGTATATGTAGAGCCTATATCAGATAGGGGAGGGAGGGGGAGAAAATTTAGGACTCAAAATCTTGTGGAAGTGAATGTTGAAAACTAAAAATAAGTAAATTAATTTAAAAAGAAAGTAAAAAAAAATGTTTGTTTGAAGCAGGGGAGGGAACAGCTGAAATGTTCTTTCTGTTTTGGTCTAGGGGATTGTAACCTTGGGTGGGAGGGCTTGAAGTAAGAGTGGAACACTCCCAGGGCTGGTGGGAAGAGGGCAATGGGGAGCTGGGATTGAATTCAGAACTGCTGACTGCAGCTTTTTCCTTTCCTTTGTAGCAACAGTAATGTCAAATCTTGTTTGGATTTGCAGGGTGCCGTTTATGGGATGTCCCAGACAGTCCCTGACAGGAAGATGATATCAGAATTGACAGAGGCCTTTTTGGAAAGTCTTTTTTCCACAGACACGTATCAGGGCAGTCAAAAGAATGGTCCTCCCAAATCTCACTGATCCTGTGCCTGGGGATGCCTTCCAACCATGGTCCTGGGCTGACCTGTGGAGGAAGCAAGCCACTCTGAACTGAGGCGCTTGTTCACATTCCACTTCCACAGCAACTTGAAGACATGTGGATTTGAGGGGCTTTTAATTTGGAGATAACTGAATGATTTCCTCATGTAATGCTCTTGTCCCTGTTTTCATCCCTTCCCAGACATTGTATTAGCTGTTTCCCCCCTAATCATGGTGTGGCTCTTCTGACCTCTCCTGGTTCCTTAGGGAAGTGAGGGTATGGCTCTGGGGCAGGGCATGGCAGCCTCCCTTTGTGTCCTCAGTGGAGGTTTTCTATGTCTGTCTTAAGTGAGAACCCTCCCCCTCCTTCCTCCGAACTGATTTGGGCTTCTGTTTCCAACAAGCACCAGGAATAGGCAACTGGACCCACTTGTGATGATCATGGCTGATTGCCTTTTATTTATCAGGAGGCCGGCTGGCCTGAACCATTGCTCTGGTGGGATGAGGTTGGATTGGTCCATTTCTTCCCACAGAAAGTGGCTCAGCTCAGTCCTGTCATCCACCCAAAGGGAATACTGGACTGAACTTATCCACTTCTTCATCAGAAATCCCCTTTTGGTTCTGGGACTGCTACTCATGGTCCTTTTCCTCTGATAGGTTCGGAGTCCTCCATAGGTTGGGTGAAGAAAATGCTCAACAAGGTACTCTGGCGTCTCTGTCCCTGGAGTTTGTTCCCTTAATTGGAGATGGTCTATTACCCCCTCCCCCCACCCCCAAGATCTTGCTGCAGTCAGAAGCTAGACTCCACTGTATTGGAGTGGGATGGGGACCCAGGCTGGGGGTTGGGGGAAGCACTGAAATTTGTTCTCTATCCCTCCCTTTTCTTTTTCCTTCAGGCCATCCTGTAGCATAAAACTGGTAAATGAATTGTGATCCTGGCTACTTGAAGGCACATTTGAAAGGGCATTCACCAATCTGCCTTGACTTCTTCTGGCTGTTTTTGAGGAGGATGTAGGATCCCCATTACAGGCCCAGTTAATGCCCCAAACCTTGCTCAAGTCCCCATGGTACTTATAGCATCTGGGCCTCAGGCTTTCTCTGTCATCCCTAGCTAAAAGGGAGCAGGCTCAGGGCAACCTCTTTATTAGAAAAAAGGGGCTTTGTGGGGATTGCAGTCTGTGCTGGCCCCTGCAGTTCCTTGGTAGACTGGTATCTCAGGTGGCGTGGGGTGAGCGCACAGAACCTACGTCCACTCCTCGCTCTCACCCTCTCTAGTGCCCTGCTCTGCCAGAGCTGTCCCGCCTTCTGATTTCTTAGTAGCGTGCCTTTCTCTGCCATAGCAAACAGCCACTCCAGACCCCAGGTGTTGGCACAACGTATCTACTGACTTCTTTTAATGCCAACCCTGGGCATGGGGATTTTTATGACAAAGCAATATGATGTTTTCCTGTGGGCCATTCCCTTCAGGGATCCTGGGAATGTCCAACTTGTCCACTGGCACAAGCTTGGCAGATCCTGTGACCTCCCAATGCTGTGAATTTGTACTTCCACAGGCCAATGGGGAAGGAGAGTTACATTTTTTGTCTTGCTTATTTAAAGTACCAGAATAATGGAATTGCCAGCTGTTATTAATTATGTGATAGTGCAGTATGTCTGACTCCTGTTATTTGTTTTGCCCTGTTTCCTGTACATTTTGCCCCAAGGGATTTGGAGGAAGGGGAGAAGTCCCTTGGAGCTGAAAATCACATGCTTCATTTTCTTCATCAACCATCCATCTGACCCATTTAATTACTCTGTGTAAGGCGCCGCTTTGTGATGGTGCCAGTAGTCTAGAAATCGCAGGAACTGCGCTTGGGTCTCAAGTGTTCTAGGGGATCCAGAGCCCTGGAGCCAGCCAGCAGGCCTCTCTGCTCTGCCGTCGGCTGCCAGGATGGAGACGCAGTCCTCACCCTTCATTGCATTCTGGAGCTGTGGAGGCTCTTCTTCCCTCTACTCTTTTGCAAGGAGCTGAGCCCTGCTACTTGTCAGTCCTGATGCAGCCTCAATTCCAGATTTCATTCTTTTTTCAAGTCTCTTCGCCTCTCTCTTCCAACTTGTACAAACTGTACTGTGATGGTGTGTGTGAGCTGGTCAGCGGCCCAGGGCAAGTCAAGTGGCTCTGTCCTTGGTTTACTCTTGTTTCTTCTTTCTCTTACTGGTGGAGAAGTCGCTGTGTGAGACATGTACTATCAAATCAGTCTTAATACTGTTTTCAGCCTCATAATTGGAGAATTGACGGTACTTTCCCTCTCCCTTCTCCCCTGTGACCTCTCTGCCAAGCTGCGGTAGTAA
Source organism: Trichosurus vulpecula (assembly GCF_011100635.1). Taxonomy (NCBI): domain Eukaryota; kingdom Metazoa; phylum Chordata; class Mammalia; order Diprotodontia; family Phalangeridae; genus Trichosurus; species Trichosurus vulpecula. The sequence goes on from NC_050580.1 coordinate 52,657,031, forward strand.
CCTTGAAAAACAATTAAACTTCTAAAACCTTCATCACTGTGGAAGATTGGAGTCATTTGTAACCCCAACACGGGTGTCAGGAGATTCCAGGATGGGAGGTGACAATTCTAGATGGGACTGCAGCTGGGTGATCTTCTCTCAGGAGGTAGTGTCATTGACTGCCAACGCTGGACCTTGGTCAAAAACCCTGGTGTTGGCCATTGATGGGGTGGAAGGCCAGTGATGAGTAGGAACCTGCCGGTCCACGCAGCACTTTATTTGCAGGCACTTTGACCAGTGTTTTGGCACTCATTTTCACGCCCTATGAAAGAAGGGCAGAGACATTGGAGATGCCTCTTTTAGCGAGGATGAGAACCCTACTCCTGGTTCCCAGGCAGGTCCCTGTCACTTACATTGTCGGAGTCTGGAATGCCCGTGGCATAATGAAGCGGTCTTCATTTGGCTCTCTGGCTGGCTCCATGATGGGACTTTGGTCTAGGAAAAGGTCAGGAAGGTTTCAGTCCCAGCATCCCTTGCCAGGCAGTGGTAGGTGGTGGTGATGGTAGAGCTTTGAGCATGGTGTCACCTAATGTTCCAGATAGGAATCAGGAATGAAGAGTATTCTAAAAACTGGGCATGCAGGAACTGAGCTGATTCAAGCAAAGCATCTTTTTTTTTTTTAAGTTGGGTTTCAGCTTTTCTGGACTCCCCTTGGCTTGACTTCAGAATAGCCTTGGCCATGCTAATGGAGGCTAAGGCCGCTTCAGGGATAGCGCCCCACAGGAAGAGGATCCAGGAGATCCACAGCTTTGAGGCTCAGTACACTTGGGCTCATTCAAGGATCGGCATGGTGCCATATGGTGGTGGTAGCTTCTCTTTCTGTTAAAAGATGAATTCTTTGCTCTTTGTCATGATTGTCCAAAGCTGACAGGAACTATCCTCCCCTGGTGGTAACAAGCTGATGTGTAAGGCCTTATCTAACAAAACCGTAAAATTAGTCCATAAACATTTATTAAGCGCTTATTATGCACCAGAAACTGGGAAGACAAAGGCAAAAGACAGTGTGCCTTCTCAAGAAGCTCACAGTCCCCTGGGGGAGACAACATGCTAATAGCTCTGTATAAACAAGAGATACAGGATAAATGGGAGAGGGAAGGCACTGGCATTAAAAGGGGGAATCAAGAAAGGTTCCCTGTAGAAGACGGGGCTTGTTGGAAGAAAGGGAATTCCAAACCTGGGGGACAGCCAGGAACATGTGTGCTGTTGGGAGAAGGAGTAGTCTTGTGAAGGAACAGCCAGGAAGTCATCGTCACTGTATTCTGTGAGGTGTAAGAGCACTGAAGAGGTCAGGGCTGGGGGAGAGAGGGCAGGCTGGGAAGGGATAGGAAGGCACTGAAGCTTATTGAGAGAGATGATAGAGAGAGTGTGTATGTGTGTGTGTGTGTGTGTGTGTGTGTGTGTGTGTGTGTGTGTGTGTGTGAGAGAGAGAGAGAGAGAGAGAGAAACAAAGACATGGCCAGACCTGTGCTTTAGGAAGAGGACTCGGACAGCTGAGGAGAGAGAGACTTAAGGCAGGTGATTGTTCATCCTCTGTTTTCAAAGAGGACCGATGACATCCCTGACTTGTTAGTGAATTGGATTGGAGGCAAAGCTATACAGTTGTCAGCCTTACTCCCTCTTCCAGAGTCATCCAAGTCCGGCATCAGGACGACTGTTGATGGCTCGGGAGGCATTGGATGACCTTGGTGTCTTTGATGTCTGACAGAGCTCCAAGCCCTCCACAGGACCTGCTTCAGCGGCCTTCATGGCCTTGGAACATTGTTCTCATCCACCCATTCCCCCAGGGCAAGTCTTGACATGCTTGGGTAGACACCCCCCTAACTCACGCACATTTTGAGACCGACCGGTCGCTTGCTTACCTTCAACCTGGTTTAGCCCGTTGCTGAGACAGTTTGCAGGGTGTGGCCATTTAGCATGCTACAGCAATTTGGAGCCACAGGTGAGAGTTGAGTGATAGGTGACACCAGTGTGGATGAGCAGCCCCAAGAAGGGCTCAGCAGCCTTCATACCAGAGGGGCCAGTCCTCCTGAATGCCTCATACATCCCATGCCCAGGGAGTGAGGGTGGTAAGGCTGGTAGATCACCAGCAGGCTATTAAACGAGTCCAGGCATGAGGTGAGGAGGGCCTGTGCTAGAGTGGGAGCGGTGTCGAGGGAGAAGAAGCAGGTAGAAGAGATGTTATGAGGGTAAAATTGATGGCAACAGATTGGTTATGGGGGGTTGAGAGACCTTGAGAGTAATAGGATATTGAGAAGTTTGTGGAGGGGTTAGGTTTGGTTGGAAGAGAAGACAATAAGTTCAGTTTTGGGCATGTTGAGTTTAAGGCGTCTACTGGACATCCACTTGGAGATGTCTGAAAGGCAGTTGTTGATACAAGACTGGAGGTTGGCAGAGAGGTTAGGGCTGGATAAATAGATTTGAGAATTCTCAGTGTAGACATGGCGGATGAACCTATGGGAGCTGATGGGATCTCCTAGGGGAATAAGATAGAGGGAGAGAAGAGGAGGGATGGAGCCTTGGGGGACCCCATTTGGCTTCCTTATCAGCCAGCCCTAGCCTCTGTAAGCAATTCATAGGTTTCTATGCCCTCACCTCACCTTCACTGCCTCCTCTGTCCCTTCCCCCACCAAGTCTCCTCTGCAGGCCTGTCATTCCTCTTGTTTGGATTAATTGTAGAATAAGCTTTATTATTAAGTCCCGTTGTCTTTTAGCAGTTACCTTTCCAGAAATAGAAGTGTTCTCCAGAGAAAGGGCGCTGGCCAGCAGAAACAGACCTAACTGGCCGCTCAGGTGGAAAAAATCATCCCACCCCTGCCCCAGGTTTATTGCTGTTTGTTCCCTGGCCCTAGTGCCCTTTCCCACTACATCATCTCTGGGTAAACTGAGCCACCTGAGCTCCAGTTCTTTAGAGGAGCTGTGTGCTGGGCACAGAAAGTCTGGGCTGAAAGGGACCTCAAGCCTCAGCCAGTGTGGCCACCTCATTTCACAGATGGGCAGTCAAGCTCATCCGCATGAAGTGAGTTGTCTCAGATCACCCAGTTAGTGGAGAGGAGAGCTCTAACCCAGGGCTGTTAGTCCTGCCAGCCTGGCTGAACCCCATCTCCCTGTCTGCTCGGCAGAGGGCAAGTCAGAGTGAACTGATTGGGACTGAGGATTGGGCGCCTTTATGCCTGGGGAAGGAGCCTGAGAAAGACCCCAAGATCCCCCAGGGAGAACAGCAGCTGGTAGCGGCTGGTCTTGATAGAAGGGATTCATCAAGCCTCTTCTCAAAGACCCTGCTTCCAGACTGATGACTTTCCTAGCTCACTGTTTCTGCTTCTGCTAATGAGAATGATGGGCTGAACGTTGAATCCTCCACCTGGAAGAGACCCTCTGAGGGGTCCATCTAAAACTAAGCATTGACCCTCTTTGGGCTCCACCTACACAAAGGCAGACGAAAGAGCTCGAGACCGAGTACATCACAGGTAGTTTTATTGGAGGTATGAGGTAACATATGGCCATTACAACTGGGTTTAAGGGTCCCATCTCAAAGTGACAGTGGACAGGACATTGTTAGCAGACTCCCAGTTATATTTCTGTAGCTTATGGAGAAATGTTAAACAGGCCAGCAGGAGGAAATCATCACTTCACTGTTGCACTCACGGGATACAAGAAGGGAAGAAAACTTGGCTGCCCCTGGACCCATCTATCTAGCTGCCTTATATTGGACTTGGCACAATTTCTGCACACAGCACAGGGTGAGGCTAGGGAGTGGGCAGTGCTGAGAACAAAGGAACATTTCACTGCACATATTGCTTCTATGTCCATTCCCCACCTAGCCCTCTACAACCCCGAGTCTGATCCATTCATCGTCTAGGGTTTCCTGTGTCCCCAACACCCTCACCCTCCTAGAGCAGCAAGTGGAAGGGATGGGGGAGGGAGGGAGAGTGAGAAGGTCTAGGCCAGAGACACAGCCACCTGCTCAATGAAACTGGCCAGGTTAATGTCCCTCTCCGACAGGCCTGCACACTCGTGGGTACTCAGGGTGATGTGGACCTGAAAAAGAAAACCAGAGACTAAGTCAGAGTTACTGCATGTACAACCTGTCTGAACCCAGGAGATGTATGTGTGCCCAGTATTCCTTGAGCCTCAGCTAAACTCATTGTGAAAGGTGGTAGCCCACCAACCCACCCCTGGGACTCAGGAGCGCCAGCTACTTTTGCACTGGCTTGCTTTAGTCAGCTCTTCTCAAGCCTGTAAAAAATAAAAAGAACTAACAAATCCTTTGCTGTATCTTCTCTCTGATTTTTAATGAACACTGTGTTGACTGTTTGAACCATTCCCAGTATGATGAACACAGCCAAGGGCTCCTTAGGTGTTGGGCACTTGCTCTGTGCCACCATAGCATCAACCCCATGGGCAATTGCCAGACAGAGATCTAGACCTTTTCCCTAATGTGGCTGTCAGTTGTCTACAGGAAGATAACATCTAAACAAGGAATGGGTGCGAACTGGTTATGTTGAAGAACTTGAGAGGGTGGAGGAGAGAAAGGAGATCAGAAATGAAAAGTATCTGATGACTCTGATGACATTTGCACTATATGTACTTCATTGAAGAAGGAGACCTATGATTGGGCTGAATTCCATTCCTATGGCTTACTCACTAGGGTGACTTTGGGTCTCATTTTGTCACCCAGCCAGTATTGAGGGAAACGCAACCTGGGATGCTAGCTTTGGGGTCAAGGTCTGGCTTCAAGTCAATAAGTAGTAAGTACTCACTTTGCGCCAGGTTCTGTGCTGGATACTGGGACTACAAGAACGATATATATGAGCTATACGACTGATCATAGGCCAGTCAACCACCTCCCTAAGCCCCGGGCAGCTCTGAGATAATACATAGCAGATAAGTTGCTGATCTGCATTAGTGGAAGGCATTTCCACACCTGGAATATCCTATACTATGAAATCAGGCCCAGATTAAAGACAAACAAACAAACCTTGAGGACTTACTATGTGCCCACCACTGGAACATCTAGAATCAGTTTTTAAAGGTAACTGAGTATACAGCTCTGCTTTCACAGAGTTCAATCTAGTTAGGAAGAAAACCCCCAGGAAGCAATACAAAGACAGTGTTTAAATTCAGAGTGCAATCCCACATGGGCTGAGGTGGTCAAAGGTTGTCCAGGCTTTGGTTGGGGGATGGGGGGGGGAGCATGGCTCACCTTGTTGTACACATTGAACCATTCAGGGTGGTGGTCCAGTTTTTCAGCCTGTAGGGCCACTCTTGTCATGAACCCAAAGGCCTAGGGGAAAGAGGAACAAGATCTCAGCTAGCCTGGTAACTGTGGCATGGGAATAAACGGACAGCTGGTCAGATAAGGGTTACCTCCCCAGAGGCAGGGAGATGGACTGGATAACCCCGCTGTAAAACTCAGGTTTAATATACTAGCTTTCCTCTTATCTACTCAAGAGGAAACATGGCCAACCCTGTTCACCTGAGGTGGGAACCCCAGGAATTCTAGGAGAGTGATGGGGAAAAATCCCAGCCTACACCATCCCATTCCCCCCTGTGATGGGCAGCCAGGTGGTGCAGTGGAGAGTGTTGGGCTTGGAATCAGGCCTTAGACATTTACTAGCTGTGTGATTGTTGCTGAGTCACAACCTTTGCCTGCCTCAGTTTCCTGATCTGTTAAATGGTGATAATGATAGAACCTACTTCACAAGGTTGTTTCACAAACCTTTTTAAAAGGCTATCTAAATTTAAGCTGCTCTTATTAGATACCGGATCACCCAGTCTCCCTTGAGTCACCTGTATGGGCAAGGCCCACCGACCCTGTTTTCCCCGTCAGCCTTCCTCAACAAAGAGGGCTGGCAAAGGCCTCCGGTAGAGCTCCCCCAAAGAAAGCATTCCCGGCACGGGGAGGCTCCTTGGCTTCCAATGAATGCTCCTCAAAATGAATTCTGGTGTCCCCGGAGAGGGCTTTCTCCCACCACGCCCCTGGACCCATACCCGGTTGAAATCCTTAAAGTGAAACTGCTTGAAGATGGCGTCTCGGCCCTCCAGCTCATTCCAGCCCACGGCGCGCAGGTTCGGCAGCAGCTGGTCTCTCTCCTCGGCACTCAGTCTATGCGCTTTTCCTGCCTGAGAGAGAAAACGGGCACCATAATGCGGATGTATAGATGTCTGTGTCGTGCGGCCGGGTAGAGAGCCTGAATTAAAGATCCCTTGCCCTCGGGGAGCTAAAATTCTAATGGGGAAGACAGCACTGAACCGGGAGCTGAGGAGTGGGGGGGTGGGGGCGTTATGGGAAGGAGGTGTGACCAGCCTGGGCCTGTCCTCCAAATGGAGGCCCCTCAGAAGGAGCTGGCACCGAGGAGAGATGCTCCAGGATGAGAAGGCAGCTGCATCTTAGCGATGAGGTCCAGAAAATCAGAAGCACTGCTCGCGGCTGGGAGGTGGAGAATGCGGCATAGCACCCCTGCTCCCATCCCCAAATGGAGCAGACGGTCTGTGGGACCCCGAGGCAAGATTCAACCGCTTTGCGGCTTTGCGGCCTTTGCAACTCTCTGCGACTCAGGCTACAAAAAAGGTGCCGACCTACACGCGTGGAGGGGGCTTCCTCACGTGGGAGTACCATTAAATTCCAGAGCCAGATCCTATCTCACTGAAGGAATTTACAAAACTGGAAAGGACAGGGCGTGGGGCTGGGGGCTAGAGGGCCTGGGGGCTTCTCCTGGACCTTCTGCTGACTGGCTTTGTGGTCTTTACACGCCTTCTAATGCCTGCGAGCCCAATCCTGCACAGAAATCCCCCCCCCCCCCCCCCCCCCCCGACAATACTGCCTCCCATCGAGAGGCTATCCTGGCATTTCAGGAAGTGCCGGGGAGCTCATTATCTCACACTCTGTAGACTTAATGACAGTTCTACTCTTTTTATCTTACACTGAGCTGAAATTTGGCTTCCCACAATTTCCACCTGTTGCTTCCCATTCTGCCTTCTGGGGTCTACCTGGAAGCCCTCCACATAGTTAGGAGTCAGCCGTCATGTCGCCTTCCACCGGGTTCTCTTGTGTTGGGACTTGAGGTCTCTTCACCATCTGGGTCCCCTTAGTGGGGTCACTTTCTACCTCGTGGGCCTGCCTCTGTTTCCCTCTCAGGAGAGCAGCAAAAACTCTAGCGAAATCAGGACTGCCCCCTTCACTCCCACCCCCAAACGAAAGGGTTCTTCTTCTGAGAAGCCAGGGGAACGGCACAAATGCTCATTCATTCCCTCATTTCCTAGATTTCCTAGAATCACAGGCTGATCAGGATCTTGGGGCTCATTTAATTTACCCCACTCATTACAGATGAGGAAACTGAGGCCCAGAGAAATTAAGTGAGAAGAGTGACTGATTCAGGATCACTCCCAATGATCAGATGGGCGGAACAAATCAGTAGGTGGTTCTTATAGGATCAACTTCTCCCTTACACGCCGTCCATTTTAGAGATGAGGAAACTGAAGCTGGCAGAGGTTAAGGGACAAGGTAAGCTAGAGGCAGCCAAGTGGCTGCCCAGGGGATAGAGCCCTGGGCCTGGAGTCGGGGAGATTTGAGTTCAAATCTAGCCTTAGGTTGTATGACCCTAGGTAAGTCACTTCCTCTCTGCCTCAGTTTTGCTCAACTGTAAAATGGGGTTTATAATAACACCTACCCTGGGCAAGTCACTTCACCCTGTGTGCTGTTTGCTTATCTGTAAAATGAGCTGGAGAAGGAATTAGCAAACCAGTCCAGTATCTTTGCCAAGAAAAACCCAAATGGGGTCTGAAGAGTCTGACATGACTGAAACTGAATGACTAAGTAAGTATCAGAGCCAGGCACTCTGACTCCAAGTCTGGTGTTCTTTCCAGGCACTGTGTGTACTCCCACCATGCAGGTGGCAAAGAAAGTATAGAAGAGACTGTCCCAATCCTCAAGTAGCTTATGACGTTATTGGACACAGGAAACAGAAGATCAATGAAGAATAGTGTTAAACGGGGTAAAATAATGCATCTAGATATATCCTATAGACAGTGGGGGGGTGGGGTGGGGCGTTGTTCAGGGAGAGGAGGGATCAGTGACAGCTGGAATTATCAAGGAAGGCTTCCTCAGGGACACAGGGCTAGAGATGGACCTTGTAGGATCAAACAGACAGAAGTCGTAGCATCTCCACTAGACTGTAAACATCACAACAGGCATTGTGTCTTGCTAGTCTCTATCCCCCACAGTGCCTTGCACATAGCTGGTGATCAGTAAATGTTTATTGAATTATCCTCTCCTCCCCTCCCCTCCTCCTTTTCCTATTGGCTAGCTGCTGAGACAGTGGAACACCATGGTGGGAGGAAAGATTCAGAGTAAACACAGATCTAGAAACCATCACCCCTGCCCTTTCAGACTGGCTGATAAGCTCCATCCAAGTATCTTGGCAACCAGACTGAGCCTTAATATCTGCTGTCTGGTCTGGTGTGGTGAGGGGGGGGAGTGAGCAGTGGGGGAGGGGGGGAGGGGCAGGGCTCAGGGATGGCTCTCTTCAGAAACTGTCACTCCACCTCTTCTGTCTCACTCCCACCAGAAGCCCAGATTCTGTAGCCTCCCAACATGAATATCTTTCTGACCTTCAGGACAAAGATTGAGAAGTGACGACATTTGCAAAGAGAATCAGAGGGTGATACGCCTTGTCCAGCATCCTGGGCTGTGAAGGGCTGGAGGAAAAATGACCACCCTCCCTCCACCCTCCCACCTGTCAGATCCTTCTTCCCCCTCCCCCACTCTCCCAATTAGACACAGACTCTTACTCAGTAGGGACAAGCCTCTCTCTCCATCTACCCCCATCCCTTCTCCCCTCCCATTTCAAGGTTCATTTCAGTTCTAAAGTTCCCATTAAACCTTTCGGCTCAAACTGAGCAAGCAAATGCCAGTTTGCAAGGCTGGCCCCTTGTGAAGGTGTGGACCTCTCTCTGGCATCCTAAGTCCATTCTTGTCTCTCCCCCTCCTCCACCCATTTTGAACTAGAAGATGGTATGGGTGAGGGTGAGACCGATCCCAGTGTGGAAACACCATCCCATACCACTGAAGCTGGCTCATCGCAAAGCCCTTCAGGAAGATATCTCACAACTGCCTCTTCCTGCACCAACAGTTGCGCATTTTCACCAGATTTATAAAGACTGACCCTCCTTCCCTCCCTCTGAAACTCCTGCCTTTGGGAGGCCAATGTCTGCTGCTTTCCTCCGCCTCCCCAAATGTATCCTTTGGGATCGAAGATTTAGAGGTGAAAGGGACCTCATTTTAGTCCGATCCCTCTCATTTTAGATGAGGAAACTGAGACCCAGAGAGAAGTTGGGGTACTTAAGGCCATACAAGTAATAAGTAGCAGAGCTCAGATCTCTGCCCCTTATGGTCCTTTAACAAATCCCTATCGATCTGTCTGTCACACAGGGCAATTCAGTGTGATCAAGGAACATGGATTCAGAGCGGGAAAGTCTTGGAGGTCATCTTGTTGGCATGCTTTGCCATCACTCCCCTTGGACCTCGGTTTTCTCTACCTCCTAGCTGGCCTGTTGAGGGTCTCTGGCCCCTCCTGATGGACGGTGGTTCTCTGCCTGGCTCCAGGAGAAGAGACCTTCCTTTTACGAACCCTGTTTGTCCAACTTCTCCCCCTCCCCCTCCCCTTCCAGGGAGCTGTCTGCAGGAAGGAAGCAAGCTGTTGATTAACTGAGGGACTGGGCTGTTCTGCCTAGAGGAGGCAGCCCTCAATGTCTCTGCCCTGGACACACACGAATCTGGTGTCTCAGTCAATCTTGTGGCTTGGGCAGCGGCTTCCCCAATGTCCCTCGCACCCTCCACCTCCCTAGCATGGGGTGCTTACCATGTCAGGAGTGGGTGCACAAGAGAATCCCCTGGAGGACCACAGCTGAGACAGAAGAGAGTTAGAGAGGTAGTCTCAACCAGTTTGAGGCCAAAGCTCCCTGGCTGCTTTGATAGCAGGGGGCGTGGCAAAGGGCTTACATCCACTCCCCACCAACAGCTGTCTGGCTCCTCTCCAGTCCCAGCCAGCCAGGGCCAGCTCTCAGGGGAGGGGAGGGACACTGGGGGTGGGGAAAAGGCCTGGCCAGGGAAGGGGGCAAGGCTCTTCAGGGCTTCCAGCTTTAAACCTCTTTTCAATCGAAAAGTCTAGGGTCTATCATTCTCCTACCCCTCCTTGAGGGACCAGCCCTGGTTTCTAAGCAGGAAAATGATATTTGAGTTTCCTTCACTCTGACCCTCCCCTTAGCCCCTTATTTCCTGATCAAAGCTTCCAGAAAAGCCCCTTCTCTACCTAAGTCAAAGGGAAGGAAAAAGGAGCCCAGGCCTGGAAATCAGAGCAGGTCTATTGCTCTCTTTCGGGTTAATGTTTAACAGAGGAGGGTTCTTTCCTAGTGGAGGCTCAGTCAGCATTTATAGCCACTTCTCTTTCCCAGAGACAGTGAATCACAGAGCATTAGAGATAGGAGGGGCCTCAAATAGTGTCAACCAATTCTGTCCTTTTACAGAAGAGAAAACAGGATTCAAGAGAGGGAAGGGAGATTGTCCAGAGTCACACAGCAAAAACTAGCTTGATTCTTTACCACTGAAAACCCAGATCCTCTGACTTCCTGACTTCGCTTTCTAGGACACCATGTGAGGGACACTGCATTTCTCCCTGGATATAAATCTCAAGCCAGATCTTTCACACTTGTATGACTCTGGGTAAGTTACTCAACCCCTGTGAACTACGTTTCCTCATCTGTAAAACAGGATAATCCTACTTGCTCCTCTTCCTTGTGGGATGTTGTGAGAAAAGTGCCCTGGCTATGTGAAACATGACTGTTACATTTTCTTCTTACCCTTGTAGGATTGTGAGGACCAAATGAGCCAGGAAGACTAGAACACGTTCTGTCAACTGTGACATGCTTTGCAAATATCAGTTATTTTAAATTTCTCCTTCATTGATCCATGACTGGAGCTAAGCCTTTTGGGAGTGTGGGCGTGTGCTATGAATCTCCCCAGGCCCGACTGAATGGGAATCGGAACCCTGAACCACAGAATCTTGGAGCCACGAGGATCCCCAGAGGCCACTTTGTGCAACCCATACCCCAAAGGAAGGCCCACTGTAACCTATCTGACAGGTGGTCTTTTAGCTTCTGGTTGAAAACCTTCATTGCCTGTCATGGCAGCACCTTCCACCATGGACAGCTCTCATTGTTTTCCTGGTCAGCACTTACTTGGCCTCTTTTCTTTTTCTGCTTCTTGTTCCTGGACCCAAGACTTCTTTTCCACAGGACAACCCTGCAAATACTTGAAGGCTGTCATGCTCCACCCTCTCTCCAATTGCTTTCCAGAAGAAAAAGCTCCATTGTCTTTGGTGGATGCTCACATGTAATGGTCTTGAGGTCCTCTCTCCTTACAGCAATAATGAGAGTAACACTCATGGCTGCCATTTATATGGTATTTTAGGGTTTTCAAAGTGCTTTACAAATAGTATCTCATTTGATTCTCATGACTACCCTGGGAGGTAGGTGTTATTTTTATCCCCATTTACAGTTAAGAAAGCTAATGACTTGCCCAGGGTCATACAGCTGGTAAGTAAATGAGGCTGGATTTGAGCTCAGGTCTTTCTGACTCCAGGCCCAGCTTTCTATCCACAGTGACACTTAGCTGCCAGTATTAGCACTTCCTCATTTCCCTCATGTGTAAGAACCTCAGCCCTAGGAACTGGCCTTCTACCTCTAAGGACAATCTTGTAACCAGGAAGACTCATCCATAGCTCTGGGGCACCACAGGGTAGGCAAGGTAGGCAGCCACCTAGGGCACAGTATTGGGATGGGGTTGGGAAGGAATACAGTGAAGAACCTATTCTCATATGACTTTAAAAAATTGTGCATATTTTGATCACCATGGACTCCTACCCTGTCTTCACTCCTCAGGTCTTTATTGATGGGATATTGATGACATGTGTTCCAGGGAAGGTTTAAAAGCTCATAGGGCCAATAACACTGTTTTAAAACTCTGTATGGGAGGGGTTGTGTGTCCCATCTCAACTTTTTGGGTGGGCATTCATCTCCCTGAGGTCAGCTAGCCCAGATCTTGGAACCTGGTGCTGTGAATATTTTCATCAAGGTAATATAGTCTATAAGTTTTAGAGCTGAAGGGGACCATATAGGTCAACTAGTCCAATCCCCCCCCCCATTTTAAAGATGAGTAAACCAAGGCCTAGAGAAATAAAGTTACATGTTTAGGGTCACACAGATGGTAAATGGCAAAACTGAGATTCAGTACCAGATCTTCTGGTTTATACTCGATGCTCCTTCTGCTGCCCCACATTGCCTCTCCTCCCACTTTGGGGTCTCTGTGGTTTGTCCTTTGTTAATCCAGCTTCTACCAACTAACAGAATGAAACCCTCCCAAATAAGGACTGAGTTAAGATCACCTCCCAAGGCTCTTGATTTTTCCAGTTGGCCTTTTCCCCTGAATGGGAGCAGGCTGTTAAAACTCTTGTCCTGGGGCCATTCTGGGCCTCTGCCCTTCTTCAAAGCTTCCATCAGCACATCCAAGCAGACTGACCTTGCTTGTCCAGGCTCACTCCTTTTGCTGCTTTCCCCTCTGGACTTGATTTCTCTTCTTTTATCCTGTTTAGCAGGTCCTTGAGCTCAAATCCAGCCTGGGACACTTACTAGTTATGTAGCCTGGAGCAATAACTCTGAGCCTCATCTGTCAAATGGAGATGATATATATTAATATAGGTACACGTATACATATACATACATACATGTATACATATATACACACAGAGAAACACATACATATATGTATGTATATGTTTGTACATGTGTATATGTGTGTATATCTATCTATCTATCTATCTATCTATCTATCTATCTATTCTCTTTTTCTTTCTGAGGCAGACAGAGGTTAAGTGACTTGCCCAGGGTTGCACAGCCAGTAAATGTGTGAGATGGGATTTGAACTCAGGTCTTTCTGATTTCAGGACCAGCTCTCTGTAGACTGTGGTGCCACCTAGCGGGGCTCATAGATAATGCAAGTTTACATGGAGTGGAAGAGGGAGTGGACTCAAGCACAATAGAATTTTGAAATGAAAAGAAACTTCCAAGGTGAACTAGTTCCACCTCCCACCCAGTACTAGAATCTTTTCCAGTATGATGTGGGCTGCATTGATTCTTAGGGTGCATTCACCGAAGCCTGGTGTCCGGAGCTAGGCTGGTCAGAAGGCTACTATCCTAGGCTTTGATCAGACCCCATTCTGGGGGCAGAATTTTGGGAAGGACACGGAATAAGCTGGAGCCTGCCTACAGGAGCACAACCTCCTGAGAGAGCAGAGGAGCTTAAATACATTTCAGTTCAAGATTGGCTGAAGGGCCCTAGGCTCTCCTCACTATTGGAGAAAAGAAGACTCAGGGAAGACATGAAAACCTATTCAAATATTCCAAGATTTTGACTCAATGACTGGAAAGCCCTGGAGAAGAGTACAGTGAAAAGGGAACAAGATGTTGGAGGTAAGCATCACACTCCCTCTTGAATAGCTCTATGGTTAAAATCCCAGTTTGACTCCTCTTTGCATGTGTGACCCTGGGCAAATTACTGGCTCCTGGTTTCCTTATCGGTAAAAGAAAGGGGTTGGACGTCTAAAGTCACTTTCACATTTTAGAAAAGGTATATAATGCCCAAAATGGCCCATAAGTTCCCTTCCAGTTCTAAATTCTGTGAACAATGTAATTTACTGCCATGACAGGTAGTAAGCTCTCTGTTCTTGGAAGTGCTCAAAAATGGCTAAATGTCTATGATATAGTAGAGATGGTTCTTGCACCGGATGGGAAGTTGGACTAGTTGACCATAGGGGTCCCTTTTAACTTCAAAATTCCAATTTTCTTGAGTATTTCCCACTCCTCTCTCCCCTCCATATAACCCTGCATCATCTCCCCCATGTAGATAGCCCTAGGGACAGAGTGCTGGAAATCAGAGTCAGGAAAACTTGAGTTTAAATCCTGCCTCATACCCGTATGCTTTCTGTGACACTGGCCAAGTCACTTAACTACCGTCTGCCTTAGTTTTTTTTTTTTAACTGAAAAATGGGTAGAATGAGTACATACCTTCCAGGATTGCCGTGAGGATAAAGGAGGTAATATTTATAAAGGGCTTAATGTAGTGCGTCGCACACAGTAGGTGCTCAATGAATGCTTGTGTCCTTGCTTCCAATTGACAGCTTCTCATGTGCCTAGCCCAGTGGTCTAAAATAGGGGTTACTGAATCAATGCTGCCGACTAACGGAACACCTGGGGATGAAATTGGTCTTTCTTTGCAAAGCACCCAAAGATTTATTATGCTCACTGTCTTGCGACTCTCCTCTTTCACCACAAGGGGGCAGGGCTGGCCAAGGAAACTTAACAGGGATCCCCCAGGAAGACCAGATCTTGTCTTGCTCACCAAGGGCCAGAGAAAGACAATCCGCATCTGGAGAAACCTCCACTTTCTTCTCTGTAACCCAGTCCGGTCTTAGTCACTGAAGGCTCATGGGTCTGTGAAGGCTCATCGCTCCGTAGGATATAGAGCTGGAAGGGCTTGAAAGGTCTTGTAACCTAAGCCTCTGATTTTAGAGGTGGGGAAACTGAGGCATGACTCAAGTGCTTTGCCGAGAGTAACACTGGTGGCTCTAGGAGCTAGGATTCAGGCTTGGTTTCTCCGATGACAGACCCGGTGGTTTTTCCCCTCCTTGTCTCCCCTAACCTTTCCCTCCTGTCTAAGCGGTCTGTCCCGGATCTGGAGAATGTGGCTTTTGAATCTTGGGCAAGACACCTCTAAGCCTCATTTCTACCATTTGTTAAAAAAAAAAGAGGAGAGAGTTGGGCCATTTCTAGCCTTGTTCCAATAGAGTCAGGAAGACCGCTGAGTTCTAATCTGGATTTAGACACTCGCTTTGTGACTGTGGGCAAGTCACTTAACCTCTGCCTGCCTCAGTTTCCTCATCTGTAAAATGGAAGTAACATAGCACCTACCTCCTAGGGTTGTTGTGAGGGTCCAATGAGATGATAATAATTATAAAGCACCCAGCACAGTGCCTGGCACAGAGTTAAGTGCTACATAAATGTTAACTATTATTATTATATTATATTCACCTTATCTCTTAGGGAAATCATAGATTTAGACTTGGAAGACGTCTTCATTTTTCAGATGAGGCGAGCAAAGCTTATAGGGGTTAAATGACTTGCCAGGGGTCACACAGCTAGTAAATGTCTGAGGCAGGATTTGAACTCAGGTCTTCCTGACTCCAACTCCATTACCTTATCTAATGTGTTTGTTCCTCCAGCTGGCCTTCTCTTCTTCCACCTCACAGTTCTCCATTGCTTCAGGGCAAAGCTGGAAGGGTCACTCTTGGATCTCCCCACGTTGCAAATAGAACTTGCTTAGGCTCTTTCCATGGAAGTACATTTCAAGTATAATTTGACCCCATTTCATCTGCTTATCCTGCAGAAATGTATCAAACACCTATTTTGTAAGCCCCCAGGGCTGTGCTCAGTGACATAAGAAGAGAGGTCTAACAACATGCTGGAGGAGTCCAATGCAAGGTTTGCTACTCCTACTTGGGGGGTAGGGAAGATTGGGAGGGCTTCATGGAAGAGGGGGCACCTGGGCTGGACCTTAAAGACTAGGTAGGCTTTCACTGAGTGGAGAGTGGGGAGGATAATCGTGGTGGTTGTAGAGGGAAGTGTATTGAATGCATTTCAGGGGAAGGGGAGAGTGTGAGCCAAGATACGAATGCCAGAAAGTGCTGCATGGCATGGAGACCAGTCTGGGTGGAGTGCTACAGTGTATGAAGGCAAGTCTGAAAGAGGTCGGGGGTCAGAGGATGGAGGGCCTTGAATGCCAGATTAAGGAATCTGGGTGTAATTCCATAGGTACTGATGACTTTGGAGAGATGTATATGACATGACCTTATCAGTGATATGATCTTAAGATTATGAATCTTGAGATTTTGCGGTAACAGTGTATGGATTTACATCCCTCTTCTGGAGGTCAGGAATGCTCTCACTTTGTATTTGTATTCCTAGCAGCTGGCACATAGGAGACATTTAATAAATGTTTTATTTTATTTTATTTTTTGGTTGGTGATGGGCAATAGTGTGCTGGATAGATCTGAGAGACGGAAAGGCTAGAGGCAGGGAGGCCAGTTGGGAAGCTTTTCTGATAGTGGAGGTGAGAGTGATGGGGGCTGGACTAGGGTGGAGGGAGTGATGCAGGCCTGGGAATTAAAGGAGATGAGAGGCTTGAAGAGATATTGCAAAGGTAGAGGGATGATCTGGTGAGTGATTGATGTGGTGGGTGAAGAAGAAGGAGGAGTTGCAGATAAAAGCAGTGGTGGTGCTAACAGAGGCAGGGGAGTTGAGAGGAGGAACAGGTTTTGGGAAGAAATGACTAGGTCATTTTGGGATAGCCTGAAATGGAAAGATGTAGGAGGCAGTTGGAGATGGATACTCAGGGGAAAAGTTGGGGCTGGAGATACACATCTGGGAGTCATCCAAGTGGAGGCAGAAGCTGTGGGAGAAAAGAAAATCAGAAGAGAGGATTCAAGAATTTGAGTTGGAAGAGACCTCAAGGACTGCTTAGTCCAACTAGTACCTGAGAAAGAACTTGACTGCCTGCCTGACAAATGGGTGGCCAGTCCTTTTGTGAAGAGCTCTTGTAAAGGGGAACCTGCCATCTCTGAAGACAGCCATTCCCACCACCTCTCAAGGCAGTCTGTTCCCACCACCTCTCAAGGCAGCCCATTTCCACCACTTATTAAAACAACCTGTTCCCAACACCTCTCAAAGCAGCCAGTTCCCACCACCTCTCAAGGTAGCCTGTTCCCACCACTTCTTAAGGCAGCCTGGTCTACTTTTCTGATAGCTCTAATCATGAGGCAATTTTTCCTTGCTTCAAGCCTAAACCTGCTTCTTGCAACTTCTACCCATTATTCCTAATTTTGGGCTGTGGAGCAGAGCAGAACAAGCCCATTCTTTGTTTGGTGTGATACCCTTTGAAGTGCTTATCCCCAACTAAGGCTCTTTTCTAGGCTAAACACTCTAAGTGTTGCCTAGTCTTGCCATGGTAAGCTCTCAAGGCCTCTTAACATGGGGGTGGAGTCAAGACTATTTGTGTTCTAACCTTCCTTTTGTTACTTACCAGCTTTGTGGCCTTGGTCAAGTCATTTTACTTTGTGATCTTGGTTTTGGACTTTTGCTCAGTCATTTGTAATCGAGTATGATTCTTCATGATCCCATTTGGGGTTTTCTTGGCAAAGTTACTGAGGTGGTTTGCCACGTCCTTCTCCAGCTCATTTTACAGATGAGGAAACTGAGTTAAGTGATTTCCTCGGAGTCATGCAATAGTAAATATCTGAGGCCAGACTTGAACTTATTAAATGATGGCTGAGGTCCCTTCTCTAAAACCATATTTCTATGCTTCCAGTCACTGTCTGGCTTATTGATGTTCTTTCTTAAATGTGATGCCTGGAATTAAACACACTTTTCCAAGGCAGAACAGAGCGGGGCTATCACCAAGCTAGTCTGAGACTCAGTGCCTCTCAGTGCAGCCCAAGATTGAATTAGCCTCCTCGGGGGCCACACAACACGGCTGACTCATCTTGACCTTGTTGTCCATTAAAACCCCCAAATCTTTCCAGCAATCTGTCATCTAGCTATTCTTCCCAGATCTTGGGTCTATGACTTTGCTTTTTTGATCCCAAGTATAGTACTTTACATTAATTCCTATCAAAATTCATCTTAGGTTGGGTCCAGTTTTCTACCTCATTAAGATAATAATGAAGACAGTAACAACAAAGAGAGCTAAGATTTGTATAGTGCTTTCTGTGTGCAGGCACTGTGCTAAGCACTTTACAATTATGATTACATCAGACCCTTACAACATCCTTGGGAGGGGGTGTGTGTGCTGTTATCCCCATTTTACAGGTGAGGAAACTGAGGCAAACAGCGTTGAAGTGATTTTCTCAGCTAATGTCTGAGTTTGGATTTAAACTCAGGCCTTCCTGACTTCAGGCCCTTCATTTTATCCACCCTCTGGCAGCCTCATCAAAAGATGCTTTTGCATTCTGACTCTGTCACACAATGTGTTAGCTATGCCTCTCAGTCTCATGTCATTTGCAAATTTGATGAGTATGTTGTCTCTGCCTTTATCCAAGTCACTAATGAAATGTGTTGAACAGCACAGGACCAAGGACAGATACCTGAGGCTGGCAGGCACCCTCTTCTGGCTCTGCCCATTCATTGTTCTTGGATTTGCCTGATTGTACTGTTGCTTGGCTCAAACCAAACAACCAACCAACCAACCAATCAACAAATATTTATTAAGTGCTTACTCTGTGCCAGGCTCTATATTAAATGCCAGGGATACAAAGACAAAAGCAAAAGAGGACCCAGCTTCGAGAAGCGCACATTCTTCTTCTATAGCTCTGTAGTCTTTTATATCAAGATTTCAAGACTTAATAAATACCAAATCAAATGAGAACCCCCATATATAAAGTAGCACAAAAGAAGACTGTATATGAAATGAAATATTTCTGTTACACAAAGCTTGCTTTTCCTTTTAAGTATATAATAAAACGACTTGTAGCTTTCATAGACGTTCTATATGTATTTCCTTCTGTATTGTGCATTTAAAAGTGCTTCATAATGCTCTTTTTTGCGGCTTTGTCCATAGCTTCCTCTCTCCATCCAATCTTTCTCCCTCCCATGTTAGAAAAAGAAAAACAAAACCCTTGCAGCAAATATGTTTATTCAAACAAAATACATTTTTTTTTATATTGGCCACGTCCAAAAAATATATGTCTCATTCTGCATCTTGAATCCATCATCCCAGGATCCATTCATCTTTGGTCCTCTGGAATCAATCATTGAATTGTTCATATTTCTTAAGTCTTTCAAAATATTTTTTTGTCTTTCCAACATTGCTGTTATTGTATAAATCATTCTCTTGGCTCTGCTCACTTCACTTTGTATCAGAAGTCTCCCCGTTTTCTCTGAAACCATTCCTTTCATAATTTCTTATGGCACAATGACCTTTCATTACATTTATATATTACAGTTTGCTCAACCATTCATTCTCCAGCAGAAGGGACCTTCTCCCCCCCACTCCACTTAGTTTCTAGATTTTTCCACTACAAAAAGAATTGCTACAAATACTTTGGTATATAGGCATCCTCTCTCTCTCTCTCTCTCTCTCTCTCTCTCTCTCTCTCTCTCTCTCTCTCTCTCTGTCTCTTTGTGTCTCTGTCTCTGTCATCCTCTCTGTCTGTATCTATCTCTGTCTCTCTGTCTCTCTGTCTCTCTTGTTCTCTTTGGGGTATAGACTTAGTACTCCTATCACTAGGTCAAAGGGAATGAACAGTTTAGTGACTTTTGGGGCAAAGTAAATAGTTTATGTTCTAATAAGGGGAATGAACACATATATAGCTATTTGTAAGACACATATGAAATACATCTGTCCGTCTTGTCCATAAGAATAGCATTAAAGACTTTGTCAAATGTTTGGTTAAAATCTAGGTAGGCTTTATCTGTACCATTCCTCTGCTCTACCAGGCTACTAACCCTGTCAAAAAAGACAATGTGGTTAAACTGGCACTACTGTTCCTTGATGAAGCCAAGCCATCTCTTTGGATCACTGCTTTCTTTTTCCAGATATTTTATTTGATATATATCTTATCTAGATTTTCTAGATATTCCAGATATTTCTAGATTGATTCCTTTAACTATAAACATCTTGTATTTTGCCGGGAGTTGAAGTGTTGCTCGTGCATGAGCCTGTATTTGTAGATTCCACTCTCTTCCCTTTTTTGAAAGTCAGGACATCATTTGCCCTCCTCTAGGTGGATAGCACCCACCAGCCACTTCTCTACACGTGCCAATTGATTGGCAATAACATCTACCTATTGCAGTATCAGAGGATAGAGTTCATCTGAGTCTGGTGACTTGGAAGTCGTCAAGGGGCAGCTCAGGGCTCTCTTAATTTCTCCTCGCTTCTTTTGGGAATCAGCTCCTTATTAGCCATGCTCATTCTGTCCTTTCTAGTTCCAAAGATCATTTTCCTTACAAGAGAAACATAACACCAACTCAGAGTTGAGAAGTTCAGCCTTTTCTCCCTGGCCTCCTTCAAGACTCAGCTTCAAGCCTATCTTCTGTAGGAGGACTTTCTGGTTTCCCCATCCGCTTCCCATCACCTTCTGTCTCCTTTCTCTCTATTTTGTATATTCCTAGTAATTTATATGTTGTCTCCCCCATTAATATGTGAGCCCCATGAGGGCAGGGACTTTTTTTTAACCTCTGCATCTTCAGTGCTTAGCATGATGCTTGGCACATAGTAAGTACTGAATTTTAAATGCTTGTTGACTGATCAACTGACTTTCATGTGGTATCATCACCCCAATCACCCCAAATAGTAGTCCTTTCCCTTTATCTTCCTTCCCCCCTCAATCACTCAATCAGGATCTATTAAGAAGCTACCATGTTCTAGGCGTTGAGAATACAGAACTAAAAATGCAACAGTGTCTACCCTTAAGAAGCTTACATTCCATGAGTCACCTACACATCTATAAGGACATGCAAAATCAATGTATGACAATTTTAATGAGCTGTAGCTATTTCACTGAGCTGGGTCTGCCCCAGAGTGATGAGAAAGGTGAGGCATCAGTGAAGGGACCCTGGGGTCATGAATGTGTTTCCCCTTTCGATGCAGTTCAGGTACCCCCTAGAGAGGGGATAGTACCAGGGATTGCTGGGGCTCTCAAGGAGAGCCAAAAGTTGGGAGGAGCTGTGGGGCCAAGCAGGCAAGAGTCCCAGTGGTCTCACCCTTTTCAAGCCAACCCATGCCATTAACTTCCTCCTCTTCCTAATTAATCACCACTTCTCTTGATGGCTCCTGACTATTAAACAATTTTCATTAGAGCCCAGGATCCCTGGGCTCTCCAGGTCCAGGCTGAGTCCATCCATCTTCATTAGTAGACGCTGGCACTGGGCAGAGCTGGCAGAGGGGGCGGCCTGCTTCCCTCTAACCTGGGCCCTGTCCTGAGCTGGGTGGGGAGCCCATCCCCACAGGCTTTTCCTACATCCCCCAGGTCCTTGACGGGACCTTGGAAACAAGTGCCTTTTTGAAGCAGATGCCTAATGGCCCTCATGTAAGGCCCAGCAGGAGAGCCCAGGAGATCAATATTTATTGATGTCAGAAGCCAGTTCCTACAAACTGCAAACAATCTTGGAGCAAGGAGGAGCCCTCCTCTGCAAGCCACTCATGACCACATGATTTCTGAGCTGAAACATTAGGACATGCTGAGTCCAAGCTCCTCATCTGACATATGGAGAAACTGAGTCCCAGAGAGGAGAAGGGATGCATTTCTGGCTCCCAGGCCGGTGCTTCGTCCACCTCACCACACTGACCAAGTGTATGAGGGCCAATGCTGGTCTCAGGGAAAGGGAGCTGGACTTCTGGTTTTAATCCCTAACAGGGTCTGTCTTTGTATCCCCAGGGCTCAGCACAGTACCTGGGACATAGCAGGAGCTTAATAAATGCTTGTCGATGACACTGGTACTGATACTTACTCCTAAGTGTGGGCGGAGTTGGTCTGGGTCTGGGAGGTAAATAGCTTGGTGTGGTGGAAAGGAATTTGGAGTCGAAGGAACTGGAATCCAGGCTCTGCTCTTTCCTGCTAGGCTGTTAGATGGTGTGGTGGATAGAGCACTGAACCTGGAGTCAGGAAGGCCTGAGTTCAAATCCTGCCTCAGACTTGTGTGACCCTGAACAAATCACTTGTCTACCTCAGTTTCCCCATCTTGGCTTTTCAGCTTCCATTTATGTATCCCCTCTCCCCCACATTAGAATAGAAGGTCCATGAAGTCAGGGATGGGCTTTCTTTCTGCTTTCCAGGCATATAAGCATGATGTCTGGCATATAGTAAGTACTTAACAGATGCTTGTTGACCTTTGACTGTGAAATAGGTCTAATGATAGCACCTCCCTCCCAGATCAAATGGGATAAAACGGCTTTAATCTTCAAGCTGTGGGAGGTGGGGGTGGGGGAGGGAAGAGGTCTGGTGAATTGGGTGTGAATTTAGATTGGACCCTGATTGTGTGACTTTGGGCAAGTCATTTCCCCGGAGGGAGTTGGATTCAATCCCTAAAACCGCTTTCGGGAAGCATGAAAAGGAAGAAAAATGAGGCAGTGTGTCGGCTGTGACTTCTAATCCCTGTTCTGTGGCTCCTTGGCTCTCTGACTGCCCAAATGATTTGAGCTCTCTGTGCTTCATTTCCTGTTTTTACGTCACCTTCTCTCCCTAGTAAATCCCTTCCCACCCATTCCAGGCCTCCCAGGGAATCTCCAGCAGAGAAGTACTTCATGGTCCCTGGAATCAAGGCTCTGTAAAAGCATTATGAACAGCATCCAATATTAATAATAATCCCCACTCCTAACAAAAATAATAACATCCCCAGCCCAGGCACTGAAACCAGCCCCGTCAGCAGGGCTGCTGTTTCTATAGTTGGTCACACTCCCAGGCTCCTGCTGCTCATGACGCTAAACGTTTATAGGGGACTTTGCCTTGGCAGAGATGCTCCTAATTAGTGCATTAGAGGAGTGGAAGAAACCTGGGCTCATTTGGGGTGCTTTGCAGAGGCCCAGAGAAGGGCCAAAGCCCATCGAGGCCACACAGCAGATTCAGGGTGGAGCTCATCTGGGAACACAGTGTTCTCCTGGTTCTCAGCTCAGTGCTGGCTGTGGTTTGGATAATCTCCAGCTGTCAATCTCCTGAATGGGCCTGTGGCAGGGGTGGCTCGCCCAGGATGCCACCCAATGAGGCCAAGGGGGTGAGAGTTCAGGGCTCTTGGGAGCGATGCAGTATGCTGGAAAAGAGTGTGGATTTGGAACCCGAGATCTGGTGTTCTGATCTTGGCTTTGTATTATTGCTTGTGTCAGTGTTTGTTGCACTGAAATGAACTGAATCCTGGGCAAGTTTCTTGCTGTGTAAAATTAAGGGGTTGGGGAAAGGGAATAAAAATTTATAAAGTGCCTACTACATGCTAAACACTTTACAGATATGGTCTCATTTAATCCTCTCAATAACCCTAGGAGTTAAGGTATTAGGCCTCCCATTTTGCAGCTCGTGAAATGGAGGCAGACTGAGGTTGTGACTTTGCCCTGGGGCACACAGCTGCCTGAGGTCAAATTTGAACTCAAGTCCTCCGGACTCCAGGTCCAGGGTTCTATCTGTTGTGCCACACATCTGGGTAATATGTTTCCTTTTATTGTAAATCCTTCTAGTACTAATGTGTTTTTGTAAGAGAGCTGACATAATATTTACTTTTGAACTCATTACCCAGAAAGGTATGCTCACTGTTGCCCGTGGATGTAGTTAAAAAGATAAACCTGCCTTGGACCCTTGGATGGGCCCAATTATATCAGGTTACCCCACCTAGATTTGTAGATTATGTGTGTCCTCATCTTTTCTGGTCACTCTGGATTAGAGGCTTTCTGAAGATGGCAGCTAGGTGTCATAGTGGATAGAGGGCTGGGTCTGGAGCCAGGAGGATCTGAGTTGAAATATGACCCTGGGTAAGTCACTTAACCTTGTTTGCCTCAGTTTCTTCATCTGAAAAATGAGCTGGACAAGGAAATGGCAAACCACTCCAATACCTTTGCCAAGAAAACCCCAAATGGGGTCACAAAGAGTTGGACACTATTGAAAAATGACTGAACCACAACAAAGGTAGTGAATGTGCCTCATATACCTTTCCAATTCCCCTCAACACTTAGGACAGGACCACACTTTCAGGAGGTGCTCAGAAAAGACTCTCAGAACCTATAAAAGGAGATGATCCCCCAGGATGGAGAGCTGAGGTTTTCCAATGACTGGTGCTCTTCTGTGGCCATGTTTGCCTAGGTTGGGCTGGGTACTGCTGCCTAGAGTGAATCAAGGAGCCCAAGATTAGGAGCCAAGAGCATTGAGGTGAGTCCTGGGCTTTGCCACTGACTTGACCTGAGACCTTGACCGAATCTCTTTCCCTATGATAAGTTCTTATACACACACACACACACACACACACACACACATAAAAGTTCTTAAGTTCTCATGGGCTTATAGGATAAAGGGCTGGAAGGCACTTCAGAGATCTCCAGCCCAACACCCTCATCTCAGAAGGGAGGCGCCTGAGGCTTAGAAGTAGGGGAGCAGTTGGCCAAAGATCACTCGGTAGAGTGTAGGAGACCTTAGGTGTGCGGACTCCAAATCCAGGACTCTTACTGCTACACTGCGTTGTCTCAACAGTTTTTTCGTCTGTCAAGTGGGGAAAATAATACTCCATCTTTTTGAGGCAGAGGACTGCACAAGAATGTCTCCTAGCATGGAACTTCTCCAACTAGTCTTGATTTCAGCTGTAGAGGCCTCTGTTACCATTATCCCAGACCTATAGATCATTAGGAGGTCAGAGTTGGGAGGGGCCTTTGAGTACATTTGATACAACCTCTTCCATGGCTTGCAGTGGGGAGGTGACTTGTCAAAGGTGACTTAGTGATTCAGCTGCGACTTAAACCCAGACCCCTTGACTCCAGGTCCCAAAGTTTCTAGAGTGAGCTATCCTTTTGGATGTGGATGTGGGCTCTGGGCTGTGAACACTTGTGTTAGGAGGCTGGTTTTGAAGCTGATCTGGTGCTAAGATAAGTGGAATCAGATCTATGCACAGCCCCCGAGGCCCCTCAACTCCCTATTCCTCAGGAATAGGCCTGTGCATGGATCTTCCCTGATGGTCCTTTTCTGGTGGGGAAGGAACAGTCATGATCTGAACCACAGCGGGCCTGTTGGTGTCCCAGGGCAGGCCCAGCTGGCTCTAGGGAGGCCAGGCCCAGTGTCTGCCAGACATGATTACTGATGAACCAGGTGGATTAACTTTCCTAGCCCACGTTGAGCCACCTGAAGACACATATGGGGCAGCCTAAATTCTCTTGTCATTTTTTATCCTTTGTAACTATTCTATAACTCCTTGCTCTGTCTCCATCCCCATTCCTTTGTCTCTTAAGACAACTGCTCTCATTCTGTCTTCTCCACCAATCTATTTTTAACTCTCAGCTGTGGGGTGGTTGGGTGGTTATTTTCTTTCTCCACCATTTTCATTGTCTTACTTTCTTTTCCCAGGTCATCTGAACATTCCTGTTTCTCCCCTCCTTTCCCATCACACCCTTCCCTCTCCTCCCTCCCTCTCCTCTTTTCTCTTCTCCCCTCCTCTCCCTTCCCTACTTTCCCCCTGCTTCTTCCTCCCTGCGCCTCCCTTTCCCACTTTGCTGGTTTTGCTCTTCTCTCCTTCCCTTCTCTCCCATTTCCTACTTTCTCCTCCTCTCTCACCATGTTTCCATGGCCCTTTTCTACACTTTCTTCCCTCCTCTCCTCCTCTACTTTCCCCTCCCCTCCCCCAGGCAGCTCTTTAAGGAAATGTTGATGAGTGAAGCTTCTCTTTTCCATTATTGAGAGATCCCCAGCAAATCACCCTCAGGGGTTTAGTGGGATGGGCAGGCCTTTTTCCATTATAGAAATGCTCCTCATTTGCAGTAAATTATCAACAGAGTGAAGGGGCTGACTGGGGCTCACTCTTGGGCTTCTGGCCAACTCAGCACAACAAGGGGGAAGGAGGGAGTGAGGAGGAGGAAGATGAGGAGGAAGAAGAGAATGGGAGAACAGAGAAAAAAGAGAAAGGGAAGATGAAGAGGGAAAAGGGGGAAGGAAAAAAGAAATAAAGAAAGAGAGGAGAGAATGAGAGGAGGGGAGAAGGAAGGAGAGGAGAAGGAAGAGGAAGAGACAGTAGGAGAAAGGAGGAGGGGAAGAGGAAGACAAAGAGGAGGGGGATGAAGGAGAATGGAGAAGAAAGCAAGAGGAGAAGAGGAAGAGACAGTAGGAGAAAGGAGGAAGGAGAAGAAAGAGGAGGGGAAGAGGAAGGTGAAGAGGAGGGGGATGAAGGAGAATGGAGAAGAAAGGCAGAGGAGAAGAGGAAGAGACAGTAGGAGGAAGAAAGAGGAAGGGGACAGAAAAGAAAAAGAGGGGAGAGATGAGGAGGAGAGGGAAAATGGGGGAGAGAGAAGGAGGAGAGGAGGGGAGGAAGAAAATGAGGAGAGGGAGAGAGAGGAGGGAAGAAGAAGAAAGAGAGGAAAGGAGGAGGGAGATGAGGAGGAAGAAGAGAAGGCAAGGATGGGAAAGAAGAGTTGAGAAAGGAGGAGGAGGAAAGGTGAGACACTGCCTCTCTGTCGTCTCTTTTCCTCACCTCCCTCCCTACTTTGTGTCTACTAGAAATTTGGCCAGCCAGCACTGTTCCACTTGCACTTTCCTCCCCCTCCCGAGTCTCTCAGTAAATTTTGGTTTGAACCAAGTAACTGAGCTTCTATCTTGGCCCCATGGACAGCATGCTTGGATGAGGGCACAGGTCTAAGGAGGATGTCCCTGGAAACTCTTAAGTTCACCAAACAAACTTTTTTTTTTCACATGGAGCACCTTTCACATGAAGGGCTTAAGTACCTTTTGGAGGTGCCCCCCCACTTTTCTTATTTCTTAACTCCACCCTAAAGCCTAGGAGCTACTCTGCATCCCCCAGGATATTATTCACCAAATCCCCTCGCAAACACAAGGTTCACCAAGCTCCAAGAAAAAACAAGTTTTCCTTACTCTCTTTTCAAAGTTTAAGAAAAACAATATAAATCTTGGATGGAAAATGCTGGCACCCTCCAATAAGCAGACCCTTTTTAGAGACTTGGAGCCTCGGC
Source organism: Trichosurus vulpecula (assembly GCF_011100635.1). Classification (NCBI taxonomy): domain Eukaryota; kingdom Metazoa; phylum Chordata; class Mammalia; order Diprotodontia; family Phalangeridae; genus Trichosurus; species Trichosurus vulpecula. The sequence continues at coordinate 52,683,873 of NC_050580.1, forward strand.
CACTTACAGTCCTGTACTAAGTTGGGCACCTGGCAGGCATGCCTTCTTGGGGCTCCTCAGCTTAGGGTGCCTACTGCAGTTGTTGGCAGCTCCAAGCAGGTGACATCCACCATCCCCTCCACATCAGGCAGCTGCTGATGCATCTCCTATCGCTTCCCCGGCTCTCTATAGCTACCAGTAGGTGGCGTCTTCTTCAATCCTGCAGCTTCCAGCCAGCAGTGACCAATGGTGTCCTTCCTCAGATGAAGAAGTTTTTCTTGTGGCCTCAGGGAATATTCCAGGCCTCTCTTGCCTTGGCTAGAAATACCTGACCTGCCCACAGTCATCTCAAGCCCCTGATGAGCAGGGGAGCTCTCCCTTGCTGACCCTGGGCCTCAGAGAAGCTTGGTAAGCTATTAGGCACCCTCTGCCCAATTACTGTCTAGCCTCAGAATCTGAAGGGATTTCAGAGGCCATTTAGTTGAATTTGACCTTGAACAAGAATGACCCTTACAGAAATGGTGTCAAACTTTCTTAGAAACAAGAGTCATTAATCCACTGAGAAGGATCCCTGCAGGCTACATATCGACAGTTTTAAAATGTAACATTACCGATGTTTTATCTTACTTTTTTTCAGGTTGTATGTGGGAGTGCTGCTGAATGCAGCCCATGGCCAGTGTGTTTGACCCCTCTGCCCTACCAGATGCCCAACAAGTGGTCATCTGGCTTTATGGCTCCCCTCAGAGAAGAGGGGAGCCCTCTTCCTGCCCAAGCACCCCATGCCATGTTTGGAAAGTTTGAATTATTTGGAAGATTTTTCTGGATACTCAGTCCAAATTGATCTCTGTAACTTCCACCCATTGTGCTTTGTACGGTGCTAAGACCAGACCTGGTTTCCCTTTAGATGATTCCCAAGCCAGAGGCCTCTCAACTTCTAAATAACTCTCCCTACTAATAATCCCTTTGCTCCTTGTTCCCTAGGGAAGAACCAAGGGTTCAAGATCCCTTGAGAATCAGACCAGAACTTCAAAATACCTCAGAGGAACAAGATCTGTCAACTGACATAGTGCATTTGCACACAGTAGAGACAGAACAATGAAAATTTCTACTTCAAAATAAAATTAGAGTTATTGTTTAGTTGTTTTTAAGGCATGTCTGACTCTTCGTGACCCCATTTGAGATTTTCTTGGTCAAGATAATGGAGTGATTTGCCATTTCTTTCTCCAGTTCATTTTACACATGAGGAAACTCAGGTAAATAGGGTTAAGTGATTTGCCCAGGGTCACACAGCTAGTAAGTGTAGGAGGCCAGATTTGAACTCAGGTTCTGCTGACTCCAGACCTAGCACTCTAACCACTGAGCCACCTAGCTGCCCTAAAATTATGTCTTCTTGTAATAATTTTTATTCGAAGTACATTTACACAGTTAGGAGAAGTTATGGTAAATCACAGCAAAATCGCTAAAAGCAATTCTTGTGTCAATAATTGACCTACCCAGTCCTTTTAGCATTTAGCCTACTGTTTGAGAGCCCCTAAGTCCTCCTGCCCCCTTTTTGGCTTGCTTTTGTGTTTTGTGCTCTCCCATTAGATTATAAGCTCCTCAAGGGCAAGGACTGTCTTTTTCATATTTGTAATCCCAGTGCTTAGCACCCACACAGTAGGTGCTTAATAAAGGTTTATTGACTGACTAGCTGACTGACTAAGGTTAATCACTCCAGTCCAAGGACTGTGTCATGGACTCCTTTGGCCTTCTGGTGAAACCTACAAATCAATTCTTAGAAAAGTGTTTTGTTTTCTATGTTCCTAATTGAAGAAAAAGCTAAATTTCAGTTATAGAGTATTGAAGATAGAGATGCATTTTTTTTCCTGTCCAAGTTCATGGATCCCTTGAAATCTGTCTATAGACCCCAGAGGGGAATTCATGAATCTGAGGTTAACAACCTCTGTTCTGGTCTCTTGTTTACCCAAAGCCTATAAGCCCCTAACACTGTTCTACAAGGGTTCTCTGTGAAAATCTGCATTTGAACCTCTACACACACACACACACACACACACACACACACACACACACACACGCACTTATATAAAATCTACCTTAAGTGACTGCATGTGTGGTGCCTCGTACAGAGTGGGCATGTCATAAATACTTGTTGATTGGTTGATTACATACTTCTCCTCCACTGGATCATGGTGGCACAGAGGTGACCTTTGGTCTTACCAAGTTGGAAAGTCTTTGAGTAGTGTCCAAGCAATGACCAGCCTGCCTAAGTTCAAAGAGGCTTCAAAGTAAGGCCGAAAGTTGGCCATCAGGTGTTGAATTTTAAAGTTATAACTCACATTGACATGGAGTTTAAAGGCTCGCAAAGTCCTTTCCTTATATTGTCCCTGTCTTAGAAGTATAACAGGGGTCATAAAAAGGACCAGACATCTAGAGACAGAGGGCATCTTTGACATAACCTAGTCTGATCCTTTCCTTTTATCTTTGTTTATAGATAAAGAAACCGAGGTCCAGAGAAGTACCCAAGGCCATTCAGCTGGCCAATAGTTGGGCCAGGACTCAAATCCAGGTGTTCTTATACCTGGGAATCCAACGTTCTTCCTATTGTAGCACTCTGCCTCCCTTCTCAGGTTCTTGGGAATTGGTCTACTCAGGCTTGGACTGACTGACATGGAGAGACTGTCCATGTGGATGAAATCATGGAGCTTTGAAATATTGAATCAGATATACATGTATTAACTAATGTATACATATGCACATCCTATATGTAGGAATGAATGAATATGCATGTATTTGTGTATATTGTCACTTCATACAGATTACCTGAGGCAGCCTCCCATCCACAGAGATAATGTATGGATAGAAGATGAAAGGCTTGTTCAGCCTCCTTTTATTTTGCTTTTCTTCCCTCCCCTCTCCCTAGTCCCACCAAGCTTTTCCTTTGTGTGGCCCTCACTTATTTATTAGTTACTATCACACCTTAGGGGGTGGGCCCTGATCTACTTTGAAGACAATGTGTGATCCAGGGCCATTGGTCACCACTGTTATTGCTACCGTCATCATCATCAAAGCATTGCTATTGTCTGGTTGTGTCTGATTCTTCATGACCCCATTTGGGGTTTTCTCAGCAAAGACACTGGAGTGCTTTGCAGTTTTCTTCTCTGGTTCATTTTACAGATGAGCAAAGTGAGGAAAACAAGGTTAAATGACTTGCCCAGGGTCAACAGCTAGTAAGTGTCTGAGGCTGGATTTGAACTCAGGTATTTCACTCTATCCACTGAATTACCTAGCTGTCTTGGATACATGAGGTAAATCAAGGTAATTTTGTGAATTTGGATTCAGCCAATCAGAGAAGGCCTCCTGTAGGAGATGGCTCTTGAATTGAGCTTCAAAGGGAATGAGTCATTCTGAGAGGTGGGGGTGAGGAGGGAGGGATGTATTTTAGGCTTAGAGGATAGTCACATGAGCAACAGCAAGAAGGCCAGTAATAACAAGGCTGGAAATTAGCCCCATTTCACACACTGAAGAAACTGTGTTCCAGAATGTGGTACATCAGAAGGGGTGCTAGATTTGGGGACCTAGGTTAAGATCCTTGTCCTTTGTCACATAATATCAACATATAAAATTGTAACCCAATTATTTGTGTTACTTTGGGCAAATCACTTAAACTTTCTAGTTCTTTCTGTGTCTGTGAAATGAAGAGGTTAGACTAGACGGTCTCTAAGATTCCTTCTAGCTCTAACTTGGGGTGCTGAGTGATAGGAAGGGGGATTCCCAAAGAGACAGTGTTATCCCATGTGGAGATTACAGATGTAAGCCACAGACAGACCAGTGCACATGTGGAAAAGCCATAACGACAACAAGAGGCAGATTTGGGTCATTTCAAAATGGTGCCCAAAGAATGGGGCATTCATGGATGGGTCTTTGTAGGGTTAATAGAGACTGGCTTCCTAAAGGAGGTGAGTTCTAAACCCATTTTTGAAGCAAAGGCTTGGAAGAGAGAAGGGGAAGGGGAGTATTTTAGCTGAAAAACATTTGGAATGTTTCATAGATTTGCCTGTCATCTTCTTGGAGGGCCCCACAGTGGGTAGCAAAGGGCAACCCTGATGGATCTTGTGATGAAGTGGTCCTTCTCTTCATGTTTGTGGGAGTTCAGATCCAGCCTTAGATACTCACTAGCAGTGTGCCACTGGACAAATCACTTAACCTCTGTTTGCCTTGGTTTCTTCAGCTGTAAAGTGGGGATAATACTGTCACCTACCTCCCAAGGTTGTTGTGAGGATCAACTGAGATAATGTTTGTAAAGCATTTAGCACAGTGCCTGGCACATAGTAGGCACTATGTTATTCCCCTAGCATCCATGCATATACATATCTATATAATTGTGGCATGTATATATATTTATGATTGTGCATATGTGTATATACCAATTTTTTTTTTGTATTTTGGCAACTCTGTACTCTGTGATGTGTTTTGCTTTTGTTCTAATTATCTTAATTTTGAGTTAAGAAAGCCCTTTTGCCAAAGCCACTCTCTGTCTCTGAGGGCCCAAGGGAAGGAAGAAGGAAGTACTCATGATGATGAGTTAGGGCAAAGACGAGTGGCAGTGGTGGAGATATACAGAGAAGGCCATTTCCCCAGTGATTTTAGGGGACTGGAAAGTAAAAACAAAATTGGGAGAGACTAAGGCAGAGAGAGGGTGGCAGAAGGAAAGGATAGGATCTGCCGGAGCTGTGCCATCTTGGATCTGCCTGGGTCCCATCCACTCCTAAAGCATCTTGCCTGGGATATGCCTGAGGGAGAGGAAAAGGTAGAGGGTCACTCTGGATCCCAGCCTCTGTTTGCCTCCATCAGCAGAAGGCGTACACTGGGCCCATAAAGCAAGAGGCTGTCTCTTTGTTGGCTGCACTTAATTCTGCCTATTTCCATTCCCTTATTTTATAACGATGAAGCACAATCCCTTCTCCCGATGTGCACCCACTATTTCCAGGGCTTCTCGGCCAGTGCCGGGACGGTACTATCATAAATCACCAAGTGGAACCAGGCTTTCCTGGGATGTTTTATGTGTCCCATACATCAATATTGCAACATGCAACACAGACATCAACATTTCATTTTAATTACGCTGCAAATTTCCCTGTCAAAGAAAGAAAGTGACGCCCTTCTTCAGTAGTACCCCTCTCACCTTCTTTGAGCTCAGACCTGGCCCCCTCTCCGGTTGCCTGAGCGGCTAGGACCCTGGACAGGGGCTGAGTGGCAGAGCATACATTTGCAGGTTGGAGCCTTCCAGGCCATTTAATCCAGAGAAGTTAATTGACTTGCCCAAGGTCACACAGAAAAGTAACAAAGCTGGAATTTGAACTCAGGTCTTTTGACTCCAAAGCCAAAATGAGATGAATAAATGTAAAGTCTCTGCTATTCCTGACCCTGAATCTTTATTCCTGTCATTTCTAAAGCCTAGAATGTCTTCTCCTCCCATCTCTGCCTACATAATGCGGCATCCAGCTAATGGGTCACCGCTTCCAGGAAGTCCCCTGAACCAACCCCAGGATTTCCCATATTCTTTTTCAGCAACAAACTATAGGTGGTCTCAAGTTTTCTCTTCTCCACTTGTGTATTTCTTATCTCCCCAGACTGATGGGAAGATTAGGAAAGAGGGCACACATTTCTCCACTGTGGTGTTAGTTGCTAATCACCTAAGGTTTATCATTCCAGATCCAACTTAATGGCCCTTTAGTGGTGGAATTGACATGCCAGTGATAGGTTGGGGGAGTGGAGGGGCTGGAGAGGCAGTGTGGAGGAAGATGTACAGCTATCAGTTGAGTCTGAATTCAGAGATTCCTTTTACCTCTGTAATTCCTATGTAATCTTGGGCAAGTCATTTCAAAAGAAGGGGTTAGAACAGATGACCCCTATATAAAGTTTATATGTATTTAATATTATTTTTCCTCTTGCACATTTATTTAGAAATTAAATGATCGGGGCAAATGAGATATTTCTGTTACATCAGGGTATAGAAATAACTAGCAATAGTCTAATAATTTGATCTTCAAATACACATATAACCATGTGAATACCTAATACGTAGGTTTTGTTGGAAGACATGCAGACCTAGATATTAAGTTTTTATGTCATCTGAATACATGTGGTTTTGTAAGACTGCTTATGTATTTTAAGTATCTGTATATTTTGTCCCTGAGAGAACATAAGCGCCTTCAGGGCAGGGACTATTTCATTTTTGTTTCCATATCTCCGGTGTCCAACACAGTGACACACAGTAGGTGCTTAATACATGCTGGTGGATTGATTGGATGGTTGATATATAAAGTATCTTCCAACTCTGAGATTCTTTGAGCCTATGTCTGTTAAACCTTTTTTATTGATAACTTTGAAAAAGGGGTAGATAGAATGCTCATCAGATTTGTTAGGGTAAGTGAAGATAATGAGCTTCTATATGGCACATAATGTGTGCCAAGCACAGTGCTAAGTGCTTTGCAAATAGTACCTCAGTTGATTCCCACAACAGCCCTCGGAGGTTGGTGCTGTAATTATCCCCATTTCACAGTTGAGGCAACTGAGCAGACAGAGGTTAAGCCCAGGTTCACACAGCTAGTGTCAGACACTGGATTTGAAATGAGGTCTTTCTGACTACAGGATCCATTGTGCCACCTGCCTGCCTCTAAGGAACCTCCTGGGATGGCAAACCTGGAATCCCCAAAGATCTTCATTGGCTGGAACAAGGAGCTGAAGCTATTGAAAGAGTGATAAATGTAAAATGTGCTTGGGTTAAAAAAATCAACCACATAAGTACAGGAGGAAAGATGAGGCTGGACAGCAGTCCACATGAGCAGATCTGGGGGTTTCAGTGGCCTAGAAGGTCAGTGTGAATCAATGATAAGACAAGGCAATCCAAAGAGCTTTTGAGCTTTAGTGACAGAAGGATACATAGAATCCCAAATGAGGGAGGGTGCTAGGACCTCTGGCATCCTGACCTGGCCAAATCACAGCTGGATTAGTATATTTATTTCTGAGCACCATATTTTAAGAACATTGACAAGCTGGGACATTAGTCCTGTTCTGCTTGGCCCCAGAAGCCAGAACCAGGAGCATTGGACAGAGGTTTCAGAGAGGCAGATCTCAGCTTGATATGAGGCAAAACTTCCGGATAGTTAGAGCTGCTTCAAATTGGAATGGGCTGCCTTGAGGAGGAGGATGACCTTCCATCCCTGGAGGTTATCAAGTAGAAACAGGAAGCTCTTAGAGCTGCCATGTCACACTGTTGGGGATGTCACCATTTGCTAGGGATTCCTGTTCATGTCTGGGTTGGACTCACTGACCTTGTGTCTCTTCCATCATAGCTTCTTTGACTCCATGTGATCCACAGCACCTAGAAAGGTGTTGGATGCACAGAGATGGCCAATGAAATCATATGTGCCAAAATGCAGTCAACTGAACTGGGCTTTGGGACATGGGGGCAGGGAAGACTCTTATTAGGCAGATATCTCTTTGGATTGGGCTATACCTTCTGGTGAACTATCATGTGGACCTGGGCTTGGGGGGTGATTCCCAGACTTGTCTGATGTCACCAGGATTACCATGGTTGACTACCCTCTCCTCCCCTTTTCTTAATAACACCTTGTGGTTAATAATGCCCTTTCATCTAGAGATTTCTTTATGTTCTGGGCAAGCATTCACTAGTTTTCTTTACTCCTTCAGCATCCCAGATCCTGTCATTATCCCCAGTTTACAGATGAGAAAATTAGTGCAAGCCTAGGTTGTTAAGGCTACCCTCTATTGCCCACACATCCAGCTGGTGGTCTAGCTGAGACCTCAGGGGTTTGGACCTTTGATTCCAAGGAGGCAGTTGAGAAGGTCAGGGTTCGTATCATCCCCAGCTGCAGAGAAGGCTAGAACATGCTTACTATTTATTAAATAATAATAACGATAGTAATAATAGCTCACATTTCTATGGTGATTTCAAAGAATGAGTGCCTCTTCCTCAAAGGCTTGAAATCCATTCCTGTCTTTGTCATGAAGTAGAACTTGACCTCCCAATTAGTGCCCAGGTGAGGAGATGCAACATGATGGAGTTGGGATCAGAGGTCCTTGGGTAAAATCCCTGTTCTTCTACTTACTACCTGCATATAATCTTGGCAAGTGACTTAACCTCTCTGGGCCTCAGTTTCCCTTTCTGTAAGAATGAGAAGATTGGATTAGATCATCTCTAAGGTCCCCTTCAGTTCTAAATCTGTGACCATGGAACCCTTCCATCTGACCTGAAGCTGAAACCTTCCATATATGTGGTTTTCTGCATTAGAATGTAAGCTCCTGGAGGGCAGGGACTGTGTTTCCCAGTTGTGACCCCAGGGTTTAGTGCAGTGCTTAAGTTATATCAAACTCCCTGTGACCCCATTTGGGGTTTTCTCAGCAAAGATACTGGAGTGATTTGCCATTACCTTTTCCAGCCCATTTTACAGATGAGGAAACTGATGCAAGCAAGGTTAAGTGACTTGCCCAGGGTCACCCAGCTAGTCTGAGGCTGAATTTGAACTCAGGAAGATGAGTCTTCCTGACTCTAGGCTTGGCACTCTATCCACCGCACCACATAGCTTCCCGTCTTTGCTTTGTACATAGTAAATATTTAAGAAATGCTTCATTAGTAAATGAATAAATCAGTTCATCTTAAATCCTAAAACCTCTGATCAGTATTGCATTTCTGAGCATCAGTCCCCATGCTGGGCCTTTTTCTCTCTCTGTTCCCCCATCTCCATGTTCAGTCCTTAGCTCCCCAGTCAATAGTTCCAGTGAAGTCTCACAGCCAGAGAACAGGGATACACAGCCTATGTCAGTGACCAATCCCTTCAAAAGAGCAAGTGAAACAATATTGGGGGAGGGGGAGGGAGTAGATTCCATTGGACCAGAGCTGAAGTGGGTTGGGGTGGGAACTTAGAACTAGCTGGGAGGGGTGATGCTGGGGCCCTCTGCAGGCCAGGGATTCAATGCCCTTGGGTAGGGAGCAGAGGCTGATCTGATCTGGCCTTGGGACTGGGTTCTGGAACAAACGGTGAGGTCTGGTGACAACGCCTGAAAGGAATTATCATAATGTTTAGGAAATAACTTTGGTTGAGGGCCACATTGGGTGGGACGCGCCATTTGCAATAGTAAGTCATAACCTTGACCTGATGCTGTTGACCAAACCACTTTACACACATTAGCTCACTTGATCCTTCTAGCTTCCCTGGGAGATAAGCCACAGGGCTGATGATATAATCATAAGGTAGTCTACCACTCACACATCTCCCACTTTACAAAGCATTTTCTTACCTCGGCTCAGATAAGTACTGTGGTATAAGTAGGGAGATTGAGGTATAGACAGGCAGATGAATGGATAGACCAATAGACAGCTGGAGAGATAATAATGATAGCTAATATTTCCGAAGTACTTACAACATGCCAGCTACTGCATCAGGCACTTTACAGTTACTATGTCCTTCAGTCTTCTCAACAACCCTCTGAAGCAGGTGCTATTATTATCCCCTTTTTACAGATAAGAAAACTTGTTCCTATTTTGCAGATCAGCACAATAAAACTCAAAGATATGAGGTCGCTTGCCCAAGAACTGAGTCAGTAGAGGCTAGGGTCTACTGAATCCAAGCCTAGCTTTCTCTCTACCACAACACACTTCCTCAGAGGCTGCCCAAATAGCATTCCCACCTGCCTGGTAGGGAGATGGGAATGATGGAAGAGGGTCTGCCTTTGGATGTCCTGCAGGGGTAAGCCAAACCTTCCAGTAGTGCATCCCACAAAGGGGATCTGGTGATTTTTATCTGGGGAGGTGGGATATCTAGGAGAGGGGAGGGGGAGGCTAGGCCTCTAACAAACCTCACCAGCTCCTCCATTTTGCTTGAGGCTTTTTTGGTCAGGTCAGGATGGGTAGGCCAGGGCCTGGGGTAGAGAGTAGAGGGGATCCCAGATGTGTTAGAGCTGGAGGGGACCTCAAAATCACCAATGGTGCCAAACTAAAAGAGACTCAGGGACTACTAACCCACACATAAGGTTCCCATGGCTATATATTGACTTAGTTTTAAATGTAATATTATCTGTTTTGTGGAATTTTTATTTATTTTGTTGTCCATTTCCCAGTTGCATTTTAATCTGCTTCAGTGACACTTGAGAGGGTTGTGAGCAGAATGTGGCCAGTTGGCTGCAGTGTAATACCTCTGATCAAGTCCAATCTTTTCCTTTCATACTTGGGGAGAATGAGGCCTAGAGGGGAAGTGATCTGCCCTGGGAGGCAGGCCAGGAGGCCATGATGCACACCTGGGGCAGCTGGAATGAATTTCACCCACAGGTGGATTGACTTGAAACCTACCTGTGGGTCCTTTTGGCAGGTGTATAACAGGGCTGCTTTAAGTCTTGGGCAGTAGGCTTTGAAGACCCCATGGGACCTCTTTGTGAGCTACTGTATCAGTAAGGCAAGATTCACGATATTGATGGTGACCATGAATATGCCTGTATAGTTCTGAATCGCAGAATATAAGAGACTGTCAGCAAAAAAGTGTGGGCCTGCCTACAAGCAAGCCTCCCCTAATCAAGCTTCCCTTAACTAGCTCCCCCTGAGACCTATCAAGTGGGCTGGGAAGATCTTTAATCACATTAATGCCACAGCTATTTACCTGGGGATCACTGACTATGTTTTGGAGGAAGATGAAGAATTCAAAGTAAGGCCCCCTGACTTCAGACCCAGCATTCATTCTACTGCAGCAGGCTGCTTAGGGAGATTTGGTCATAGATAGACAGATGAATGGATAGACAGATAGAATGATACATAGATAATCATAATAATAGATAACATTTCTTTAAATTTATTATGTGCCAGGCACTGTGCTAAGCACTTTACAAATTATTATGTCTGTTGGTACTCACAGCAACCCTCTGGGGTAGGTGCTATAATTATCCCATTTTACAGATAAGGCAAAGAGAGGTCAAATGACTTTCCCAGGGTTACAGAACTAGTATGTGTAGCTGGATTTGAATTCAGGTCTTCTTGAATCCAGGCCCAGGCTCTATCTACTGTGCCAACCTAGATAAATAGATGGATAAATGATTGAATGGATAAATAGTTGGATGGATGGTAAGATAAATGAATGGATAGATGGAGAAAGTATTTATTGAATACCCACTATTTGCTTGACACTATGCTAAGTGCTGGGAATGCAAATAAGCAAGCAAGATAGCTCCCTAGAGGCAGCTGGCAGCAGAGGAGCTAGAGTGTCGGGTCTGGAGTGAGGAAGACCTGAATTCAAATCCAGCTCAGACACTCGCTAGCTATATGACTCTGGGCAAGTCACTTCACTTTTGTTTGCCTCAGTTTCCTAGTCCAAATAGTACCTACCTTTTTTTAAGCTATGCTTCTTTTTTATAGTTTTGAAACAATCACTTTCAGTTTGTTGATGGTTGTTCTATCCATTCCCATGGTTGTAGTCGTTGCTGTTAACTACTTTTCATTAAGATGCACAACCAGGAAGCAGCCAGATGAACTTGGAGCTTCTCATCAGGACCATTAAGGAATATTTAAAAATGTGCATCTTTTTTTTATTAAGAAGTTGTTTTTTGGAAATTGTCTAACGTTGCCATATTAACTAATGATCTAATTGTACTCTTTGGCTGATGCTCTTTCTTTTTCTTGTTTTGTTTTCTATTTTCTCGGCTTGGGATATTTCACTTTGCATCAGTTCATGGAGATTCACCCAAGCTTCTCTGCTTTGTCACAGTCATCATTTCTTACCACACAGGACCATTTGATTCCATTCATCTACCATAGTTTGTTCAGCCGTTTCCCAATCAACAGATCTTTCTCTTATTTCCAGTTCTTTGCTATCACAAAAATTGCTGCTGTAAATATTTTGGTGAATATGGGGATGCTCTTCCTCTTGATCCCCTCTTTGGGGTATAAACCTGGTAATGGAATCTCTGGAGGGGCTGGCGACCTAAGGTGGGGAGACTCCACATAAGAGGGAGCTGGATGGGGGAAGGAGAGGTACCTGGGTGGGGGCAATCCTGGAAAGAGAGGAGGAGGAAGAGTCCAGGTATGAGTGAGCTGAAGCATGACTGAGGTCCTTCCCAAAGTGATGGTCCCAGGGAGGAGAGGAGGCCTCAGGGTTATTCAGGGTAATGATGTTTTAGGTGAGAAGGAACCCAGAGAGAATCCAGGCATAGGACTTAGCCAAGGTCACAGAGCTGATAAGTGTCCAAGTCCAGCTCTCTGGCCACTATGCCTTTCTGGCCTTTCTTGAATTTTACTGTGTTTCTCTTTGGGACTCATTTTGAGCAGCACAATTTGGGAAGTGGGAGAGGCTGGGGCTGAGTGAGAGGAGGTGCCAAATTGGGCCTCTGGAGCATGTCTAACTTGGGGAACATCTGTTTCTAATTAGAATCACAGACTCTCAGAGTCTGAAGGAACTTCCCTGGCCCTCTAGTCCAACCCTATGCAGGAATGTCTTCTATGATATCCCCATCAAGTGTCCAGACCTTCATTAGAAAACCTCCAGGAATGGGGAACTCACTACCTCCTGAGGCAGCCCATTCAACCTGGGGAGTTCTAATTGCTGGGAAGTTTTGCCTTATGGCCATACAAAAGTGGCCTCCCTGTTAGAGGGCCCAAAGCAAGTGTAGTGTAGTTTGGTGAAATGAACCCTAGATTGGGAGTTTGGGGTCTAGCCTGGGCTCTCTATCACTAATACACTGAGTGACCTCCGGTAAGGCACTCCCTTCACCTCATTTTTATCATGAATGAAAAGATGAGATTAGCCTAAAAGGCAGTGAGGATCCTTCCAGCGTCAACATTCTTTGAGGCTCGGGCTCTTAACTCCTTGAGTTTTTGACTCAATTCAATTCCATCAGACAAGTGATTGTTATATGATAATGTCCCTGTCTTCAGACTAGTTCCTTTTCCTTGTGAGGAAAACACTGGAAATTCATGGACCCAGAGATGGTGGGACATGGTTAGCTCCATAGGAATCCCTTAGGTAGACTTCTTGTAGCTCCCAAAAGAGGGAGAATTAATCTGACGTTCTTGGTTGAGGTCAAGGTGGATTCTGAGAGTTTTTCTGGTTTTCAACATGTGGGATATTAACAAAGTATCGCCAGCCCAACAGCCATGTGAACAGCGTGGATGTGTTTGCTCAGGGTCTGTCTCTGGGTGGTCTCCTAAATGATGGTCCTCTTTGCTGTTGCCTTTCTTGAACTATAATCTTCTCAAAACCAAGGCTGTTTATCTATCTATCCATCTATCCATCCATCTATTCATCCATCTTTCCTTCCATCCATCCATCCATCCATCCATCCATCCATCCACTTATCATTCATTATTCAATAAGCATTTATTAAATACCCACTATTACAATACTAGAAGCTGGGGATACAAAGATGGGGGGAAAATGGCTGCCCTCAGGGAGCTTAAACTTTTTTATCCTGTATAGAGCTTGCTTTGTATATATTTATTTGCATGTTGTCTCCCCATTTAGATTGTAGGCACCTTGAAGGCAGGGGCTGCCTTTTGCTTTTTTTTTTTTTAATCCCCAGTGCATAGCCCAGTGCCTGGCACATAGTAGGTGCTTAGCAAATGTTTATTGACTGATTTTTATGAGGGCTCGGTGCAAACTGTAGTCTGGTCTTGAGAGCTAAATCACAGACTCATAGACTCCCAAGATTTCAGAGTTGGATGGGATCTCAAAGAGTATTCCAATGAATTCCCTGAGCATTTATTAAATGTCTCCTATGTGCCAGGTGGGCAGGTAGGTGGTGCAATGAATAGAATGCAAGGCCTGGAGTCAGGAAGACTTATCTTCTTGAGTTCAAATAGGGCCTCAGACACTTACTAGCGGTGTGACTCTGGGCAAGTCACTTTATCCTGCCTGCCTCAGTTTCCTTATCTGTAAAATGATCTGGAGAAGGAAATGGCAAACCACTCCAGTATCATTGCCAAGAAAACCCCAAAGTGGGTCACAAAGAGTCAGATAAGATTGAAATCACTGAACAACAATATGTGCCAGAAACTGGGGGTTACAAAGAAAAAAAAACAGCCCCTGACTTCAAGGAACTTTAATCTAATATATACTTGAATAGGAATGTCCCCTATGTCATCTTTGGCAAGAGGTAACCAACCTTCACTTGAACACCTCCACTGATGGGGGACTCACTACTTATTAAAGCAGTCTTTTCCACTTGTGGGCAGCTATCATTGCTTGGAATTCTTACATTGGGACAAAATTTGCCTTTTTGAAATTTTTACATACTGTTCCTGGTTCTGCCCTCTGGGGATGTACAGGAGGGAAATCCTTTTTCTATAAGACAGCCTATCAGAGACTTGGAGGCAGCTGTCATGTCTCTCCTAAGTCTTTTCTTGTCAGGCTGATCATTCCCAGTACTCCTGTCCCCCCATCAACCTGGTCATCCTTCTCTGGACATTACCCAGCTTTTTGATGTCCTTCCTAAAATATGGTGCCCCCAACTGAACAGAATATCCCAGATGTGGTCTTGCTAGGACAGTGGAGTGGGACCATTCTCTTGTTTGAGAAAAGATGCTCTGCTTAATCTTAAGGCTGCATTACTTTTTTTGTCCACCATGTCTCCCAAAGAGACTTCCAAGGAGAGATACTAAGTATTACCTTTGGGCCGATGATGAGAATGACTGGCATTGCCTGGTCCTATTTCATCCATGTTGTAGCAGGAGGAAGAAAGGCAGAATGTGTGACTTGTCTTTGGCATGCTTCCATTCTCCTCCCTCTCTGCCTGCTTCCCCCAGGTGTCCTCCAATCCCTAGGCTGCCCAATGCACTATCCAACTGGGCCATCTTCCCCTAGAAGAACTCCACAGATGCTACTTTGCCTCCCCTTACAGTGAACTCATAGAGAACCTCACCCGGGCCCTGATGCCACTCAATAATTCTTTTCCTCCATGTTATCAATTTATTATCTCAATCTCTAAAAGGAATGCCCAAATGTTTTTTCTTCTCTTTCACAGTCCACTGCATTGCCATCCTTTAAAAAATGTTGCATTAATTTTTTTCAGGGGAGGGTTATTACACCTCGGTTACTTCCCGATACAACCCCATGCCCCATAATAGTACCATCAAAAGAAAAAAAGAAAAATAAATAAGCAAGGCTAATGGACACAGTGGCAGCATCTGCACCCATAGCCTCCTACTTCTCTATTGAGGGGAGAGGAGTGTGTACCCTGTTGATTCTCTAAAATCAAATTTGGTAATTGCATTTATTCTGAGATCAGCTGATTTTCAGTCTTATTTTCACTTACATTATAGGAGATGGGTATATTGTTCTCTTGGCCCTGTTTTATTTGCTCTGAAAGCTACCTTGTGATTCTCTAAATTCTTTTTCTTACCTTATAAAGCCTCAAACCTGTTGGTGAATTAGGGGGCAGTGTCTGCCCCAAGCATGTGAAGATTCCCCTGGCAGAATAGTCAGATGAGAACAACTTGTTCCAATGCCCAAGATGGTGTCTGAAGCCGGAGCTGTGGAGCACTTAGAGCTTGGTCAGACATTGAAGACTCCAAGGTCACCCACTGCATCCTGTGCTATTGCCAGTTGTCTTGACTTTTGTCTTGCCATTGGACTTCAATCCCTCCAGAAGAGAGAGTGAGATTGACAACTTTGCACAACTCTGCCTCACTAAGTCCAATTTGTGCATGAGTCAAGACATGGCTCCATCCTGGGTCCTCTTCAAAAATGAGGGATGAACAACAGTAAAGGTTGCTAAGATTCGGTTAGAGTCACATTCCAAAATTTGTCCTATCAATAGGCCCCCATTCTATCTCCCCAGGTTTTTAGCAGCTATAAAACTAAAATATGAGTATTTTGTTCCATAGGGGACCTTTCCATTATGTGATTGACCTCCCTGGCATATATGTTCAGCAGCAGCATGGATAGATCAAAAGTTATGATCAAATGTTTAGTCACTTTTCTCATGTAATTCTGAATTGTTTCCCAGAACAATGGTTGATCCACTTCACATCTTGACTAGGGGTGTATTTGAGTGCCTGATTTCTCACAGCCCCTCCTACACTGACTATTTCCATCTTTGCCAATTTAATGGGTGGGAGTTATTTTAATCTGTATTTCTCTGATTAATGATCTGGAACATTTTAAAAATGTGGTTGTGGGTAGTTCGTGTTTCTTGTTTCAGAAGTTATTTGTTCCTCTCCTTTGACTCCTTTTTTTTTGCTGAATGACTTGGTCTTATATATTTGCATCTTCTATATGTCCTTGTATATCTTTCCCACATTCCATATTTAAAACAGATGCCTCAGCCTTCCATTTCACTGAGAATATTGAGGCAATCTTATGTGAATTCATAGGACCTTAGAGATCATAGTCCAACCTTCACATTTTTTAGACGAGGAGAGTTAAGGGCCAGGGAGAACGACTTGCCCAAGGTCACACAAGTGCCAAGTGGTAGAGGCCAGATTTAAACCAGATCCACTGACTCTAGAGGCAACCCATTTCCTGACCCTTCTCATCATTGCTAACCTCTTTCTTCTTCTCTTCCACCAGAGGTGAAGAATATCCCAACTTTTCTCCCCTGTTAGAATGTAAGCTCATCATGAATAGGGATTGTTTCATTTTTCATAGTAGGTATTTAATAAATATTTGTGTCTATCCATCCATCCATCCATCCAAACACCCATCCATCCATCCATCCATCCATCTATCCATCCATCCATCCACTCATCTATCTTCAATCCATTTAGCTGTCATCTCTCTGTCTATCTACCTACTTGTCCATCTGTCTGTGACATTGGCCAAATTATTTCATCTCTCTGGCCTCAGTTTCCTCAACTGTAACAAAGACCTCTTCCAGCTCTAAATCTTAGGTCACATGGGATTTACAACTGCTCACAGGCTATTCTCATCAGGCTGCCTGAGCAGGACCTCACGTTCAACAGGTCCAAAGCCAAATCCATTTTCTTTCTTGAAATCTGCTCCTTCTGGCTTTGCCATTTTGGTCTGTGACATCATCAGCCAACCACTCCTGTCTCCCATGTTTGTAAACTTGGACTTGGTCTGGATTCTTTTCTTTCCTTCATCTCACAAAGGCTGTGTGGGCTCAGTTCAGCAACACCACTCACACCCCTCCACTTCTCTTCTCACTGCCCCCATCCTAGCTCTTCATGGCTGCCTGACTGGACCTTTGCAATAACCTCCTAACAGGACCACCTCTTTTTCTCTGCTCCAGTTCATTCTTCACACTGCTGGCTAATCTTTGCTTAAAAAACCTTCAGTGACTTCCTATTGCTTACTTAATCCTTTGCCTGTTATTCTTCAGTCCCACTATTATTCCAGACTTATCTTATATCCTTCCAGGAATTCTATGCTCTGACCAAACTCTAGTGGAAACCAGGAGTATGTTTCTGCTTGCTTCTCTTTCCAGGGCTGAGTGGAAACCTCTCTCTTGCCCCCAGAGCCCAAAAGCAGAGTGGTGTTTGATGGAAAGTCCCCAATCCTTTCCCTAAATTCCTTTCCTTCCTTGGAGATGACATCTTAAATCCTTTTGGGAGAGGGAGCATTGCGACTGAAATTTATACTGAAGTGTAAGTGACTGATGCCAGGCCTATTTCTGAGAGCAGATTTGAATGCAGTCCTGATGTGGCGTGGGAATGCAGAAGAGGGTGGAAACTGATGCCATGCTGGCGGCTGGGGAGAAAGGGGAAAAGTGCAGAAACCTCCTTTCCTTCATTGAAGAGGCAGGAGAGGGTGGAGAACATTTTATATAATGTTGAATTTTGTTCATATATTGTTTGGTTTTGCTGAATTGGGCCCCTCTTACCCTCCATATTCTTCTTTATTATAAGGGATAGATCACTGAAAGGGGAAGAAATATTTTGGGAAATATAGGTAATATAAAAATGAAAGATATTGAAAGAAATGCAATTTTTAAAAGAGAAAGGTGAAGAAGGAAGAATCTGGGGAATTTGTCGTGCAGTTGTTTCAGTTGTGTCTGACTCTTTGTGACCCGATTTGGGATTTTCTTGGCAGCAATACTGGACTGGTTTGTCATTTCCATCTCCAGCTCATTTTACAAATGAGGAAACTGAGGCAGACAATTAAGTGACTTGCCCAGGGTCACACAGCTAGTACGTGTCTGAGGCCAGATTTGAACTCAGGAAGATGAATCTTTCTGATTGCAGGCCAGGCATTCTATCCACTGTGCCACCTGGGGAATGTGAAGACCAATTTTGCAGCCTGTCATGGCCTATATAAATCAGAGAATGTTAGAGCTAGAAGGGAGTAATCTAATCCAACTGCCCATTTATTTTGCAGAGGAAAAAGTGAGACCCAGAGAGGGGAAGTCACTTAATCAAGGACACACAGCTAGTTAACGTCAGAGCCAAGACTGGCATCCAGGCCCCTGCTGGCTTCCTTGGTCCTGCTGCCTTCCGCCTTGCTTCCCCCTCAGCCTTCCCTCCCCTCTGCTCCCACCCCAGCCCTCCTCAGACAGCTGTTAATGCAAAGCATCCACATTCACATCAGTAAAAACCTGGCCCTCAGCCAGATGTTCACTTGTACTTTATTGATTTAATTAAGCAGGGGCCTACAAACACTCCCACCTAAAGTGGAGAAGGCAGGGGTCTATGGAGGGCCATTGGTAGAGCCAGCTGCTGGGTCACTGGGACCCCAAGAGAGCGTACTTTGGGATGCTGTGACTTAAGTGACCTTGTTTCCTCCCCTCCATCCTAGTGGAGAGGAACTCCGCTGTAGCAGATAGTGGTTTAATACAGACTGGAAGGGAGAGGGGGCTATTTTAAGAGTTGGCAGCATCTAGGGAAGGGTGGGGGAGGGGGAGAATGGAGGATGGAAGTGGAGGAGGACGAGAAGGATGGAGGAAGAAGAGGAGGAGGAGGAGGAAAGAGACCCTGGAAGTGCCTGCTCAGCTCACCCCCCCAGCTCAGATCCTGTCTTCAGGAGGATGACTCCCCTCCCATTCACTTAATACCAGCCCTGAGGCTCCCTAAAGACTAAGAGGCTTTTTTCCTCCTTCTGTTTTAAAACGTAATCGTGGCTGCGATTCCAGGGGCTGGCCAAGTGCTCTCCTGTGTCCACTCTTGCCTGGCACTTCCAGATGCCATGAACGGAGTGGGCATTTACTGCGCCGACAGAAGGGGCAGCTGTGACTTTAAGGTGACCTGTGAAGCCCCAGTCCCAGGCCTCCATCTGCCCAGCAGGTGGAGGGGGGAGGGAGTGGCCGTCCAAGGAATCCATGATGGCAAATCAGGAGATTCAATTCTAATAAACATCAACATGAAATCTCATGTTTCTATGGCCCTTTACAAGCCCTTCTCCACACGAGCTCCTGAGGGAGGCACAAGTATTAGCAGAGATGCCAATGGGCAGAGAAGAGAAGGCTGGACTTTCAGGCAGAGGACCTGGGATGCATTCACACCCGGACCATGTACCTGTATGACCTTGGGGGAGTCATGTCACTTCTCAGGGCCTCTGCGCTCATCTGTAAAAAGACTTCGGAAGTCTCTTCCAAGCTCCAGAGCTAGGAACCTATTCTTCTCATCTCCCAGATGAGGAAACTGAGACATCCAGGGGAGATGATTGGCCAAAGGTCACAAACCCAAAGGGGCCAAATTCTGACTCAAGCCTGAGTTTTCTGAATCCAAAGTCTGTGCTGTCTCCAAGGCCCCATGTCCGGTCTTGGCTTTCGCATGTGGCTTCCTACCTAATGTTGGGCCAATCACTTCTCTACACCTCAGCGTTCTCTTCTTTAAAATGGGGATGATGATTCCTGCTCCATCTACTTTACAAGATTGTTCTGAAAATGAAAAAGTAGGGGAAACTCACCTCCTGCCAAAGAGGTGACTGATTAGATCCACAGTATGAGACATGCACTGTTGACCATGGCCAAGGGGGGCATTTGTTTTGTTGGCCCATGTGTATTTGTTCTGATGGTTTTTTTTCTTTTTCTTGCTCTTTTGGGGAGAGGGAAAGTGGGAGGGAGAGATAATAAATGAATGTAAAATAAATAAATTAATTAAAGATAATTGCTGGGGGAAAAAGTATGGGGGAAAGCTTTGTAAACTCTAGGGAAAGTCACTGGTATAAAGTATGGCCCTGGTTTTCTAGGGGCACGTCTTCTCTCCTTCTGTCTTTCTATGGTGCTCCTTCTCATCTGGCCTCACTCTACCCATCAGAAGTTAGACGTTATGAGTTCCTTCAGTTGACCTTCGGGTGACATGGAGTTGAGGCCTCTCACCACCTCTCAGTATCATGCAGTAGGAAGAATTTTGGGGCCTGCATGTGAATCCTGACTTTGCTCTTATTTATGGCACCTTGGGCGAGGCATCCAATGGCTCTGGGTCTCAGTTTCCTCAAATGAAGGGGTTGGACTAGATGATTTTTCTCTAATATCCCTTCCACGTCTAAACTCTATGAGCCCGTCCTGGTCAGCCTCTGAGGATCCCATTTATCAATGTCCTACCTAAAAAGTGGCACTTGGAACCAACCACAATGCCCTGGATGTGGCCTGCCTGGGCATTTGCACAGTAAAACTAGACTGTAAGCTGCGGGAGGGCAGGGACTGGTCCATTTTTACCTTTGCATCCCCAGGGCCTAGCGCCATACCTGGTGCTTGTATATGCTTAGAAAACATTTGGTTTTTTTCCCCTGCCCCTTAGGCAATAAGGGTTAAGCGACTTGCCCAGGGCCACATAGCTAGTAAGTGTCTGAGGCAGCATTTGAACTCAGGTCCTCCTGACTCCAGGGCTGCTGCTCTATCCACCCCTGAAAACACTTGTTGATTGATTGACTCTCTCCTCCCTAGACTAGATACCACCTCTATCAATGCAGTCTCTTATCACCTTAATTTTTTTTTGCCTGTTCTGTGATGTTGTTGATTCCAGTTGAGCTTGCTATCCACTAGAACCCCCCATCTCTTTTTCATACAAACCATCATCTAACCACACCTCTTCTATTTGGTGTCTACTCGGCCATTTGATTTTCTGGACCCAAGTGTAGGACTTGGCTGTGTAAGCAGGATGCAGGCTTGGGCAGGTCTGAACAAGGAGGAGAAGCTTCATCTACTGGCCTGTAATAGACAGTCAGCTGTCAAAGGACGCCTAGCTAGGCTGGAGAGGCTCATTATAAAGTCAGTCATGGGGTGATGAACTTGAGAGATGGGGAAACTCTTGAATCCTGCCTAATTGTAGAAGGGGTGTGATCTGCCCAGGCTGACAGCATCACAGATCCTGGAACAGAGTGCAGAGTGGAAAGAACGCTGACTGGAATCAGAGGATCTGGGAGACCTTGGGCAAGTCACTTAACTGCCCTGGGGCTTAGCTTTTCTCATCTCTAAAACTAGGAGGTGGTGGTCAGTGACCTCTGAGACTCCTTTCAGCTCCGAGTCTATGATCAATGAACTGCAGAAATGCCATTTTTGTACCAATTCCTACTCAATCTCACCTTAGATTTAGCCCACTGTTCCAACCTGTTGAGATATTTTTAGATTCAAATTCTGTTGTCTGTTGTGTAAGCTTCCCCTCCCTGTTTCACATCATCCACAGATTTGATAAGAAGCCCTCAAACATCTCTGCCTTCATCTGACTCATCGGGGGGCATGGGGCCTGAGTTCTTTCATCAGGGAACTCAAGGAACCTTGGCTGCTTTGGAAGGTCATCAAATGGTTGAGTTGGAAGATACCATTTTATGGGGAGCATCTCATCCTGGTCCCTCATTTTACAAAGGAGGAAACTGAAACCCATAGAGGAGTGGGGAGTTGCCCACATGGACATATCCAGTTAGTGGCAGAGCCAGGGGTACGATCCAGACCAGGCATGGGCTGCCTGGTGGGGCCCAGCATCTCTTCCTGATATTGCTCCACTGGCTAACTCATCCCCTTCCTTCTTCCTCCCTCCCCCATCTGCTGGGAGCCAGGAACCATTCTGGGGTGAGCCAGGAACCATTCTGGGGAGGCCTGAGGCTTCCAATAATGTGGGGAGAAGTCAAACCTGCTGATCCTCTCTGGGGGGCTGCCCTCCACCGAGACGCATTCAACTTGTCTGTCAAGGCAGCGGAACAGGGCCGCTGCCACTGCCAGGGAACTGTCAGCCCACTGCTGTAGTGTTTGTGTTCGTCAGCATCTCGTGAGTAACACCCCCCACACAGCTGTTGGCAAACATCTGCTCTGTCTCCCACTTTGCCCTCCTCCCTCTTCTCTGGCTGTCTCAGTCTTTCTTTATCCCTATCCCTTCCCCAGCACTCCCCCCACCCCACCCAAACCCTACCTCACCAAGCTAGGCAGAGAGTAGCTTTAGACTGTCAGGGCTATTCCCCATCCTTCGCTGAGGGGCTCTTCTGGCTCTGATGACCCTAGCTGGGTCCCCTCCCTCTGCCCATTTGAATGTCTCCAAGGTCAGATAAGCACCTATAGAGATGTTCTCTTCTTTGTCAGAGAGATTGATTTCTATCCCCATTCCTTGTTTCTTTCCCTGTCATTTTCTCTGTCTACATTTCAACATCTTCTACAATTGAGGGAAAATTCCTTAGAGAAGAGAGCTTTGCTGCTGCTGCTGCTGTGTGTGTGTATGTGTGTGTGTGTGTGTGTGTGTGTGTGTGTGTGTGTGTGTGAGTGAGTGACAGAGGCCAGGGGTGAAGGAGCGCTGAACAAGCCTCCCTGGCTTTCAGTGGCTCTAAGTCTATTCCCCAACTTTTTTGGGGGAGCAGTCACATCTGAAGGTCAGAGCCAGACATGGTGCTTCTTACAGAAGATCTGGGCTCTGCTCCCAGCTCCTCTGCCAGTGGCCAGCTGGGGGACAAGGGCCAAGTTATGTCCTCTCTCTAGGCCTTGGTTTCCTCCTATGTGAAATGAAATGGTGAGATTGTATGCTCCCCGAAGTTTCTTCCAGCTCCGATGTGCTGTGGAGCAGTCCTCCTCAAGTCCAAGGTGACCCTGTAGCCAGAGGGGGGAGGTGGGGGCAAGGGCCAGCTTGGCCTCCGGAGAGACGTTCCATGTACCTGATCCCCAAAGCCCCAGTCTCCATTTCGGTATTGTTCAGGCCTGGGAGAACCCCCAAAGGGAAACCTGAATTCGCTTTGCCTTGCTCAAATCCAGCCTCCTGTTCGGTCAGTTCTGGATTCCTCCACTTGGTTCCCATTGGAACATAAGCTCCCAGTGGGTAGGACTTGTTTGCTTGCATTTGTATCCCTAGCATGTGTCATGGTGCCTGGCACATAGTAGGAGCTAAACAAAAGTTCTTTGTCTCTCTCTCTCTCTTTGAGTCTCTCTCTTTTTGACTGTCTCAGACTCTGTCTCTGTCTCTTGTGCTCCCTCCTCCCCAAAATGAATTTGCATTTTGTTTATGCTTAAGCTCCTCGGGGGCAGATCTATTTCATTGCTGTCTTTGTGACACCAGCACCTGGCACATTGTAGGGCACCTCCTTTTTAAGATGAACATCTATTGAACTGAGCTGAGCCTGGGCAGGGCAGCCTCCTCCAGCAGCCAGGGAGGCAGGGAGGACAAGATATCCGAAGGTAGATTTCCAGGTGGGATCACTTCCAGATCTTTCCTAGCCTCCTGCCACCCTCCTCCTGTGTCTCTAGGGGCTGGAGTGGAACTCTCTTATTTGCTTCTAGACTTTCATAGACTCCTGGGATCTTAAGGAGAGGCAGCCCTTAGAGGATGGCTGGGCCGACCCTTTATTATACAGAGATTGAAATTGTAGCCCACATCATACATAGCACGCTGCTGGACCAATGAATGGGCTCAGAATCACACTGAAAGGGGCAAAGGGACTTTGGACAGAATGTAGGATCATAGGATCAATGATTTAGAGCTGGAAGGGAACTTAGAGGCCCTTCAGTTTACAGATGAGGAAACTGAGGCACAGAATAATTAAAGTGACTTGCCCAGAGTCACACAGCTGCTAAGTGTCTGAGGCAGGATTTGAACTCAGGGCTTTCTGACTCCAAGCCCAGCACCCCATCTGCTACACTATGTCATTTAGTTTATTTTGCTGAGGCCAAGGAAGGAGAAGGGACTGAAGGAATTCATCATATTTAGCCTAGAGAAGAAATGACTCTGGATAGCCATGATAGTTTTGTTCGAATATTTGAGGACTGGCATGGAGAAGAGGGATCAGATGCGTTCTGCTTGGCTCAGGAGCAGAACAATCTGGGGAAATTTCATTTAGGTGATATTTAGGGCTGTCAAGATCAACCTGTTAAGAATTCAAGCTGCCCCAAAGTGGAAGGGACGGAGCCAGGAGGCGGTGAGCTTCCCTTCTCTGGAGGTGTGCAAGCTGAGTTGGGATGACTTCACCTGATATATTCTATGAGTGTTCCTTTTGGGTAGGAGTTGGCTTAAATGGTTGCTGAGGCCTCTTCCCACTCTCAGATTCTGTGATTCAATGACTCCCAGGCCAATGTTGGAACAAAGACCATTTCTGGAGAGACAGAAAATCTCCTGGGCTGGGTTGGGCCCAGTGACCTGGCATGGGGCTAAGGAGATGGAATTGGGGACCAAGAGGCTAGGGCCATTGAAGTGAACATCAAGATGGACCTAGAAATACCGGGAAAATGAGAAAGGCTATATATGTGAGTCTGAGAGGCCAGGGAGCTTGGGAAGATGAGAGGCCAGGGAGCTTGGGAAGATGAATGGGCAATCCAAAGAATCATGAGACTTTAGGGCTACAAGAAATAGAAGGAACTTACTTTACAAATAAAAAAAACTGAGGACCAGAAAGAAGTGACTTGTCCAAGGACACTCAGCTAACATCAGAGCTGGGATTAGAACTCGGGTTTCTTAGCCTAGTACTTTTTCTATTCCCTAATAGAGATTTTAGAGAACCGGATTCTAATCTTGGCCCTGCCACTGATCCATTGTGTGCCCTTGGCAGAGACATCACCTAGATTTCTACGATTCTAATTTTAGTTGTCACAAGGGCAGATGATAAATAAAGGCTATACACCATAGGGGCAAAAGAGATGAGATTAGGGAGCAGTCAGTGTGCGCTTGGTGGGGTGGGGCAGTCAGGGAAGGCTTCATGGAGGAGATGCATATGTGATTTTGTGTCTTGAGTCTGTCGCTTCCTTGCCAAGAGGTTGGTAGAATCATTAATTCATCAGTAGTTTGCCATGAGTTCTGGGAATCATGATTGGTCACTGCTGAGCAAAATTCTGAAGTCTTTCACAGTTGTTTATCTTTATAATGTGATTGTTACTGCATAAATCATTCTCTTAGTTCTGCTTACTTCCTTCTGCATCAGTTCATACAAGTCTTTGCAGATTTTTCTGACGCTGTCTCTGCCATCTTTTCTTATGGTATAATAGTGGTATTCCAGTCCATTCATATAACATACCTTGCTCAGCCATTCCCTGATTGACGAACCACCTCTTAGTCTCCAGTCTATCTCTGGCACTTGTTAACTGGGTGACTTGCCTGGGTCTCAGTTTCCTCATCTATAAATGAGGGGAT
This sequence comes from Trichosurus vulpecula, assembly GCF_011100635.1. Taxonomy (NCBI): domain Eukaryota; kingdom Metazoa; phylum Chordata; class Mammalia; order Diprotodontia; family Phalangeridae; genus Trichosurus; species Trichosurus vulpecula. The sequence continues at coordinate 52,709,341 of NC_050580.1, forward strand.
CTAGTTGCCCCTAACTCTAGAATCAGCCCCAGTACCAGGAGGTCCGAGCTTTAGGTCCAGTCTCCTACACAGACTGGCTTTGCGACTCAGGGCAAGTCGCTTAACCGGGTCATTGCCTCAGGCAATTATCTAAACCCGAAAATTGCTTAGGAGGTTCTGATCAGCATGGGTGGAAGGAGTTTCTTCACTGGGAGTTCCCTTTTAACCAATGAAATCACACATCCTACTTAAAAAAAAAAAACAAACCCCAACCCTATTAATGTCAGGATTCTACTCTTTTCTCTCACTGAACGTTAGTGATTCACTTGGGTCTCCTGGTTCTCAGGAAACCAATATGGTTCCTAGCTGTTCTTAGAAGGTGGTTGCCGTCCTTCTCTCCCTGCCCCTTCCCTCCCCTCCCCCATCCCCAGCTAACTTCTTCCTTTCTTCACTCTGCTGCCAGTACCACTCCTCCCCACCCCCCAGCTGACATTCTTAGTGCAAATTGATCTGCTAACTCACCAGTTTATTTTCCCCCTGGCTTGATTCTGCTGAGATGCCTTCTCATGGGTGAATTGTGCGCCTTTTTTTAGTATTCATTTTCCCCCCTTCTTCATCTATTTGTCAAAACCTGGCTTTTTTATGTTCTCTCACTCACAGCAGTGTACCATGGAGCTGTCAGGAAACAGGCAAAGGAGGCAGGAACTCAGCAACAAACCTCCTTGGGCAGCGCTTTCTAGCCCCAACAGTGCCTTTGCCTTGGAAAGTTTCTCTAAAGAACTTCCTGGTGTTAGAGGAGAAGGGGGGGGGTGTGAGGAGGGAAGAAAAGAGGAGAAAGGAAGGAAAGGAGAGTCATGGAGAGGTGGGGAGGGGAGAGCAACAGTAAGGAGGGGAAGGAGGGGAAAGAAAAGGATGGGAGGGAGGGGGAAGAAAAGGATGGGAGGAAGGGGAAAGAAAAGGATGAGAGGGAGGGGAAGCACTTAGCATAGTGCTTGGCACATAAGGGGAACTTTATAAATGTTTATGGGCTGACTGGGAAAGGAGAGAAGGGAAGAGATGAAAAGGGCAGAGAGGATTGGAGAGGCGAAGGAAGAATGTGACTGGGAGAAAGGGATAATTTCCTCATCTCTCATGGGAGTCTCATTTGACTAAAATATTATCTTTTTTATAGGAAGGAAGTTATTTTTTTCCTCCCTAAACCTAAGTTTCAGCTTTGTTATCTGTAAAATGCAGAGTATGAACTAGGCTATTTACAAAGTCCCTTTTAGCTCTAATAAGTAATGGAAGGAGGAAAAGAGGAAAAGATAAATTATTTGAATTATGGAGCAGTGAGCTTGACTTTGATTCCTGGCAAAATTAAAAATTTGACAATGATTTTTACTGAGATGGTTTGTAAGCACTTACAAAGGGGAGTGGTGATCGCTAGGAGCCAGTATGGGTTCATCAAGAACAGGTCATGACAGACTTACTTAATTTTTTTTGATTGAATTACAAGATGGGAAGATCAAAGTAATATAAATACTAAGAAGGTGTTCAAAGAAGCTCCTCCAAATATCCCCATGGACAAGATGGAAAGATATGAATTGGATGACACTGCAATTAGTGCATAGTTCGTTGAGACCAAGTTGGATAACTGGACCCCCAAAGAGTGGTGATTAGCAGATCAATTTCAGCTTGGAAGGATGTCTGTCATGGAGTGCCTCAAGGATCTGCACTTGGGCTGGTCAACATTTTTATCAGTGACTCGTATGAAATTATTGGAGGAGAGGGAGGAAAAGATAGGCTAGGAAGAATAACTAATAAAACAACAAAACCACAATCCCAAAAGATCTTGACAGACTGGAATGATGGGCCAAAATCTCAAGTTCCAATGTTCCAACACTTCAACGGAATATTAATATTTAATAGAATGAAATAAATAGGGTTATGTATAAAGCTCTATAGTTGGGTTTAAAAAATCAACTGCATGAGCATTGGACATTGAAAGCATCGAGGGACTTGGATACATCTAAGGTATCTAAGGAAAGGGAAGATATCAAAAGAATGGGGAAAATGAAAAAAATAAAGATGGAGAAAGTGAACGTAAACAACTACCAATCCATGTCTCCTGTTTTTTTTTAAATTAAAAAAATCTCTTAAAGAACAGTATTTTGAAATGAACGGAAATTGATCTTAGAAATTATTTAGTCCAATGTCCTTTTACCAATGTGGAAATTGAGGTCCAGAGTGTTTAAGTGATATCTATTTGGAACAGGCATTGTGGATGGGCAATGACATGGACCCAGAATTGAGTGAGAGGAAGAAACCAGGCTGGCTAATTTTTGGGGAACTGCAGAATGGCTTTGGTTTGTTTTTTTTTTTTTTAACAATCCCAAGCTGCTCTCTGGAGCCAATACCTATCTTAAAACATTTAGGTTTTCCCACCAATGAGGTATGGTTACAAATCTTGGCACCGTGGCATCTCTGAGGATGCAAGATTGGGGCTGCCTGACCCAAAGGGCAATGAGATACTGCGTGGTGGGCATGAATATGCTGTAGCATATTTCTAAGAATGAGCTATGTTCAAGAAGTGGTGGATAAGGATGGAATGTCAATGAGGAGGTGTGTGATTGGGGAAGGAAGTGGGTCTTCTTTTATGGGCCAAGGGCCTGAGGGGTCTATTGGCACCCAGAAGATATAGGAGCCGGAGGAAGGCCTCCAGCATATTCTATGGATCTATAGGAGAATAGGGATAAGAATCACAGAGGATGAGAAGGTGTGGATGAGTTGAGATCTGTACAGATGGAATGATTGACCATATTGACAGACCCCAATGAAAATAACCCAACACTCAGTCCAAGAGCCCTGGGAATAGCAATGACCTTAGACTGCTAGTCCTGCTTCCAGCTTGGCCCCCCAAACCAGTGCTTAATCAATGCCAATTCATTTATTCTAGCTGCCTAGTGGAAGCTAGGTGGCACAGTGGGTAGACCTGGAATCAGGAAGACCTAGTTCAAATCCTGAGGTACTTATTATGCAACCCTGGGCAAGTCACTGAACCTCTGTTTGTCTCAGCTTCCTCAGCTGTAAAATGGAGATGGCAATAGCTTCAGTCTCCCAGGGTTGTGAGAATCAAATAGGAAAATATTTATAAAACACTTGGTACAGTGCCGGGCACCTATGAGATACTCAATAAATACTTATTTACTCCCTTTGTTTTCTCCTTTCTCCTTCCCTTCCCTTCCCTTCCTTCCTTCCTCCCTCCCTCCCTCCCTTCCTTCCTTCCTCCCTCCCTCCCTCCCTTCCTTCCTTCCTCCCTCCCTTCCTCCTTTCTTCCTACCTTCCTTCCTTCCTTCCTTCCTTCCTTCCTTCCTCCCTCCCTCCCTTCCTCCTTCCTTCTTTCCTTCCTTCCTCCCTTCCTTCCTTCTTTCCTTCCTTCCTCCCTCCCTTCCTTCTTTCCTTCCTTCCTTCCTCCCTCCCTTCCTTCCCTCCGTTTCTTCCTTCCTCCCTCCCTTCCTCCTTCCTTCCTTCTTTCCTTCCTTCCTTCCTCTCTCCCTCCCTTCCTCCCTCCCTTCCCTTTCCTTCCTTCCTTCCTTCCTTCCTTCCTTCCTTCCTTCCTTCCTCCCTCCCTCCCTCCCTCCCTTCCTCCCTCCCTCCCTCCCTTCCTTCCTTCCTTCCTTCCTTCCTTCCTTCCTTCCTTCCTTCCTTCCTTCCTTCCTCCTTCCCTCCCTCCCCTCCTTTCTCCTTCCTTCCTCCCTTCCTTCCTTCCTCCCTTCCTTCTTTCTTTCCTTCCTTCCGTCCCAGATCTCTGGAAGTGTTGAAGCATTCACATACCAGTATAAGATGGGGGAGGTATAGCCAGACAATAGTTCACACAAAAGAAACCCCCATGCATTTAAAGAGGCAGCAAGCTCAATACAGTGTGACTTGGTCGCTAAAGAAAAGAAAGGTTGTGACTTGTAGGCTGCATTAACAGAAACCTGCTTTCTGTAGGGAGGGAGTGACAGCCCCGCTCTCCTCACCCTGCTCAGACCACATTTGTCATTATGGCGGTAAGTTCTGGGCTCCACATTTTAGGAAGAATATTGACAGGCTGAAGTGCATTTTAAGAAAGGCAGTCCGAATGGTGAGGGGGATGGGAAACTGTGCCATTCAAGATTGATTGAAGGAACTTGGGAGGTTTAGCTCAGAGAAGGGAAGACTTGAGGGAGATGTGAGAGCTGTCTTCAGGTGTTTGAAAAGCTGTCATGTGAAAGAGGGATTAGCCTCACTCTGCTTTGCCCCAGAAGGCAGAACAAGGGACACTGGGTGGAAGGTGCACAGTCAGATTTCTGTTCAAAGCAAGGAAAAATTTCCAAATAATGAGGATCAAATAAAACTCCTCTGTTTGGCATTTAAAGCTATTCACACCTTGGCCTGACCCTCCAAGTTCTGTCTTTCTGTACCTTTCTGTTAGCTGCCCACATACCTGGAATGCTCCCCCTTCTCATCTCCATCCCTCTTTTGTTCAAGACTTGATTCAACTACCACCTTGTCCAAGAGGCTCTTCCTAGCTCCCCACCCCCACCCCCCAGCTGCTAGTGCCTGCCCTCCAAGGTTACCTTGTATCTACTGTGTATGTATCTTGTCTGTCTGTCTGTCTGTCTGTCTCTCTCCTTCCTTCTCAGAATGTAAGCTTTTTGAGGGCAAGGATTGTTTCACTTTTGTCTTTGTATCTCCAGTGCCTGGCACACAGTAGGTGCTTAATGAATGCTGGTTGGTAGGTAGCAACTTCCCCTTCCCTGTAGGTCTTCAAGCAGTGGCTAAATGATCACTTGCTGGGGGTGTTGTCAAGTAGATTCCAATTCATTTATGGGCTGATCTCTGAGGTGCCTTCTAGCTTTGAGAGCTTCCCTCTGGGAGTCCCCTACCTGCATGAAATCCTAGACGCAGACCTCTCTTCCCTTCACTCTATGAAAAACAACACAAACTCACCCCTAGGAAGTTTTTCCTTATCTTTTGTTCCAACTCTGACCTTTGGGCCAAACAAAACCAGTCTCTTCTCCCTTTCATATAAGAACCCTTCAAATACTTGGGAGAATAATTACATCCTCCCCCACCCCCAAGCCCTCTTGTCTTCAGGCTAAAATCCCAGTTTCTTTCAATTGACCCTTAAATGGTAAAACCTCGAGCCTTTTCACCATCTTGGCTGCCCGCCTCCGGACACTCTCTGGCTTACCAAAATCCTTCCTAAATTGGGGTACCCAGAATGGAACACAGCACCCCAGAAGTGGGTTTGGCTTGAAGCTTCAGCAGCTTCTGAATGGCCACAGGAAGATTTAGCCCAGATCAGCTAACCCACCTTAGCTGGGGTCTGTCCAGATGGACTTCGCTTTCCCGTGGGGAAGAAAGAAATACTGTTGGGAAGATTTCCCCAAGTGCTATCCTCAGAGGGACTAGGGGAGAGCTTAGAGGTATTGGAGTATGACGATACTGTGGTGTTGTGAAAAAGCCCTGACTTGGGAATCAGAGGACCTGGGTTTGAATCTTGGCTTTGCCACTTATTAATTAGCTGGGCAAAGTCTTCACACCTCTGGGCTTCTGTTTCTTTCTCTGTAAAATGGGGAGGGGGCAGAAGGGAGGGGGACATGGATTCTGAAGTCCCTTCTAACTTCAAACCTGTAATTCTATGACCTTATGCCTAGATCATTTCTAAGGTCCCTTCTGTCTCTGGATTCTATTTAGGTTGGCCAAGCACTTTACAAATATAATCTCATTTTATCCTCACAACAACCCCGGCAGGCAGGTGCTATCATTATAGTCACTTTACAGATCAGGAAACTGGGGCAGACGTAGTTAAGTGACTTGCCCAGGGTCACACGATTAGCAATAACACCAATAATAACAGGTAGCGTTTTTTATGATGCCCAGTCTGTAACAGACTCTGAGCGCTAACCCTAGGAGGGAGGTACTGTCGGTATTTCCATTGTGAGGCGAACAGAGATTAAGTGACTTAGTTGGGGTCCCATAGCTAGTAAGTGTCTGAGGCTGGATTTGAACTCAGGTCTTTCTTGCTCTATCCATTATACCACATAGCTAAATTTAAATCAGGGATATCATCGGAGGTGAGACTAGCGGGAAGAAGGTCAAGCCTGGCATTGAGAAAAGTAGGCTTTGGCCCTCACTGTGTGAGAGAGTTCCTTTGGGCATCGGTTTCTCCACCTGTTGAATGGGGTGAATTATCTGTCCTTCCTCTTGCTGGTTATGGGGTATAGACCCTGGTATAGCCCACCTGCACTGGGTAGTTGCAAGGATGTTGCGGCATGAAAGGATTTTGAAAAGCTCGAAGTACTCTACAAATACACAGGATTGTTGTTGGGTCAGGAGCACTAGAGCGCTGGTGAACTTATCTGATAATGGGTCAAGGAGATGTGCATGGCAGCCCAGACAAAGACACTGATAATTAGGCCTGGGCCCAGGCAATTCAGTTCAGCTCAAGGAATACTTATTGAGCATTGACTACATGGGAGACACTGTGCTAGGCGCTGAGAATGAAGGGACAAAAAAACAATCCCTGCCCTCAAGGTGCTTCCATCCTACTGGAGGAAATACACCTGTGTGCTATGGTGAAAAAAGCACTGGATTTGGAATCAGAGAATGAGGGTTTGAATTCTGTCTCCACTGCTAACTACCGGCAAGTACTTTCTCTCTTCTCTGGTTTTCAGTTTCCTGAACTCTGCAAAATGATGGGGTTAGACTAGATGGTCCCTAATGCCTTTTCCACATCTAAATCTATGATCTTATGTATGTAAAATCTCAGCCCTGAGTTCATCCCAAACCAGGGCACACAGAGAAGGAAGCTGAGTCCTGGAGAAGGTAAAGTGACTTGCCCAGGGTCACTCAGCAAGTTAGTGGTAGAAGTAGGACCAGAGGAAGTTGAGTCTCTTGTCTTCCAGCCAGTAAAGCACCTGTTGAACTGCGATAGATGTACTCCTCCAATGCCGATGCTGACATGGTTCCTGTCTTCTCCTCCCACCTGGTTGTGAAAGTCCTTGGCCCTGGAGATGACAGAACTAGCCATCTGTGGCTGTCCTGAGGCTGCTGCTGCCTCAGGGCTCTTCCAGAAGAGGGTGTTTGAGGGCCAATGATGGGCTTCGTGGGGATGGAGAGCTGGAAGTGGACAGTGGAGGAGCCTGGAGCTGTTTCCCACAGTGTTGCTCCTCGCCTCCGTCCCAGCATCCTCTGGGCCTGGCCAGGTAGTCTAGAGCCTCCAGTGCACAGTAGGACCAAACCAAGAAGGGAGGGCAGTGGACTGCAGAGGTTGACAGCTTCCATTCAAATCCCACACAGATATCTGCACCATAAAGAAGAGAATGGAAAATATTACTGGCTGGGAAAATCACTTTCTGTTTGGCCACTTTCTCGAGTTGACAAGGAGTGCAAACCTCCTTTCAGAAACCCAAGGAATGGAGGCTGAGGATGGGGCTGTGTCAGAGGCCAGGCCCATTTGGAGGAGTGTGTGAGTAAGCGATGGAGGCAGTGGGTGGGACCCCCTCCACCTGTCCCATCATAACAGTAGTAATAACTGTCCTCATTCCCAGAGTACCTTGCTCTTCAAAACCCATCCTCACTAATGAATCCTCACATCCTCACAGGGTCAGAGCTGTGGAGGTAGAAGGAAGCTCAGAGACCACCCAGTGCAACTTCCTCATTGTAAAGATGAGGAGACAGGGCCAAGGTGAAATGGCTTACCCAGGGTAATTCAGGTAGTAAGTACATGGCAAACCTGGAATTCAGTTCAGTGTGTGTGTGTGTGTGTGTGTGTGTGTGTGTGTGCGTATTTATTCAGGGGATAGGAGTGCAAGGTGTGGGAAGTAATTTCAGGAAACTTGATTTTGATAATTTCTTCCTCTGTGATCACTTTGGGCAAATGGCTTAACCTCTCAGCCTCAGCTGTTCCATTTGTAAAACAAGCATTAGCTAGACGTGCCTGATTCTTTCCAGTGTGTCCTTGTTAAACTCATATCAGCTTCACATTGACTCTGTGAGGTAGTCCTATCAGGTGTCAAGCTTCATTTTACATGTGAGGAAACTGAGATACAGGGAACATAATGGAGTTCAATGCCAACGGAGCTGGAACTAGGAGTTCAGACACGTAGGATAAATTCAGGCACACCACCTGGGATGGGGTGGGTGTAGGTGTCTAAGGGATAACCACTACTTTGGGGATGTTGGCATGGGGAGCACAGCCTCATGCTAGTTCCTGCTCTGTCTGTTATAAAGTGTTAGAGATGAAAGAAGTCTTAGGGATACTCTAGACCAATTTTACAAATAAGGAAACTGAGACCCAGAGAAGGAAAGGTACTTGACCAAAGTCATACATATGTGGCTAGATTTTCGGGGGCAAAATAGGCTTACCACTTCCAGGGGAAGGGTAGGGCCTAGGTTTCAGCATCTCTTGTTTCATTTCCAATAGACACATAAAAAAGTGCCCCCCCCAACTACCCTCTCTTTTCTTTCCTGTGCACAATGAAGGGGATCCTTAAGGGGGAGGGGCTAAGGGATGTAAGAAACCTGAGCTCCTGGTGCCAGTGTCCTTTGTACCTTCCCTACCTGGAGTTTCACACTGGGAGGAGGTGCCCTTCCATTATTTTGGCAAAGCTGTGAAGTTAGTCTTTGGTGCTTTCCATTCCCTTTCCCATGTCCTTGCACCCCTCCCTTCTCTACTTACTCCATCATCTCTCCCTCACCTCCCTCCTATGAGCACGAAGGCTCGCTCAACCAGCTGCCACTGGAAAGGTTCCCATGAGCTCGGTTCCACTAAGGTGTCAGTGACTGATGACTTTGATGTCAGTGACTGAAGGCTTAATAGGTTCTTGGTGGGGGCCCATTTCAACAGATGGTGAAACCTTGACCCCAAAGGAATGAAGCTCTAATGGTAGAATTAAGGGCATCAATAAATACCTGGCAAAGAAGGGTATTTTGGGGAGGGGGATAGAGGGAGTGAATCTGCAGGATCTTAATATCACATTGTCAGCCACATTCAGTATGGGAGTGCATCCTAAAATGCTTTCGCTGGAACAACTTGGGGAGGTGGCTGACATTTGAAAAGTCTTTGAATTCTCAAACTCTTCCCTCCCTGCAAATAATCAATCAGGGACAAGCATTTATTAAGTGCCTACTATGTGCCAGGCACTATGTTAAGTGTTAGGGGTACAGGAAAAAAAATGAAACAATTCCTGCCCTCAAGGAGATTACATTCTCTAAGGGAGATAACATGTACACATGTAAATGTAAACCCACAACTTTCATCAGCCATACTCTCAGCATGGTCATTTCTTCTGCATGTTCTGTTTAAGGACAGAGAACAGAGGGTGTGGCACGTCAGGAGGGATGAGGGAGGGAGGCAATGGAGTGGCTTAACGATCGTGCTTAGCTGGTTCTCTCTTCCCAACATGATCACAATGGATGGACACTTTGGAAGAAAGCCTGTCTGGTGCTTCTTGGGTGGTGAGAGGTGGGGTGGTGGGGAGGACTTGGGGGCTGCTTTTTGCCTTAGATCTGGCTCCAGTCTGAGCTGGAGCTCTGGAGGGTGGGACTGCTGGTGGGGGCCAGAGCTCTGGCATCTTTATGGCTCCTGGAGAGGATTCTTACCCTGGGGAGTGGTGGGGGACTTCTTCCTCTGAGGCAGCCGGGTGTCTGAGTCCCCAGGAGGGCAGCATCCAGATAGTGGAAGGCAGAGGGTCTACCAGACTCCTGGGTCCAGACCTCAGTGCCTTCTCCCCAGTTCTGTTCCTACCCAGCAGGCACCAAAATCACAGTTATAACACTAATGGCTCTCCCTATGTGCCAGGCACCGTGCTAAGTGCTTTATAATGATCACCTCATTTGATCCTCACAACAACCCTGGGAGGTCGGTATTATTATGATCCTCATTTTACAGATGAGGAAACTGAGGCAAGCTGAGGTGGAGGAATTGGCTCAGAGTCACAAAGCTACCAGGGTCTGAAACAGGATTTGATCCCAGGTCTTTCTGATCCCAAGTTTAGTGCTCTGTTCTCTGAGTCTGCACACGTGAAGACACCGAGGAACAAAGAGGTGATAGGTTACTTGGCTGGCTTCAAACATGGACTCAGTGGCAGGACAGGCCAGAACTGGGGCTGCTGACTGCAGGTTGGAGTTCATGCTACCTTGGGTAGGGACAGCACCTGGGGTCAGGTCGGATCCTAGGCAGGATCGAGAAGATCCCATAGGGCATACTTGGTGGGCAGCCTCGATGGGGTTTTCCCATGACAACTGTATCATGGGAATGCACAGCCAACACCCAGAATGTCTGGCCAGAGGATGGGTCCCGAGGGCTCTGAAAAGGCAGATCCATCTGTGTCTCCAAGAGCTTTCAGTGCAGAGGAAATCACAACCCAGCTCAATAATTTAAAAGGCAATATTTATGACGATCCCCACCCAGCCCATCCATTCTCCGCAGGAGCATTAGCAAGAGCAAGAGGAATTAGGAGGTGAGGATCTTGCTCTGGGCCTAAGAGATCTGGGAGTGACCTTCAGCCTCTAGAGGACAGCTCAGAGGAGGGAGGGACAGGCGTTTGGATAGGCTTCCCAGGAGGGGTGGGCTTGAATTGGGCCTTGAAGTCTTGCTTAGTCCCAGGGGAAGAATGCTGGGAGGCATTCTGGGTGGAGAACATGATTGTGGCTGTTAGTTAATGTTCTCTCTCCTTGGCTTCCCTTGTACCATATTTATTTTTATGCATGTTGTTCCTTTTCCCAGTAGACTCCTTCCTTGCTTCTTGAGGGCAGGAGCCATTTTATTTTTGTCTTTGTAGCTCTGTTGCAACCCCTTTTGGGAGGGGTGGTGGTTCAGAGACACAGGCTTCGAATGTTGGTTCTACCACTCCCTAGCCATATGATTTTAAATAAGTAACTTCTCCTTGGACCTATTTCCTCATCTGAAAAATGAGGAGTCAAGGGCAATATGATCAGGAATTGGATCCCAGGCATCCATCCTTGCCCTCTATCCTGGACTTGGGTTCACATTCTAGTTCTGATGTTTCCCAGCTGTGTGACATTGGGGTTATACTAAGCCACACTAAACCTCAACTAGCTCATCTGGAAAATTCACATCACAGGCTAGTTGGGAGGAAATCACTTCATTCAAGGCTTACCCAAATGAATTTATGGCCTCCTCGATTTGGACGTTTCCTTCAGTGTAGTTAGATCATAGGAGTGTCTATGACTGCCCATCCTATGTAGTTCTTGTCCATAATTTCCCATAAATTTGACACAGGGGGTCTATCTAAAATGCTAGAGGCTTTCCTCAATTTCTCCTGACTTGGTGAGGACTGGAGTGAAGCACTTAGATAGCCGCCTGTCATTTCTGTCCCTTGCTCCATGACCAGCCTGTCTTCCTGTCATATGCTTCTTTGGTGACATCTTTACTCTTATCCTTCTTCCTAGCTCCTCATTAGTTAAATGGTGCAGCTCACTCACATTCACTGCTTCCCTTTCCATCGCTCCCTCTGCGATCTCCATTTTCATTCCTGTCAACACTGTCATATTCCTTGTCTCACCATCATACAGCAATATCTGTAGAATATTGGTATTAAAAAGATGGACCTTTGTTTTCAGGAGGAACATGGGGACATAACAGGAGCTTTGTGGTTTTCTGAAGGCAAGAGAGTCTGCCTTTCTTTTCCTGATTAATTCTTGGCCCAAAAATTGTTCCTTTGTACTCCTTGGCCAAGATATGCACACTGATCGACAAATTCCATTGCTTACCCATCTAGGTTCGTATCATAATCTAGGCAATAGCCATTCTTCATCCACTTTCTTTGTCCCATGTGGATGTTCAGGTCAATGCTTGTCCGTGGTTATGGATCTCTTCAAGGAGGCTCTGAATGTTCCACTGTAGTCAGTAATTTTCTCACTATTATTGACTTTTTGTATTATTAGGTTGTGGGATCTTGAGCTTTTACCCCGAGTCCCTTATTCAGTCCCATCCTGTGCCCATGGACCCTCCCCCCCCACCTTTTCTGTGTGACAGAACATTCCAAACCATTCTATGGACCTTGAGAAGGAGTCCTGTGTCTTGCCTTGGATCTGTCTTGTCCCAGTTGTACTGAGACTGCCTGCTATTCCTGTACTGACCTCTAGATGGCACCAAGTACTCTAAAGTTGCTCTCTCAGGTGCTGAAAGATGGATGGTTTCTAAACACTGGCAGAAGGACTTAGCGTGAATTTGGACTTCCCTTAGAAGAGGATAGGAGAACACGACCACCATCAGGTTTGATTAGAAGGTATCAAGATAATTCATGAACTTCTAGATTACCCTAGGACTCTCTGTAGCTGTACGAATTTGGATAAATCCCTTTTCCTCCCTGGACTCTGTTTCCTCACATACAAAATGAAGCCATGAAATAATCTAGATTTAGAAGATTGATTCTAAGCCTGATGGTCTAGGATTCTAGATTTCTCTCTAAGGTTGTTTTTGAGATCCGGAGGTCTTCTTACTTACCACTTGTCCAAATTGTTAATACCCTAGATTGGAATTTAGGGGGCTAGAGTTCTGCCCTTGATCTCAACTTTATGTTATCTTAGGAGCCCTATACCAGGGGTGGGGAACCTGCAGCCTCGAGGCCACATGTGGCCCTCTAGGTCCTCAAGTGTGGTCCTTTGACTGAATCCAAACTTCACAGAACAAATCCACTTAATAAAAGGATTTGTTCTATAAAACTTGGACTCAGTCAAAAGGCCACACCCAAGGACCTAGAGGACCACATGTGGACTTGAGGCTGCAGGTTCCCCACCCCTGCTTCACACTAACCTTCATAGATGCCACAAGCAGGGAATGCCTGGGATTGTGCTGCCCAGAGTCTTCCCTGCTTCTTCCTTCTGATGCTCTAGGGTTAATTGTGAACAGTTCTATAAGTGAGCTGCTAGAAGAAGGTAGTTTTCCACATCTTCTCCCCAATATGCACCCTTTCCCTGGACCTAACCCTTCTTCCCTCCCTTCCCACAGCTCAGTCTTCCCAGACTCACTCCATCTCTCCATGAATGAATGAATGAGCATTCATAAAGTCCTTACCATGTGTCAGGCACTGTTCTAAGTGCAGGGGATACAAATACAAAAGAGCAACAGTTCTTGTCCTCTTGGCGTTTACATTCTAATAGAGGGAGACAACACATATAGAGAGTATGGCTTGGGAAGGGTGGTTTGGTCCGTGAAGTCACTGGAATGTTGAGTAGAGACAAAGCGGGGCAGATCGATGACTTTTCTAGAAGTGATGGTGATATGAATTTGAATAGAACTTTTTGAGCAAAGGAGGTAGAAAGTGGGAGGGCATGACAGGCAGATGTTTATGAAGAATGACTTCTCACTGATTATAACAGTTCCCCAGAACTTCCTTATATCCCTGGGGCCAGTTTCTTCAGACTGTCCCTCTTTCCAAATGCTACCATCTCCCCAGAACCCCTTAATATTCCCAGGGTTCTGTATCTCTAGAGAATTCCTTGTTTTTTTTTTTCCCTTAGTTCCAGGATAAGGTGTGTTGTTTTTTGTTTGTTTTTTTTTTGTAAGAGATCCTAAAGAAGGAGACTCAGCTCAGTTGGGATTTCTTTTTCTCCCATAGCTCAGGAAAGCCCTAAAGAGGAGACATTTGCCTTTCCTTCTTCCCAGCCTCATTTATCAGTGTGCCCTTGATTCTGGACGGTGCTCCTCCCCAGGGCTGCAGAGAGCAAGCCCCTGACCAAAGTGCAGGATGATGGAGAGAGCAGTTGGTGGCCCAGGCCCATCCCCAGATCTCATCGTAGATCTGCCTCTCTCTTACTTTGTGACCTTGGCCCACTTTGTCCTCCCCTGAAAGATGAAGGATTTGGACAAGATGGTCCCTGAGGTCTCCTCCACTTCTAACATTCTAGGTCTGTGAGTTTATGAGCTTAGTTTGTTTACACTGCCCTGTGAGAGACTAACTTGTCCCTTTCCTCCAGAGAAATTAGCAGTGAAAAAGAAGAGACTGGGTTGTGCTATGGAACAAGCTTTGGAACTGGAGGTGCTGGGTTAAAATGCCTTCTCTGAGGCACACTAGCCATGTGACCTTGGGCAAGTCACTTAGGCTTTCTAGGTCTCAGTTTCCTCACTTGTAAAATGAAGGGGTTGGATTTGATGACTTTTGAGGCCCCTTTCAGCCCAATAGCTATGATGTTTTTAGAAAGAAAAATCTATTATTCTAAAAGCTTCTTCTGGCGGAGTGGAATAGTAAACTCAACAGAAAGAATGAATGGAAATGGTCAACTTCAGCCAGGACTAGAGCAAAGCCTTTTCTTGGAGGGGAGATTATTGAGCAGGCAATTGTCTGTTCTGCCTCCAGACAAGATCTGCCCTGCCCTTCCCCCCCAAAGCTCCCCACTGGAACCAGTCACAGTGACAATGGCCCCACCACACCCAGACATTCAGCCCTTACATTATGGTTCCCATTTCCAGACACTCCAGGCATCCTTGGAGGATGGAGATGACCTACTCTTCAGGTCTTTGCTCAGCTTTGCTCTTACTGGGAAAGCATCAACAAAGGAGTAGGAAGTAGAGATGGAACTGGGGTGGGAATGTGAGGGTGGCTGCTCCCAGGGCAATCACAAAGGGGCATATATCAGGGAATGGCCATTGGGTAAACGCTTTTCCCTTCTGGATACTGAATTCCGCTCCTTGCTTTGGTATGGCCTTGTCTTCCATCCTTCTTTTCCCTCCCCAATCAAACTTTAGAGATGGCAGAGACCTGTCATTTCATTGGATTTAAAGTCAGAAGGGGTCTTAGGGTCTGTCAACCCCTTTAATTTTATCAGTGAGGAAGCTGAGGCCCAGAGTCAACAAACACGTATTAAGTACTCACCAGTACTCACTTTGCTAAGCACTGGAAGAGACAGATGAAATTGTCCAAGGTCACATAGGTTGGATTTGAACTCAGGTTTCTATGTCCAGATTTAGTTCTTTCCATTATACCATAGGGCAACCTTCCCACTTTTTGAATGAAAACATATTTACTAAACACTATGTGCCAAGCACTGTACAAAGGACAAAAGCAAAGTTAGTGCTTACCTTCAAGAAACTTACATTCTGTTTCTTTGGAGGGGGAAGGCAGGGCAATCGGGGTTAAGTGACTTGCCCAAGGTCACACAGCTAGTGAGTCAAGTGTCGAGGCAGGATTTTAATTCAGGTCCTCCTGACTCCAGGGCTGGTGTTCTACTTACTTCGCCAGTCGCTATGAACTAGTGGCTATGGAGGCAGCCTTATTTTATAGAGGAGAAAGTGGTCTGAGAGGAGCCATTACTTTCACACAGAGAATTAATGTTTTAACTGGGTCTTGAACCCAGGTCTACTGACTCCCAAGTCCAGCATTCTTTCTAGTCTTCCTCATTGAGCCCCTGCTCTGATCTCATCAGAATCTCTCTTCTCGATCAGCCCAACATTGGCCACATGACTCTATGGATCATGGCTCCTTCTCATCCCCTAAAGACATTTCTGGCTCTCAGGGCCCCTGGGAATCTAGCTGATGATGCTATGGGTTTGGAGGTCTCTAGACAGATCCAGGCACAGCACAGAGTTTGGAATTGCTGCTTGCTAAGCAGATGAAGGAGCATCTAATGAGATGGAAAATGACTTTTCCTTGTAAGAGAAGACATGCCAGTCAGACACCCTTCTCCTGTACTCCTTCTATCTCCCAGCTTAGCCAAGGAATGTAGGGGAGAGGGAGGGAGAGGGAGGGAGGGAGGAAGGGTGAGAGAGAGAGGGAGAGAGAGAGAGAAAGAGAGAGAGGAAAAAGAGAGGAGAGAGAGAAAGGAGAGAGAAGAGAGGAGAAAGAGAGGAACGAGAGAAAGGAGAGAGAGGAGAAAGAGAGAGGAGAAAAAGAGAGATAGAGAAGAAATAGAGAGGAGAGAAAGGAGTGAGAGAGAGGAAAAAGAAAGGAGAGAGAGAGAGAAAGAGAGAGAGAGAGATCCCAAAGATAAGGCCCTTGAAGGCCTCTACACAATTTGGTGGTATCACTTGAAAGACCGTGAAAATAATTAACAGCTCATGGGTCTGATGAATAACAGAAATCAGACTGTGGGTTGCATGCAAAACCCTGCTGGAGGCAAAGCAAGGCATTTCCTCTCTGAAATGAGTCAGAGAACCATGCTTCAAATCCCAGCTCTGCCACTTGCAACCTGTGGGAACTTTTTATTGTTCAACTGTTGTCAGTTGTGTCTGACTCTTTGTGACCCCATTTGGGGTTTTCTTGGAAGAGATACTGGAGTGGTTTGCCATTTCCTTCAGCTCATTTTACAGATGAGGAAACTGAGGCAAACAGGGCTAAGTGACTTGCCCAGGGTCACACAGCTAGTAAGTGTCTGAGGCCAGATTTGAACTGAGAAGGAGGAGTCTTTCTGACTCCAGGCCTGGTTCTCTATCTCATACACTCATGCATATGACATCAGCAAGTCATTTAACTTGAACCTCAGTTTCCCCATCTGGAAAATGAAGATGTTGAACTAGATGACCTCTAAGGTCCATGATCTTTTTAGTCTGATGGGCATGGGAGATGAACTCTGGGGCCAGGCAGCAATGATTGTGTTTGCTGAAATGGGGAGGCTTGGTTGGGCTAGAGTGGACCAGGGTTGGGGATGATGGGTAGGGTTTATGCAAACTTGGCAGGGCTAGTGCTTTCTGAAGACCCTTTGCCAGATTCCTTTAAGATGTTTGAATTGGCTGTCCTTCCATCAATAGTCAAGGAAAGTGGAACTTCCAAGACACTGGCCAATGAACAGAGCAATGCATTTGACTGATAGGATATGGGAAGGAGAGGGGGAAGGGAAAGATGGAGAGGCAATTGCAGGAAGTGGGAGCTCTGGTGGAAAGAGGGTCCCTCTCAATGAGATGATGTGTATCACTTCCCCTTGTCAGAGACAGACTCTTGGGCTAGAGGAGCTGGGAAGAACCTATGCAAAGGCACAGAGGTGGGAAATATTTCTGGCTTCAGGGAACCAAGAGACTAAATATGGGCAATGCTGGAGAGTAGTGGAAAGAGGACTGGATTGGAATCTGGAGACTTGAGTTTGAGGCTCATCTCAGCCACCAACTAGCTGTGTGACCTTGAGCAAGTAACTTTAAATGTCGGGAGGCCAATGTCCTCCTCCTCTATAAAATGGAGGATGGGTGGATTCGACGGTCATTAAGGGTCTTTCCGTCTCTAAATATAATGATGATGGTGGAAGGGGAAGCCAGTGGAGCATATATGTGGCCACTTTCTCTCCTGAGGGCACAAAGTGAGGGTCTGGCCCATCCCTCTCAGACAGAGCTGCCCTCTAGATGGATCCAGGTGGGCTTTTGGAGTGAGGCAGCTGAACAAGCCACCCCTCATGCTTAGGGCATCTGTCTTACATGTCTCAGCTCAGGCAGTTGCCCCCTTCCACGCAGGGCAAATCAGTCACTGAGTATTAAGGGCCTACTATGTGCTGGCAGCTGTGGTTTCATTGATTCAGCAAGCTCTCTGCGAGGAGACACCTTCTGCTAGTGTAGGCCAGCACCCAGTCTGGAATTTAGCCTTAGACAATTTCTAGGCCACTAAGAAGGGTAAATGACTTGTCTAGCCAGTCTTGGTCTTCCTCACTCAGAGGCTGGTTCTCGATGCCATGCCATTTTCGGATGAATTACCAGGCATTGGATTTGGAGTCGGGGAACCTGGGTTCAAATCCTGGTTTTGTCATTTATTAAGCCATTTCACTTCTGGGGCCTCAGTTTCTTCTTTTGAAAATGAGGGATTTGGGCTAAATGACTTCTAAGGTCACTTCCAGAAGACAAATC
The DNA here is from genome assembly GCF_011100635.1 of Trichosurus vulpecula. Taxonomy (NCBI): domain Eukaryota; kingdom Metazoa; phylum Chordata; class Mammalia; order Diprotodontia; family Phalangeridae; genus Trichosurus; species Trichosurus vulpecula. Next base: position 52,727,117 of record NC_050580.1, read on the forward strand.
TAGGATCCTAAAAGGGTGTGTTGAAGGGAGCAGACCCTCAAGGCACTAGGTTTGCCTCCCTTCACCTTTCTGGGCAAGATGAGATGAAGCTGTTCTTCCCCTCCCATAGCCTGGCCTCTCACCCATCCATCTTGCCAGGTACTGCTAAAACCATGAGTTTCCAAGGAAATTGCTGCTTTCCCATCAGTACATGAAGGAGGACCTAGTCTGCCCCTTTCCCCGTCCCCCCACATACACTTGGGGGGAGGGAGGAAAAGATTCACGAGGCAGGTAAGTTAGTTTAAAGGAACTTGTGGCCCTTCTATCACCTTGATGGGTTGAATGGATTTTGTTTCTGAGAATATCTGTGAGACTTTAATTAAATCAGCACTTCAGTCTCTGCCAGGGCTCCCTGCTGCTTATCAGCTTCTTAAGGTAGTGATTCATTACTCAGGATTATTGTTTTTCAACCCTGAAATAATCTTTAAAGGCCCTCTATCAGGGAGATTAAAGCCATAAGTCATAAACATGGGAATCACAGCACACAGGCAGTGCTGGTGGGGCCCTTCTCCAAACAGGTAGGGGGCTTGTCATCTGCTCTAATCCCAGTAGGAGGAGATGGCCTGGTCTCTTCATTTGATCTTCTGTCACTGGAAATCAGCCCTCCCTTCCTAACTTAGTATTTTTGAAAAATTGCCTTCCTTTGCCTGTTTGGGATTGTAATGGATATAATGACCTGGGGTTTGTTGCTCTGGGCTGGGGGATGCATAGACTGAGTTACATGTACATATTCTCTTCCTTCTCCCACAGTAGAATGTAAGTTGCTTGAGGAGAGGGAATGTTTCATATTTGTCTTGGTATCCCCAGCACCTAGGACAGTGCCTGGCCCATAGGAGGCACTTAATAAAATGGTTTTTGATTCATTTGAATTGAAATGGGCCCAGTAGAAAAAGGATTATTTACCTTGTAATCAAGAACTTCTGGTGACAGGGAGCTCACTACCTTTTAACATGGCCCGTTTCACTTTGTTAGGAAGAGTTTTGGAACTGAAATCCAGTTTTCTGAAACTTCCCTTGCTCTAAATTCTGCTATCTGGGGCCTGAGCTGAATGAGCCTCATCCCTTTCCCCTGAGGCAGCCCTTTGAATACTTGAATATAGTTGTATGTCCCCTGCCTCTCTCCCCAATCTTCTCTTCTTAATTGACCAACTAACATTTGGTAAGTGCCTACTATGTGCCAGGTGCTGTGCCAGGTGCTAGGAAAGCAAAGACAAAAATGAGACAGTCTCTGTCTTCTTGGAGCTAACATTCTATTATGGAGATGCATGATGTTCACAGGTAAATTAAGTCACACTCAATGCAAAATAAAGATAGAGTGGCCCCTTCAGAGGAGGGGACCACTAACAACTGGGGAAAATGAGAAAAGCCTTTTGGAGAAGATGGCATGAGCTGAGCCCTGAAAAGGAGGTAGGTATTTCTTTTTTTCAAATTTTTAAACATTATTATTTAAAGTTTTGAGTTCCAGATTCTATCCCTCCCTTCCCTCCCCTCTCCCTTAGATAATAAGATATCAGATATAGGTTATACATGTGCAACTATGTAAAACATCTCCACATTAGTCATTTTATACAAGAAGACTAGAACAAAAGAAAAAGAAAGTGAAAATAGCATGCTTCAGTCTGTATTTAACAATATCAGCTCTTCCTCTGGAGGTGGGTAGTATGCTTCATCATTAGACCTTTGGGATTGTCTTGGATCATTGGATTGCCGAGAATAGCTAAGTCATTCACAGTTCTTCATCAAAAAGTATCACTGTGACTGTGTACAAATTTCTGCTGGTTCTGTTCACTTCACTATGCATCAGTTCATGTAAGTCTTCCCAGGTTTTCTGAAATTATCCTGCTTGTCATTTCTTATAGCAAAATAATATTCCATTGCAATCATATACTACAGCTTGTTTAGCCATTCCCCAATTGATGGACATCCCTTTGATCTCCAATTCTTGGCCACCACAAAAAGGAGCTAAGCATTTCAAGAGGTGGTGATGAGGAGGTAGAGCATTCCAGACATGGGGGAACAGCATGGGAAGAGAAATGTAGGTGAGAGATGGAATATCATGTGTGGGGAAAAGGAAATAGGCCAGTTTGGCTGGAGGATAGAGGACAAACAGTCCCAGTTTCTTGCATTGATTCTCTTAGGCATGATGTTGTGGCCCTCCTCCAGACATACTCTAGCTTGTTAATGTCTCTCCAAAATGTGACAGTTCTGAAGAATTCAGAATGAGATCATAGAACTTGGTAACCCAAGACAAGGTTCCTAATGGCCTTCAATACAGATGTTCTTTGATTACATAAGGGATCCACCATTCCCCAACCATATCTATTCTACTGGGTCCTTACATCAGTAATACTAGCAGACCTAATGCTCACATGATTCAGCACAAAACTGAAACCTGTTACTCTTGGAAAAGGAAGATGTTAGACTAGATGAACTCTAAGATCCATTTCAACTTTAAAATTATGATCTTTCTAGTTTGGAGGGTTTGGGAGACCAAGTTTGATAAGAGGCAATAACGGGTGTATTTGCTGAGATGAGGAGGCTGTGTTGGGCTAGAGTGGACCAGGGCTGGGCATGATGGGCAACATCTATGCAAACTTGGCAGGGCTGATGCTTTCTGAAGACTTTTGCTAGGTTCCTTTAAGATGTTTGAACTGTCTGTCCTTCCATCAAAGGTCAAGGAAAGTTCAACTCCTGAGAGACTGGCCAGCGGACAGAGGGAAGAGTTTGAGCAACAGGATATGGGAAGAAGAAGAGGAAGAGACCCATTGATTTAGGTCTTCCTCATATGTATAATCCATGTATGTATACATGAATGGTTCACATGTTAATTTGCCATTTCTCAAAAATACACTAGGAATGTTTTCATCGATAGCTTGGAGAAGGTTTTTCTTTAACATAAAGTCAGATTTGGGTAGGCTGAATAATGCCTGATCTGGGAACCAACTGAACATTGCCTAGAGGACAATTTCCTTTTTTAAGGGAAGTCTAGGATATTTTGAGCAACATCAATAATCTTAATAGCTGTTGTCTAAGGACCAGCCCAGCTGAGTTCAGATTGCTTCTTCAGCAGATTAGCCATAGGATGGTGAGTCTTTTAGCTGCAGTAACTCATGAGGACCCTCTGTGAAGGGGTTGTGATCCATTTGTGGGGCGGATACCCCACATGAATGGGAGGGCAGGTCCTTGAAGCATGTGAAGATGAGGCAGAGGCTCAGTGATTAGGGATTTTAGAGTCAGAAACACCAAGTAGAGAGGCTATGTGCATGGCTTAGTACTAGAAAAGTTGGCCTTGGCTGGAGGAAGGTGGTTGTGTTCATCACCCAACAATTTGTCATTTAGGAAGGTGGTCCTGATATTGGGTATGGATTTTTAGGTTTTGTGTTGGCACTGTGACCATATAGGGGACTGCCCCTGTTGGGTCAGCGATTTGCCTGGGAAAGACGGTGGCTGACTTGGACCCAAAGACTCCAGCTCATTATTAAGTAGGGAGGCCAAGTGCATGCTCAGTACCAGACAAGTTGGGCCAACCTGGTGATAAAATAGAGGGATTTAACTCTTTCAGATTTTCCACAAGTTTGAGAAGTATATCATGGAGACATTTCAAAATTCCCTACAAGGCCACTATGGTAGGTGGTTTGTCCAGTGCCATACAGCCAGTATGTGTTAGAGGACTTGAATCTAGCTTTCCCTGACCCTGAGACCCACGAATCTAGGCACTATGCCATACAGCCTCTCACAGAATATGTATACAAAATAAATATAAGAGAATTTGGGCAGGTTTGGGCAGGTTAAAATTCACATAGTTGCTAAACTGTGGTTGGGGGAGAGGGTGAGGGTGTTTAGATCCATCCTGCCTTTCTCCACTGATTTCTGGAGTGACCATCTCAACATATTTCTGGGCCTCTTTAGGAAAATTTAATTGTCTCTAGAATTTTGGAATCAAACTTTAAATTTTAGGAAGGGGTCTTAGAGTAGCTATACAAGGTGTCCCTAAAGTCTGGACACATAGGAAATCTCATTAACATCTCATTAACCATTTCACCAAAGACTCTGTTGTTCAGCAACTTCTTTTTCTGGGGTATGCTAAAGGAGAAGGTGTACTCAATGAAAATCACAGATGCAACACACTTGACTGAATGCATAAAGAGTGAATGTGCTAAAATTGATGGCAATGTGGAATTATTGCATTGAGGTCACATGAATCTTGCAAAGCACATCAACCTTTGCATCACAAATGATGGAAATCATATTGAAGATGTTATTTGTTAATATTCCAATTAAATAAAATGTTGAAAATTTCATTCATTTCATTTTTGAAAATATGCATTTTTGCCTGTGTGTCCAGACTTTAGGAACACCCTGTATTCCTACTTTCCCCTTTTCCACCATAACATGCTGCCTTTTGGGCACCACCACTAACACTGCAGGCCCAAAGGACTTCACAATCATTAGGGGAAAGCTGCCATTTGGGAGAAAAGCATTGTCATTTTCTTATTCCCTGAACCAATGAGAATGGAACGATGATCGGAGGAACCACGTGAGCCAGGCACCGTTTCCATAGTCACAGAATCTCAGGGTTAGATGTGATCTCAGATTCCATCCAGTCCAACCCTGACTTGCTTGAAAATTCTCTCAACATCATCCCCAAGCCTCTGCTTGAAGACCTTCAGTGATGGGGAGTTCACTTTCTTTCAAGGCATCCCCTTCCAATTTTGGACAACTCTAACCATTAGGAAGCTTTTACTTTAAACTGAAAGAAGCATCTCCTTGGATTTTATTTATTGTTCCTAGCTCTATCCTTGGGGTCCAAGAAGGAAGGAAACAAACATTCATGTGCCAGGCACTGTGCTAAGTGCTTTACCAATATTATCTCATTTGAACCTCACAACAATCGTGACAGGCAGGTGCTATTATTAGATGAGGAAATTGAGACAAACAAAGATTAAGTGACTTGCCCAGGGTCACACAGTTAATACGTATCTGAGCTGGGATTTGAACTCGGGTCTTTCTGACTCCAGGCTCATTGCGCTATCCACCCAGCACCATCCAGCTCAGTCATAATGATGACTCACATTGAGTTTGTAGTTCACTGTTGACTCCATAGTTTTTTTTTCCCACATGAACACTCTCTTCCTCTTGTGAAGGGGATTTTTTTTTTTCTCCCAAGGGGGATAATTTCACATTCATCTCTATTAAATTTCATCTCATTGGATTTAGTTTGTCCTTTTAGCTTGTCAAGATTTTTTTGCATTCTGAATCCAGCATGTCAACTATCCTTCCCGATTTTACAACATCTGCAAATGTAATAAACATGCAGTCTATCCCTTTGTCTAAGTCATTGATAAAAAAATCAGCCTCTAAGCTTACATCAAATCATTAGTGACTCTTCTTTGGGTGAATGAATGAATGAATGAATAAGTCTTTATTAAGTACTTACTAAGAGCCAGACATTATGCTAAGCTCTGAGGATACAAATGCAGAAAAAGCAATGCAGTTTCTGCCCTTAAGGAAGGGCAGACTTCTCCTTTTACCAGGGGAAGGCAAAACATGTAAGTGAAAGTTTTTGTCTGGGAAGTCTGTTGGAGACCTGATCTGGTCTTTGGATCAGTTCCTAAAATCTTACCGCTATCGAGACCACATTATTCAGTCACAGACACAAGAAGAGATTTTGTCAGATACTTAGCTGAATCTAAGTATACTCTGTGTCTTGTCTAGTTAACCTGCCCTCCAAAAAGAACTGAAAAAGAATGGATTCAGTCTGGAATCACCTCTTCTGAATAAAGCCAAATTCTCCATGATCGTTGCTTCCTTTTCTAAATGCTCATGAACCATCTCTTTAATAATATCTCTTGAATTTTGTCAGGAATCCATGTGAAGTTCATTTTTGTACTTTTGTGAAGTTCATACATTACTTTCTTTACTTTTTTGAAGACTGGTTCCATTACCTTTCCCTAGTCTTGTAACACCTTCCTGAGCCCCTTCCTACCTTTCTAGTCTTCTCCCACACTTTAGCCCTCTCTCCCTACTCTGCCATCTAATGACACTGGCTTTTTTGCTGGTCCATCTCCCAACTCTACCATTTCTTTGGTTCTCCCCTATGCCTGGAATGCTCTTCCTCCTCATTTCTGCCTCCTGGGTTTCCCTGGTTTCCTTCAGGACTCAGTTCCAAACCCACCTCCTGTAGTGGGTACTTTATGGTTTTTCTGCTGCGAGTATCTCACTTCTGGGATTGCCTTCTATTTACCCTGTATGTATCATGTCTGAACCATCGTTTCCAGCCCCATATTGTCCCCTTTCATTTGACTGTAAGACCTTTGAAAGGCAAGCACCATATTTTTGGCTTTCTCTGTATTCCTAGCAGGTATACACTGACATTAAGTAAGTGCTTAATAGATGTTTGTTGATTGACTGATGGACACTTTCATTGTTTTATTAATCACGCATGAGGCTTCTTTTAGTATCCTGGAATAAAGGGAGGTGTCTAGTGTGTTTTGTTTCCCCCAAGAGGTGATTCTTCTGGGTCTGCTGACCAGATCTCATTGAGGGCAGCTAGACACTCTCTTATTTTTCCCTGACAACTCCCCGTTAGTGATTTTGTGTTTTATCCTTCCCAATCCAAAAATGATTCCCCATGGCCAAGAAAACAGAAGCAATAGAAGAGGTTTCTTTTTCAGGAGTTATGCCTTCTCTTCATTGTGTATTATCATCACCTGATCCACCTTAGCCAAGGTCTTATCCATTCCCTGATCTGTCGCTTGCCTCCTACAAAGCTAAACAATCTCCTCGTTGTTGACTTGAACATTTATTGCCAGCCTCATCTTGTGCTGAGCATTAGTGCTCCCAACACTGTCCTTACAAGACTGCACCATGCTTCTGCATCGAACCTGTTCCCAGACCCCTCCCCCCCCTCCGCCCCACGTCTCCTGTCCCTGTCTTCTTTAAATCCAAGCTGGCTGATGAATTCTCCATGTCTTCCCATCCCTCTCTTTGGACAGCTCCTTCCTTTTTTTTTTCTTCAATAGAATTGTTTCTATTTGTGTCTTCAGAATTTCATTCTTGACAGTTTCCCATCCTTCCTGGGCTCACTTTTGTAGGAATTTAGGCTTCGGGATCCTGGCCTTTCTGCCCCATGGACGTCTTTTCCTTCCCCTGAGGATATGGGATCATAGATTTAGAGCTGAAAGGGCAATCAAATGCAACCCTCTCATTTTACAGAGGGGAAAACTGAGGAACAGAAAGTTGTGACTCATCTATGCTCAAGTATCTGAGGCAAGATTTGAACACAGGTCTTCCTGGCTCTACATCTAGTGCCTTATCTACCATACCCTGCTCCCTCTCATGCTCTCGATTGGGGAAAAGATAACTTCTCCAGTCATATTTAGGGACTAGAATCACACCAGTCTCCTTGGTTTGGTATAAATAGTGGTATGGATGAAAGGAAGTTCCCTTTGTTTTCCAGGGAGCCCCAAACACATAGAATATAGGTTTCCTAGGACTGCTGGGGAGTGGATGAAGGTGGGTTGCTTTGCACTTGTGTTTGCAATTAGAAGATAATGCTAGATTTTTTGCCAAAGGAATTCCCCTTTCAGGTAGGTGACACAGTGAATAGAATGCTGGACCTGAAGTTGAGAAGATCTGAGTTCAAATCCAGCCTCAGACAATTACTAAGTGAACTGACACCCGGATATTGTGTCCTCTCTCCAACATTCTTTCTCGTATATCCTAGTGCATCTGTGGGACTATGGGGGAGGCACTGGAGCCTCAGTTTCTCTATTTTTAAAGTGGTAATCGTGTGTGTGTGTGGGGGGGGTGAGAGAAGGGAAGGGAGGGGGAGGGGTAAGAGAAGGGAAGGGAAGGGGAGGGGGAGAGGGAAGGGAAAGGAAGGAGAGACCCTGTGTAAGTCACTTGATCTCTGTCTACTTCAGCTCTGTCATCTGTCATACCTCCCAGGGTTGTTATGAGGATAACATGAGGTAAGATTTGCAAAGCATTGCAAATTCTACCTGGCATGGGGTAGACACTTAGTAAATGCTTCCTTCCTTCCTCAGAGTCCTGGAAGACTGAAGTCAGAGGAATAAGACCAAGAGGTAAGGAGTGGGTAGAGAGAGAAGGTATTGCTTGGGGAGAGAAAGCTGCTCTCTTAGAATCATGAATTTTTAGATTTGGAAGTGATCTGATAAATCATCAAATTCATCCTTTTAATTTTGTACAGAACTAGAAACTGGGGCCCGGAGCAGGTAAGTGACTCACTCAACATCATAAAGAAAATCAGTAGTAAGGCCTGAACTGGCACCTGGATCTTGTGTCCTCTCTTCAACATTCTTTCTTGTATATCCTAGTGTATCTGTGGAACCATGGGGGAGGCACTGGGGCCTCAGTTTCTCTATTTTTTTCTTTTTTTTTGAATGGGGAAGGCAGGCAATTGGGGTTAAGTGACTTGCCCAAGGTCAGACAGCTAGTAATTGTGTCAAGTGTCTGAGGCTGGATTTGAACTCAGGTCCTCCTGACTCCAGGGCTGGTGCTCTATGCACTGTGCCACCTAGCCTCTCCAGTTTATTTTTAAAGTGGTCATCGTGACTGGGGGACTTTGCGAGGCTTAAATGAAGCCACGTATGTAACGTGTTTTGTAAGTCTTTTAAATGCTCTAGGAGGGGCAGTTATCACAATTCGGTCATCATCATTGTCATCATCATCGTCATCATCACTGCTTATTTCCCATGTGATTTATGGCAGATAAAGCCTTTGCCTCACAACCACCTCTGGAAGTAGATAAAGCTGGGATTCCTTTTTAGAGAGATAGGAATGAGTCACATCAGTGACCTGGCTAGTTAAAGGATGATTTAGGGTCTGGACTTGAGTTTTCTGATTCCCAGTCTGGGGCTTTCCCCACTATTCCCCACTGTTCTTCCACCTCTCACTGTTTCTGCTTAACATGGCTGGCTCTCAGTCTCTCCATCTGCAAAATGGGGCTAACTACACTGGACCACTCCAAGTAGGGGGCGCTATGGGGGACAGAATGAGATTATAGCTCTGAAATCGTGTTGGCAAAGTTAAAGGCATTATCCAAACATGAGAGGTTATTATTATTACATGTAAAAGTGATAATTTGAGATGATTATTCTCCTTCCTCCCCACCCCCAATGGGTTCCCTGGTATACCACCCTACGAGTGATTAAAAAAAGGAAATCCTGAAAAACAGTTCTGGCCCCAAATTATTCATTCCTTCCCTATTAAATTCCTGCTTGCCTTCTACCTCCTGTTGAGGCACTAAATCTGTCTTTCACTGCCACCCTCCTTTTCCCTGTTGCTCTTTCTAAAGCTCCAAGGCTTTTGTTTGCTTTTTCCTATTTATAGGTACTATGGCCCTACCTATGAGTCAACAAGTCACTGCAGACCTGGACAGCATGGGAAGTTCAGTCTGTGATGGCTCTCAGAGGCCTGGGGAGTTTAGCTGCCCACAGATGGAATTCAATTCTATTAAGTTGAATTAAAAAATGTATTAAGACTAGACTTGTGATTTCCCTGTGTAAGGAACATGTGGTATAGAAACTCTTTCCAAAGGTGCTATGAGGTGCTCTATTTTTGACTTAGAATCTTAGAGAATTTCTGGTTCATATGACTTGAATTAATTCTCCCTGACTACAAGGTCTGCCCTCTGTCTTCTGCCTTATTGCCTTGTAGGGGTTGTGAAATAAAAAATGAAACTTTTCCTACCTTCAAACAGCTTATATTCTACTGTGGTCAGTAGTGAGATTAGTAGAGCTAGAGCTGATCATAGAATGGGGATAAGCATGGGAGTGGGCAGGATCCAGGGAAGTCCCTGGAAGCTGGAAAGATGCCTCAGCTGAGGTTAGGATCCAGGCAGGCAGACAAAGGGCCAGGAGAAAAAAAGACCCTGAGGTATAAGGCAAGGTGGACTGTCAGAAGGCTGGAAGGGTAGTTAGTGAGGAGACCCCAAGGAACCCAAAGGACAGGAGCCAGCAAATAGCAGATCATGAGCCCTGGATTCCACCAGAAACCTTTTCTATTCTTCCTCTTGGGAAACAAACTGGCCAGCCTGGGGCCAGCAGGTTGGACCTGGCTGGACGAAGTATGAATTTTAAATCTGGTGGCTGGAGGGAGGCAGGGTAGGCATGGATGGTGGGCATTGGACAATGAGCCATTTGTCCCCTGCTCCAAACAGGCTGTCTTACAAATAAGATGTCACCTTCTATCATGGCCCTCTCTTCCTCTGAGATTTAGCTGGACCATTAGCTAGGTCCTGGACATAAAACTAATTTTATAATTTGTAAACGTAGCTGAGTGGCTTTTATAGAGGAATGTCAGGAAGTGATAAAATATCATCAATAGATTTATAAAGCAGCTGAATGCTGATGTCTCTATCTCTCTTTCTCTGTCTCTTTCTCCCCCTCCTCTCTCTTTTTCTGTCTCTGCCTTTCTCTTTCTATCTTTTCTTTCTCACTTTTTTTGTCTTTTTCTGTCTTTCTTTCTCCCCCTCCCCTCCCCTCCTCTCCCCTGTCCTCCTCTCCTCCTCTCCTCCTCTCTCCTCCTCTCCTCTCCTCCTCTTCTCTCTCTCTCTCTCTCTCTCTCTCTCTCTCTCTCTCTCTCTCTCTCTCTCTCTCTCTCTCCCCCACCTCCCACTCCCCTTTGGTTTTCCTGAGTCACATGCCCCTGAAATGAGGGGCCCAGGAAGGCTTTGGTGGCAGATGTCCAAGTCTTTAATTTGGCTTTTACAAGACAGGTTTACAATGTGAAGAAGAATGAGAAATTGGGGCCTGCTGCAGCCCATGGGTAAGGCTATGGCAGAGAGCTAGCATTGGTCCAATATGCTGATGGTAACACTGGGCAGCCTGGGTTGGGAGAGGCTTCTCCCTCCCCAGCTCCTGGCATTCCAGGCAGACACACCCCAAAAGTTGGGGGAATCTCAAAGGGCCATTACCTAGAGTCAGTACCAAAGGCTCATGATAACAACAATGAACAAGTCTGTGCCACTTTCAGGTTCACTAAATGATTTCTTTACAGCAGCTTTGTGAAGGCAGTCATGTCCCACTTTGCAGATGAAGACATTGATGCTTGGAGAAGGTCACCCAGCTAGTAAACGTCAAAGTCCGGATTGAAAGCTCAACCAATCAGATTCCAGATCTTGAACACTTTCTACTCTGCCCTCCTGTCTTCCTGCATAGCCTTCCTTCCAACCAACCCCCCATCTCTCTTCTTTCTTCTCTTCCTCAACCAGCAGTCACACATGGAATCATCTGGGACTCATATTAGCCCCACACTGGTTGCCTCAGTGAGCTAGACCATAGGTTGGAGGATCCTGTTTACTCACCTGTCTAGAAATGATCTCAGGACTCGATCTCCTGGAAAGCCAAAGAATGTTTCCAGGTGAATGCAGACATCACCAACAAAACTCAAAGCACTGTTCTATAAGAATGAGGGCCCTTTGGGATAAATTGGATTTTGGGTTGAATTATTCTTTTCTGGGTGATAGGAAGGAAAGATTACAAGATCTTTTTCCTCAGAGCAGGTCAGATGCCCACATAGAGGGCAGTTGGCTCCTCTATTTTTCCCTTTCCAATATATTCCCTGAAACAGTCCTAGGGTAATTTGAATAACTTGGTGCAGTTGCCCCAGAGGAAGATGGGAGTGAAAAGCCAAGTGAGGAGCAAGTAGGAGTGGCCTTTAAATGCTTAACAGTTTATTCAGAAAGGAAGCAAATGAGACCAACTCAACATGATCTGGCATGGAGCTGAAATCAAAGATTCATTTGAGTAGTGAAGGAAGGGAATATTCCAATAGCCTCCCTACTGCCCTTGGTATGAAAAGAGGAGATGCTGGGATATGACCATACAACAAAAAAGGTGCTTTGATGTAGAAGCATATTTTTGGCTATAAACACATTCATCAGCAAACAGAAGCTCTAGAGTGGTTACTTGATACACTCCCCTCAACACCCCTCCCCCCCCACCCCACCACATGAGAACTGGTTCTTAAGGGAAGGTGATGAGCACTATCTGTCAGGGAAGGACAAACTTATGGAAGTCAGGAAAGGAGCTGAGCTATAAGAGGACAGAGAACCAAAAGTGTTAGGGAAAGAGCAATATAGCACAAAGGGACCATGGAAGGATGCCTCAATATAAAAGAAAAAAATCCTGGCTTTCTCCTTTTTCTTGGAGTCCCATTCAGGGCAGTACTAGAAGTTAAGAAGACTATAAAGGCTCCTAAACTTGGAGGGTGGGAGGAGGCTGAGAGTTTTGTTGCTGGACTCTAGGTACTCAAATGGTAGTCCTTTCTGGATCTATTACTTTGTAAATGATCCTTCTGTATTTTGAGCCTTGTGAGTCTGAGAACTTGTAAGAGGAGCTGGTGGGTTTTACTCTGGGGGACTGCCAGACATAAATATTGCTAGATGATCTGGGTGCTGGTAATGATTCAAAGAAGTAGGAGATTCCTAAAATCTTCTGAGGAGTGACAATTTTCCCTCCCCCAAACACAAGAGTCACAAATATAGTAATATGTTTTAGGAGGTCTGTCTCCTTCTCTCTGATTAATCTGTCAATCAGTGAATAAGCACTCAACAACAACAACAACAGGAGTATAAGAGTCAGCAGTTTGGAGGGACAACATTCTAGGTATGGGGCACAGTCAGTACAATGGGGCATTGTGCATCAGGCACCAGGCAGACTAAAGTAGTTGGGGCAATATGGGGGAATCGAGAAAGGTTCATTAATAGTGGTAAAGTAATATTATGTTGTTGGAGCATCAGAACCTTCCAAGTGACCTGGCAGCTTCTTGCTGGATCAAGTGGGAGGCTGAGATGTAAACAAGAGGGAGGGGCTGTGTCCAGAATGATCACGTGGGATGATCCCACAGCACCAGGGGGTGGGCTGCCGAGGAGGCACCTTGTCATTGTGAGTAGGAGGGAGCTCATAGCACTTAAACTCTGTTCAGGGAACTTCAGTTGAATGTAATAGATTAATAACTCAACCTAACTAGTTACCTAGTCAAAGGAAGTTTTTTGATATATGTTTTCAATTACCTCCAACTCTGATTATTAACATTTCTGTATAATCATGTTTTTTTTTGGGGGGGGGGATGTCCCGGGTTTTGACTTCGTTCTTGTAGGGAGTGGCCTATGTAGATTTGTGATTCATCTACAACAGAGAGTTGCCCTGGCCAGAGTGGAGAATGACTTATCCAGGGTCATGAAGCTAGTATGAGTCAGAGGCAGGGCTTGAACCCTGGTGTTCATCATTTGGAAGCCAGCTCTCTTCCCGCAATGCAGACAGCACCTCTTCTCCCATCACCCTTATCCCTCATAAACAAGCCCTGTGAAAAAGATTCACTGAATGCAGAGAGACAAATAAAGAAGGAGTAAGGCTCAGACCAGGACCTCCTGGACAGTGGCAGGGATATAAGCTGGGGTCTGATACAGGGAGTCAGGGATCCTGTATGACAGTTCTCTGAGCCCAAGGAATTGAGTAGGCTCAGAGCCTGAGGTGATCAGGGGACTTGGTGTCTCTGGCCAGTAACTACAGATCGTGCAGCTATATTATGATAAGAGGTTTCCCTTTGCCAAAGGGACAGGGATTCTCTGCTTTTGTTCTAATTCCCTGAGAAACAGACCCTCAAGCTGAGGGATTCAACTGAGTTCTACTCTATGACAATCCTTTACAAATTCGTCGTGCCATGACAAATGTGTGAGCCTCTTACTTGCTGTTCCAGACCTAGGCTGCCCCTGAGGCTACTGTTTGTAGGGAGGAGACACTTGTTACACATAAAGACAAGTCTGATGGGTCATTCTCCTGCTCAAGAAGCTCCCTGGGCTCCCTAGTACCTCATGAAAAAAATAGAAACTACTCTGTCTGACATTTAAAGACTTTCATATTTTGACTCCAGCCCCTCTTTCCAGGTTTATTGTATGTTCTTCACCCACTCACATTCTAGCCAAATTGCACTACTCACTGTTTGTCATCCATGGCATTCATTCTCAATTTCTGCCAGTCTTTCCCCCGTGTCTATAGTGCCCTCTGTCCTTCCCTCTCCCTCATAGAATTGTTACCTGCTTTAAAAGATCAGCTCAAGCACCTCCCCCTACTTGAGGCCTGTCCTAACTACCCCACTCCATTCCTCCCTCATTCATGTTACTTGGTACAGATTTCATATTTACTTCTCCGTATACAGATGATCATCATGTCATTCATTATAGTGCCAAGAGTTAATGTTTATACAGCCTTTTAAACTTTACAGAGCACATCACATATGTTATTGCATTTGAACCTTATAACAGTCTGGTAATGTAGGCATCATTACCCCATTTTACAGATGAGGAAACTGAGGCTGAGAGAGGTTGGGTGATTTGCCAGAGTCATGCAGCTAATAGGCATCTAGAGCTGGATTAGAACTCAAGCTCCTCTCTCCAAATCCAATGTTCTAACCATTGCACCACATTTGGTTCACAGATAGAGAGTTGGAAGGGATCTTGGAGGTTGTTGAATTGCATTCCCTCACTTTACAGATGAAAAATTGGCAGCAGAAAGAGGTTAAGGACTTGCCCTTGGCCATACAAAGGAGGCATTTAAATTCAGGTTGCCTGAGTCTTAAAACCAGCACTCTTCTTTGAACCAATGTCACCTCTTTATTTTATGCCCTTCCTACCCCTGGCTTCCATAGAATATAAGCTCTTGGAGTAATAACATTTTTAAAAAATTACATCACCAGTACCTAGTATTCTAAGGTTAAGAACTGTGTTGTTCAGTCATTCCATGGGTTCGACTCTACTTGGCCTTAAAGATTTTGTCCAGGACACTGGAGTGGTTTGCCCCAAAGGAACATAGTAGGTGCTTAATAAATGCTTTTTGAGTGAATGATATCCCTGATGGCACCAAGTAGCCTTCTCAGCAAGACACAATGTAATATACCTAGGGTGACTGTTAGAAAGGGCAAAGATTGGGGGGAAGGGAAGGAGCAAGATTTGGGCAAGAAACCTCAATTTGGGCGTTCTTCCTTGCCTAAAGGCAAGGGGATGGACTAGATAAGAACTGGAAGACATTAGAGGAGGGAGCAATCCCTGCGAACTGGGATGGTTAGGGAGAGCTTCATGAAGAATGTAGACCATTAACTTGGAAGAACAAGTAGAAGGTGGATGGAAGGAAGGCTTTCCCACTTGAGCAGATTGCGTGAGCAAAGGAAAGGAGGTGAGAAAATACAAAGTCTGGGAGATGATGAGTGGCCTAGATTCGCCCGAGCAGTGGTGGCAGTCTCAAATGGGTCATACATCTGACACCTTGGCGACAGAGCATTGAGTTCTGTTTGGGGAGCAATGAGAAGCAAAGCTGGGAAGGAAGGTTGGAGTCAGATGAGGAAGGGCATCGAGTCCCCTGATTGAGGCATTTGGACTTGATCCTATAGGCAAGGAGGAGCCATTGAGGCATTTATTGAGTAGAGTGGTATGCTCTAAGCCGTGTTAGGAAGATTAATTTGGTGGCAGTGCTCAGGATGGTTGTTATTAATTTAATGACATTTATTAAATGTACCCTTGTGTATCTGCCATGGCGTGCCATATGGGGAAGGGACTTAGCTGGGCAGTGAGGTATGTGTGTGTGCACCTGTGTATCTGTATGCATGCATGGCTCTGCATGTTACCCATCATATAGGTGCACATGCATGTCACAGGCCTGTGTTTGCTCTGTTCTACTTATCTTGGGGAAATTTATGGCAGACGTGAGAAGCCAGCCAGCTCCTGGAGAGGGGAGGAAGAGGGAGGGAGGAAGGAAGGAAGGCAGCAGCACCTTCTGCTGGGCTGAACCTTGGGGACAAGGTTCAAGGCTGGAGGGCCTCATGCTCACATGGCTTCAGCTCTCCTGTCTCTGTCCCTCTCCTGCCAGGTCAGGTGGAAAACTGCATTTATTCCTATCCTTGACAATGCAAGGGAGGAGGTAGCAAGGAGCCTTGGGCTGAGACGTTGGAAACTTGGGAGGGTGGCGCTTCCCAGCCATATTAGCTAATCATGGTATCATAGGATCGCAGCTTTCAGAGTTGGAAAGGGCCTCAGAGGTCACCCAATACATGGCTTGGTGGATAGTCAGGAAGACCTGAGCTCAACTCTTGGCTTTGCCATTTACTGGCTATGTGACCCTGGGCAAGTCACCTAACCTGTCTTTGCCCCAGCTTCCCCATTTTTCCTAGTGCTTTGTGGTTTATAAACTGTTTCCCTTACTGTAATGTTGTATGTCATACAGGGAAAGGACTCACTGTCTCCACTTTGCATGCAGGATGCATGTGCTGTGTGTGTGTGCCTGTGTCTATATGCATACCTGGATCTGCATGCATGTGTGTGTTTCCCTGGAAACAGACTTTCCAACTCTGTAAGGTTAAGTAGTGTGAGCATAAATAGCCCTAGTTTATAGATGAGAGACGAGCATCATAGATATAAGGCTACCTAGTTTAGGAAGTGGGCCTGTGTGTTCAGAATCCACATCCAGGGGCCTTTTCACAGAGCTCATCACTTCCCAGTTAAGAGGAGAAGGACAAGCCCCTCAATTTCATTAGTCCAGGGAATGCCTAGAGGAGGAAACACCCTCTGCCAATGCAAAGCTTTCTGTAACTTATCGTCTTGGAGAGTGGCGTACAGCAGAGGTGTCAAACATTGGCCCAATGCATCCACAACACAGCAGTGTAGCCCAAACCAGATGAAAATGTAATCTATTTAACAAAATAAAATATACCAGAGAACATAGATAACATGGTTTTCTAAGTCAATATCTGTCTGCAGGAATTCTTAGGTACAATTTAGTGGCCTCAGTTTCCACTGAGATTGACATTACTGGCCTAGATCATCCAGAAGGTAAGTGACTAGGCTGAAGTCGCACAGACAATGTGTGGCAAGTCAGGATCCTTGGAGTCCAAAGCTAGAGCTCTGTCCAATGTACCAGCTCCACAGAGCCCTATCACTGAGTCCTCATTATATGCCAAACACCACACCAGGTCAGTTTCTCTCTTCCCTCCCTCCCATGCCCCACATCTACAAGTCTGGCTCAAAGTGTATGCAGGCCCTCTGCCCTTTAAGCTGATTTCTTCGCATGTTTTCTGTTCCATCTGTCTCTCATTGCCTCCCTCAGCCCGGCTGGCAGGGCCCTTACCTGCGCCCCAGCTTGTCTTAGTAACATACATTCCTGTCACTCTCTTCCAGGCTCCTTCCCTCACCCCAGATTGCTGTTGACCTTGGCTTCTCCCTGACAACCAGAGACCGACACTTGGGAGGGGACTGAGGGAGGGCATGTCTGTGGAAGGTTTGCCTCCAGCAGCTAGTGTGGCCTGTGGGGCTCTGTGGCTTGAAGTCTTGAAGCCAAGAGAATTTCTTTTACTTTTCACCCCCTAATTTTCTGGCTCCCCCAAACTGAAATGAGGGCCAAAGTCACTCTTTGCCTTACTAATCTCTGTCAGATCTATGCCTTTAAAAATAATATTTTATTTGATGTGAAGAGTTGATAATCACATGGAGATGACCCATTTGAACAGCTAAGGATTTTACTCTGGTGAAGAACTTCCAAACTCCTTTTCCATTTTCTGAGACAATTCGATTCAATAACCATTTATTAGGCACCTGCTATGCTCTAGGTACTGTGCTAAGTGCCAGGGACACAAAGAGGCAAAAGACAATGCCTGCCTTCAAGGAGCTTACAGTCTGATGGGGGAGACAGCATGCAAAGAAATGCATACAAAACAAGCTAGATACAGGCTATATAGGACACAAGAGGTGGGAAGCACTGGAATTGAGATGGTGGTGAAAAGCTTCTTGTAGGAGATGGTGAGAACATGGCAGAAAGAACCTTGGATTTGGGTCAGAAGAACTCTAGAGGTTCAAGATCTGCCTCTGCCCCTGCTGTGTGACCTTGGGCAATTCACAGCCTCAGCTTCCTCCTCTGAAAAATGGGCAGAACAATGTTTTTTGCTACCTGCTGACCCCCCCAGGGTGGTACGGGGAAAGTGCCTGGTGGATCCCAGAGCTGGACAGCAATGTGGATGATCATAATTAATATTGTCGTTGTTTTTGTTAATCCCTGGGGAAATCGTGTTCGCTCTGGGCCTCAGTTTCTTCATCTGTAAAATGAGGGGGCTAGGCTAGATAACCTCCAAGGTTCTCTTCCATCTCTAAGTCTCTGTGCCTAAGCTTACCGTCTCCAAAGAATTAGAGTCGGGGGTCATTTAAAGGATCGTAGACACAACCCCAATTGCCCTGCCTTCCCCGCTCCAAAAACCAAACCAAAACAAAACATAAAGGGTAACGGAGAGGTATATGGTAAGTGTGAGCAGGCCAAGAACCGTGCAAAAGCAAGGATAGAGATGATGAGAATCAGGGTCCAGTGGACAGAGCTTGGAAGACCTGGGTTCAGATCCTGCCTCAGGATAACTAAGATTACTTACCAGCTGTGTGAACCCTTCTCCATGCCTCAGTTTTCTCATCTGTAAAAATGATCAGGTGGGACTCAATATCCTCTAAGGTTGCTTCAAGCACTAGGTTCAACCCTATGGCCCTAGATGATGGGAAAGGAGGATGTGCCAGCCATGTGGCAAGAGGGCAAAGAACAGCCCGCATGATCCAGGGTACCCGTAGAGTTTCAGGAGGCCCAGAAGAAGATCCCCAGGCCATTCTCAGTGTCCTCCTTCCTTTACAGGATGTAGAGGCATATAAGGACAAGAGTCTTGCAGCATGAAAACGGGCTGGGGTCCTGAATGTCTGATGAGATTATAGAGCCTGTCAAAGTACCATCAGCTACACCACCATGTAGCATTTGCTAAGCACCTACTCCATGGCTGGTCCTGTGCTTACCACTGCAGAGGATACAGGGAAGGGTAGAGGGTGTAGAGGGAAGGGCACGGAACAGTAAGTAAGGCAGGAGACCTGAGCTCTAGCCCCAGGACTGCTTGCCATTTACTCACCCTATGACTTGGGCAAATGACTCCCCTAGTCTGGGCCTCAGTTTACTCATTAGTAAACAACGGAGTTGGGCTAGTGATCTCTAGTCACCCCCAGCTTTGACATCTTGTGATTCGAAGGAACTTACCATCTAGGTAAAGCAGAAGGAGGCACACACATGTGTACATGTATACACATGTATGCACACACAAACACACATGTATGCTGAAGAGGTAACTAACAAACCAGTAATGTAGGCTACTCAGACACTAGCCGTATGACCTTGGACAAGTCACTTAACCTTGTTTGCTTCAGTTTCCTCATCTGTAAAATGAGCTGGAGAAGAAAATAGAAAGCCATTCCAGTATCTCTTCCAAGAAAATCCTCAATGGGGTCACACAAAATTGGACAAGACTGAGAACAACTGAAAAACAACACAAAGAGAAGAATCAATTAGCAAGCATTTATTAAGCACCTGCTGCATGCCAGGCACTGTCCTAGGTGCTGGGGATAAAAAGACAAAATCCAAAGTAGTCCCTGTCCCCAAGGAACTTATTGGGTTGCATGATATAATTAGAGAAAAGGATAATATGTATTTGGACAGTATCCATGTTCCCCATTTTATGAATGAGTTGTGTTCCAAAAGTTTGTTTCTAGGTTGGAAAAGCAGGGGCAAGGGATTGTGGGAATAGAGTCAATGGAGTTTGGTGGAGCCCCACAGGGTCACTGGGTAACTGTGCTCACCCATGAGCCTCTGGCTTCCGTTCTCCTTGCTCTTTGCTCTCCCAGAGTGACTGATAGATGACCGTATTTCGGGGAGGCAGGCTTAGCTCCCTCCAGACACTCAGAAACTCAGGCCAGGATCAGGGACAGAATGGAGGTATTGAATTCTTTTAAAATCCCTTTAAAAGGATAAGAAAGTGAGTTATGTGCGGGGAAGAGAGGAAGTGCCTTGAACAATGGCAAGAAACCAGGGAAAGAAGCCCTGGCAGTTTGAGGAGAGGCAGTGTGGGACAATGGAGAGCATTTTGATCTGGGTGTCAAGAGATCTGAGCTCTAGTCCTGGTCCTGACAAGGGCTTACCTTGTGACCTTGGGCAAGCCATGCTCTGGGCCTCAGTTTTGTCATCTTAAAAATGAGGAGGCTTTGAGTAGATGATCAATTGTTCAGGTTTCTTTTGTCTGACATTCAGTCAGTTTGACTACCAGGCACCTGAGCTTACCTCAGAGCCTCCTGCCTAACATGGGAAATAGAGTTCTCCTTTGTGATGGGTCGGAGCAACTCCAAGGTGGAGGGTGAGATCCATTTTCTCTTTGGACAAGACCCATGTGGGACTAGATGAAAGAGCCGATAAGGAAGCTGTGATACAGGGACGTCAGGGGCTTCTTCCTTCCATTGGAAGGTCCCTGACTCCCTCTCCCATATCCCTGACATATCAAGGCAAGCCAGGGTCAGGACCCATAGGGCACAGTTGCCTTGTGCTCGGCAGGTGGGGTGGGATTTGGAATGTGTATAAAGGTCAGGCAGAACCCTGCCCTTGACATGTATTCTCAGCCCATTGCCATCAAATCTCCAGTGCCCTTTGAGACCCAACTCAACACCACCCCCTCCATCACAGTGCGACTAGTTGGCCCGGTGGCTGGAGTGTGGGATGTGGAATCAGAAAGATCTGAGTTCAAATGCTACCTAGGATACCTACCAGCTGTGTGACCCTGGGCAAGTTATTTTTATTCCATATTTTTAAAGAATGTTTTTATTTTATTTTTCTCAACCACATACAAAAACAATTTTATAATTTTAGAGTTCCAAATTCCCTCTCTCCACTCCCTGCTCCTTGAGAAGGCTAGCAATTTGGTATTGATTATACATGTGCAGTCATGCGAAACATATTTCCATATTAGTCATGTTGCAAAAGAGAACACAGACCCAAAAAAAGCAAAAAGAAATAAAGGAAAGTAGTCTGCTTTGATCTGCACTCGCCCCTCACAGTTCTTTCTCTGGAGCTGGGCAGCATTTTTCATTATGAGTCCTTCAGAATTGTCTTGGCTTGTTGTATTGCTGAGAACAGCCAAGTCATTCACAGCAGATCATCCTGCAATATTGATGAATAAGTCACTTAACTTTTCTGTGCCTCTGTTTCCTCATTTGTAAATTGAGGATGATAATAACCTTCCTCACAGGGTTGTTGTGAGGATCACACACATACACACATATACACACAGACACACAGACACACACACACACACAGACACGCACATAGAGACACACAATCAAATCTATTGACTTGTTTGAGGGCCATGGGATAGGGGATCCATTGAGAGCTAGAGCTGAGCAGGCAACCTCAGGGCTCCCTGACACTTTCCTCTCCTCTTCTCTCCCCCCATCCCCGCCACCTTCCCGCAGACCCCATTAAGCAGAAACCGTTCAAATGCAGACAAGACTTCCAACTGTCTTTCACTCATTCCCCAGGCTCCCATTTAACCACTCAAGGTAATTAGCTAAATCAATTAACTGGGAAAGTCTGGGTCCTCTCCCCTCTTTCACCTCTCATCCTCCCTCCCCTAGCCTAAGGCCTATCATCCATCTTCGCCTGGCATCTGAGCTGAGTTGGAGCGGGTAGAAACGGCAGCATTGGTAGGATGTGTTGGCCCACCCATTCCTATGCTTGTCTCCTACCAAGCATTCCAGGGACAAGGTGGCATCCTTTTCTTCCATAGACAGGCATGGGACCGTACCTATGATTTCATTATTCAGAACTCCCTCTACTAATGTAGGTCACCACTTTCTCGGCAACTTACCAGTCTCAGAGAACTGCCCAGATCTCAGAAAAATTAAGTGACTTTTCCAGGGTCACCCAGGGGAACTTGAACTCATGTCTTTCTGGTTTTGAGGTCATCTTTCTGTCTACTAATTATTGCCTGAATTTGTGTCTCTACTCCTTTCCATAATAGCACAATTCACACACTTACTCATACACTTAGTGTTCACGTACACGAGTATGAGAAACTATGCAGAAGATACAACGAAATACTCTTAGGATGTAAGGATCTATCTATCTGCCCCCCAAGGGAGCCCACACTCACATACACATACCTACACATACCTGCAGGAGCATACAGGTATGCATGCAAACAGACATGCATCCCATAGGAACATATGCTTATGTATGTTTTTAAGAACACCCCCCATACATACACATACACATAAACAAACATGTACACATAGCGTTCTCTCTTTGGTTCCACACCCTTCCATCAGAATGCTCCCTCACACACATAGCAATCAGAACACATGCTCACACCTCCTTCAAAGGAACATACATTCTCACATGGCCATAAGAACACATACTTGCACACATATCCACAGGAAGACAGATTTACGTATCTACTCAAGCAAAAAAGCTCTCTTCTCCTTCTCTCTTTTCCTCTCTCTCTCTCTCTTTCTTTCTTTCTGTCCTCTATCTTTCCCTCTCTTCTCTTTTTCCTCTCTCTTTCTTTCTCTTTCCTTCTCTCTTTTTCCTCTTTTTCTTTCTCTCTCTCCTCTCTTTTTCCCTCTCTCCTCTCTCTTTCCCTCTCTTCTCTCTCTTTTCCTCTTTCTTTCCTTCTCTTTCTTTCCTTCTCTCCCCTCTCTTTATTTCTCTCTTTTTCCTTCTCTCTCTTTCCCTCTCTCTTCTCTTTCTTTCCCTCTATTCTCTCTCTCTCTCTCCCATCTCACACACATACAACACACACATACATGTACACACATGCTATTGAGGCCCCAAGGGCCTAGGGCACAGGAGGCTCCAAGTGGCAGGTGTGAGGAGGGCCAGGGCCAGGGCCAGGGCTTGGAACATTCCAGTGAAAAGATACCCCTGGGGGGCCTTTGGCTGGGGGCGGGGAGGGCTTCCTAGGAAGGGTGCTGAGAAATGGCATATTCTGCAGCATCTTGGGCCAGGTGTGGGGACAAGGAGAAGGGGAAAAAACCCCAAAGGCTTCCCTCCAGCTCCTGCTGCTACCTCCCCTACCAGCCTTGGCTTCCCCTGACAGCAGCTGCTGGCTCAGAGCTGGAAGACTGGGATGACAAAGACAAGAGGAGGGGTCATGGGGCCTCTGTCAGCTGCAGTTTGTTTGTTTACTGAATTTTCCTGCCTCCTGTGTTAATTTACTCCAGTGTCTCCCAAGAACTCTGTTCTTCTCCCACAGCCAATTTGGCTGACTGGACACATTGAGAGGCAGCAAGATGCAGAAAATCATAGCTAGAGGGATGCTATTCACTTTCCTTCTGTCAGGAGAGAGGTGGGTGACCACCGGCCTGGAATGTCACATACACTCTCAGAGGCAGCTGCTGGGAAGATTTGTTTTGCTCATTTGCTGTTCTTGGGTAAGGTAGGATTCTTTTCGAGGGGGTGGTTGTTGGGAAGTGACAGGGGTTCACCAATGGAAAACATGAAGACAAAAGTGTGCTAGAAAAAGTTCTGATTTGGAATCAAAGGGCCTTGGTCCTGGTTCTTATACTTACTTGCTATGTGACCATGAACAAATTGCTGGAATTTTCTGGGCCATGATTTTCTTATCCATAAAACTGGTGGTTATAATATTCACAGAGCTGTCATGAGGAAAAGCACATGCACTTTGCACACATTACTACACATTTGATTCTCATGAGAACTCTGTGATATAGGCCCTGCTGGTATTAATATACTCATTCTACAGATGGGAAAACTGAGGCTCAAAAAGGCTAAGTCGCTTTTCCAGAATTACACAGCAAGTTGATATCACAGTCAGTATTTGAAGCACATTATCCTGGCTCTTAGTTTAGCTCTCCATGCTGCCGATTGATTGGTGGGGGTGGGGTGGGCAGCTATTAGTTGTCAAATCCTGACACTAATCTAACCAGTCTTTAGCAACATCAGCTCTGAGAATCCCCAAGCTTCATGGCACTGCCAATTGATCTTCTATCCCAAGAATTTGCTAGTGCTGCCAGGTGAATTGTACCATTCTGCTACCAGACAACATGGTGGCTGAACACCTAAGGATTGGTTTCCTTGACTGTCAAATTCCAGTGGTGCTTGCTCCATCCTTGGTGGGGGGTGGGGATTGAGGAAAGCATAAGGAGGTTAAGAGACAATGAAAATGGTGCCTTGCCCAGGTCACCCCTTCTTCTTCCCTTGCGTACTGAAGCATTTTGTTCTAATTCTAACTCTTCCCTGCTGTGTGAATTTTGGCAAAGTTTCCCTCTTCCGGGATTCAGATTCTCATCTATAAAATGAGGGGCACTAGACATTTAAAGTCTAACAGACAATGGATTGGACCTTGGCAAATCTGTGACATCAGCAGGCTGCTTATGGGAGGCCCCCAGAATCCCTCTCCTCTACCCCCCTTATTGTTGGCAGTCCTGCCTTAATTCTTCTCCCCCAAATTTTACTCAAATCCTTGAGTTATACTATGGTGTAAATGACTGGCAGCTTAAAGTGTTATCCCTCTCTGTAGCCTTTTCATGTTAAGGAGTCAAAACTAAACAGCTAAAGCTTTGATGGTAGAGTTTTGGCCTTCAGCTAGCAGGTGTTTATTGAGCACCTACTGCATGCATGTGTGGGGATAGGTACTGAGCATACAGTGGTAAAAATGATGAAGAATGAAATGACCCCACCTACCTCATCGGGTTGTTGTGAGTGAGAAATGAGAAGGAGCAGCATTCCAAAAGCATCACACAAATCTATGCTGCTCCTGTTACTTTAATTTTTCCCTGAAGGGCTTGGGCAGAGATGGAGGAGACTCGGGCCTCATCTGGTGCTGACACTAGGAGGAAAAGGGGTGGGAAGTATTTATTGGTTAAAAGGGAATCTATCTGATTGCTCTATTTTTGCCTTGAGTTAGGAGGCGGCTAAAGGTGTTTACTGCCTCCTTCTTTTCTCAGCCTTGATTAGGTGGCTGGAGAACGCAGCAGTGGGGCATGACACAGAGGCCGTGCCACTCTCTGTTCATTTGGTTTTCTACAAGGATTCAATTAAGGTGGGGGCTCCAGCCCTTCAGCCAGCCCCAGAGGGGCTGGGATGGGGGAGAGTTGCAGTTTAGGGGCAGCTGCCTGCCTTCTTCCAAGAAGTGCCAGGGCAAACTATGGCAACAAAGGAGAACAGATCCAGCCCCTGTCCTAGGTCCTATTCTACTGTGCCAACCTGATCAACCCTGGCAGTTGAGAGCCCTCTCTGTGCTTTCCTCTTTTCCTGTGACCCTGTGCTTCATAGGTGCTCCTCTTCTCTTAGGGACATTTGCCTCCATCTCTTTTGTCAATCCCAAGTGAACAATGATTTGTTATTATTGACAAGTGGAAAGGCACCAACCTACCAACATACATAAAATGGTACACAAAATTACTGAGTGCTAACTCATTATTAAAAAAAAAACAACAGAGTCCAGAGCCAGGGACATTATTTATTCTTTCTCCCTCTCAACACAATGGGCCAGTAAAATCAACTTACCATGAGGGCCTAAGCCAGCTTCCTCTTTAGGGAAGGGACATGTGTTTGCCATCTTGATCTCAGAGAGCCATTGTATCTGCCTCTGCCTTCTACCTAATTTCCAAAGCCCAAGCCTTCCTCCTCCCTACCTTTCTCTTGAACTTTGCCTTCTCTCTCTATTTATGTCAACAATGACCAGATTGTTTATTCCCCTTCATCCTTTCCAGGAGGCATCATAAAAACTGACTCATTGTGTTATATGACAATACCTCTGGACTGTTTTTTGGTTACAGGTTACTTCTATTTCCCTGAAGATATGAGACTGTCTTGGATGGAGGTTCAGGGGGATGAAATCTTTTGATGTCAAAATCCTACAGTGGAATATGGACAGTTACCACTGGGCTTCTTAATCCAATCGGAATTCTCAGAATGTGGATTCATAAAGTTAGGTAGCAATGACTGGTTTTGGACCCAACAGATGGAGCTTGATCAAGTGGTCAGCGACCCCTCTCCTTGTGTATCTGACAGCCTGTGTAAAGTATTCTTTCATGGCACCCTCCCCCTTTTTTGGCAGGGGCTGAGACAGGTAGAGATCCTGGAAGGGTCACCTTTGGAAAACAAGGAAGGTTTCCACATTGACCATGCCAAAAGAGAGATGGTGTTGTAGAGATAATCCATCGAAACAGAACAATGTTTTTGATGCATGCACAGTGTTTCTGATGATGCTTGCTTTCTTGCTGACTGTGTTTAGGCCTAAACAAAGCTGTGCAATAGGGCATATGAAGGGCACTCTAGAACTCTGTTCGACACCCTTGCTAGGATCTATTTAAGAGGTCTTGGTCATAATTTAGGCTTTCCTTTATATAGTGTTTTAAGTTTTACAAAACACAATGCATTTCATTTCTTCTCAAAACAACTACATGAGCTAAGAACAACAGATTGTTATCTACATTTTATATTTAAGGGGTGTGTGCCAGAGTGTGTGTCCGTGTGGTCCATGGCTTGTCTAAATCTGGTTCATGGGGAGGCATTGCTAGATATCTCTGGCATCTTGCCCACCCCTCTCCAAAGGAGGTTTGGATTCCCTTCTGGAGGGAAGCAGGAGAAAGGGATGCAAGGTTGGCCTCTCTGTTCTCCTCCAAGACAGAGAGCACTATGGTATAGTTATATCTATTTGCCTCCTTAAATATTGCTGGTTACTATTTTTAAAGGGGAAGGGAATAACTCCAAGCTTATACTCAGAACCTTGACTCCTTCCCATCAAATCCTGGTTACACAGAAGACCATCATAAACAGCGAATAGCAAATATACTCCTTTATCCAAGCAGATAGCAAAGAGAAATTGGAGAAGTTACACAGATTCAAATATGCCAGAAAATACAGAGTGAATGAGCTCCCCCACTGAGAGCAAGATATCTCAGCTCAACCAAAAGAGTCCCCAATCTCACCCAAGGGGAAATTCCTCAGAGTCTCCAGGGAGATAAATTAGAAATCAGAGACATTCAGGATCTGGCTATCCCCTACATGTCTTTCTTTCAGTCTTCCCCTGCCCCGCCTTTTTTGAGTCAGTCCCAAAGAGCTGACAACTACACATGTCCTTTCTAGAAGCAGAAATGAAGAATTTCTCTTCTCTTCTAAACTCTTGTGCCGAATCACACAGGCATGCAGTGTTATGCCACCATTTCCTCCACCAATGAGCTTTATGCAAATGGTCCAGGCTTGAAACCCAGCTAGCATTTTGCACCCCACCCCCACCCTCAGGCTGAAAATTTTCACAGTCCCTTGCAAAAACAAGCAAGGTTAAGCTTGAAACCTATGACTATACAGCATAAACACAAATATGAACACTTTGAACACAATAAGGGTGGTTTTCCCGGTGTCCCCAGGTAACCAACATACAGTATTATTTCTACATTATTATTAAAACCAAAATAAAACCAATGTATATTAACAGTGTGCTTAGTAGACCTGGTATTCTATGGAGTCTTCCTTCACAGAGAGACCTGTGGAGAGGAGGAAAAAGATATGGGTAATATACACACACTGTTATTAGTAGCACCCCTAACTTTGGGCAGCCTGGCATAGTAGATTCAGAGGACCTGGGGTCAAGTCATGGCTCTGTCACTGAATTTCTCTGGCCTCAGTAGATGGGGTCCCTCTGAGGTCCCTTTCAGCTCCACGAAACCATGAAAACATCTGGTCCTCTGGACTCAGTATCCTTGGCTTCCATGACCTCTGAGGTTTGTATCCTTCAAGATTTGCTGGTCTCCCTGGACTGCTGATGTGGTCTAACTTCAGACTTGTCTGATTTCTCTTGCCTGGCCGGGTGCTTACCTTCCTGCCCACACTTTGGTATGAATATATAGCTGGACTACACCTGCTATGTGATGTGTGTGTGTGTGTGGCGGGGGGAAGCATTTGAATTTGAACTTGAACTTGTCATAGCCCAGCCCAAAGCCCTGGATGTAGCTGGAATTGGTCTGCTCTCTCTCCCCACCTTCCTCAGTGAGGACTAGAAACATGAAGGGCAAAGGCACTCCCCTCCCCCCCAAGCCCTTCAAAGACGGCTGTCTGCAGGGCACTGGGGAATCCCATAGGAGTTTAATCCATTTGGCCTCAGTGTTTCTCTTCTTGACAGAAGCTGGCTGCATTAGAGTTACAACACTCTGGGGAGCCACTGGCTCACCATCTTCCAGGGGTGAGTAGCCAGGGAGAAGGTGTCCTCCAGGCTGGCTCTGCATAAAGTCTTCTCTTATCAGGAGGGTCATCTGTTCTCACTTCCTAGAAACTTTGGGATCCCTGTCCCAGACCTGTAGAGCCAGGCTGGGGACAGTGGCAAGATCAGGGTGGCAGCTACGGGACTGAGCCCATACTGAGAGCCATGGCCAAAGTGATGGGACTAAGAGGGCAGGGCAGGCATTGAGTGATTGATCACCCCTCCCCCTTCAGTATGCTGCCACAGTAGAGGCTCTCATAACCAAAGCCGATCAGCCAGAGAGATTGTTGGTGGGTGGGAATTCTTCCTGAGTGGGTCAGATTTGATCTGGTAGAATTAGCAAACCATTGAGAAGGGATGGCATTAAGCACCTGGCCCTGACTGAGGCTCGGAGGCAGCTGAGTGATTGGTTGAGAGGCTTCTAAGAAGAGGAAACTGAAGGCCAAGGGCTAATGGGAGTTGCTGCTCTGTGATTATGGAGATGCTGGGGGCACTGTACTCTGAGCTGGAGCGGGGGCACAGTGTTCAAAAGGAGCAAAAGGATGGTATTAGTTTTCCAAGGGAGAGAGAAATGGGCAGAGTTGCATTGGGGAGGCAGTGGGCTTGATGCAAACAAAATAGCCTAGAAATGTAATCATTCAGGCCTTCCCACCTCCTCCTCCCTGCTTAGCCACATCCATCATTTCCCTTCAGGCACCACCTCCAGGAAGGCTTTCCTGACTTGCCGAAGCAGCCCACATGGATTGTACCCTGGCTTTGTCCTCACCATTGGCTCATTGTGTGTATTGTGTGATCTCGCTTCTCTTCCTGAACTCCTCTCACTTTAGGTAGAACCACAGAATTACAGAACAATGTTAGATCCCTAACAGGGAGCTCACTACCTCAAAAAGGCAGCAATTCTGCTGGTGGGTAACCCTAATTGGCAACAAGTTGTTTATCATATTGAACAGAAATCTTCTCCCTGCTAATTCTGTCCCTCTGAGGTTACCTTCAATTTATGCCACACCCACATAGACACACACATACACTCACACACATACACAACATTGTATATACAACTTTCGCATGCTATCCTCTCCATCTGAATGTGGGCTCTTGGAATGCAGGGACTGTTCTTTGGCCTTTCTTTATGCCCCTGTGCCTGGCACACAGCAAACACTTAATAAACAATTGACTGGCTGCACTGCTTGGCACTGGTCTGAGTCCTGCCCTCGGGCACCATACAGAATCCCCTTTCCCACACGACAACCCTTCAGAGATAGAATCACAGAATTTTGTAGTTGGAAGTCTTCCTAGTCCAACTGGTATACTTTCAAAGAATGCCTAAGACAAAATCCCTGACTAGTGGTCATCCAACCTTTGCTCGAAGGCCTCCAATGAGAGGGCGCCCATTGCTACCTGAGTCAGCCGGTGTCACTGCTGGACAGTTCCCATTGCTGGAAGCTGCCTAATAGCCAATCTAAACTAGCCTCTTTGGAACTCCTTTCCCTCTCCCCCTCCCCCAATCACTCTTGATTCGGCCATCTGGAGCCAAATGAACAAGGGTAATCCCTCTTCCATATGACAATCCTCCGAATACTTGAAGACAGCTCTCATGTCCCCCCTGAGCCTTCTCTTCTCCAGGCTAAATAACCCCCAGTTATTCCAACCCACTAACTTACTGTAGGGAATCAATAGACCAGAATTCTAGTCCCAGTTTTGCTATTACCAAGCTAATGTGAACAAGTCAACCTCTCTCTCAAAGTCTCAGTTCCTCATGTGTAAGATATGGGGGTTAGATTAGGCAAACTTGGGTGGGAGCGGGGAGGAGAGAGGAGAGAGAGGCCACTCAGCTGAAACCCAAGCCAGTCCCCTGCTGAGCCAATGCCTCACTGCATCTGTGGCTGTCCTGAGTGTGCTGGGGATGGGGAGGGGAGGTGGCTTGGGGAAATGGCCCTTGTGATTCCCTAGCACCGTCCCAAGCTTGCCAGATGCTCTTTTTGGATTGAGCCAGCACACAAACCCCACTTCTCTCAGCCTCTTCCTAGACAGGCTACTCTGTGCTTTCCACTTATAATCCTTAAAGTTCCCTCAATATTCTATGAATCCCAGGCAACAAACTACTTATTCCTGCTGCCCTTTGATTTTGGGACTGAGATGGTTTTTGTCCTATGTGTTCACCTTTCTAGGGGATATGGAAAATGAATTATATTCCCCCAGAGCTGCTGGATCATCAAAGCAGCCCTTTCCTCTGCCCCTTTGCAATTTTCTCAGTGAGATGAAATGTGTTGAAGGTGGCCTGGGCCTGGACAATGGGAGCTTGGGTCCAGCCTGAGTTTCACCATGGTCTGCCTGGTGACTTTGGACAAGTCACTTTCCTTTCTGAGCCTTTTTTGTCTCTGTCCAATGAGACAGCCATACTGAGAGGATGTTGAAGCTTCTAACATGCTGTGGTTCTACAAAGAGGAAAAAAAGAACGAGGGGAGAAAGGCTGGAATTAGTGCCGGCAAGCAAGGTTAGAGAGGAGAGGAATGGATTTCCTAATGTATCTGTGGAGAAAGGAGACAAGAGGGAGAGCAGGGCCCCTAACAAATGAGATGGGGCATGAAATTAATGAAGACTTGAAAATAGCTCGGATCAGGAACTCATTTTTTAAATCTGTCTTTTAGCAAGAAAAATGAAGGAAAGAAATTTGGGCAATTAGGATTAATGAAGACTGCAAAAGTAGCTATCGACGTACTACAGGATGGAGAAATGGGATGTGGGCAAAATAAGGGACAGAAACAGATCAGTGGGTCTGGGATGACCCCTGGCAGCTCAGGGGATGGAAAGAATTAGGAAATAAGGGCACTCACCCTCCTGAAACTGTGATCATGATTTTTGGGAAAGGGGGCAGCTGTGAGAGATTTCTCTCTCCCCTTCCCCCAGCCAAGCAAATGATCTTTCTATCTTCCCAGCTGGCAAAATTGTGGGGTTAACCCTATGGAATTTCACCTGCTTAGATTTAGCCCAATGTTAGCCCATCGAGATATTTTGGGTTCCCAAGTCCATCATCTGGAAGGGGTAAAGAGTGGAAAGTACTCTGTCCAGGCACTGTGCTAAGCACTTTACAAATATGATCTAATTTGATTCTGACAACAATCCTGGGAGGTGGGTGTCATTATTATCCCCATTTTACAGATGAAGAAACTGAGGCAGACTGATGTTCACATAGTGTCTGAGGCTGGATATGAACTCAGGTCCTCCTGACTCTAGACCCAGCCATCCCAGGCTCTTTGAAGGAGAATGGCATGATGGAAAGGACTCCATTTGGAGTCAGAAGACCTCAATTCAAAACTCAGCCCTGTTATTTACTGCTCAGATGACTCTGGGGAAGCCACTTCTTTCTAAACCTCAGTTTCCTCATCTGTAGAATTACGGAATTGGCCTAGATCCCCCCCGAGGTCCTTCCAGATCTGATCCTATCATCCCTGCCCCCTCCACACTGCAGTGGAGTGAGCATTGGGCTTGGAGTGAGAGGGATTGGCTACTAATTCACCACATAATTTTTGATGAGTTACTTCCCTTCTCTGGGTTTCGGTTTCTTCCTCTGAAAATAAACTGAAGTAACCTAGAGAGAAGTTAAACAAAGCCTGAGTGTTGGTCTATAAGGACACTCCTACCTGTCCCATCTTCCTCTGTCCAACGTCTGCAGTCAGGCTCTCTCTCACCTCCCCCTTTAGAACACCCCTTCCCTGCAGCTCCAAACAATGGCTCCTGATGGAGAAAGGGGGGTTGTTGATGGCCATTTGCCCAGGTCACACAACAAGTGTCTGAGATTGGGTTTGAACTCAGGTCTTCTTGACTTCAGGTTCTGTCCTCTATCCATTGTACTGATTCTACTAAATACAATTCTGTGCTTTCAAAGGGATTATATGAAAGGAGCAAGGGAGGAGAAGAGCCTCCATTTTGTAGAGAGGCTGAGACTGGCCTTAATTCCTTTCCCAGCCCTGTTCCTGGTCTCCAGACTTAGAAACGATGCCTCTGCCACTGTTTCACCCTGGGACTTCTCTCAGAATCAGGGGCCTCTTTTCCTTGGAACGTCCTACCACACCTGTGGTCTTTTCAACCGGGAATAAGTCCTATTCCTTCTCCCACTGGTGAATTCCTCCTGGGGCCTCCATTTTGTGGAGGGTTCCAAGTTGGCCTTTATTCCCCTCCTGGCTTTTTCCTGGATTCTAGACTTCAAAATCATGCCCCCTCACTGGGTACTTTAATTCCACCCTCACCCCCAGCTTTTCAGCTCCCTTTTGTGTGTTCACTTCCTCCATTAGAACATAAGCTCCTTGAGGGTGGGAATTGTCTTTCTTTTTGCATGTATTTGTATTCCTAATGCTTAGTACAGTGCCTGGCATCCTATAAAGCACTTAATAAATGCTTGTTTCCTTCCTTCCTTCCTTCCTTCCTTCCTTCCTTCCTTCCTTCCTTCCTTCCTTCCTTCCTTCCTTCCTTCCTTCCTTCCTTCTTTTTTTCTTTCTTTCCTTCCTTCTTCCTTCCTTCCTTCCCTCCCTTCCTTCCTTCCTTCCTTCCTTCCTTTCTTCCCTCCCTCCCTTTCTTCCTTCCTTTCTTCCCTCCCTCCCTCCTTCCTTCCTTCCTTCCTTTTTTCCTTCCTTCCTTCCTTCCTTCCTTCCTTCCTTCCTTCCTTCCTTCCTTCCTTCCTTTCTTCCTTCCTTCCTTCCTTCCTTCCTTCCTTCCTTCCTTCCTTCCTTCCTTCCTTCCTTCCTTCCTTCCTTCCTTCCTTCCTTCTTTCCTTCCTTCCTTCCTTCCCAGCTGTAACTAGCAGCAGCAGTGGGGGTCAGGTTGTTTTAGATATGTGCCTTCCACTGGTGTCTGTGTCTGTGCACTGCTGATTACTCTATCTTCTGGGGATAACAGTTGAGGCATGCATGCTTTCTGCATTCAACAGGCAATGTTAAACCTGTGGTAATGTGATGTTGGCACCCCAGAACCTTTGGAGCTATCCTTAGAGAGTAACCTATGATGATCCTTGATTAGATTCAGTGATCTAACTATAGACTCTGAGCCCACTCTCCCATGGCAAAGAGGTAACCAGCTTCTCAGTGGGCTTGGGTTAGACTAGATATAACCTCAGTTGGGCATCTTTAAGACTTGAGCCAGCCAGAAAATGGTCGCTAGGCAGGCCCAGAGAAGCACCAGCCAATTACAAAGTGTGCCTTCCTAAGCCCAAGTAATTTGCATATGTTGGCTCCTTTGAGATCAGGGTGTGAGTCCTATTTGCCTCTGCATCCCCAGCCCTCAGCATGGTGCCTTACATTATAGCTGGAGCTTAATGAATGTGAATTAAACTGAGTGGAATCCACCATGCCCCACCATATTTCTGGGGCTACCACAGAGACTGTGAGAATTAGTGCATTGAAGGACTGATCCAAAATTCTCCCTCCCTTCTTCCAGGTCACTGTAGTCACCACAGATCTAGAGGAGCATACATAGGGTGGTTGCCCCTTATCCTCTCTCTGCCCTCCAGATAAAAAACCTCTAAGTCTATGGGATAAGGAAAGAGATTGTCTATGTTACTGTCATATGGAATACATGTCTCCAGTTCTTCTGAAAGACTCAATTTAAACTTTTAGGGTCTGAATTTTAGGTGCTCAGGAAAGCAAGTCTACAATTATAACATCATTCAAATGGAACTAAATACCCCTCATAATTATATTTTGCCTAACATGTTTTCATGGAACTAATTAATGAAATTATTAGGAGAGAATGAGGATCTTAGGTTGGGGCAGGCACACAGAAGGTTTCAATGGGAAGCATTTCAAGCAAAGACGGTAGATAAGAAGTTTACACTTATTGGATAAGAATGAAAATGGAGAAGATGAGATTTAAGGCAAGCTATCCATTCAAGATGCAGTGCTACCTGATCTGTTGGCCACCTCACTTTTCCACAAGAGCTGGTCACAGCAAAGGGAAATGGGTCTGGCCAGGTACTGACTAACTGGGACAAAGGGGAGAAGAGGGAGAGAAGGGACAAGTGTAGTAAGGAGACGGGAGAAGTAGTCTAGAACCTTTTAAAGGGCTGTTTTAGCTGGTCAAAGGCAGATTATGTTAATGCTAAATTGCAAATTCCCCAAATAAAAAAAGAACTCTTTTTTAAAAATCAGATTTGTACTTTCCTTGGGGGAAGGAGCTCCAAACGGGGAGCTGCCAAAGCAGATTGTTACCTGTTCTTTAATCTATACTCTTAGATATTGCCTGGGACTTCGAGAGGTTAAATGACTTTCCCAAAATCATGTAGCCAGTCAGAGATGATACTTGAATACTGGTCTTCCTGGCCAGGAGGTCACCACAATGAACTAAAGCAATAGAATGAGAAGGAGTAGAGCAAAGAGTGAGGAGGCACATCCTGTGTTTGTAATAATGGCAAACATTTATATGTGCCAGGAATTGTTCAAAGTCCTTTACAAAGATTATTCTATTTGATCCTCACAATAATCCTTGGACGTAGATGCTATTATTATCTCCATTTTGCAGATGAAGAAACTGAGGCAAATAGAAGTTAAGTGACTTGCACAAAGTCACATGGCTAGTGTCTGAGACTTGGTTTGAACTCAGGTCTTCCTGACTCTTGATCTCTGTTCATAGTAGCATCTAGCTGGTGCCTCCTCCCCACTTTTTAAATGGGAGGTGACATCATTCCTGTTGGTACATATGTAGTCAAGACTGTCTTGGAGAATGTGCTGACCCATTTCCCAGAAGACCTGCCCACAGAGGAGCACATCAAGCCACTCTACATAATTACTTTGTCAGGTGTGAAGCTGGAAGAGATATTGAGTCCCAGCTCCTCATTTTATAGACTGAAGTGCCTAGAGGTCCAGCAACATGCTCATGATCACACAACTGTGCCCTGGAGCTATGTTGTAGCTCAGTAACTCTTAGGAAACATAGCTTTAGAGAATTGCCATTGGGTACTGAGAAAATATCAGTCAGTCAGTCTGTAAAGCATTTTTAAAAAAGCATAAAGTCAGCATTTTTAAACCAATTATTGTATTTCAGGCTCTGTGCCTGGTCCATTATGGGACCTCCACACCTCAGTGAAACCACAAATGACCTGGTCATGTACATGGGAATACAAAGAAAGGAGTGTACATTCAGTAGGCTGGTGTAGCTGGTGGAGAGGGCTCAAGTCACTTGTCCAAAGACTTGAACCCAAACCTTCCTGAGGCCAGCATCTTGTCTACTATGCCATGCTTTCTTCCACACTTTTAGTTTTAATTCAGAGGTCTTCTTATCCAGTCTCTCTCCCAGGTGCAAGGGCTCTTTATCTAACTTCCTGGCAAAAAGTGGTTCAGCCTCTGCCATTTGATTGTGAGCTCCTTGAGGGCAGGAACTGTTTTTTGCCTCTCTTTGTATCCCCAGCGTTTAGCATAGTGCTTGGCACTTAGTAGAAGCTTAATAAAGGTCTTTTGGTTGATTAATTGATCTCTCCTTTCCAGGCAGGGAGCCACTGCTTCTTCAGGTAGCTTATCCTACTGTTGGACAGCTCCTCATTGGGAAATTCTTACTTAAACTCCACTAAAGTCTGCTTTGTGGCAATGCCCCCAACCCATTCCTGCTGTGCCTAGCTCTGCCCTCTGGCACCAGCAGAACAAGTCTGTTCTGCAGAACATCATTGGAGTACTTGAAGGCTGCTATAATATCCTCCCTAAGTTTTCTCTTAAGAGTAACTAGGTGGTGCAGTGGATACAATGCTGGACTGGGAGTCAGGAAGACCCAAATTCAAATCCAGCCTCAGACACTTACTAGCTGTGTGACCCTGAGCAAGTCACTTAACCCTGTTTGCCTCAGTTACCTCATCTGTCAAATGATCCGGAGAAGGAAATTACAAACCACTCCAGTATCTTTGCCAAGAAAACCCCAAATGGGGCCATGAAGAGTTGGACCCAACTGAAAAATGACTTAACAGCAAGTTTTCTTTTTTTTTTTTTGGTTAAGCAATCCCAGATCCTTCAACTAATCCTTTTATAACATGATTTGGGTGATACAGTGGAGGGAGCTGGATTTGGAATCAGAGGAACTGGGTTGGAATCCCAGTTTGCTATCTGTGTGATGCCCTTGTTCTCAGTTTCCCCACCTATAAAACCAGTAGATGAACTCTGAGATCCCTTGCAGCCCTAAATCTATGATCCTGGCTGGCCACAGAATCATAAAATTGTAGAGTAGAAGGAATCTACTTCAGAGGTCATGTATGGAGTCCCACCTGCACACCCAAAGATTTGGACATACTTCACCGAGGCCAGAGCAGGAGGAGGGTGCCTTCTTGTGGCACGCCCCTGGGATTCCTGG
The DNA here is from genome assembly GCF_011100635.1 of Trichosurus vulpecula. Lineage (NCBI taxonomy): Eukaryota > Metazoa > Chordata > Mammalia > Diprotodontia > Phalangeridae > Trichosurus > Trichosurus vulpecula. The sequence goes on from NC_050580.1 coordinate 52,763,551, forward strand.
AGCACAGCAGATCCATGCATCTGAAGCAGATGGTGCCAGCTATGGAGAGGTAACAGGACAAGACACCTGCTCATGACACTGAGCTCAGTGGGTGGACTCCTCCCTCCCTCTTTCCTTCCCATCTCCCTCATACACACAGCCTCAGGGGAAATCAACAAGTTTTTGGGGACAGGAGAGGGAAGAGGAGAGACACACACTAAAGGAATCTGTGCCTTGGGTGTTGTGGGCAGAGAAGGAAGAAGGGAGGTGTGAGGGCCATGGAGAAACCTGCCAAGGAGCTGGCTGCTCTTATCAACCCTGCCTCACCCTACCCCAAAGCTGCAATGCTGCCTGTGAAATACTCTGGCGTGGATAGAGGCAGTGCATGGACTGGAGAAGAAACTTTGAAGGGGTAAGATAGAGCTAGGAAAGCCAAGGCCATCCTTTGCCTTCTAGCCTATTACTGGTCATGGTGTCCTCAGTTCAGTAGGAGGGGCAATACAGTCTCTCTTCCACATGGGATGTTGGTGGTGTGGGGGTGGGGCACCACCTAGCCCCAATTCCTTAAGGCCATTTCCTACTACTTCTTGGCCCTCAGGAAGCAGCTGAACCAAGACCTTAAATGAACCACTACTGCCCTCTTTTCTTTCTTTTATTTAAAGTAAATTTTCATTGCTATCTTTTACTTTTATATCATCAATATCTCCTAATATATCCCTCTCAGAGAGAGATAAAACAAAGTGGGAAAAATCAGTTCAGCAAAACTAATAAACACAGTAGAAAAGCCTGACAGTGTATGTGCTGTTCCACCTCCACAGTTTTCCACCTCTACCAAGAAGGAAGGGAGGAGATGTCTTCTCATACCTCTTCTTTGGGCCTAGGCTTGGTCTGTATTACCTCACAGTACAGTATTCAGCTTTGAGTGTTCTCTCACTCCTGGCTGGAATCTCTCTCTGAAATTCTCTACCTCTCCTTCATCCACAGCGCAACCCTGAAGAAATTTCTGCTCTGAGGCCAGATCTCCTGCTCCAGTCATGCGCTTTTCATTCTGGGCTCAGCTCACTCTCAGGATTTCCTCACCTCCTCATCAGCTGCCTTACTGATGTGTGGGTCCCATTTCCCCAGCCCTCTTCAGATTTCCTAAAGGTTGAGGCTATGGCTCTATTTGTATCCCTACCACTTTGCACAATGCCTGGCATACAACGCTTACTAAAAGTTCTGTCTGTATTTCTCTGTCCCTTTCCCTCTTTGTTCCTTCCATTTCCACTGCTGTAGTCATTGTGTGTCTTATTTTCTGGGCTCTGCTTACTTCCCTTTGCATTGTCTCATGTGTCTTCCCCTGCTCCTCTGTATTCTTCATATTCATCATTTCTTACAGCCCCCATTATAGTCCATCATATTCATGTCGCACAACTTGTTTAATCACTCCCTGATTGATGGGCACTACTGTCTTTTCGCAAGCCCCTTCCTGTGGGCTTCTCTGAGGCTCACTGGGCTAGGAAGGGCAGAGGAACTAAAGAAAATCTGAGACATTATTCCTTTGTCCTCGCATCTCTAAGCTCCTCCCCCAATGGCTACCCTTCAGCCCTAAACCCTCTGCCCTTCTCCTGGCTCAGTGTGGTGGAGAAAAGCAGAGATTTGGAATCAGAGGAGCTGAGTTCAAATCCCAGCTCTGATGCTTGCTAGCTGTGTGATCTTCCACAATTCAATCCCCCTTTTCAGATGTCAGCTTCTTTATCTGTCTCCTGCTAGAATTCCCTCCCTCCTCACCTTCACTTCATGGAATCTATTGCTTCCCTTAAAGCTCAGCTCAAGCATCGTCTCCTGTTCCTACTCTTCTCCCTCTTCAATCTATTCTCCACCAGGTGTTAAAATAATCTTCTTAAGCTACAAGTTTAACTCTGTTACTCCTCTGCTCAAGAACTTCCAGTGGCTCCCTATTGTGTCTATGACAAAATACCACCTCTTTGGCCTGGTACTTAACTTACATTCCAACCTGGCCACCTTTTCAGGTTTATTTCACTTTACTCCCTTTCACTCACTCAAGTCTCAGCCAAAGTGACCTACTAGAGCTCAGCAGTCTATTTCCTGCTCATGTTTCTTTGCTTAGGCTGACCCCTATACCTGGATGCACACCCTATTGGCCATCTCTTCTTAGAGTCTGTAGCTTCCTCCAAGGTTCACCCAAGAGTCACCCCTTATAAGAAGCCTCTTCTGCTTTCCCTGGTTGCTAGAGCCTTCTTCCTTCTCAATTGACCATGTATCTACTTATCTGTGTCCTTGTATCCCACCCCCAAGATGATAAGCTCACTGAGGGCAGGGAGTGTTTTGGGGGTTGTTTCTTTGTTCTTTCTTTCCGTAGCTCAGTGCCTTGAGCACATAGAAAAGATCTTAGAGAGGAGGAAGGCACCAAAGACTGACATTTCTGGTGTCATTTTCAGGTAGGGGTGTCACCCCACTTAGTGCTTCAGTCCCCTCCTTTCACATTTCCTGAAGGACCAGAACAGGGGGGTCTTAGATTTGCTGGGCTCTTGGTGGGAAGATTACTGTGATGCTCAAAAGGAGTTCTTGATGTCTGCCCCAAGGGCAAGGGAAGTCAAACAGAGCTATGGGAAATGGACACAAGTGGAGAAGTCACAGGAAGGTTTAAACCTACCACAAAGAACAACAACAAAGATGCAAATGGATTAAAAAAATTAGAGTTGCTTATTGTTAAGTAGTGAGCTCCCCTTCCACATAGGGTATTCAAATAGAAGCTGAATGTCTCCTCTATCAGGAACACTGTGGAAGAAACTTCTGCTCCTCTCTCTCTGTCTCTGTCTCTCTGTCTTTGTCTCTGTTTGTCTCTGTCTGTCTTTGTCTCTCTGTTTCTGTCTCTGTCTCTCTGTCTTTCTATCTGTCTCTCTCTGACTCTCTGTCTGTCACTCTGTTTCTGTCTCTCTCCACACACTCACACACACACATGTGTGTGAATCAGATCTTTGAAGTCTCTTCCAATTCTAAGACTCTATGATTCCATGTGATTCTCAGATTGTCTCAATGATGTCTTTGACTTACGGTCATTACTCACAAAATTGACGCACATAGGAAAGCAAGAAGCAAAGCCTGACTGACTCATGGTGGTGTTCAAAGGAGAAAGAGTCAGATAAATCCACAAATGAATGGATAATAGTTATTGCAAAGGATGCTGAGCATCTGGGTGGGTGCCATTGTGGCTGAGGGCTGCTGGGGAATGGTTTCACCGCTTTGATCGCCACCTCCACACTCCCAGGGCACAGAGTGAGGGGGATTAGCGATGCTGTTGTTCCAATGCTGTTGTTAGCTGCTATGTGTTCTTGTTACAGAATGCCTTTAAAAACAAGACAAAAGGAAATGAAAACTCCCCACAATGCCCAGAATCATAGTTTCTCAGAGCTGGAAAGGGGCTTTGGGGATCATTTAGAGCAACTTTTATTTTACAGAAAAAGAAACTGAAGCCCAGAGAAGGGCAGGGATTTGCCCAAGGTCACACAGAAAAGTCCCCAATGCTTTCTCTGTGTGCTTACATTTCCCATAGTGTCTGTTCCCTACTGAGAGTGAGGGTGGTGGTGGGGCAAGGAATGAGGAAGTACAGATTTTGATCAATTGCATGGGGAGCAAATTAGCCTATCTCTTGCCTTCCAGTTTCTTGAACCACTGAATGAGAAGAGAGCTGCCCTTCTCCTTTTTCCTTTCTCTGATATTAACCCTTGAATAATAGAAAGCAGTCAGCCAGTCTACAAACATTAAGCACTTCCTATGTGCCAAGCACAGTGCTAAATCCTGGGAATTGTTGATGTTCGTTCTCCATTCTTGACAAAGACCAATGACATCACAAGGGGGATGTCTTGACTTGACTGAAAATTGGATTCAAGGGTGTATTCAACGTCATCAGTCTCATTATCTTCTCCTGAGTCATCAAAGTCCAGTGGCAGGACAAAAGTCAAGACACCTGGTGATGGACTGGGTTATAGTGGGTGACCTTGGCCTTTCCAAGTTAGGGTCTTTCACAAAGAAAGACAAAAGTAGTCCCCGCCCTCAAGGAGCTCATAGTCTAATGGGAGAGCCAACATGCAAACAAATATGCATATACATAAATACACACACATACATACATATATATGATAAATTGGAGGCAATCTCAGAGGGAAGGCAGTAACATTAAAGGGGATTGGGAAAGGCTTCCCACAGAAAGTGGATTTAGCTGGAACTTGAAGGATATCCAGGGAAATTAGCTCCAGGTATTTAATCTTCATCTTCTCACTGACATGTTGTGTGTCCCTTAACCCAGTATTTGAATGTTTTCTGGGCTTTAGTTTATTGGAGAAGATAAAAACCAATTTCCCAGGGTTAATTTGGAAGAATAAACATCTGAAAAAACCACCCAAATCCACTTCCTGGTTGATGGTTCATAGTGATAGAGCTGGAAGGGATCCTAGAAGGCACCTCTCATTTTACTGATGAGGGAACCCAGGCTCAGAGAGGTTGAATAACCTTACCCAAGGTCACACAGATAGTCAGCAGCAGAGCTGGGTCTCCAATCCAAGTTCTCTTCCCACTGCACCATGCTGAACGTGTCTGTGTTGAGTTCACCCAACTCTGCCTGGATGTGCTTGGGGGACACAAAGCTCAATGAGCCTCCAACAGAATTCATCATATTCTGGCTGGAAAGCAGGGACTTGCTTAAGCTCCCCCCCGGTCCCTCCAAACACCTATAAAAATGGCTCTGAACAAATTCTGGAGCTGCAGAACCCACAAAATAGCAAAGGGAAGCAGGGCTCTAGCCCAGGACAGCCTGGATGGTCACTGGGAAGGGTCTATCACATGGAACTGGGAGCTGAGCAGAGCAGAGACCAGCGTGGGCTGCACCAGGACCAACCAGACTGGGAGCTGGGTGGAAGAGGTGTAGCACCCTAAATCAGTGAGCTGTGGCAGTTACCAGACTTCTCAACCCACAAATGCCAAAGACAAGAGAGAAGGTTAGTGGGAAAAGCTGCTGGGATAGAGTGAAAGGAGCTCATGGTTGCCCACCACCCCAGGGGCAGTGGAGGTGGTGCAGCTCTGAGGCTGCTTCCAGAGCTACAACTGCTTCTGGTCCAGGCCCACCTGGTGGGAGGAATTAAGAGGTGGATTAGAGCAGGAGTGCAAAGCCTGCTTTGCCCTGTCTGGATCTGGGCCACAATCCTGGTTGGTCGTTCTTGGGGGAGAAGGAGAGGGGGTTTGGCAGAGCTTGCTGTGTAGAAGTAGCTCTGAAAACAGCAGCACAGCCCCTCAAGCTTGGGACAAAGTACTCTCTACTCTACAAACAGTTGTACCCTGACAAAAAGCTCAAGGGTCAAGCAGTTGGCTGGGAACATGAACAGGCAGTGAAAATGGTCTCAGATTCAGACTCAGACTTTGGAATCTTTCTTTGGTGACAAAGAAGACCAAAACATACAGCCAGAAAAAGTCAACAAAGTCAAAGAGCCTACCTCAAAAACCTCCAAGGAAAATATGAATTGGTATCAGGCCATGGAAGAGCTCAAAAAGGATTTGGAAAAGCAAGTTAGAGAAGTAGAGAAAACATTGGGTACAGAAATGAGAATGATGTGAGAAAACCATGAAAAACAAGTCAATGACTTGCTAAAGGAGAACCAAAAAAATACTGAAGAAAACAACACCTTAAAAAATAGACTAACTCAAATGGCAAAAGAGCTCCAAAAAGCCAATGAGGAGAAGAATGCCTTGAAAGGCAGAATTAGCCAAATGGAAAAGGAGGTCCAAAAGTCCACTGAAGAAAATACCACCTTAAAATTAGATTGGAGCAAGTGGAAGCTAGTGACTTTATGAGAAATCAAGATATTATAAAATGGAACCAAAGGAATGAAAAAAATGGAAGACAATGTGAAATATCTCATTGGAAAAACCACTGACTTGGAGAATAGATCCAGGAGAGATAATTTAAAAATTATTGGACTACCTGAAAGCCATGGTCAAAAAAAAGCCTAGATATCATCTTTCAAGAAATTATCAAGGAGAACTGCCCTGATATTCTAGAGCCAGAGGGTAAAATAGAAATTGAAAGAATCCACTGATCACCTCCTGAAAAAGATCCCAAAAAGAAAACTCCTAGGAATATTGTCACCAAATTCCAGAGCTCCCAGATCAAGGAGAAAATACTGCAAGCAGCCAGAAAGAAACAATTTGAGTATTGTGGAAACACAATCAGAATAACACAGGATCTAGCAGCTTCTACCTTAAGGGATCAAAGGGCTTGGAATATGATATTCCAGAGGTCAATGGAGCTAGGATCAAAACCAAGAATCACCTACCCAGCAAAACTGAGTATAATGCTCCAGGGCAAAATATGGATTTTCAATAAAATAGAGGACTTTCAAGCTTTCTCAGTGAAAAGACCAGAGCTGAATAGAAAGCTTGACTTTCAAACATAAGAATCAAGAGAAGCATGAGAAGGTAAACAAGAAAGAGAAATCACTAGGGACTTACTAAAGTTGAGCTGTTTTGTATACATTCCTACATGGAAGGATGATGTGTGTAATTCATGAGACCTCAGTATTAGGGTAGCTGAAGATTGCCTCCAATTTATCATAACCCTAACCCTATACTTATATATAGACAGAGGGCACAGGGTGATTTGAATATGAAGGGATGATATCTAAATAAATAAAATCAAATTAAGGGATGAGAGAGGAATACATTGAGAGAGGGAGAAAAGGAGAGACAGAATGGGGTAAATCATATCACATAAAAGTGGCAAGAAAAAACAGTCATTGGAAGGGAAGAGGGGGCAGGTGAGGGGGAATGAGTGGATCTTGCTCTCATCAGATTTGACTTGAGGAGGGAATAACATACACACTCAATTGGGTATCTTAACTCACAGGAAAGAAGGAGGAAGGGGATAAAAAAGAGTGGATGATAGAAGGGAGGACAGATAGGGAGAGGAGGTAACCAAAAGCAAACACTTTTGAAAAGTGACAAAGTGAAGGGAGAAAATAGAATAAAGGGCGATAGGACAGGAAGTAGCAAAATATAGTTAGTCTTTCACAACATGAGTATTGTGGAAGTGTTTTACATAATGATACACGTGTGACCTATGTTGAATTGCTTGCCTTCTTAGGGAGGGTGGATGGTGAGGGAAGAGGAGAGAGAATTTGGAACTCAAAGTTTTAAAAGTAGATGTTCAAAAAAATTGTTTTTGCATGCAACTAGGAAATAAGATATACAGGCAATGGGGTATAGAAATCTATCTTGCCCTACAAGAAAGTAAGGGAAAAGGGGATGGGGTGGAGAGTGGAGTGGCAGAAGGGAGGGCTGACTGGGGAATGGGGCAATCAGAATATATGCCATCTTGGAGTGGGGGCGAGGATAGAAATGGGGAGAAAATTTGTAATTCAAAATCTTGTGGAAATAGATGCTGAAAACTAAAAATATTAAATAAATACAAAAAAGAATTCATCATATTCCCCTCTAATTCTGCCCCTCCTCCTACCTTCCCTATTGTGTTGGGGACATTCCCATCCTTGCAGTCAATGAAGTTTGCAACTTAGGAGTCTTCCTTTACCTTGATCTCCATAGTCAATCAGTTGTTAACTCTTATCAATTCTACCTCCTAGACATCTCTGGCATCTATCACATTTGTCTTTGTATGCCCAGGGCCTAGAAAAGTGCTTTGCATATAGTCAACCAGCCAAATCAACAAGAATTTACTAAGTGCTTACTATATGCCAGGCACTAAGGATATATCCATGACCAGGAACAAAGGCACTATCTGCCCTTGAGGAGCTTAGATTCTAATGGGGGATGATGGAACATAAAAAGGGAGCTGAAAATTGTGGGGTGGAGAAGAAGATGACAAACTACTCCAGTGTCTTTGCCAAGAAAATCTCATATGGGGTCATAGAAAACTGGATACAATCAAAATGATTGAACAATAAGAACAAAATTTATGGGGAGGAGAGAGAGAAATGGGGGGACATGGTGGTAAAATCTGAAGAGTCATAATCAGAGTGGGAACGGGCAAAAGGATGACTGTCCTGGGCCCTTCCTCAAAATGGAGGCTCTAGGGGGGACCACAGCAATGGGAGGAGGGGGCCCACTAAAAGTGTGGGGGGTGGTGCAGGGCAAGGAGGTGCCAGGCTCTGAGGGAAACTTCAGGTTAGAAGGCAGCTGAGGACTGGTGGTGAAGCCCAGAGAGTCAGAAATAGAGCAAGGAGAGGAAAGAATGATGGCTTCCCTTATTTAGAGCTGGTGCTCAATGAAGCTTCACTGAGTTGAATTCCCCCATAGTGATGTGTTATTTCAAAGATCTTGATTTAATCAGGAGCACACTGATAAAACTCCCAGCAGTGTGGGGCAGTGGCAGGGGTGCTACTGGGGTTGGAGAGAAAGGGAGCTGGGTTCAGAACTTGGCACTGCCAGGAGCTCACTACCTGCCTCAGTTTCAATCTCTCCAGGTCTTGATTTTCTCATCCATAAAATACAGGGGTTGCACTAGATGACATCTAAGGCTCCTTCTAGCCTCATGGAAGTCTTCTCCATTCCTTAGTGGACCTTCTGCATGAGTTGTTGTTGAGTTATTTCAGGAATGTTCCACTCTTCCTCACTCCATTTGGCATTTTCTTGGCAAAGATACTGGAGGAGTTTGCCATTTTCTTCTCCAGCTCATTTTACAGATGAGGAAACTGAGGCAAATAAGGTTAAGTGACTTGCCAAAGGTCACACAGCTGCTAAGTGTCTGAGGCTATATTTGAACTCAGGAAGATGAGCCTCCCTGACACCAATCCTGGCACTTCATCTACTGTACCACCTAGCTGCCCTTCTTCAGTGCCCTAGGCAAATCTTTAAGACTTATGTCGCATTTGGTGGAGGGAGTGTCTTCACTGGGAATTCCCTATACCAATGAAATCACAAGTTCAGTCCCCCACCACTCCCCTAAATAAAAAGAATGAGCCAGATTACTTGAGGGTGGGAAGACTGGGAACCCATAGCGACTTGGTTAGGAGGAAGGCAGTGCTTGGTAGGAAGCTTTGATCAGTGCTACCTTCTCCCCCTCCAAGCTGGGAGCAAGATTTCCACCTTGGTCCCTCTCCCTTCTGCTTCCTGGTTGTGAACACAGAGTAGTGATCGACATACAACAGTCCTGATAGATCGGCACTAAGTCTGCCAAGTTGTCTAAGCCTTCTTCCCATTGGCCTGCTCTAAGGAATGCTTTTGCTCCTGGCCCCTCACCCTCCCTAGCCTGTCCCACTGATCCTGACTCTCCAAGTCTTTGCCTTTTCTTCCAGGCCCAGCAAAAGGAACCACCTTCATGGGGGAAGAGCCCAGGTCATCCTGGGGCCATTCCCCAAACTTAAGCCAGTCCCTGCAGCTCTCAAGGGGACAGATAGGGGCCTCCTGCCAGAAAGAACCTGTGTCCTCATCTGCACAAAGCTAGGCTTTGTTTTTCCCTCATCCCTGTACAGCCACCCTAGATAAGGTGACCCCTCCTTCAGAGTTTGATTGCTCTCAAGGTAATAGATGTGGTGAGAACAAAAAGCAGCAGATGTGAAGCCAGTCGGTGTGGGTTCAAATCCTGGTTCTTCAACTTACCAACTAAGCAAGTTCCTTTTTCCTCTGAGCCTCAGTTTCCTCATTTGTAAAATGAGAGGTATTGGACTAGATGACATCAGACATTCCAGCTCAGTGTCTAGGATTCTATGACTCAAGTGTATTGTAGTAGGAGATCCATCTCAAAGACAGGACATAAGGGTTGTGATGTTCAGACCAGCTAGCTTTAGGAAGGCATCCTGAATCCTCAGCTAGTGGCAGATACAACCTACAGCTAAGGTTAGGATGTCAGCATGTGGCTGGGATTAGGCTGTCTGCTGGGGTTGAGACACTAGCATAGGTTAGGGGGCCATCCTGTGGCTGAGATTTGGGTGTCCATCTGTAGCTGGGATTAGGGTGTCTGCGTGGGGCTGTGGTTAGGGGGTCAGCCTGAGGCTGGGAATAAGGGTTCATCCTGTAGCTAGCTTCAGGGAGTTAGCCTTTGATTAGGGTTAGGACTGTGTGTGTGTGACCCTGGTTAGATCTCATTCTCCAACCTGGACCAAACATTCTCAGTGTGATGCTGTTTGGGAATCAAAGTATACCTCATTAGTCCCATGCCTCTGAGCTCAATATTTAATGAAAGCCTGTTGTGATGTTGGTGCTATGTCACCTCCCTGTCCCAGGCCCTGGAAGAATCTCCTAGCCACCCCCCACACCCCTTCAAGGGCCCTAGCAACAGCTCTCTGAGATGGGGAGAACTCATGTGTTACCCTGCCAATTCCCAGGCAGCAAGAGAACCTATAGGATGGGAACATCTAGCCTGTGATAGCACGCAGCATTTCGCTTGCCCTTGGGGCTCTGTCTGTGGACACATGCTGGGGACTTATGCCAACCACCCCTCTTCCTGAACCCCCAAAAGGCTAAGGGAAACTGTGTTTGCCCTCACAGAACATCTCAGTGGGCGGCCATCAGAAACTCCTCACTCACTCTCCTGTTGGGAAGCTGACATTGCAGCCACATAAAATTAATTTATTTAGTTAAGGGAGGTGTTAATTAAGAGTTCTCATTTATTGTGTCTTTGCAGACAGCTCTCGGGCCTCTGGGTTGTCAGCTCTGGTGACAGCAAAAGCTAATGGTATCACAAGTTATTAATAGTATGATTCATGGGGAGGGTTGGAAGGAGTGGGAGCTGAGGTTGCGGGAGAGGTTGGGTGGGAGGAACAGGAAGGAAGTACAAAGAGATATGGATGGGGCCTGGCCAGCTAGTGAAGAGGACCATACTAGTGTAATTAATCAATAAATTACTTTACTAAATACCTACCATGTAGCCAGTCCTGTGCTTGATACAAAAGGCATTAGAGAAGAACTATCAAGCATAAGTCCTGCCCTCAAGGAGTTGACAGTCTAGTTGGGAGACAAGATTCATACACATGAAATAGAATGACATTCCATGGTAGAGTTAATTACCTGGTCAGAAGGCAGAAAATGGGATTAATCACTTCTCCCTGTGAAGTAGTTGAGGGTGATTTCCTGGAAGAGAGGAGGAGGAAGAAGAGAACTGTCTACATCCAATATGGTGCCCACAGACTCTGGAATCAGAGCACTTAGGTTTGAACCTTAGCTCTGCTGCATTCTGGGTGACCTTGGGGGAGCCACTTTACTCCCTGAAACTCAGCTTCTGAATCTAGATATCCTCTGAGGTCCCTTCCAGCTCTGTTTCTCTGATTCCCCGGACTGTTGGTTTCCCTATTGTGGTGGCCCTTCCAGCTGAATATAGAGACAATGATTCCAGGCACAAGAGGAGACTGGTCCAGTTTCAATCCCACTTGGACTTTTCCATTCTTGTCCACTGCTCTGCCTTATTATTGGATCATGTGATGTTAGAGTTGGAATGAACTTTGAGTGATCATCTAGGACTCTCTAATTTTATAAATGGGGAAACTGAGACCTACAGAGGAAATGGGACTTGCCCAAGATCACCCAGGTAGTAAATGGTAGAGCCCGTGTTGAAGCCCAATAAATTATCCCCTATAGCAATGGATGTATGGCCCCTTCCATTGTGCTATAATTTGTCTAACTCACCAAGACACTACCATTCCTTCCCCTTAGTTTATTCCAAGAGAGAGGTTGGGGGAATCCCCACCCTCCCCACCTCACCAAGGCATTACTAGTATTAATGATGAAAAGAAGGAAAAATACAAGAAGCTATAGAGTGCTTAGAATTGCTGAGTTTCATTGCCCAGGTATTTTATTCAGATACTTCTGATGAGGCCATGAAGACATACAAGCTAATGGATTGGCCAGCTCTCATTTCTCTCTGGGTACCTGAACTTGGTTGCCATGTGGCTAGCCACCTTCTAACTTTGGGAATCAGAGACCATAGATTTAGAGCTGGAAGAAACCTTATAGACCACTTAGTTCCACCCATTGTCTACAGTCACCCAGGCAGGGGGCAGCATAGATCTTCTGACTCCAGACACAGTCTGTCAGTCAACAAACATTAATTAAATGTCTTTGTTGTTGTGGAGTCATTTCAGTCATGTCCTACTATCTGTGACCCCTTTGGGGTTTTCTTGGCAGAAATACTGGAGTGTTTTGCCATTTCCTTCTCCAGCTCATTTTAGAGATGAGGAAACTGAGGCAAACTGGATTAAGTGAGTTGTCCAGGGTCACACAGCTGGCATCTGAGGATGGATTTGAACTCAAGTCTTCCTGATGCCAGGCCTGGCACTCTATCCACCTAGCTGTTTGTCCTTTGTTCTCAAAGAGGACCAGTGAATGGGATTTGGGAGGGAGGGCTGTGCAAAGTCACCAGCCTCACTTTCTCCTCTGGAGACATCTGGGTCCAGTGGTCAGATATAGATCAGGCTGACTGGAGATGGCTCAGGGTGCAGTGGGAGACCTTGGCCTTTTTAAGCTAAGGTCTTTCCAAGGTCTTGGTTTGACAGAGGCAATGCCCATTCAGTGATTAAGCCTAGATAAGAAATGAGGCAGAGAATGGCCTTTTACCTAGTCAAAAAAAATCAATCCAGAAGTGAAAGACTCTCAGGATTTCTGCTGAAAACAGAAACAATTACTATTTCCATTCACTCTGAGCCAATCAGGGCCCAAACAATGACCAAGTGGGGCTTGGCCTTGGACCTATTGTTGGCCAATCAATGAGAACCGAGTGATTTGGGTCTCAGGCATGGTGCACTGCCTAGCTGCCTCTTATTAAATATCTACTATGTGCTAAGGGTTAGGGTTACAAAGTAAGGTAAAAGACAATCCTTGTTTTGAAGGAGTCTAATGGGAGACAGCATGGAAATGACTGGGTATCAACAACCTATCTACAGGATAGATTGAGATCAGCAGAGGGAAGGTGTTAGCATTAAGAGGAATTGAGGAAATATTCCTATAGAAGGTAGGATTTTAGCTGGGCCTTGAAGGAAGCCAGGGAAGTCAGGAGACAGAGAAGGAGGGAGAGAATTCCAGGCATTGGAGACATCCGGTCAAAATGCCCCTAGTCAGGAGGTGGAGGGACCTGTTTAAGGAACACCAAAGGCTGGTGTCACTGGATTCCAGAGTTCATGGGTGTTTGTTAGGGTGTTGGTGTAGAGATGTAAGAGGACTGGGAAGGTGGGGATGGGAGAATGATATCAAACTGTCTGCTAACTAACAATAGGAAAAAGCCAGCTTCTGGGTAATGGATCCAACCCTACTCCTCAGGTCTGGCTGAACAGGCTCAGTTTCGTTGGCATCATTTCCTTCCCAGAACTGACCCAGGCAGCTTTTGCCTTTGGATCCTGGGCTTTCTCCTTTACAACTTTACAAACTTTTCCAAACTGATCTCCAACCCTTGACTTGAAGCTTAGGGCCCTGGCCTTCTTGGTCCCAAACCTGCTCGACTCCCTGGATTTAGAATGTCTGCTGTACCCAAATTCCTAATTACCTCCCCTTCTCCAGATGAGACATTCCATTCTAGCACCCACTTCCCTCTTTCCTTTCTCAAGCCTGTGTCTACACACCCCAAATCACAAGAGTACATTTCCCAGGGTTTATTTACAAGTGTGAAGAGAGCATACAAATCCAGGAATATTACATCAGGGTATGGTAATTAGAAATGTGTATGAGAGAAAACTCCTCAGTTCCAGGCTAGAAGCTACCTCAGCTTTCCAATCTCATTTTTAACTTCAGTCTTCTGGGGCCCAGCTCAGTGATCATGACTCTCCTACACCAGGAACCCCTGCCTCTGCTCCCCCTACTGCTTCCTGGCTTACCCACAAATGATCTCACCACAGCATCCTTGCACTGGTTGGGTGTTCACCAGGGAGTACTGGGTTGAGTTCATTTGTCCATCCTGTGTGTGTTTCTGCTCATTTCCTGCCTGATTATCACGCCTCTCCCCCTACCTCCACCAGCCAGGTGAATGGCAAAGAAACCCAAAGAGCCCCTGATCTCAAAAGTCAGAATAATTTAATCAAACGCACAGGTCACCCCCAAAGCTCACAAAAGATAAGGCAACATGGGATAGTGGAATGAGTCAGAGGATCTGAGTTCGAATCCCACTTCTTGAACAAGTCATTTAACTTGTCTTGGCTTTACAGTGGTATAGCAGATAGAAGGGTAATCCTAGAGTCAGGAAGACCTGGGTTCAAATCTGGATTCAGACACTTACTAGTTGTGTGATACTTTCTCTGCCCGCCTCAGTTTTCTCATCTGTAAAATGAGTTACCATGTTGGTATTCCATGGTACCAGTTGGACTCCATGGTATCCTAGTTCTGCTCCACCTCTAAGTCCCTTACTTTATACCTTGATATGTCTTCCAGCTGATTTTCTGTCTAAAGCTGTCTCTTCCCAAATTCTCCCACCAGATTTTGAAGGTAATTAATTCCTCATTTTTCCAGTTTAAAAACCTTTTTTGAGACAAATAACAACAAAAACAAACCCTGTTTTTACATATTTTTTCAGTCAATCAACCAATAAATATTTATTAAGCACCACTATGTGCTAGGCACTGTGCTAAGCTGTGTACTTCTTCCCTGGAATCCTGTTTGGAGGCCTCATTTGTGGCAATCAATTGGTCCTCAGTTCCTTAAGAATATGTAAGCACCTGAAGCTTGTGCCCAATAAGCCTGGTGATGTACTGTGCTTCTGTCGTCTAAGAGCCAACCTAGCTAAGGATGAATCAGCTCGTCACTCAGCTGCTTGTGGGGAAATGTCTTTTTTTTTTTTTTTAGCTACAGAAGCTTTGAAAGATCATCTTCTAAGGTGTGGAGAGGTTGCTATCTGCATTACAAAGGGAGCCTCCACACTGAAGAAATCATCGATCTTTGAAGTATTAGGCAGTTAGAACCCAAGGACACTCTTCCTTCCCAGCTTATACATGGATCTGCCTCCCTCTGCCCCAGGCTAGCCCAGATTCCCAGGACTCTGGGTTTTCATCTGCCTCCATTAAAAGGCCCATCTCATGACCTCCCACCAATGTATTTACTTTGCTGGCTCACTAGAAGCCACGATTAATTCAAAGCTAGCATATTTAATGGAATGGCACCATAAGATAAGTAATAATAAAACTTTCCTTATCCTTTCCTCTCCCCCTCACCCCAAGTAAACATTGGACATGCTTTCCCATAATTATGCACATTTAGAAGAAGGAAAGGAGCCTGTGTGGCCAGGGAACAGGTGTGGAAGAGCAAGTCATAGGGTGTCCCCTAACTGATGCCTTCAGGCTGAGCTCAATGTTTCAAGATCTATTTCCTGGTACCCAAGAACAAGGTTACAGTTAGAGGTATTGGTCTAATTGTGTCTCCCCGCTTAATTACCTTAAAAACATGTATTTTGTTTTTTTACAGTGCCTTCATGTCTGAATACACCCTTTCTCTACCAAGAGAGCCATCCGATGTAACAAAGAACAAAGAAAAGAAAGAGGAAGAAGTCTAGTATGATTAATCAACTCATAAACAGTCTGCTGATGTATGTGATATTCCCTACCCATAGTATCCCTTCCCCCTGTCAATTTCTGCAGAGCAGGGAGGGAGGTTCCTTGCTTAATTTCTGATCATTCAACCTCCCCTTGTCAGCTTCTGCTCAGAGGTGACTCTACCAGAAAGCTGCCAGTGCCTTTTGGGCTTTGGAGACCCTTAGTTTCTCAACCTCAAAAGTCTTTCATGCCAGAGAGTGAGAAGCAACAGAAATCACTAACCCCAGGAGGCAAAGGAAACAAGACAGTTTCCTTGACTTCAAAAATCAGAATGATTTAACCAAATGTATAAATCACGCCCCGTCCCCCACTCAGAAAACATGAGACAGCATAATACAATGGAGAAAAAGAGAAAAGGTGTAATAGAAAGAGCCAGATTGGGAGTCAAAAGACCTGAGCTCAAATCCCATCTCTGCTACTTACTATATATGAAGTTTATATCTTCCCTCTGTCTGGCTGCCTTCTTGGTCACACTCTCACCTTTAACACATGTATGTGGCCAGCAAAGAGTTGCCTTACATGTAGAGTACATTTTTTTTCATTGTAGAAAAGGAAAGGATTTAAATAAAATTAAAATC
The DNA here is from genome assembly GCF_011100635.1 of Trichosurus vulpecula. NCBI lineage: Eukaryota > Metazoa > Chordata > Mammalia > Diprotodontia > Phalangeridae > Trichosurus > Trichosurus vulpecula. The sequence continues at coordinate 52,779,617 of NC_050580.1, forward strand.
TTTTAAAAACAGTCACAAGAACCAAAGTCAAATTTACATTTTAAAATCCTGATAAACTGGTGACCCTGAAAGATCAGGCAACAGAGAGAGAAGGGGAAGTAGACTGAGGGCAGATGAAAAATCAAGGACCCATTCCTGCCCTCCACCTCCAATGCTTTATTCCATTGTCTTATGGAAGGCTCATAGATGTGTTCAAATTATGTGGGGGTCCTCTCCTATCTCGCTTGGTGGTCAGGTCATTATGTATGTAAACCTAAGAAGGTCAGAGAATAGATCATAAAACTGGAAGGAACCTTAGAAGTCATCTGGTCAGGTCCAACCACCTTATTCTAGACATGAAGACATTGAAGTGCAGAGAAGTAACTCATTCAAGGAAACACAGAAAATGATAGGATTTGAAGCCACATCCTCTGACTTTGGTTTCAACGTCATTCTGTCTCTCATATACACGGCCACACCTTATAACACTACCTCTCCAAACAGACACACAAACAGACAGGGTATTCCTATACAATACAGAAACCTATACAATACAGATACACACCAACTAACCCAAAGGATATGACAGGATCTGGGGCCACACTAGCTAAGTGACCTTTGGCACATCGTGACCTCTCCAGCACACACATACAACACACCATAACCTTCCCAAAACACAACACCCTTGTGTACACACAAACATGTCTCTATAGACACAAGCATGTAACCTATACAATTACCCCATAAGCACACAAACACAACCATATCAATATATACAACACAGACAAACAAACAAACACAACCACATACACATCTCGCAGGCTGTATGATGGGCAGTCAGTTTCCCCTCCTTGGAGGACTTCAAGCAGAAGTTTAATGGTTGAACAAGACTAGATGGCTCCTGAGGTAATGTCCAACTCTCTTTGTCATTCTTTGAGTGGTGGTACTTACAAATAACTTGGTCTTCTGCAGGCAAGACTCATCATACCAAGTACTAATAATCTCCAACTTAGTAGGAATGAAAAGCTTAGAAACATAGAGATGTAGAAAAAAAAACATGCTGAAAGACACTGGGGAAGGGGTGTATATCAGGTGAAGAGAAGGGACTGAGTCTACTCTGTGCCAGGTACTATGCTAATTGTTTTTATAATTGATCCTTTCAACAACCCCAGGAGATAGGTGCTATTATTTACAGTTGTGGAAACTGAGGCAAACAGAGATTAAAAGACTCACCCAGGCACACTGCTAATATGTATGTGAGGTCAGATTTGAATTCAGGTTTTCCTGAGTCTACGCCCAGCACTCTCTTCACTGGACCACCTGTTGTCTCTATGTCATCCATGTTTGCTGCTGAAGTCATCCCAGTAAGTTTAGATGAACTCATTTAATTATTTTAAAAATTATTTATTTCTAATCTTAATTATTTATTTTTCCAAATTATGAAAAGTTTTCATTTTATCCACCTATGCAATAGTCATAGGTTCTTAGGTCTAGAGCTGGAAGAGACAATAGAGGCCATCTAGTCCAACCCCCTCCTTTTACAGATAAGGAAACTGAGGCCCATGGCAGGGAAGTGACTTGCAAAAGGTCACACAGACACCAAGAACCAGAGTCAGAGCTTCCTGCTGGCTTACAATGTTTTTTCACATACACTATCTATCTCATGTGTCCTCCCCAGCAATTCCCATGAGGTAGGTAATGTAAGTGTTGTAATGTCCATTTGGTAATGTCTGTCCATTACAGATGAGGAAACTGTGACTCAGAGAAGTTGGGTGACTTGGCCAGGGTCCCACACAGCTAGTAAGCTGGGACTTGGGTCCAGGTCTTCTGACTGAAAATCTAGTATATGAGTGGACCCTGATGGCAGTTTGGGCAGTGGGGGAGATGCATTAGGGCATCTTTGTGGAGGAGGTGGATAGGAACCTCTGAAACCATCAGCAAGGCATTGGTACACTGATGAGACTTTCTTGTGAGCTGGTGAGTTCCTTGTCACTAGAGGTATACAAGCTGAGGCTGGTTGACTCCTTAATAACTATGATTGGACATTGATGTAACACTTGCAAAGCAGTTCTCTCACAAGAACCCTGTAGGGTGGGCAGTAAAATTTTATTATCCCTATTTTATAGACGAGGAAACTGAGGCCCAGTGACCCATGATCACAGAGCTAGTGAACAGCTGGGGTGAGACCCAAACCCAGGTCTCCTAGCTCTAAGTCCGTTGTTCTGTGGCTCCACCATGCTGCGATGTGGATCACATTCCGGCTTCAGGGAGAGGTCTAGACTAACCAACCTTCAAGGCCCCTTCCAGCTTTCAGATTCTATGACTAACTACTTGGGAAAGAGACTGAACTCTCAGTGACCCACCCAAGGGGAGACAGGAAAGAAAGCCCTGCTGCTAATGAAAGAATCTGGTATAGCCTTCCATCTTGCCACCACCTTCACCATCATCAACTACAACAACATTAGTATTTGAAAGCCCTTTAAGGTTTGCAAAGCACTTTATTAACACTATCTCATCTTACCCTATCAACAGCCCTGGGGATAAGTGGTATCTCGTTTTACAGATAAGGAACTGAGGCAGGGAAAAGTTATGTGACTTGCTCAGGGTGGCACAGCCAGGAAGTATATAAGGCTGAATTTCAACTCAGGTCTTCCTGACCCCAGGTGCAGCGCTCTGTTCACTTCAACTAATAACCATCTCCACAAAAGCTGGCCTTCATCAGAGGAGGGGCCACAGTTCTATTTGTGACAGATTCGAGTGACATGGAACTGACTTTGGAGGGACTGGGCTGCCTCCTTGAAGAAAAGCATATCCACTTTACTGGAGCCATTTTTTTACTGACCTAAAGCTGTTTGAGTGGGAATCAGTGAAAATCCTCATTCTGCATCTTTCGTTCCAACAGGAATATGGTTAGTGGTCCCACATGTGTGACTGTCTCCAGAGCTCATTCATTCACAGATATTTGTGACACTCCAAAGCCCACTTCAAGGATCTGTGATTTTGTTGGTCATACAATCATAGATTCCGAGCCGGAAGGGCCATTAGAAGCCATTTGGTTCAACACCCTCATTTTCCAGAAAAGCTGATGACTTGTCCAAAGTCACATAGTAACAGAGGCAAGATTTGAACTCAAGTCTTCTGATTCCCAAGCCATTGTTCTTTCTACCACATCAACCTTGTACTTTCTCTCTGATGGCAGGAATTCCTCCAGTGATGCTGATCGCTGCCCCTCCAATCCTTAGAAGGTAGTCTAGTTGAGTTGCTGTGGCAAATAAATAAACAAATAATCAAACAAATGACATGAAATGAATGAATGAATAACCATCATCCAACAGCTTCCCTTTTGGTTATGATCCTTTCCTCGTTTAACTAGTCTGGTCCTTGGAGAGATGACAGACACAGTCCACTGCTGGTTTTATACCCAAAGCCTTTCCAGCTTGGTGTATGATGCCAGGCCTTATGGTCTGTTGGCACAGCCTTTTAGCACTCACAGTCACCTCTATGCCTCCATGAGATATCAAAGAAGGACTCTAGTGGAAAATTAGGAAATATGCTTCTAATTTCTGTAACACCATTTCCCCACAGAGAAATCCCCTTCAGAAATGTTACTGTTTTGTCTGTAGAACATTTCAGAGATAGCTAGGAATTCTTTACCCTTAAACTACAGATGGGGAGATTGAGGCACAGTGAAGGTCCCACAGTTAGTAGAACATTTCAGAGGGAGATGTGAATTCTTTACCCCTAAACTACAGATGGGGAGATTGAGGCACAGAGAAGGTCCCACAAGTTAGTGACAGAGCCAGGGTTAGAACCCAGGTCTTCTGTGCCCAGTCTTGGGGAATTTTCCAGTAAACTCTATGGTTCATCCTTTGAGGAAGAGCAATGACATCATGGGTTGAGGTCTTGACTTGTGATTTAAATGTGGCAGAGTTGCTCAAAGTTGCCAACCTCAGTTTCTTTCCAAAGTCATCGCAGGACAAAAGTCAGGATGACTGGACCTGGGGAAAAGGCCAGATCCAGGGCAATATTCAGGCTCAGTATGAGCTATCTGTGGCTTGGGAGGGAAGGTGAGTGGTCCAAAGGCAGGCGGACAGAGCAGAAAGCAGGGACTTCCCCCTTCTGGCCCCCATGTGCATTTTGGGGCTCTAATCCTGCTTGGTAAAGGCAGCCTAAGCACAGACTAGAAGGAGCTGCTGCTCCCTCCGCTCTTCCTTCCTCTTCCCCCTCCTCCGTGAGAGTGCGGATGTAAAAGGGCCATTTGAGATACAATGTGACCACAGGATGACTCAATCTGGTTCAGGCATGTGGGGGCCTGTTTCTCTATTTCCATATGGAAATCTCAGGAAGTAGGTGAGAGGCCCTTGCTATCCAATCCCAAAGCCAGCCAGTGGGATGAGTGTAAGGATCAGGAGATCGACCGCTTGACAGTGTGAAGCGGCCTGGACAAGAAGCCAAGACACTCAGGGCTTCTCTAGTCCCACCTCTTCCCACAAGACACTTCCCTTCTCTTTCCCCTTTGTCAAATGAAGGGGTTTAGCTAGACAATTTCTAAGGTCCTTTCTAGAAGCTCACTGACCTGGAACATGGATGTTAATCCATGTTAATTCCCCTCTCTTCCCCTACCCCCTCCTTCTTATGGTCATCACCATCATCACTGACATTTCCATAACAGTTTTAGTTTTGCAAACTTTGCTTTGCATACATCATGAGACCTTTCCTGACCCCCCAGATGCTAATGTCTCCCTCATCTCAGATTTTCCCATGTTTATTTATATATACTTAAATGTGTACATGTTGTCTTAGTCATGGGAGTTCCTTGAGGGCAGGAGTTTTTTCATTTTTTGCCTTTATGCCCTTAGATCCTAGCACAGTGACTGGCACATGGTAGGTGCTTAATAAATGTTTGTTAATTGATCTTATTGAATCCTGGAACCAACCCTGAAATATTTATTATGTGTAGAAGAGAAAACTGAGGTTCAGAGAAGAAGGTTAAGTGATTAACCCAGAGTCCCACTGCTAGTAAGTTTCATGAGTCAGTCTTGCCTGGTTCTGAGGTCAGCATCTTGTCACAAGGTCTCCCATAATACTACATGTCTCCATCCATCTGAAAAGACAGGATCAGAAGGTGGATGGGGCAAGAGATTGATAGCCCAGTGGAAACCCATCCTCCGCACTGTTGCTGTGAAGGGATGGGACCCCGTGGAGTCTGGGTTTGGCCTGGGTTCATTCAGAAGCTCTTTGGATGTTTATTCTTTTTCCTTTTGCCAACCCTTCAGACATAGTCGTGTTTGTTATTGGGTTCTGGGGGGAAATGGGGGTTAGTTTAGGGTTCAGCAAAATCTTATGGTTCACCTCAGTTTTTCCTTTAAAGGATGAAGTTTGACCTTCAACCTGGAATCCATGACATAATGAGGGGACAAAGGTTTGGTGGGAGTGAAGAGGACCAAAGCAACCTGAGAACAAGGGCTTGGAAAGAGATTTAGTGGAGGTAAAATACAAGGGTAGGATCATGCATGTTGGGGTGAGATGAGTTTCAGGGAAGGTAGAAAGTTGAGAGACAGAGATAGATACAGTAAACCAAAGAGAATTAAAGATGGGAGTGGTCAGGGAAGAGAGGGGAGAGAAAGGAATGGGAGGGAAGGGAAGAAGAAGGAAGAGAAATGAAGGGAAGAAGAAAGGGAAAGTTCAGGAAATTGAAAGAAAGAGGAAAGAGATAAATTGATAAAGGTAGAGAGAAGTGAGAGACTCTGATCTTATAATCATATGGATGAGAGAGAAAGAGAAAGATATGGTGGGAGATGCATGAGAGAAACACAGAGGGAGAGGAGGAAGAAAGGAGAAAGGGATGGGGAGGGGAAGAGAGGGAGAGAGAGAGAGACAGAGAGAGCCTGAGAGACACACAGAGAGAAACACACAGAGACAGAGAGACACACAGAGACAGAGACACAGAGAGAGAAATGTGGCGGGAACTGGAAACTCAAGGGTGTGCAAGTGGAGGGGGGAGTGAGTTGGTAGAGAGCTGAATTCCATCCCGGAGGGGCGCAGCATCTGCATATCAGATAAATACCATACAGCTGCATTTTCCCCCCTCCCTTTAATTGACATCTTTGAATCTGTCCCCGCTTGACAAATCAAGCTACTTATTATTAGCGATGACATGGATAAATATCGCAGGCATTCATTTTACATCTGGGCCTCCTGATAATAGAAACCAACATAAAACCTTCCCTCTCCCCACGGGGACAGATTCCCTTTCTGTCTTTCCAGGTTGAATTGTTGGGAGCTCTCCTCAAGCCTAGTGCTGAAATTTTGTCTTGTCACTGAGAGCAAAAAGTAATAAAGCTGCAGAGGTTAGCATATGTTTCCAAGGCTACACTCATTTCCCAGTGGAGCATAAATTTGCTTCTTGCCCAGGATCTCAAAGCACCAGCTGTATCATGGCTCAAATTCATCATCTCTAGCTCTGTAATCAATTACCTGTGTTACCTTGACCAAGTGCCTTTATCTCTTTGGGTCCCAGTTTCTTTCACTCTGAAATGAAATAATTGGACTAGATATAGGTATAGAATCTTAGCGTTAGAAGGAAGCTTAGAGATCATCTAGTTATTAACTAGTACTATTATAGTGCAACTGTCTTATTTTGTACTCCTTAAGGTCCCTCCCCACTTTAATGCTCTTGGGTTCTATACCAAGCCCCACCGAGAAAAGCATGTGATGACTCCCTGTTACTTACTACTCAAACTACTTAGCCTAGTATTCAAGGGTTCCACAATCCAGCCCTGTTGACCATTCTAGCCTTATTTTCTATAACTATCCTACACCCCTCCCTTATCCACTTTAGAAGCCCCTCATTGTCCTTCAAACACTATATGTTAACTCCCATCTATGAACCTTTGCTTCCACCATCCCCTCCATTGGCATGTAATGTAGTTGAAAGAGAATTGGAGTTGGAATTAGAGGATGTGGATTTGAATCCTACCATTTTCACTTACTAACTGTGAGACTTCAGACGATGGACTTTACCTCTTTGGGCCTCAGTTTTCTCATCTATAAAATGGGCTATCTGACCTCAAGGTTTCCTTGAGCTCTAGATTTATAATATTTCCATTCTCCCTCTTCCTCCTCCCCAAATCTTGCTCATCCTTCCAGACCTAGATAGGGAAGTCAATCTCTGTCTGCCTCAGTTTTCTCACCCATAAAATGAGAATAATAATAGCACTTATCTCCCAGGGTTATAAGGATCAAATAAAATATTTATAAAGTTTTTATAGCACAGTGTGCCTTATACTCAGAAAGTGCTTAATAAATGCTTATTTCCTTCCTCCCTTTCTTGCTTCCTTCTTCCCCTCTCCCTTACTCCATCTTTCCTTCCTTCCTTCCCAGTCCACATTCATTCTTTTCTTTTTTTTTGTTGGGTGAGGCAATCAGGGTTAAGTGACTTGCCCAAGGTCACAAGCTAGTGAGTGTCAAGTCTCTGAGGCTGGATTTGAACTCAGATCCTCCTGACTCCAGGGCCAGGTGCTCTAACCACTGTGCCCCCTAGCCACTCCCTTTTTTGGAGGGGGAAGGCAGGGCAATTGGGGCTAAGTGCCTTGCCCAAGGTCACACAGCTAGTAAGTGTGTCAAGTGTCTGGGACCAGATCTGAACTCAGATCCTCCTGACTCCAGGGTTGGTACTCTACTCACTGTGCCACCTAACTGCCCCTTACACATTCACTCTTTTCATGAAATAGTTATGATGCCTATTTCTAAAGGACTTCATAAACTAAGGTTTAGGAAGAGTCATCTCTGCATCACCCAAATTTCACAGATGAGGAAACTGAGGTTCTGGGAAGTGATTTGTCCAAGTGCACACAGTCAGGAAGTGTCACAAGTCATGCATTCTTACTCAAGACCCAGCATTATGCCATTCTTCCTTCACTGACTATGCCAGGCTATAGTGTGCTCTTCCTCCTATAACCTTCTGCTTCTGACTATCTGTACCTTTTCTCCCCTGATAACTTGCAAGGTGCTTGAGGGCAAAGGCCACTTATTCAATTTCACTACAACACCTAGCATGGGGAAAGACACCTGGCAGGTGCTCAACAAATGCATGCTTCCTGACAGATTTGCATATTGATTGACAGATTCATTACCCTTTGTCAGAGAAGGAGAAAAGGATTGGAGCTTCAGTTCAATTCAAGTGTCCCCATTTCTTCTTTGGAAATAAAGGACTTTCTTATCTAGAGTTCATGAGTGAGCATGTGTGGAGGTTATGGTCATCTGCTCCATCTTATAGAGTAGGAAAAAGCAAAACAAGGGAGATTGCTGGTCACTTAAAGAAACACAGATGCTGGCACACATCCAAGTTGGGAAGAGAATGTGAGAGTCCTTAGGGTACAAAATTGGCTCTGGAAGGGTTCTCTTTTCTAAGCCATTAGATAGCTAGCTCTTTTCTCTGTCCTCTTTCCTGGGGCCACAAAGCATGGAATACCTGTGAAGTAACATGTCACAGAATCACAGAGCATTTGAGCTATAAAATAACTTAGAGGGTATTTAGTCTAATACCCTCACTTTTTTTTTTTGCTCAGAAAGGAAAAGGGACTTCCCTAAGGTCACACAGCTAGTAAGAAAGTTGTGAATAGAAAAGAAAGATGAAAATAAAAGCCTATGGTAACTTCTTACCCTCCCCCTACCCATTCAACTACTCTTTCTCTCACTCCAACAATGGATGCAGGTGTTGGGGAGAGGGGTACTAGCTCTCATTACCTGTCATCACAAGGGGCTTACTTATAAGCATATTCTAAAAACAAGGATAAAAGTGCAAGTTTAATTAAAACACATCTAGAAGAGAGGAAGCCATGGAGTGAAAGAGGGTCCTTAGGTTGTCTCTCCCTGCTTGGGCCATCTGCTAGGGCCCTTCTGGTCTAGTGGTCAGGACCATGGGATCTGGATGGGGGGGTGGTGCGGCAATGGGATTGAATAAAGAGCTCTGGTGAGGTGACCAGGTGGTACCTTTATGGCCCTCATGTGCTTGCCCCAGGTCCATCCTCTTGCCATCCCCCCCTCTTCAACACAGATGGGATGGGAGGGGGTTGGAAATCTACATCTGTAAGCAGATGTCTACAAATCATGAAATGCAGAGTTAGAAAGTACCTTAGAGATCATCTATTTCAACTTTCTCATGTTGCAAGCTGAATGTTTTTATTTCTTGGTTCCCTCTCATCTGCCCACTCTGGGTAGAGCTTCCCTACCCCATTCCCTAGTGCTTATCCTGCATCTGTATTCTCCTATCCCTACTGAGGTGGTAGGTGGTAGAATTCACAGAGTTACTCCTGCCAAGGGAGGCAGCTATGGGTAGGGGATAAGGCACAAGACTGGGAGCCAAGAACACCCGGGTTCTCATCCCACCATAAACATTTTCTAGCTGGGTGATCTAGGACAGTTTAACCCCTCTGTGCATGTTTCCTCATCTGTACCATGAGAGTGTTGGGACTGATGGCTTCCTAGGTTCCTTCCAGCTCTCAGTTCTATGATCCTTTGACCCAGATGTGTTTCCTGGCTTTGCTGCCGATTCCCTGTGTGACTCGGGGTAAATCGCTTCATTTTTCCGGCCACTGCTTTCTTCTGCAAAGTGAGGAGGTTGAATGGGATGACTTCCTAAGGCCCCTTGGAGTTCTAACCTCTGACTCTCTATGAGATGATGGATATGAAAGCCCTCTTCAAGTCTCTGTAAAACAACAGCCAAGGTTAAGGCATAATTGATATTGTTATTCATGTGGGATCCTGGAGTCTGAAAAGCTTTGCCACCCCAAAGGAATTAATCACTAAGGGTAGAATTTTAGGCAGGAGATGTTAGGGATGGGCTTAAAAGTAGGTAGAGTAGGTGGAACTTGAGGGATGCCAAAAAAGCACCTTAACACCAAATGTATCTTCCCCATCCCAATACATGCCATCCCTGGTGACTGTAATGTTAGCCTGAAGGGAGGCACATAGAAAATATCCCCAGGGAGCAGCTAGGATAGCTGGCCAATCTTGGACTAGCCCTTCACTTAAAGAGGATTTAAGATCGATGGGCAAGTGATTCTGGGGGGTGGGGAAGGAACTGCAAGTGGCAGGGCCCACATTTGTCTCTGTAATGTGGAGGAAGGGCTGGGGTGGAGCTAATGAAGCCTTCTCCCAACGACATTCTGGATGACAATGACTGATGCCTCCTCAGGGGGAGACAGGTGCTGGCACACGGCCCATTGGGCAAATCAGGGAATGATGTGCCCTTCAACGTCACCATGGATCAGGGAGTCTGCTGGGCCTTCAGGGAGGGGGGAGGCAGACCTAACTCTAGGGAAGCTGCTTTCCCCTGGGGATGCACAGAACATGGGCCAGAGAGAGGCAAAGTCCCCCTTGTCTCCAGCTCTGGCTTCTTCTTGGCAAAATCATAGGTGGATAAAAGAGAGGGATTCAGAAGGAGAGAGATCCTGGTCATATTGTTACCCTTCTCTACATGGGGAAAATGAGGTTAAAGTCTTCATTCTAGCATGCAACGCCCACCATAATTTCTTCCCAATTTAACTGTTGTCTTACTTTATAGAATTGATTGATCAATCAATCGATAAGAGTTCATTAAGCACCTACTATGTGCCAGACACTGTGCTAGGGTGAAGATTATAAAGCAAAATGAATCACTTGTCTATATAACAGCCTTCAAGGACTTTACATTCAACATGTACCCATCATGGAGATATATTCCAAATACATACAAAGGAGAGCCAAGGTCATTTTGATTGGAATGTGATACTAGTAGGTGCAGGGATCGGGAAAAGGCCCTTAAGCTGAATTGTGAAGGAACCTTAGAGTTCTAAGAAGTGGGAGGAAGGAGGGAATCTGTTCCTGCCCTGGGGAGGGGTGGGGGCACAGACATGGAAGATGGAGTGTCCTGGGGGAGCAGCAATAGTGAAGAGGGGAGCGATAACCCTGGGAGGGAAGTTTGGAACCGGGTTTGATGGTCTTTAAATGTGAAGGAGAGACATGTGTGTGTTTGATCAGAGAGGCAATAGGGAGCCCCTTATGTTTACTGGGAAGGGGCGTGCCAAATCATTGACTTTTAGCATTGGCAGGAATCTTAGGGGCAATTAATCCAACCACCTCAATAGAGTGTCAACATCTTGAGGGCAGTGATTTTTTTGTCTTTATTATCCCATTTTTGTCTTTGTTAACCTCTAGCACTTTGCATGTGTTTGGTGTTTAATACATGTTTATTTAATTGAATCAAACTTTACAAATGGGGAGAGAGAGGTAACAGGGTGTTGTGGGTACACTGCTAGACTTGAAGACAGGAATATGTGGGTTCAAATCTCACCTCCAACACTTCCAAGGTGTGTGGCTTTGGATAAGTCACCTAACTTCCCTACGTCTCATTTTCTTCATCTGTAAAATCAGGGGGCTGGACTGCATGACCTCGAAGGTCTTCTCCGGCTCTAAATGCATGACTCTATAAACACAGAGCTTTGTCTGAGCAGGATTCGCTCTTTACATTTGCTCAGCAGTGAGGCCCTTTGAACCCTACTGCAGTCCTTGGCCAAGCAGTGTCTCTTAATACTAAGGCTCCTTCTAGCTGGTGCTCCCTTGGTAGAGCTTATCTGGAATGAAGGGAGAAGGATCTTTCTCTCCCCCCCCCCCCACCCCATCTCTCTGTCTCTCTCTGTGTCTCTGTCTCTCCTCTTCAGCCTGGCCCAAGTTAGCCTAAGTTCTCTAGAAACTGGGACACTTTACATCTATTAATATATAACCTCTCATGCTTGCCAGGCCAGCTGGCATGGGTAAAGGGGTGGGGAGAGAGAGAGAAGAGAGAGAAGGGACAGAGAGAGAGGACAGAGAGACTCTTCTTGTAGCCCTAAGCAGAGATGCCTTGGGGTCCCAGGATTGGCATCCTGGTCACCATACTTAAACACTATTCAATGTTTGAGGCATTGTCCCACTGCTCTTGCTTCCAAGTAAAGCCCAGCTGGGGATAACTTTTGGAACTCTGCTTTGGGGATAGGAGAGACAGAGAATGACTTCCATCTCAGGATGTTCCTAAGAACTCACAACTGTCTGGTGTACTTTGCACAGGTTTGGATCTATACAGCAGGTACATATTCAATGCTTGTTGAATTAAATGAACTTTCCCAGATGATTTTGACTCTTTGATCTCCGTTGATCCTTACAGCAAGTGCCCCACACTGGCCTCATCTATGTCCATTTTATAGATGAACATACTGAGACCCAGAGAGAGGAAGTGATTCCAGGCCTCCTGACTTGTATTTTGGTGCTTTCCCCCAGAAGATCTTGCTGTTTTCCTGTGGAAACTTCTGGAACATGGGTCTGGGACTAGGTGGGGTGGGAGTGGGGGGAAGAGAGGAAAACATTGGACTAGAAACCTGGTCTCTTCCCTCAAGATCTTCCCATTTTACTATCAATGTAGCTCCCAATTAGATTGTAAACTATTTGGGAGGGGAACCCTACCTCTAAATTCCTTCACATCCCCTTAGCCTTCCCTTGCCAGTAATACCAATCTATAAAATACAGTATTTGTACTCTCTACCCCAGGGGGTTGTTTGTGAGGAAAGTGCCTTGTAAACCTTAAAACCTGACAGTGCTAAATAAATGTGAATTATTATTATTAATAAGAATACACAGCATGGTCTGGACCCATGCTTTTATTGGTAAAGGCAATTCCTGGAGAGGAAACAGCTCCAACCAATGCAGACTGGCAACTTTGTGGCAACTTACATTGTTAGGGGGTCACCAGCAATACCAGGAGGAGGCTTACCTGCTTGGAGGCGCACCTTCATTGTGCATCTGAGGGAGGACCTGATCCGAGGGGCATCTTCCCTCTGAGGCTGGCTGCTCCTCCCTGCCCCCCATCCCAGTACACAGCATAGAAAAGTGCTGTTCTTACTTGTTAACTGAGAAGGAAAATGAGAGAGGGGTTGGCAATCCTAACCTGGTGAATCAGGAGGAATAGTTGATAAACTATGGATGAAGTATGAGACTTGGCATTAAGAAGATTCAAGTTCAAATTTCACTGTTAGCTGGGTGACCCTAGGCAAGTCACATGGCCTTTCTGTGCCTCAATTTCTTTATCTGTAAAATGGGAAAAGGAATAATGCCTACCTCACAAGGCACTGTATAGATCAAGTGAAGGTATATGTGTGTTCATACACAATATAGTTATATATCATATACATATGATACAGATGTATATATGTGTATATATACATATGTATGTATGTATAGTATTTTGCAGACCTGAGAGTGGTATATAAATGAACTTTTATTTTTGTTAACTATGACACTAACTGACTATTGTGTGACTTTGGGCACATGATTTTTACTCTCTGAGTCTCCGTTTATGCATCTGCAAAATGGGCAGGGTGGGCTAGCCAAATCTAGAAGATTCCTTCCACATTTTGTAGGTCAATGATTCTGTGAGGGGAAGCAGCTTACCTGCAGTCACTGACAGGCAGTGGTTCAGATGCTGCTGAATTAATAGAAGCAGAGAATTTGAGAATGGAAAGGAATCTTTACTACAACACACCCAACAAGTGGGCATCCTGCCTCTATTTGAAGACTTCCAAAGGGGGGAACTCACCACCTTTGGAGGCGATGGATCCCACCTTTGGGCAGCTCTGGTTGCTAAGAAGTTGATGCCAAACCTAAACTGGCCTCACGGCAGCATCCAGTCGGCCATAGCTCCGGGTTCTGGCGTTGGGGGCTAAGCAGTGGTTAGCCTTCTATCTGGAGCTGGCAGCTCCATGCAAAGATCCTGCTGAGCCCCCGCCCCACCCCTACTCCTTCCCTTCCCTGCCCCCACTTCTCTGCTCTCACTAAATCCAGATTTGTCTTCCAAAGTAGTGTCATTATAAATACATCAGCCTCTGCTGGCCTCATATGCACAGCTTTCATTTGGCCCTCTAAGCTCGATTACATCTGAGGCTGTCTCGGGGTAATTAAGTAATATTAGAACCTTGTGCCTCTTTTAATGCCGTTTTCAAAGAGCCAGGCTGTGGCAATCACCCATTGGAGCCCAAAGCTCCGGGACTTGTGTCCTTTCTCTAATGCACCTCGTGGTGAATGAGAGCTAATTACCTTTCAGAAAGACATCATTACCAGCAGGTTCATGCTGGATTGATAAGGAACATGTTCTCCCCCCAACACACACCTCTTACCACATCCGGGCTCCAAAGCTTCTGGGGTCAAGCTGGCCTTGCTCCTCTTGGGTATCCATCTACCTTCCCAGACTCCGTGGTCTAGGGAGGGGACATGGCCATTTCCCCTGCTCAAGGCAGGAGATCTTAACCTCTTGTGTCCTGGATGCCTTGGCAGTGTCTGAGGAAACCTATGGAGTCCTTCTCAGAATCAGGTTTTTACATGCATCAAATGAACAGGATTACTGAGGAAACCGATTATATTGAAACCCAATGACCAGAATACTAAAAAATAAAACAAGGGCATAACACCCAGCTAAGATCCTCTACCCAAAGGAGTCTGGGTCTCTGTTGAATGAGGTCATGCCATTTAGAGATCAAGACAATGCTATTGACCTATTAGGCTTGCAGGCTTGGGGATGGGCTACACAGCCATCAGGTGTGTCCTGGAGCCAGCTCAAGAGAGATGTCTAATTATTAGTGGGAGCATTTACACCTCAGAAATGAGCAATGCTATAAATTTACAGCTTGATTGATTGTTTTGTTGATTGGTTATGCTTAAGAAAGTAATGAAGAAAATGTTGATGCAGATTAGACATAAAAGAGCATTCTAGGGGCAGCTAGATAGCACAGTGGATAGAGCTCTGGTCCTGGAGTTAGGAGGACCTGAGTTAAAATCTGGCCTCAGACACTTACTAGCTATGTGACCCTGGGCATGTCACTTAACCTCAATTGCCTCCAAAACCAAAAATTTCCTCCACAACAAAAATGCCTTACATTCTACCTCCCCACCACATTGCTATTTTCCCTGCTGGGTTTTCCTCTCCCTTCCAAATTGGGGGGAAAGGCACATATTTTCAAGATAGCTTGTTGGGCTCAGGAGCTCAGTCTATGGTGCCAGAACTAAGCAGTTAACAGTCTTTGCTCATGTATGTCACCTGATCTGGAATACCTTCAGTATCTATTCAGATTTTATCCATCCTTCAAGGCCCAACTGGAGTGCCTCTTTCATGAAGCCTTCCCTAGCTACTTGAGCCCACCTTGCCCTAACAATAGCAACTCAGTGTTCTCCCTCCATGCCAAACTTTGGAGAAAGCAGGGTGAGCAGCATTATCCCTGCTTGCCAAAAGAAGACCTAATTGAGTAATTTACTCATGTTCCCACCAGTAAGCATCAGAGTGAGATCTGAACCCAGACCTGAACCCAGCTCAAGGTCCAGCCCTCTCTTCATTAACTACTTCTTCCAATGTGATAACATATATACAACACTTTGCAAAACTTAAAATGTTAATCTCTGTCAGCCATTGTAATTTATTTGAATGCCTATTATAGTTAGATGATAAACCCGACACACACAGTTGGGTGAAATGGTTGGAGAGTTGGCCTCAGAGCCAGGCAGAACTGAGTTAAATGCTGCCTTTGACACATATTGACTGTGTGACTCTGGGCAAGTCATTTAACTTCTCAGTGCTCCAGGCAATTCTCTATAAAACTCTACATTTCAGAGCCTATTGCAGATCTACATTGGTAGAAGGAATTTCCATGTTGGGAGTTCCATACAGCTATGAAATCACAGGCCTGGTCCCAAACAAAACAAAACAAAAAAAAGAGCTCCCTGAAGGCAGGGAACATATATCATACATTTATGAAGATGAATGTGGGGCCCATACACAGCAGACATCGAGCTGAATGAGTGAATAAGTGAATGATCCATGTATGTTACTTTGGCTTCCTTCTCTCACTAGATTAAGAGTAGAGATTATGTGTGATCTGGAACTATGGACTGTTTGCTTTCCTGCCTCTGGACCTTTGCCTGTGCCAGTCCCTTCACCTTGAAAGCCCATTTCTATCTGTTGAGTACTACCCACCATTTGAGGAACAATTCACCTCCCCTGCTCTGCCCCTCCTCCCATGAAGAATCTCTCCCTTTCTTGAAACTCAAGTAGAACTTTGGTTCTCCTTTGCTGGCACTTATCTGATAGTGACTTGTGCTGGGGTACTTTGTGTATAGGTTTATCTTCCCTATCAGATAGTAAATGATTGTAACTACAACCATAACACACACATATCATATGTATAAGATACGGATAGACAGCATTTTTGTAAGCCTCTTGAAAGAAAGGACTGTGTCTTCTTTACTTTTCTATCCCTCATGTTCTGGAACATGTCTTGTACATACTAGGTGCTCAGTAAGCACTGATTGAATAGAACTGAATTCTCCTCTAGTGCATAAACAGTGTCCTAGAACAATGCCTAGCACACAGTAGGCGCTCAGTAAGCACTGACTGAATAGGACTGAATTCTCCTTCTCTAGTGCCTGGGCACATAGTAGGTTGTCAGCAAAGACAGACTGATGTAGTGGACTGAATGGGATTAGAACCTATAACCTTGATCTCCTTCACCATTTTAAGAGTGGTGAGGGTAGAGCTGGTTGTGGGTTAAATCTGAGGAAGACCAGTGGTGAGGAGGAAGGCTTTTGTGAAAAGTCCATCCCAGCTAAACTTCATGCTGACCCTGTTCCTCATGCCGACCATCAAGCCGCTCGATCAGACTCCCGTCTCCTGTGGTCAGACCATATCATCAGTAACATGCTCACTTTCTGAGCCCCACATTTTAGGAAGGACACTGATGAACTGAAGCGACTAGAATGGTGAGGAGTTAATTGGAGGAACTCATCCTATATAGCTTGGGGGGAGAGAAGACTTAGAGAGGACATTATAGCTTCAAGTATTTGCAGGGCAATCATGTGGAAGAGGGATTAGGTTTGGTCTGCTTGGCCCTAGAGAATGGGTTTAGGAGCAACGAGTGGAGGTCTTGGAGATGTGGGCTTTGGTTCTGTGTAAGGACATTCCTAATGACTGAGGTCATCCAAAAGTTGAGGGTTAGAGTTAGGGTTAGGGTTACTTTGAGAAGTAGTGAGTTCCTCATTATAGGAGATGACCAATTGCCAGGGATGTTGCAGAAGGGAATTTTGCTCAGATATGATTTGGATGAGATGACTTGAGAAGTGCCACCGGGAGGTGGGAAGAGCGCTTAATTTGGAGTCTGAGTATCTGTATTCAAATCCCAGTTCTACCACTTACTACTTGTAAGAGCTTAGGTAAATCATTTAACTTCTCTGGGTTTTAGTCATCTGTGAAATGAGGGAGGGATGTATATTAGATTGATATATTGGACCAACTAGTCAGTATTGGACTGAATACTCAACATGCAGATATATTCAATTCAAAGCATCAATCAATATTCCAAAGACTCTTGTAGCTCTGATTCCTTCCAGTTCTGTGATTCTGTGGGTGATTCAGTTTTTCCAATGAGCATCTAGACTAACATGCTACCATCATCACTTCATGCCCACTACTGGTCATCCACCACCAACCGCTCTCCATGACCCCATCCCCAACCTCCAAGAGGAAATGGGGTTAGATCTTGGCATACCACATTCCAAAGCTGTCAATCTCTGGGGCTCTCTGTCTTTATCTCTTTGCACCTTTGCTTCTGACATGGATTGGCCATTTAGGAGGCAGCAATGTTCAGGGGAAATAACCTATAGCTGGAAGGCAGAAAACATGAATTTTAGACCAGGCTTGGCCAGTGGTTCATTTTCTACATGCTTGGGAAAATATTTTCCTGTTCTCTGGACTTGTTTCCTTCTCTGTCAAATGGGAATGAGAATTCTTACTTGTCTGCCTTCTCGTGGAATGGTGTGTGTGTGTGTGTGTGTGTGTGTGTGTGTATGTGTGTGTGTGTGTGTGTGTGTGTGTGTAGCTGTTGTTATGTCATGAGACTAAAATGAGAAAATGGATGCGAAAAAGGGCACATATAAAGAAACAACCACTCGGACCTCATGGACATCATTTGTGGCATGTTGGCATCAGAGGCTGCTCTTAGTTTTTGGGTGGGCCTTCTCTTCATCCTCACTTGTGGAAGCAAGCCCTAAAATCCATGAAATTCATCTCAGGGGTAGACCTAACCCTGGGGTTTGAATATTCTTCCTTCTTTCCCAGTCACTGAGCACAGGCCCCAGATCCCAGAATTCATTTGCTTGTGTGTCTTCTTTCCCTGGCTGTTCACTTCCCTGCATTGGGCTGGGGAGAGGGGGAAGCTGCAGGGGGCAGAATCCATGTACATGAGATATTTATGACAATTATAATAATTATCAGAATAGCCCTCCCTTTTGCTGGGGCCCTCAGGGGGTCTGTGTGGGGAGAGTCAGAGGAACACAGAGAGTAGTGGGGAAAAACAAGCCCAGATAAAAAAGTGGGCTAAAAATCAGACAAAACAGGGGCTGTTATTTACATCACAAAAGACTCATGGGAGCGCCTTTAAATAGCTGGAAAGTGTTTATCCACAACGTATTACTTTGGGGAATGGACTAGTCAGAGACTTGAAGTTGAACAGCTGGCAGTCACCAAAGTCTGAATCATCTCACCAGGCATTTCAGGGCCTGTCCTCCTTTTCCTGCCTCATCATCCACACCATCGGCTCCGTCCATCCTGGTCTCTTCATGGACCCCTGTGTACCCTGCATTCATATCTAGCCCCACACCTTTAGGTCTGCACCATGCAATTTTGTACCTTGCTATGAAAATCTTCATTCAACAGGCATTAAGCAACATCTAGTAGGTACTAAACACGGTCCTAGGCACTGAGGATACAAGGATGAGAAATTACACAGCTCTTGTCCTCAAGGAGCTTATAGTCTCCAAGGAAGTGATGTTTGGCGTCTTGGCAAATGTCACCTGGATGTTCTTCTTGGTCCCAGCCCAAGGACATTGGACTGAGTTGGGGAGGGGAGGGGTCTTGTACATATGGGTTAGATTATCTGATCCGAGAACCACAGAGTCTCAGAGATGGAGGGGATCTCAGAGGGCATCATGCCCAGCCCCTACATCAGCAGGAATCCCCCTCTGAAGATGCCACCACGACAAATGGTTTTCCCATCCCTTCTCCATATGATAGTCCTTCAAATACTCACAGTTCTCATAATAACATTGGCTGATACTTGTACTGTTTATATGTATCATCAGCATGTTTGATACTAAAAACATCCCTGTGAGCTACGCAAGATTGTCACCCCCATTTTACGGATGAAGGAAAGAAGACACAGAGATGCTGAGGGTCTTGTCTCTAGTTCAGGTCTCTCTTGATTCCCAGGCTAGCCTTTTCATCACGTTGTATCTCACATCCTCAATAAGTCTGCTCTTTTCATTGTTGGGTCATTTCTGTCATGCCTGACTCTTTATGACCCCATTTGGGGTTTTCTTGGCAAAGATACTGGAGTGGTTTGCCATTTCTTTCTCCAGCCCATTTTTCCAGATGAGGTAACTGAGGCAAACAGGGTTAAGTGACTTGCCTAGGGTCACACAGCTAGCAAGTGTCTGAGGCTGGATTTGAACTCATGAAGATGACTCTGGGCCCAGCGCCCTCTTAGCAAGTCTTCTCTAGCATAAGCTAAACACCCTCAGTTCCTTTTACACGGCATGATCTAGTCCCCTCCTTGGAAGGAAGTTCTCTAGCTTGTTAATATTCTTCCTAAAATGTGGAGCCCAGGAGGCAGTGTTCAGTAACGTAAAGGATGCTAACATTAGTTCTGGTGGTATGGGTTTGACTCTGACCTCCTCTACCCATGTGACTTTGAGAGATTCACTTAATTTCTCAATTTCCCCATCTATAAAATGTTGACCTCTGAGGTCCCTTCCAGACCTAGGTCTATAACGCTACATCCAATGATTCAGATCGCAGTTGATAATGACCATGGTGCCCTGTTACCTTTGAAGTCCCTATACATTTATACATACAACGTAGGTGGGAAGAGAGATATAAATAGATACAGACTGACCGATAAGAAAGTGTTTATTACAGGCTTACTTCTGTGTCAGGCTCTGTGCTAAGTAAGCACTGGGGAGCCAAGAAAGCAAGACAATTTGTACCCTTAAGGAGTTTATATTCTAGAGGGGAAAGGGAACATATATGGGAGTGCTGGAAAGTTGGGCGGAGGAGACTGGGGCTGTGGTGGGTGAGGAGAAGCAGGTGGATTCTGGAGAGAGTCCAGGAGACAGGGAGGTGAAACAGGGCTGGCTGGGTCACTCTTCATATGGTGGCCCAGGGGAGTAATCTCTCTGCTGTACCACCTTCTGGGGGTGTGAAGGGACAGTACTAGTGTCTACCGGGCAGTGGAAACATGACATTAGAACAATCCCTTTGCACCCCTTGCCCCCATTCTTCCATCTGCTTCTCTCTGCTGGGGCCTCCTGGCCAGGGTCCTTCTCCTCGATTTCCATAAGCCTGCAGCCCTCTGCAGATGCTTCTGGTGGGGCACCTCTTGTCTCCCTCCCTCCCTACTCTCTGAATAGTAATAGCAGCAGAGTGTACGCTGCTAATAGCAACTGTTAGATCAGGGAATGTCACTTGCAAAGACTGCTCCACCAATGATAAATTCAGTCACCTCTCCAAGGATCAGGTCAACTGTAATCCAGAACCTAAGGGAAGCGTGTAAATGGGCATGCCCTTGAGATCTCCTTGAAAGATGGAATTCCCTTCTCCTCAAGTCAACTTCTCTTCTGAGTTGACTGAGGACATCATAGCCCCCGAACCCCTGTCTAGTGAGGGTGACCTCCAGCTCACTCCAATCTCCATGTACTCATAGCCCAGCCTAGAAGCAGCAATGTGGGGAGGCAGGGTTTTCTTAAAGCTTCACCCCTATAGATCTTTGGTCTACTGGTTGCTTCCCATCACCTCCTGATCCCCCTAAGTTGTTTCTCAGTTTTCTCCCATGAGAAATAACAATGTGACATTTCAAGCTGGAGAAGAAAATGGTAAAGCCCTCCAATATCTTTGCCAAGAAAACCCCAGATGGGGTCATGAAGAGTGACATGCCTGAAATGACTGAAAAGCAACATTTCATGGTTGGCGATATACTTTACACACAGGATCTCACTTGAACCTTCCAAGCATCCCAGGTCTGTATTTTTGGTGCCCCCCATTTTATAGAGGAGGGGTCCATTGCAGGCTTTGGGGAGCAGGGGGTTCTGGGAGTGAGCCCCAACTCGCCGGCAGGGATATGAGCTGGAGCAGCATCCCTTAGCAGAGCCGAGGCTTCTTAACAGTGATAGAGTATTTGTAAAGGAGGAGAGAAAGCTGGGAGAGAATTTACAGACTCTGCCTCACATAACCTGGTTCCCACTGAAATCCTGCATCATCTGGCTGCTGCCACTTTGGATTTTGCCATCATCTCTTTATTACTCCCTGGAAAAGCACAGCTGGGCAGAGGGGCTGCCTCATTGTAGAGCTACAAAGCACAGACTGATGGAGGAGAGACCAAAGTCAGGGAGATGGTGTAGGTAGAGGAGGACTGGGAAGCAGAGTCTGAGACTACTCAGATAACTAGGCTGGGGCAGCCAGGGCTTTGTCCCACATGTGTCCTGACATATAAGAAACATGTTTTGCCCCCATTAGAGTGCTCTGGCTCACCATACCTTATGCCTCATGATCCCCTCTACACCTAGCATGACCACTCTTGCCTCCTCCCTGGTCCCCAAGGTCCTATTACCATGGCACCCCCTCTCTCCCAGGCTTACCTTCCCATACTACATTGAATCCCCTGTATCTCCTAGAGATTGCAGGGATGTTGATTGGCTTCACTGAGGACTGGGTTGCTCCCTCTTCCTTGGTGACTGCAGAACCTCAGGCTCCTGTCCCAATGCAGACATCAGGTAGCCAATGTTTATGGAGTTCTGGCTACATGTTGGCGTTGTGGAAGCTCTGAGGTCGTCTAGTTGCTGAGCCAGCACATAGATTTGAGGGGAGCAGGGATT
Source organism: Trichosurus vulpecula (assembly GCF_011100635.1). Lineage (NCBI taxonomy): Eukaryota > Metazoa > Chordata > Mammalia > Diprotodontia > Phalangeridae > Trichosurus > Trichosurus vulpecula. Next base: position 52,801,574 of record NC_050580.1, read on the forward strand.
CACTCACCCAAGGTTAGTAAGTTAATGGTAGAGAGATTCTATCAAGGCAGGGAGGGCAGAGTGTCAGAGCAAACACCCTCACAGGCTCATAGATTTCCAGGGGGAAAGAACCTTAGAATGCTTCTAGTTTACTGCTTCATTTAAGGGAGAAAAAAGCTAAGACCAAAAGGGATTAAGTGATTTGTCCAAGGTCACATAAGTAAAGACCATCAGACATGGGATTTGAGCCCTGGCCCTCTCCCCAGAGCCAGTGTTTTCTGCTTCGCCATGACCCATGAAGAGCCTACTCTTCAGATCCCAGAGAAATCCTAATTATACTCACCTATAGCTATGATGATACAGGTCACTGCCAATTCCTACTTCAAAAGTTCTTCAGTAAGAGCTATCATCCTTGGAGCCCTTCTCCCACAATGCTCCCATGAAGTAGGTTATACAAGAGTTAATATCACCATTTTAACAGATGAAGAAACTAAGGGCAGAGAGGTTCACAGGATCAGGGGGTTAGAGCTAGACCTGCCAAGGGTCACCCAGCTTTTTCATATTGGGCTCACGACTGATCCTACATCTTTCTTACACCTGTTTCCACAATACAAACCTCTGTAGATGCCCAGTATCTTCACAGGGGCCATGACACCTGGAGTAGGTGTGTGCCCAAGATCCTGAATGGGGAGAATGTGCCAATTAGCCCCTTCCTGGGAAAAGAGAATTTTAAGGTAGGGAGTTATTGGCCATTGCAGAGTTGGGCTCCTGAGGTCCTTCCCTCCTCTCCCCACCAACGGGATCTACCCTGCCTTTCATCTCAGTGATCATACAGTGGACAACCCTTGGTCTTGGGGGCTTAAGTACCCCTCCCCCACACTGTGGTTTCAGGGCACCTCACATCTTACTTAGTCTTAGCCTTTGTGAGAGACCCCAGAACTCCTGGATGGGTTCAAGAGGTTCTTTATATGACCCTTCCCATTTAATTCAAGCCTGTGTTGACATAAGGGAACTGCTCAAAGAGAATGAGAGAGAGAGAGAGAGAGAGAGAGAGTGAGAGAGAGAGAGAGAGAGAGAGAGAGAGAGAGAGAGAGTTGTGTTTTATGTAGGCAAAATTCCACATACAGCTGGGGAATTATTCCCTGAGTCTGGGCAGTGGAAACATGACATTCCCCATACCTTTTTCTCCAACGGCCAGTCACAGAAGACCCAGCAGATCTCTCTTCTCCACCAGAAGCTGGGTTCTTCTTTACAGCTGCTTCTTGTCTTTAATGTCCCCTGATTCCAGGGAACCCCCTTTCCTTCTCCTCTCCACCATACCCCTTAGGCGGGGAAGGCCTATCTTCTAACCCCCAGGAATGGGATTGTCTTGGGATTCCGCATTGGCACTGAGAGCGGTTCCTGTTCTCACCAGGTGCAGGCTATAAAGGCGAGTGGGGGCAGGGGGAGATGGAGCTGGGGCTGATGGTCAGGCAGTAATTCAGGAGGAGAGAGTGTGATGGAAACTGAAACTGAAGAGACTTCATCAGGCCTCAAGTCAATATCATGGTGTATTACAAAGGCAACTGATCACATCTGGGATGTTTACAGGGTATATCTTGGTCCCAATTTTTACAAATGAAGAACTCTGAACCTCACTCCACTTTACTTAATCCTATCCAATTCAACTTAACTTAACAAGTCTTTAGTAAGCACCTATGCTGTACCAAGCATTGGGCATACAGAGAAGGGAAAACCAAGCTGCTCCTTGGGGAGGGGGAAAGGGGGAAAGGTAATATAAGTACAGATGAGTAAATACAAAATCAACACAATTCATACAAAGTCAATGAGTGAATCCCCAAAGATCTCAGAGGAGGCAGCTCTAGAGTTGAGCCTTGAAGGAAGCTAGAGTTCCAAGAGCCACTGAACAAGTCAGGATTCCAGGCGTGGAGGACAGCCTGTGCAATGGCTTGGAGGTTGGAGATACAATGTCAGTAGGTCAGGGAAGGCGGTGTGTGAAGAGGGTGTGAAGCGGAGTACTATGTAATCCTCCTGGAAAGATGGGCTGGAGCCAAATTGTAAAGGGTTAAATACAAAGCAGAGAAATTTGCATTTTAGGCTAGAGAAAATAGGAAGTAAGGGACTATTACTGAGCTTCCAGTCCCTACTCACCCTCTCCCTTAATCTTTTGTAGACAGACTGCTCTCTAGCCACACCAATCTTACCTTTTACTTGTGAAGCTGTTTTTTTTTTAAACTCTAATGTTACTTAACATTTATTTATATCTATTAAAGTTCATTGGAACAGTTGGAAATCCAGCCTCAGACACTTATTGCCTGTGTGACCCTGGACAAGTCCCTTAACCCTGTTTGCCTCAGTTTCCTCCTGTATAAAATGAGCTGGAGAAGGAAATGAGAAATCACTCCAGTATCTCTTCCAAGAAAACCCCAAATGGACATGACTGAAGAAGACTGAACAACAATTAAAGGTCATCGTCAGATTTGACATGATATTCCAGCCTGTCAAGACCTTTTGGGATCCTAGCTGTCATCTAACACAGTGCTACCCCTCCCAGTTTTGTGTCATCTCTGCATTTGATCAACAGGGCATCTAGTCCTTTATCCAAGTCACTGATGAAAATGTTAAAGATCACAGCACCAAGCAGATCCCCGGAGCACTCCACTGGAGACCTCTCTTCAAGCTGACATCCAACCATTAATGACTGACTACTGGTTGAGTCCAGTTATTCATCCAAAGTCAAACTCACCCAAATGTATTACTTTCCTTTCCATATCTCCACCTCCTTTTCCTCAAGAAGAGCCTAGGGACCTTTGTCAAATGCCTTGTTAAAGCCTAGGCAAACTATGTCTATAGCATCTTTCTGATTTTTATTTTAAAAATACTTTATTGATGCCTATACGGGGCAAGCCCCTTTAGGGCAGGGACTGCTTTGGTATTTGTGCCTGGCAAAAGGGCAGCGCTCAATAAGTTGAATTGAATTGAGCTGAATCTACCAATCTAGCATTGTTGTAAAATGGGTCAAATAATATCTACTTCCCAGGGTCATTGTGAGGATAAAGAGAGTGTTTTTTTCAAGCTTTAAAGTCTTTTGTTACTGTTATCATAGTCATCATCATCACCACCACCACCACCATCATCATCATCATTATCCCACTCCAGAATTTTGTCAAGAATAGAAGTCGGGCTCATTGGCCTGTGGTATATGTGTACACACACACACACACACACATATATGTATATGTATATGCATATATGTATGTGTATATATATATATATATATATATATAATTATTAGCAATCATCCAAGCCCAACTTCCTAATTTTACGGAAGAGGTCAAGGTCACACAGCTAGTAAGCAGAGGGGTGAGAATATATATATATATATACACATATATATACACATATGTATGTATATGTACACATACACAAGAAATAATATATACATACATATATATATATACAGATACACATACATATGTGTGTGTATGCATATATATATTATATATTCCATTCTCTTCCTTATTTTGAAATCAGGGGTTTACTTCAGACTCTGGAATCTTTCAGAGGTCACTAACAGTACCTCAGCAATCACACTAATTTTTTTTAACACCCTGAAAAATCAAATGAAATGATGCATGTAAAGCGTATTGGTAATTAGGGTGGGACTTTTTTTTTTTTTTTACCATTTTCTCTTTTGGAGCACTTAGGTAATCGTGGTGCCTTTGATGAGTCTGGACTTTGTTTCTTTGATTAAATCAGGAGTCTCTGATGACCTGCTTAAGAAACAAGAAAGCCTAGTTCACATAGGTCTGAGTTGCATGGTTGTGAGGCCTGAAGAAGTGTCACATGGTTTTAAGTTGCCCAGTTGTGATGCCCTTTGACCCTGAACAGGGTATATAAACTCAGAGGTTAGCATTTTGCTTGGGGCTCTCACTCAGTGGAAGAGTGTTGTGTGATTTGACCAGATGAGGTTCTGGGCAGCCACTGGAGCCCCCCAGCTTTGAATAACAAGATGTTGGTGCCTCTCTTTCTGGTAATGGCATAATTCTTTGGTCAGGCAGCTAGAGGCCTGTCTGTTGATAACGATGTGTGTTTGCTCTGTTTATATTGTCTCTGTCTGTAATTTCTGTTTGTATTTGCTCTGAAGTTCAGGGTGCTGGCTTTTTCCTCTGAACTAAGTGAATGATATATGTATGTTTGATTACAGTGAGACTATTAACCCCTTAAAGTTGCTTTCCTTAGAAAAGCATATCAAAGAACCTGTGCTGGCAGCCCTTCTGTGTGCTGGTGTTGTTGGTCTTGCATAGCCACAGTAGTGGCAAGCCACATTGTTGTTACAGTATTTGAAATAGCTATATAACAATTTGCTGTTATAACTATGGCTGTTACTATTACTAATGCTGCTGCTGCTAATACTGACACTACTGCTGGAAATTCCCCTATTTGCAATGGGGACCACTAACGGGTTAGCCTCCATGGAGTGAACGTTGTCTCCAGAAGTGAAAATGGACTGGTTATGTAGGAACAGCCAGTTGGCCCTCTCCCATCAACACAGACTGGTTTTCCAGATTGCTAGCTAACATTTTTGAAGGCATGGCAATCTTTACCCCAAGAAGAAGAAGAAATTAAGCACATGTGAATTTCAATTAGGGATTGGTCTAGTGGAGTAAAAATGGCCCAGAGAGTCCCTGGGTGGCTGGGTTGCGACACAGGAGGGTGTCAGCTTGGGAGGAGGATAGGACAGATCCAAGAAGAAAACACATGTGGTGTGTTGGGAGCAGGAAAAAGCCTCGGTTGGCTGGCAAATTTCCTGGGTTTGGCTGTAATAGAAGTTCCAAAATATGTAACAAGTTATCTGTGGTTCCTAGGCTTGTGTGGGCTCTGCAAATAGGCTTCCTAGGTAGAGACGCCAACATTCCACCTCCCTCCTCTTCAGTTACCTCGAGACATTCAATTCAGCCCCATTAGACTCAATTCCATTTCATTTCACTTGGTTCAGCTCAGCCCCACCCAACAGATCACCAGCTTTGGAGCCCTAAGCCTCAGGCTCAAGCCCTCACCCCTCTGCTTCCTAGCTGCGTGATCTTGACCTCATCTGTAAACTCAGGAAATGGGCCTTGGATGATTGCTAACAACCCTTCCAGATCTGCAGGTCTAGTCCTACAATTCTCTTGATGCAATCTAGTTATTTCCAGTAGCATTCATCATCATCTATGAAGTGCCCAGCATTGCAATATCTCTGTGGGTGATAGAAAAATGAATACAGCATAAAAGAATGAGGTGGCTAGTTGGTTCAGTGGATGGAGTTCCAGGCCTGGAGCCAGGAAGACCTGAATTTAAATTCAGTCTCAGATGCCTATTAGCTGTGAGACCCTGGACAGGTCATGTGACCTCTGGCAGCCTCAGCTTCCTCATCTGTAAAATGGACCTCTTGAGGTGGTTGTGAAGATCAATAATTGTAAAGACAATCATTGAAAAGTGCCAATCAAAGTGCCTGGCCCTGTCCATGTGCTAGCTTTTATTATAAGACATGATTCCTGTTATGAAGGAACTCAGCTTCTAGCCAGGGAAGACAAGATGAGGACACATGAAATCAGAACTAGGTTTATATGTTGGCTCAATAGGCAGCTGCTTCATGGTATAGGATAGAACAGGTCCCCATCCTGCTGTCTTCCACCAAATCCCTCTCTCAACTGACTGCAGATTCCCACAATGCCCTTAGCAAAGGACAAGGTGTGGAGACTCAGGTACGAACCCTCTGGGGAGGCAGGGCATGGTCATATATACCTACACTGAAGAGTGAGTGTCTGGTCCCAGGGTATTTTTTTTTTGTGTGGCGGGAGGAGCAAAGAGGAGGGTTGGGTTAATGAAAGGAGCAGAGGTCTCGGAGAAAGAACACAAGGATATTGGTAAAGGGTGCAGAAAGGAAAATTCAGTCCTAAAGACATTCCTCTGGCTCCTTAATTTTGCAGGATCCCAGTCGGGGTCATACATCTAGGGACCAGACACTCGGGGGCCTGTGGAGGGGAGAAGGTAGAAGTGATCCCTTCTTAGGAAAGTCTGGAGCCTGAAGTGGGTGGGGAGGAAGGCTGAAAGGAGGCTCTGCCTTAGGCTGTACCAAGAGGCATTGGTGACATATTGGAATGAGTGCTGGATTTGGAATCAGGGAGACCTAGGTTCAAATCTCTCCTTTGATGCTTACTAGCTATGATCTTGGGCAATTTATGTAACCTGAGCCTCAATTTCTTCTTCTGGGAAGTGGGTTTAATATTACCTACAGTGCCAAGCTTATAGGGCTGTCATAAGGCTCAAAGGAGATTTTGGACATAAAGCCTTGGATACACTGCTGAGTGCAGGGTAGCTCATCATTGACTCAGGGCACTGAAGTGGGACCATTTTTAAGTTAATTTATTTATTTTTAGTTTTCAACGTTTACTTCCATAAGTTTTAAATTTTCTTCACAGAATCACAGAAATGCTGATTTGGATGGAATTTTGGAGGGCCCCTGCCCCAATCATCACCTGGACAAGAATCCCTCTTCCCACATTCCTCACACACGGCCATGCAGTCTTTGCTTGGAGACCTCCAGGGAGGGGGACCCCCTTCCCACCCAGGCAGCCCATTCATTCTAGAATATAGTGAATTGTTAGTACGTTTGTGGTCACATGAAGCTTCAATCTGTCTCAGTGTCATTTCCATCTGTCATTCTTTGTTCTGCCTTTCAGGGCCAAACTGAATGGTCTAATCCCACTTCTAAATGATGGGTCTTCAAATATTTGGGGGCAGAGATCATGTCTCCTTTCAGCCTTCTCTACCCTAGATTGAACACCCTCTGGTTCTTTTAACCAGAGCCTTCCACTCTCCTGGACTTCCTCCTCCTCTGCTGATAAGGATGAAAATCAACTTTTCCATGCCTCAGTTTCCCTATCTATAAAAAGAAGGGTTGGATTCAATAGTCTCTAAGGTTCTTTCCAGGTCTAACCTTTTGCACCTATGATCCAGAAGGTCCTTGGAATCCAGAGGGAAGAATCATTTCATGATGTTCCTGGGAGAAAAGATATGTGAACTATATGTGAATATGTATATGATGTATGTGTATGTGTATAGGGGCAGGGGAGATAGAGAGAGAGACAGAGAAAGATACTGGATGAGGGATCTCTGGGTTCACAGGATCCCAGATTTAGAGCCCGGAAGGGATGTCATTTGACATACGAAGTATTTTACATAAGAAGAAACAGAAGCTCAGAAGATTAAATAACTTGACCAGAAGGGGAAGGAGGGAAGATAAAGGGAGAGAATTGGAGTGGAGAGGATGTACATAGAAAGATTTCAAAGGATAGACTGGACAGGAAAAGATCTGTTTTTTGTCCTCAAGAAGTTCCCGATTCACTAGGCAGCCCCAGGTGAAGTCACTCCAAATTCCTGGGCTGAGGTCTTCTAGAAAGAACAATGGACCTTCCTTTCTCCTCCCCTGAGCCCACGAGGATGATAATTGACAATGATGGCTGACGTGTTTGTCGCACTTTTTGCTTTCCTCATAGGGTCTCATTTAACGCCCGCAATAATTGTGGAGACAGCACAGTTGTTACGATCCCCATTTTGCAGATGAAGAAATGGAGTCTCAGAGAGTGAAATGACTTGGCCGAGTCACACAGCTAGTCAGTGACAAAGCCAAGAATTAGAACCGAGGTCTTCTGAATTCAGATATAGAAATGTTGCCTAAGCAAGCAAATACTCTCAAAACCCCTTGGAAGGAGAGCTGCGTCGGAGGGTCCCAGTGTCGCTAGGAGAGGGGTTACATTCCGGTGGGTGCAAGGGAAGCTTAGACGCTGCAGGAAGGAAGGAGCAGATTCTGCTGACTCTCACAGTATCTTTCTCTTCTTTCAAACGTGCAATTATGTTCCTTCCCACCTGCAACTTCAATCGGCCCCTGTACTCTCTTTCAGGGCTGGCGAGTGTATGTGTGTGTGTGGGTGCTGGTTTGCTAATGTGTCCAAACACTGGCTTCGTCTGAGATTGTCAGAAACAGCTACCACACGGATGTCCTGAGTGGACTGCATCTCTGGAGCCCACGGCTGTGGGTTTGGACAGGGGTCAGGCAAATTAAAAAGATCTCTGCGGCTTCCCCACCCGGGGCTCTATTATCCTTGAATGCAAACCCAGGGTCTCCAGTCTGCCTTTAATCGTCTCTTATTAATTGTAGAAAAGGTGGCCACAGGATTTGAACACTGCCCTAGAAAGCTAAGGAGGGCCCTCAGTTTCTTAGTCACAACACTGCTCCGTAGGTCTGCCTTCCTATCTGGCTGTATCCTTTAGTAAGAAGACTTGTCCCAGCCTCTGGCCCCTATGAGGGGTGGGGAACCCAGGAAACTCATTCCCCCCTGGTCTTGGATGTCCCAGGAAATATGGAGAGAAGACCCCAGGGAAAACTCCTCCATCTTCATCATCTCCCATCTACTGGCCTGCTCTTACTGGAGTTACATCAGCTTCCATACCTCAAGGGGTCATTTTGCCTTTCTCCCCCCTCCTCTAAACCTCAATATCTCTATTCTGAACTTATTTCACTGTTATGATGGAAAGAAGAGAGAGAAGAGAAAAATATATGTTCCCTTTACCTTCAGTAGGACTATTCATTTCTATCCATCCCTCTTCAATCCTGGCAATCTCTGGGGCTTCCTTCTATTACATTCCAAGTTTTCATTCATGCCATTCTCTACACTCAGGTAACCCATTGTTCTATAATTCTGCCTCCCCCTCCCCTCAAGGACCGAGCCAGAACCATCTCAGACATTGAGGAAACAAAGAAATATGGTGGAATGAGCCCTGGGCTTGTGGCCACACACCTGGGTTTGAGTTCAGTGTCTGCCAATGGCAAGCTGTGTGACATTGGCCAAGTCATTTACCTTCCCTGGGCTTCTGTTTCCTCCCCTTGTAAAAAGAAATGGTTAAACTGTATAATCTTTAGCATCTCTTCCAGAGGCAGTGTGGCATGGTGGGCACTACCCTGGGATTGGAGTCAAGACACAGCTTTGGATTCTGGCTCCCGCTCTTCCCTTGTCACCTGCCTAAGCCTCCGCTTCCTAATTGTAAAGTAAAGATAATGCTATTTGCACAACCTACCTCAAAGAGTTGTTAAATCAAGCAAGCAATAAGCATCGATCCCAAACACTTGGCATAGTGCCTGGTACAGTTGTTGTTTTGTCACTTTAGTTGTGTCTGACTCTCTGTGAGCCCATTTGGAGTTTTCTTGGCAGAGATACTAGAGTGCTCTGCCATTTCCTTCTCCAGTTCATTTTACAGATGAGGAAACTGAGGCAAACAGGATTAAGTGACTTGCCCAGGGTCACAAAGCTAGAAAGTGTCTGAGGCCAGATTTGAATTCAGGAAGATGAGTTTTCCTGACTTCAGTCCCAGCACTCTATGCACTATGGGGTCACCTAGGTGCCCTCCTGGCGCAGAATAGGCAATTAATAAATATGTACTGATTGATTAAATGCTTACCGTGAGCCACTGTGCCATGTGCTGTGGATGCAAAGACAGAAATGAGATAGCCCTTGTCTTCAAGGAGCCTATATTCTCCTGGGGAAATGCAACATGATCCCAGACAAGCAAATATAGGCTAAATGAAAAAGAAATGTCGAGTGATTTCATTGTTGGGGCAAGATCACTTAACACTGGTGGAACAAGGAAGGGCTTCTTGGAGAAGGCTCCTGTCTGATGTCTTAGGGATTCAAGAGGTGAGGCACCAAGGTGGGAAACCAGCAAGGGGGCCTGTTTAGCTTTAGCTTACAGAGGATGAGTGGGCATAGTGTGCAACGGAGCCAGGTGATGAAGTAAACAGAGTGGTTTAGATTTAATCCTAAAGGTACTGGGGAGCCACCAAAAGCTTCCTGAGTAGGGAGGGCAGTGACATAGTCTGATCTATGCTTTAGAAATATTAATTTATCAGTTGTTCAGAGGCTGGATGGGAGAGGCGAGAGACTGTAAGCAGGAAAACCATTGAGGAGGCCAGTGCAATAGCCCAGGTGAGCGGTGACGGGGGTTGCTATGGAAAGTGCTTTGTAAATGTCAGTTGTTGTCATAATTATTTTCTGGCTTTGTAACATAGGATTCAGGATAAAAAGGTAGATTAATGCCATACAATGGGTATAGCTGGTGATATGAAATCAGGATGGAGAGCTGTCTGCATGGAAACCCGCACCAACCCTCTCCTTCCTTTGTCAATCCTTTGTGGTCTTTATCTGGCCTCGCCCTTTTGACTGAAAGCTCCCTATGAGCACAGATAACATCATTTCCCCCTTTATGCTGTGTTTGTCCATGGATCCTATGTAGTCGTGCTTGCTGGAGAAATGCTTGCTGATCTGCTCAACAAAGACAAGATGGTGGACTAATATGACTTGGTAGGCTGCTGTCACTGACTGGTTTGGAGGAGCTGGTTCCGCATGGTAGATCAGGTGAATTTCACACTCTGACCATTGGTATATTTGTCTGAGAGCTGGGCTACTTGGGTTCTAGTCCTGGCTATGGGACCAATTCACTCTGTGACCTTTGGTACGCTATTGTTCCTCTCTGGGTCTCAATTTCATCCTCTCTAAATGAGCCTGAACTACATTCCCTCCAAAGACACCTCCAGCTGTGGCATTCTGTTATCCTTTACCTTCTGATGAATCCAGCGAGGATTCTTGGAGAAATCAAGATTTGAGGTAAAGAAGAAAAGCTGTTGTTGGAAGGTTATTCCTAACCCAGAGAATGGTGAGAATACTTCATCAGGTTTTAGCTGGAGTTTGAACACCAAATGGGTTGAATTTAGTGTGTGTGTGTGTGTGTGTGTGTGTGCGCGCGCGCGCGCACTCTACTCACCTATCTGTGTCTCAGGATTCCCTCAGTAGAATGGAAGCTTCCTGAAGTCCAGAACTGTCCTGGTTTTTAAAGGTCTTTAGCATAGCAGTACTCGATAAACACTTGTTGAGTGGTCAATTGAATCTACTGTATGAAGATTTTTCATTAGAGTTCTTAAGACATTTCTGAACAGAAAGAGATGCTGCCCACTTTTATCCAAGTGGCCATCAACAACCCCCCTTTCTCCATCAGGAGCCATTGTGTGGAGCTGGAGGGAAGGGGTGTTCTAAAGGGGGAGGTGAGAGACAGCCTGACTGCAGAGGTTGGACAAAGGAAGATGGGACAGGTAGGAGTGTCCTTATAGACCCACACTCAGGCTTCATTTAACTTCTCTCTAGGTTACTTCAGTTTATTTTCAGAGGAAGAAACCGAAACCCAGAGAGGGGAAGTAACTCATCGAAAATTATGTGATTAATTAGTGGCCAAGGTAGCACTAGAACCCAGTCCCCCTCCCTCCAAGCCCAGTGCTCACTCCACTGCAGTGTGGAGGGGGCAGGGATGATAGGATCAGATCTGGAAGGACCTGGGGGGGATCTAGGCCAATTCCCTAATTCTACAGATGAGGAAACTGAGGTTTAGAAAGAAATGGCTTCCCCAGAGTCATCTGAGCAGTAAATAACAGGGCTGAGTTTTGCATCAAGGTCCTCTGACTCGATGTGGAGTCCTTTCCATCATGCCATTCTCCTTCAAGGAAGAGCCTGGGATGGCTGGGTCCTGGTCAGGCTGACACAGAGGCTGTGGCCCAGCATGTGGGGGTATAGCAAGAGACCCCAGAAATAGTGTATGTAGGTCATGCACAACGTTTTGTCCAACAGAGGCAGCATGAGAAGCCAATGATTACCCAGGTAGAAATACAGATGTGGTCCCTTTTCCTAGGGCAGCTAGGTGGCACAATGGATAGAGCAGGACCTGGAGTCAGGAAGACCTGAGTTCAAATTTGGCCTCAGACACTTTCTAGCTTTGTGACCCTGGGCAAGTCACTTAACCCTGTTTGCCTCAGTTTCCTCATCTGTAAAATGAGCTAGAGAGGGAAACAGTATCTTTGCCGAGAAAACCCCAAATGAGGTCATGAAGAGTAGGACCCACCCGACCAGCAACAACTGAACAAAAAAGCCTTTTTCTTCTCTCTCCCCCAGCAGCCTTAGTCTCCACAAAAGCCTCCATCCTCTCCAGCCACCCTGGCCTGCGCCTGCGCCTACAGAAGAATGAAAGCACAGGGCTCTAACATCCAAACCTAGAGTGGCCGATCTCATGTTTCCACGGCAACCACAGCCTTAACAGCTTCCAATAATGACATTATTTGGCTGAAATGAGCATGCATGATCTTTTGATTACTGCTGGAAGTATAAATTAGGCTGCTCTCCTTTCCCCCCACCACTGCATGCCCCACCCTCGAAAAAATAAATGTAGCCCCTAAAAAGGAGGGGGAAAGAAAGTCTTCCGGCTCCAGGGTAAATGGGAAAAAATCAATTTTTGCATTAATGGAGCCGCCTGTTCAGCGTTTCTCCTCTTTTATAGATTTAGATAACATGCTCGTCAGGGATATCTGCACCTCCCAGAGCAAAGAAATTAATTACTCACTAATGGCGTAATTCAGAAATTAATTTGTGCTACCATCTTAAATATGTCATTATTAATCAATTGGCAGCCAGGGCCCTGAGTGGGAGGTGTCCTACTCTGAGCTGGGGTGACTGGAGAGACAAGGAGACAGTCTATTCTCTAGAGGGCCAGTGCCCAATAGTGTAGTCTTCTACCTGGGACTGAAGGGCTTGGGGGCTGTGAGGAGGAGCAGAGCTGAGCAGAACCTCCTGGGGCCTCCAGACCAAAGCTTGATCTGGATGGGATGGGAATAATGTCAGCCTCCTGGGGTTAGAAGGGTCTCTGAAAAGAGCTGGGCTCCTTCCAGTCTCAGCTCTGCTCCTGAGTTGATATATGGTCTTAGGTAAGTCCCTTTCCCTCTGGGGTCTCAGTTTCCTCATCTGTAAAATGAGAAAGTTGGACTAGGACAGAGGTGTCAAACTGTCCCAAGTGTACCTAAGCCAGATTAAAATGTAATTGGGATATGTTCAATAAAATAAACCAAAATACAATACAACATGGATAATGTGGTTTTCTAAGTCAGTATGTGACTGTAGGGATCCATTTCTATTTGAGTTTGACACTAGTGGACTAAGGGATTCTTTAAGGTCCCTTCTAACTCTGACTTTCTATGTTTTAACACTATCTTCTCTTTTTTAAAACAGTATTTTATTTTTTCCAATGACATGTAAAGAAAATTTTTAACGTTCTTTTCCAAATTTCTCTTCCTCCCTTCCTTCTCTCCTCCCTAAGAAGTAAGCAACTTGATAAAGGTTATATACATGAAATCATGTAAAACTTATTTCCATATTAGTCATGTTGTGAAAGAAGAAACAGTTTGCAAAAGGAAAAAAAAAACATGAAAAAAGTGAAAAATAGTCTGCTTCGATCTGCACTCGGACTTCATAGTTCTTTCTCTGCATGTGTATAGCACTTTCCATCACAAATATTTTAGATTTGTCTTAGATTGTTGTATTGTTGAGAAGAGCTAAGTCAGTCATAGTTGACCATTGCACCATGTTGCTGTTCCTGTGTACAGTGCTCCTCTGGTTCTGCTCACTTTACTTTGAATCAGTCTGTGAAAATCTTCCCATGTTTTTCTGAAATCTGCCTGCGTGTGATACTATGTTCCAAGGTACCTTAAAGCATAGGGTCTACAATGCCTTCAGTTAATCAATCAAGGACATTTGCTGTACAACAACCATTATCACTGGCCAAGCCCTGGGCTAGAGTAATGATGGGGTGGTGGTAGAGGGGAGATGCGAAGTTTGGAGAAGAGATGTTCCCTGTCCTCAGGGAGCTCACAGTCTAGGAAGGCCATCATACGCCAACGCAGATACCCAAGATAGGTAATATTAGAGGATATGTGTTTTGAAGTTATAAACAAAATGCCACAAGAAATCTGATGAGGGAGATCACTACCAACTGGGAGGATCAGGGTAGGCTTTCTGGAAGAGGTGGTGACTGAATTTTAAAGGATTTTTGTATAAGGCTCATAAGGGCTATGGGGAGGTGGTACCGTGGATAGAGTGCTGAGCCTGGAATCCAGAAGACCTGACTTCAAATGTGACCTTAGACATTTATTAGATGTGGGACCCTGGGCAAGTCACTTAACTTCTGTTTGCCTCAGTTTTTTCAACTGTAAAATGGGGATAATAAGAATATCTACCTGCCAGGGTTGTTGTGAGAATCAAATGTCATATATTGGTAAAGTGATTAACACAGTGCCTAGCATGTGTTATTACATGTTTCTTTCTTCCTTCCCTCCCTCCCTCCCTCCTTCCTTCCTTCTTCCCTTCCTCCCTTCTTTCCTTCCTTCCTCCCTCCTTTCCTCCCTCCCTCCTTCTTTCTTCCCTCCCTCTCTCCTGCCTTCCTTCCTCCCTCCCTCCCTTCTTTCCTTCCTTCCTTCCTTCCTCTCTCCCTTCCTCCCTCCCTCCCTTCTTTCCTTCCTTCCTTCCTTCCTTCCTTCCTTCCTTCCTTCCTTCCTCCCTCCCTTCTTTCCTTCCTCCCTCCCTCCCTTCCTCCCTCCCTCCTTTCCTTCCTTCCTTCCTTCCTTCCTTCCTTCCTTCCTTCCTTCCTTCCTTCCTTCCTTCCTTCCTTCCTTCCTTCTTTCCTCCCTCCCTTCCTTCCTCCCTCCCTCCCTCCCTTCCTTCCTGCCTTCCTTCCTTCCTCCCTCCCTTCTTTCCTCCCTCCTTTCTTTCCTTCCTTCCTCCCTCCCTCCCTTCCTCCCTCCCTTCCTTCCTTCCTCCCTTCTTTCCTCCCTCCCTCCCTTCCTTCCTCCCTCCCTTCTTTCCTTCCTCCCTTCCTTCCTCCCTCTCTTCTTTCCTCCCTCCCTTCCTTCCTTCCTCCCTCCCTCCCTTCCTTCCTCCCTCCCTCCCTTCCTTCCTCCCTCCCTCCCTTCCTTCCTCCCTCCCTTCCTCCTTCCCTCCCTTCCTTCCTCCCTCCCTTCCTTCCTCCCTCCCTTCCTTCCTTTCTTCCTTCCTCCCTCCCTCCCGCCTTCCTTCCTCCCTCCCTTCTTTCCTTCCTTCCTTCCTCCCTCCCTTCTTTCCTTCCTCCCTTCCTTCCTCCCTCCCTCCCTTCCTCCCTCCCTTTCTTCCTTCCTCCCTCCCTTCCCTCCTTCCCTCCCTCCCTTCCTTCCTTCCCCAAATTACATCTTTATTTTCACCAACCTCTGCCTGAAATTTGTCATTTCCTTCAAGTATTTTAAGACCATGATTCTGTGAAAGGCATCCATGACACAAGAAAGGTTAAGAACCACTGGGCTGGACAATCATCTCCTTAAGCACAGGACAGCTTTGCATCATTGCCACAGTGCCCAGGACATGGTTGTACAAACAGATTTGGATACACAGGGATGCTTAAGCAATGATATTTCCTGATTGATCAACTGAAAAACTACTAAACAAAGGGAGGGAATAAGCTGGTGGGTCTTACCAAGTCCCATCGATCAATCAGTCAGTATGTAACAAGTGGGAGATAGTTCAATGCCCCTCTGTTCCTGCCCCGCCCCCACCCCCAGTGAGACAATCACCTAGTGAAGAGAGAAGCCTGAGCCAGCCCAGCCCTGAGGGAGTTCACAGAGACAAGACTAATCCACAGGAAGCGGTAAAAGAAGGGCACAAGGCAGGCTGTAATTAACGACTAATCTGTGCAGCTCAGAACTCTTACTGTTGTAGGAAATCAAAGACAAGAGACATCAGTGAAGGTAGTCAGGAGAGGCTTCTTGGAGGAGGCATGATTCCAGCCCTGGCAGAGGGGAATCCTTCTTACAGAAGGGCAGTTTAAGGACACGTTCTAGGCAGGATCAACTGCCCAAGGAAAGATTCAGCAGCTGAAATAATAAGCATCTTAGACCACCAGTAGGGAGAGTGGCTTATATGAAAGGCCTACATGGAAGGTCATCACTCTCCTGGTCTTGGAGAGAAAATGCTGTCATTCATAAGATTAACAATAACAACTGCCATGTATTACTGCAACCCTGTGAGGTGGATATGACAGCTATCATGCTCCTTTTACAGATGAGGAAACTGAGGCACAGAGAGCTTTTTATTGTTACTTGCCTCTGATCACACAGCTAAAAAAGGTCAAAGATAGGATTTGAATCCAGATCTTCCTGAATCCAAGAGTCTATCCTTCATGCAGTGAGATTCACTCAACATGACTCAGAGGAGAGGAGAGGGAAGGAGAAGGGAGGAGAGGAAAGGAGAGGAAAGAAGAAGGAAGGATAGAAGAGAAAGGAGGGGAGGGAAACGGAAAGGAGGGAAAGGAAAGGAGAGGAGGGAAAAGGAAGTGAGGGGACAGGAGGGGACAGGAGATGGATTTTACTCAGATCAGGTAAATGGGGGACCCTAATGCTCTCTGTGTCCAAGCAGAATGATTTGGACGTGGCCCCATTCTGTTAACGCTGACTTTCTTCATAGAGGGACCCTGAGATGAGAAGGGGAAAGGGAAGCAGAGAAATGGCAGGTAGCTGGTGGCTGGTAGTATTTCTGGTAGCTGGAAGTGTTTCTGATGGGCTCTCAGGAGGCTGTTCATGGAGTCCCCTGGGCCTAGGGTGATTCTGCCATCTCTTCTCACCTCCATGCGGGGAAGTTGTAGTGAGAGATAGAACAGCTGGGTCACTGCTGCAGAGAGCCTGAAATGATCTGATGGATGCAGAAAGCAGGAAGCCAGTTAAGGGCTGGGGGTGAGTGAGGCAGGGTTTGTCTCAGAGGTCACCTGGAGCACCAGACAGACCACTGAATCGAGGACCAAGAGGCCTGGGTTCGTGGTTCTGCCATTAGCTGCTTGTATAACCTTGGGCCCCCTGTTCCTCTTCTCCCAGGTGCAGGTTTCTCAGCTATAAAACAAGACGGACGAGATACACGCACAAATTGTCTGATCCTATTTCTAGAGCTTTAGCCTTTTTGGCTCTCCTGTGTCACATTATTATTGATTTATACTAAAATTTCGGGCAGCTTAGGTGGCATACCGGGTAAAATGCTGGGCCTGGAGTGAGGAAGACCCGAGTTCAAATCCGATCACAGACACTTTCTAGCTGTGTGACCTTGGGCAAGTCACTTAACCTCTGTTTGCCTCAGTTTCCTTATCTGTAAAACGAGCCAGACAGGGAAATAGCAAATTACTTTAGTACTTTGCCAAGAAAACTCTAAATGGGATCATGAATAGTAGGACACAACCGAAACTACTGAACAACAACCAACAACAAAATTCTAGTCAATTTAACTCCTGGATTATTGGTCTCCCCACCCCAGCCATAACCTGATTTCTAATTGTGTCTCTCCTATCCCATTCTTATTTTTTTGGGAGGTTGGGGAAGCAATTGGTGTCTTGCAAATAAATGACTTGCCCAGGGTCACACAACTAGTAAATGTCTGAGGCTGGATTTGAACTCAGATCCTCCCAACTCCAGTTCTATCCTGTACTAAGTGTAGAACTTTGTGTTTGTCATTTTACAATTTCATCTTTTTCATGCAACTACTTGATCATGTCTAGAGTTTTTTTAGACCTAGCTTCTGTCATCTTTTTTAGTTACCCTTCCTTACCTCATGTCATCTAGGAAATCTCCCATTTTCCATGGTTGGTGCTGATAATCACCTCTGACCCTCTCCAGTGTACTTAGGAAATCCTATTTTATGTTGTCACTATCTATGTTTGTGTCATATTCCCCTCCTAGATCGTAAACCCTGTGAGAGCAGAAATTGTATCTTCCCTAGTCTGTGTATCTTCCCCCACTACCTACCATAGTCTTCTACACATAGTAGGTACTTAATAAACTTTTTTAGAATTGAGCTGAATCCGTGCATTCTTCCCCATCATCTGAATCCCTCGAGTTCTTTGGCTTTCCCATGTGATACTTTGTGCCCCGTGTTTTAGGTATCTGTGTGTGCATCTTATCTTTCATGTTCAGCTATAAGCTGTCTGAAGGGCAATGCCACATCCCATTCAGCTTTGTGCTTTCAGAATCCCCTTCTTTGCATACAGGGTGTGCGCAGTTATAGGATCAGGACCTGGAAGGGCCCTCATTGAATGAATGAATGAGTCAAGTCCACAAACATTGGTTAAGCTATGTGTCAGTAAGGACACAAAGAAAGGCAAAGCCAGTCCCTGACTTCAAGGTGCTTATGATGGAATGGGAATGAATGAAAAAAGAAAACATTTATTAAGTACTCACTATGTGGCCATTACACAAATACAAAAGTAAAGACAGTCCTTTCCCTCAAGAAGCTTACATTCTAATAAGAAGAGATAATTCATAGGGGAGGGGTATTTTAGTTCAGAAAGTCATAAGGCAGATGAATGGAGTCATGGCAGGGAAGGTTGACACAACCTTTCTAGTATCAATGATGGTATTGATTTGGGGGAAGAGTGTGGGAAAGTGAGGAGAGGGAGAGCCATACAGAGGGTACACAGGTAGCAGCATGATATAAGAGGGCAGGGAGAGAGTAGAGATAAACATGGCAGGAGTCACTGCCCATATGAGACATACATCTTACAGAAGAGTGGGTGCTAGGGCAGTTCTCCAGGACAGAGTCTCTGGTCTGCAGGGAGGAGAAGGGTGGTGGCATGTGGGCAAGGAGAGAGAATCACAGAATCAAATGGTGCTTTTGAGACCATTCTCTGATCCAATCCAAATTGGAATGAGAATTCCCTTTATGATATAGCAGCCATGTGGTCATTCAGCCTTTGGTTAACTGTGGAGTGGGGAAGAGCCTTCGAATTTCCAAGGCAACCCATTTCCCTTTAGTTGACCTCTCACCTTTAGGAGACTTCTCCTTAGACCAAGCCTAAATCTGCCCCTAAACAACTTCCATTTATTACTCCAGGAGTTTAGCCTTTTAGGGCCAAACAGAACCAGTTAAATACTGGAAGATAGGGGCTGTGACCTACCTCAGTCTTTCCTTCTCTGGGTTAAGCATCCCTTGGTTCTGTACCGACCTTCAGATGGCACAATATAGGGCTCCTTTGCCATCCCTGAGGTCCACTTCTGACAGCTCCCCAGCTTAGCAATTTTCTCTGAAAAGCTGGATACCCAGGGTTGAGGCCAGCGTTCCAGCTGAGGTCTGACCAGAGCTGAGGAGAGTGGGGCCATCACTTCCCCAGGCCTGGCCCCAATCAATTCCTTTTGATGGTGTTTCAGGGTACTTTGCTTTTCTGGATTCCATACAACTCAGTTGATTAGAGGTAGCCAGTGGCTCAGCGGACAGAGAGCTAAGCCTGGTGTCAGGAAGGCCTGAGTTCAAATCTAGTCTCAAACTGTCATGAACCATGTGACTCCAGGCATGTCACTTAACCTCTATTTGCCTCAGTTTCCTCAATTATCAAATGGAAATCATAATAGTACCTACCTCACGGGTTGTTGAGAAGATCAAAAGAGATATTTGTAAAGTGCTTGGTAGAGTGTCTGGAACATGGCAGGTGCTTAATAAATGCCGTCTAGTCCCACCTGCACATTGTCACTCTGACTCCAAATCTAGTATCTTTTTTGTTTTGTTTTGTTTTTTTGCAGGGGGGAAGGCAGGGCAATTGGGATTAAGTGACTTGCCCAAGGTCACACAACTATTAAGTGTGTCAAGTGTCTGAGGCCGAATTTGAACTCAGGTCCTCCTGACTCCAGGGTCAGTGCTCTACTCACTGTACCACCTAGCTGCCCAAATCTGGTGTTTTTTGAACCACTTCAAACTGCCCAGAGCAGGAGAATGAGTGAATGAGTGAGTGAGTAAGATTCTCTAGTGGTTTAAAATGCTGGAAAGATGTTGAAGGGGGGGGGGTGCCCCCCTCCTCTACACACACAGAGCCAGTGAGAACAAAACCCACACAAGGCCCTTGAGATAATCAGAGACAAATCCAGTAAGATCAGAGGCAAGGTAGGGTAGAGAGTGCTGTGCTGAAGTAGCTAGTGGAGGAAGAAAAAACTCTCCCTCCATAGAGGAAGCCATCCAAATGAAGGGAGGAAATTGGAACTGCATACAGCCTCAGGACAAAGCAGTATGGCCTAGGGGACATGTTGAAGATGGAGAAGAAAGAAAAACCCTCAACAAAGGAACTCCTGGGAGGAAAGGTAGCTGGAAGGAGGGGAGAGAAGGGAGGTAGTGGAAGATATGGTGGTTTGGAATCAGAGGACTCAGGTTTGATTTTAGTCTTCGCTCTGTTACTTGCCATGTGTACGGCCTTAGGAATATTGCTTAAATTCTTTGGGTTATATTTGTTGTTATTGAGTCATTTCAGTTGTGCCTGACTTTTTGTAACCCCATTTAGGGTTTTCTTGGCAAAGATACTATAGCGGTTTGCCATTTCCTTCTCCACCTCATTTTACAGAGGAGGAAACTGAGGCAAACAGAGTTAAGTGACTTGCCCAGGATCACACAGCTAGCAAGTGTCTGAGGCTGAATTTGAGCTTAGGAAGATGAGTCTCAGGCTCAGTACTTTATCTACTGTGCCACCTAGCACAGTGGTCTATAAAATGAGGTGGTGGCCTAGATGACTGCCAAAGTCTATTGGACCTCTAGATGCAAAGGTATTAGTTGGAAGGAAGCAGCAAAAGGTACCCTAGATGGGAGGTTAGGCCCTGTCCTGCCCTGGTGCTCCAAATCCACCTTGACACCAAGCCTCTTCCCAGGAAAAGCATCTACTCTTGTCTCTGTCGCTTATGTGTCATGTAACCTTGGGCAAGGCACTCTCTTGTCCTCAGTTTCCTCTTTGGTCTAAAAGGAGGAATTCATATGATCTCACTTCACTTCCCTCATCTCTCTGTGAGGTTATGGGCAAATGGGGAAATGTTTAAGGAGGCACTCTAAAGACGGATAGCACTGAGGAAGCAGTGGTCACAGAGCAAGGCTAGCTGGGGGCCTCAGGCGAGAGAGGAGGGCTCTTTTCTTCAGCACTGGACAGCTCTGCTCCAATCCAGCTGGTCCTACTGAGTCATCAGACAACCACAGTGTATCTGTTGAGGGATGGCCATGTCACTGGCTCTAATTTCCTTTCCAGTGGAGGAGGAGAGAGTGAACACAATTGATGTATGATCTCATTTGCTCTTCATGATACCCCCTTGAAGGTAGCAGGGCAGGTATTTTTATCCCCATTTTTACTGAAGAGGAAACTCAGGCCCAGAGAGGAGCGATTTGGCCAGGAGGGCACAGCAAGTTAATGGCAGGGCTGGGGCTAGAACCCAGACACTCAAATTGTAAAGAGGAAGGCCAGGTCAGGGGGCTCTACAGCAGCTTGACCAACATATTGTCAACTGCTTTTGCCCGCTCTCAACCTCTGTGGAAGAAAAATGAGAAGCACTTTTAGAGCATCTACTATATTCTAGATGAGAGGTTCTTAAACGGGGAAAATTTGTATTTTGACAACTGTATTTCAATATAATTGATTTCTTTCTTAATCTTATGTATTTATTTTAAGACAGCTAGGTGGCATAGTGGATAGAGTGCCAGACCTGGAGTCAGGAAGACCTAAGTTCAAATTTGACATCAGACACTTAACTAGCTGTATGACTCCGGGCGAGTCACATAACCTTGTTTGCCTCAGTTTTCTCATCTGTAAATGGAATTGGAGAAGGAAATGGCAAACCACTCCAGTACCTTTGCCAAGAAAACTCCAAATAGGGTCATGAAGAATTGGAAATGACTGAACAACAAAAATTTTATTTTATATATTTAAAAACATTATTCGGAGTAGGGATCCATGAATTTTACCAGACTGCCAAAGAGGTCCATAACACACAAAAAATGTTAAGAACCCCTTTCTAGACACTAAGGATACAAGTAAGCCAAGTAATCCTTGCCCTCAAGGGGTTTATGATCAGATATGGGAAAGCAATAGGTATATGAGCCAGGGAGGAATGTTTTGGACAAGGAAGTCAGAGGGAATAGTTATTAGAGTCAAAAAATTGTCATGGCTTCTCCACAATAGTGGTATTGATTTGATTTCTGTTCTCTGGGATAGAGATGGAAGCAGGCTGGGCGGCAGAGTAAGCCAGAGACTGGCAAGAGAAGGTGAATGCTCTCCAATCTGAGCCCAGGACTTTGTGGGTATGGGGCCAAGTTCCAGCTAGGAAGTAGGCAGCAGAGAGCATAGTAACCAAGATGGCCAAGAAGTGACCTGGTTCTGCAGGTCGAGATGGAACAAGTAGGAATGTTTTCCAGGAAGAATTTAGAGGGAGCAGGAGCCAGGGACTGGGAGGCTGAGCCAGATTCAATATAGCATTTATGATAATTGTCTACACCTAATCCCTTCATAAGCAAACATTCCCCTCCTTTAATTAGCTCTTGATTAGAGACAGATTAGTTCATAAATGGTACATAAAACATGGGAGACAGGGAGGGAGAGGAGTCCACCCCTCTGTCTTTAGAGAAATGGGAAGTGCTGGCCAGGTTCTCCATCTACCTGCCCTCTTCTTCCCATTGGTCTGTTCCCTGCATTTAGCCCTCTGGTGGCGTCAGGCTCTTGGGAGAGGGACAACCTGCTTTTCCAACCTTTTCCTCTATCCCCAAACCAGGGACTGGGATGCCAAGGGAAAAGCAGAACTGTATATTACACTCATTCACACACACACACACACACACACACACACACACACATACATGGCGGGGTGGGGGGAGAGAGAGAGAGAGAGAGAGAGAGAGAGACCCCATGTATTTACATATTTTAATCTCTGGGGACAAACATGTCTTTCAATGGATGGAAATCATAGGTGGGAATAGTCACTTCACGAAGCTCATTTTAGGGACTTTTGATACCTGGATTATAGAATCCCTTCTTATGGCAAAAGCAGGGGAGGGAGACATTAGTGGAAGGGCCATCCCTAGCACACAGAGAATTCATCCCCTGCCCTCTCTGTCTGATGGCAATAGCCTCATACTGAAAGCTGGACTAGCCATCAGGGCCTGGGAGCCATTACACTGTGTACTCCCCAATATCATGCAACACCAATCCACATGTGAGTTTGGCATTGGTATGGTAGAAGGATCCCTGTGTATTAGGTACCAGCTTAGGCACTTTTCCCTCTAGGTTCCCCTTTTCCCTTGACCTTCAAGCTCCATAGGCTGGGGACATCCTCTACTTCCCACCTCCAGGCTCTCCAGGAAAGAGTTGGCTTCTGGCCAAGGGGTGGATGGATGGCTGCTGTCAGTCAGGGAGAAGGGGGTGTCACTGATTTTTCCAGGGACCTGAGGCATTCAGGGAGCAGCCCCAGGGAAGGAGGCAGCCACCAAGGGTGACAATGAAATACATTGGACTTACCTGGCATTGCTGAACACCAGCCTGTAGCCAGCCAGCTAGCACTGTTATCTCCATGGTTCAGGGGCCCTGGAGACCTGAAATGCTCTCTGACTCTGGTTGGGGTAAAAGGGCTTTCAGCTATGGATCAGAGAAGAGGTGGAGTGGGGTGAGAAAAGGAAGAGAGGACAGGAAAGAGAGAGAAAAGAAGTATAGAGAAAACATAGAGGTAAGACCTGAAAGGAGGCAGAGGGAAAGAGGATAGGAAAAAGAAAGAAAGAAAAAAGAGAGGGAAAGAGAAGAGAAAGAAAGATAATAAAGGAGGAGGATGGGCATTGAAGGGGAGAAACAGAAGGAAGAAGAAAGAGCCATCAAAGCCCAAACTGATACAGGAGCATTCTTGGAATGAAGATGCATTCTTGTCTGGGGTCAAGAGGGACCTGTGGGGTCCTTGAGAGGATCAGGGGCCATGGGAACTTGATTTAAAGATTGGGTTAAAAGGCTTAGGTGCCACTCAGTCTGGGACTGAGCAGTTTTCTTTCATATAGCTTCTAATTACCTTACCTTGGTATATCATTTCTGAATTTGTATAATCTCCTTTCCCCTTGTAAATAAACTCAGTAAAACACACTCCTGTGGTCTGAAAAGGGTGGAGAGAGTAGGTAGAAGGAAAATAAGGAAACGACCGCTAGCATGGGCACCGAGAGATGCCCACAGCAGTAGGAGGAGAGGTGAGGCAAGCAGGATCCCATCCTGGTAGATGGCGAGGAATTTGACTAGGTCAAAGGTGAGGAGGTGGGTCCAGGGAACTGGAGTCTGGGTTTCAGAATCAGCAAAGTTTAACTATAGTTGAAGGTGTGAGTTCTGAGGGCAAAGGCAAAGCTTCACGGATGCTAGGGTCCTGGCCTAAAGCTCCACATCCCAATTCCCCTGTCTTTGCCTGGAAGATTCTCTATCTTTACTTTGATTTGATGAAAACCCTATATCCCTTTAAGCCCAGTTCATGTATCATCTCCTAAAAGAGGCCTTTCCATCGTTGGTGCTATTAATGCCCCCCATTGCTTCGTATGTACTTTTCTTATATTTTATATTTAATTATCTGTGTACACGTTGTCCAACATTCTCTCCTCCAGAAAACTAAGTTCCTTGAGGGTAGGGTCTATTTCTTATTTGTCTTTCTATTCCCATGGCCTAGTTGACCCAACCCATCACCTGGAAGTGATGATCTTTTCTTACCCCTCCCCTCCTGCGACATAAACCCCAGGTGATAAGTAGCTGAGAACAGTGGATGCCTGGTGTGTCGCATTGACTTGGATTGCTGGCTTGTCTGTGTGACCACGTAGCCAAAAGTCCAGCCAAGGGGTTTGTTTGAATTAGCTCGGAGTACAATGCCATACGCTGTGCAATCTCAATGAACGGTTTGATAATTTTGGTGATAATAATAAGCTCACATTTATATAATGCTTCAAAGTTTGCAAAGTAATTCACCTGATACATCTCACTTGATCTTCACAAGAAGCCTGTTGGATTGATGTTCCTGTATTTCCCATTTGACATTTGAAGAAGCTGATGTTTAGAGAGGTTAGAGATCTGGACCAAATAGCTACTCTGAGGCAGGATTTAAACTCAAGACTTCCTGACTCCCAGTCCAATAGTCTATCCACTTACCACCAACGAACTGACTCTGATGGACTCATTTAAGTGGGTTTTATAACTCTCTGAGTTGGTGTCTGATCCTCCTCCTCCTAAGACTGTAATATCTATGAGGGCAGGCACTGGGTCTTCTCTAAACTTTGTATAGCCCCTGGCACACGGTACAGTGGTAGATGCCGATTACATATTTGTCACTGTTAATTATTCTCCAGGTTTTATTTTTCTCGTGTGTTGTCAATAGATTAGGAGACACCCTGTTTCCAGAATTAAGGCCCAGCAAGCAGGCTGTGCCTTGAACCTAACATAACAACAATCCTGTGCACTCACCCTTTAGATGATCTCACCCTCTGGCAAAATTGTATAATTATTATATTGCTTTGACCAGCCCCAGGTGTTTTCTGAGCTGGGACAAGAACCCATGTTCCGGTCATGAAGCCCTGCTATGAATCAAACTTGCCTCGTTGTTGCTGTTACCCACATTGTCATGACTACAGCTCACCACGTAGCCCTTGGTATAAGTACTGAGATCTCTCCACACTGCCTTGGGTCCCCCCACTAAGGGGGGTGGCGGCACATGTGTCTTTGATTGCAAGCTGTTTCTCTCATTTTGAAATGAAACTTCGGTTTGATTCCTGACTCTCCTGTCTCTAGCCTACCCTGTTTGGCTCCAGCTATCCACAGATTAGAGGCTGGTTAGGTCTGGTTGACATTAAAAAACAAAAGAGTTGGATTAGGAGAGTCCCAAGGTTCTTCCTATGTTTATTAGTCGATTAAACCAATAGACAGGCAGTGGGGAATTGTGGAGGGAAGGATGGGTTTAGAGTCAGGAATAACTGCATTCAGATCCTGCCTCGGACACTAGCTATGTGACTGAACCCCTATAGGCCTCAGGCAACTCCTTAGGACCTACCTACAAAGTTATAAATAGGCTGTGATCTTTTAGGAGTGCCATGGTTCCCCTCTCCCTGACAAAAATCACAGACCCTTGCTGTATTATAATCAAGAACCAGAGGTTGAGTCACTAGGCTGAGGTTGCCCAGCAGTGCTCCTATTAAGGGTGAGTCCTTTGGGCGCCCAGGTTCCTGTTTCTAGTACTAGATGGACCTATGGTGGGATGTGAAGCTACTGGCTCAGTTGACCACACTTCTGCCCATTCCTTGTCAGTTCCCGACATTGGTTGAATTTCAGTGAGGACTTTATGCCTCTCTGTCTGCCCTTCCCTCCTGTTTGATCCCGTAATGGAGCCATCATCCACTGTTTCCAAGATCACAGTCTATTACCATGGAAATGAGCCTCTGGGCACAGAGCAGGAGGCTGAGTTGGGCTGCTCTCCCTTGGGAAGGAGCAAGGATGGAAGATTCCACTGGCTGGCAGCCACTGGCAGGGGCATGGGCAAGACTAAACCTACATAAACACCCTTGGCACCATGAGGTGCTCCCCCCAAAGCCTAATTGACACTTGGTGGCCCCCTCCTCTGAAAGGGAGGGATTAGTTGGGTGGGGCAGGACCTGATGTTGAAAGGACAGAGCAGGGGGCGGGATTCCGAGACAGGCCCTGGACGCTTCCTCCTGGTTCTCACCTCTCCTATGCCCCTTTCTCAGTCCCCTAGGGGAGCTCCCATCTCGCCTTGAAAGGAGCATCAGGCTGAAGCTATCGAATCAGCCTGTGCTTCGAGGGATCTCCCTTACCCTCTCCCTAAGCCTCTTAGCAAAGGAGATGGGCAGAAACCAAATCTGTAAGCTCCTTAAGGGTGTTTTTACAAACACGTTTTACAAATGTCAGAATGGAATTCGTCAGTATTTTCCCCCACAATCCTGACTGCCAGCAAATGCTGTAGTGTGGGTATACAATTAAGTTAAAGAAGCATTCATAAAGCACCTACTACGTGCAGGGCACCGTGCTTGGTGCTATATATACAAAGATAAACGATACATTATGTGCTTCCAATGAGCACCCTCATCCTACTTTTCTATTGAAAGTATCTGTTCCTTTAAGGTTCAGTTTAGGAGTTGCTGGAAAGCCCTCCACAATTCCTTCTGTCTCTCCCTGCCCCCAGTTGAAAATATTCTTTCCCCTCCTCAGTTTTCCCTAGAGCATCTCAAGTACCATTCATTCATTCATTCATTCAACACCAATTTATTAAATTGCCAACTCTGTGCCAGGTGCTGGGGACACATTGGGAGGATACTCTGGGGAATGTTTGGGGAGATTGTACCAATGAAAAAAACAAGGAAGTTGGGAGGAGGCCGAGATGATGAGTTCAGTCTTGGACATGTTGAGTTTGAGATGTTGGGGGATCGTCCAGGAGAGATATCTAGTAGGCACTTGGAAATGCAGGACTGAGACTCTGGGAAGAATTAGATCTGGATGTAGGAATTTGGGAGCTAGAGGTAGTCATTGAAGCTGTGAGAGCTGATGAGAGAAAAGAGATGAGGACCAAAGACAGAGCCTCAAGGAGACACCCACACCGGGAGGTATGAAGGAAATGACCTGACAAAAGAGAGAGAGGGAGTGGTCAGATGGGTAGGAGAGAGAGTAAGGCCATGAAAGACAAAGGAGGAGAAAGAGTCCCCAGGAGAAAGGGTGGTGATCAATACTGGGAGTGGTGGTCACCAGTGTCAATACTGCAGAAAAGTTAAGGACGATGAGGATTGCGAATAGGCATTGTATTGGGCAGTGAAGAGGTCCCTCATCATCACTGGGAGAGCAGTTTCAGTCAAGTGGTTGGGACTGGAAGTCAATCTGAGAAGTGGGTGAGAGGAAGTGGAGGTCACCTGTGTAGACTAATCTTTCTAGAAGGTCAGCAGTGAATGGACAGACTGTTATATAGTGATAACTTGTGGAGGAAACAGGATCAAGGGGAAGCTTTGGAGGGAAGAAAAAAGGGAGAAGCAAACATGCTTGCAGGTGATTGGAAGAGGTTGAAGGTGGGGCCAAGGTACTAGAGAGGATAGGACCAAGACACAGATAGAGGAGTCAGCTTTGGTAAGTAGAAGGGCCACTGCATCCTCAATAAATCCCAGTTGCCTCGATTCATTCCCAAGAGCAGCAAGGTGGTCCCTGACATCGATCAACTCTCCTTTGTTAAGTTCCTACCCTGTGCCAGCTGGCAGTATGTCAGGTCCTAGTGATACAAAGATAAAAACAAAACTGGCATATATGATGGGTACTAGGGAGACATGCATGATGGGAGAAGAAGAATGGAAGCTGGTGGTGGGAGATAAGGCTGACCATATCATTGCTCTGCTTAAGAACTTTCAATGGCTCCCTATTACCTCTGGGATAAAATATAGTCTTCTCCTTTTGACATATAAAGCCTTTCAAGGTCTGGTTCCAACATCTCCTTCTGGATATATTTCCTTTCCATATAATCTCAGTTACTGCTGAATGGGTCTACTGTACTTGCCATCTGCCACACGTGACATCCCATGTCCTGTCTTTCTGACTTTGCTTAGGTCGTCCACCATACCTGAGATATTCTCCCTCCTTACCTCTGTCTCCTGGAACTCCTAGCTCCCTTTAAGGCTCAGCAGAAGTATCACCTCTTACTTAAAGGCTTTCTTCTGTATGAGCTTTGTCTTCTTCAGAAAATACCTCATAGTTATTGTGCATACTTTAAAATATTCTTATCTTTATAAATATTATATTTCCCCAGTCCCTTCCCCCTAGGAGAATGTTAACTCCTTGATTTAAAAAAAGTATCCTCAGTGCCTGGCCCAATGATGGCTGGCACATATTAGATGCCTAATAAATATTCAATTGAATTGAATTGGCAGCTGGAGAGGTAGGGGAATGACTCTAATAGTCAGAATTCCATTTCCAGGAGGATCATGGGACCATGGATTCTGAACTGGGAGGGACCTCAGAGCTCATCTAGTCTAAGTCCCTCATTTTTCCTGGGACTGAGGCTCAGAATACTAAAATAACCCATATGGGGCCACCCAGGTAATAAGTGGCAACAGTAGGATTTGAACCCAGGTCTCTGGACTCAAATCCAGTGCTTTTTCCCTGGCACCATTCTGCATTGGTGATGGAGAGGAAAGATTCATGGAGGGAGTTCTGGGCTGGGAGTAAAAGTTCAAGTCCCCCAGCTCAACCACTAGCTAGCTGAGGGACTTTGGGCAAATCCCTTTGTGACATGTGGTTCCCATCTATAAAATCAGAGGCTGAACTGGTCAGTAACTTGGATGAAGTCCCCAGTGGTGTGAGGACAGGAGGAATAGAAAACATAGTGGATGACAGAACCTGGATCTAAAAGATCTTTACAGGCTGGAACTGTGGCTTCAAACCAGTAAGAAGCAATATAATGAGGATAAAGATAAAGACCTTTGCCAAGCTTCCCAAAATAACTGGATAGGAGGGAGCAGACATGACAACAATGGTTCATGTGAGACCAACTTAGATGTTTTTGTTGACTACGAGCTCAATATGAGTCAATAGTGTTTTTTGGCTGTTCCCAGAGCTATGGGAATTCAGTCGTGAGCTGCATCGACAGAAGTCTGGTGTCCAGAACAAGGGGCATTCATAGGATGGAGACTACATGTAAAAAGGGCAGTTTGGATGGTGAAGGAACTTGGCCTACGTCACAGGCAGGGTATGTGTGTGTATGGGGCAGTGGAGGTCAATTATCTGACTTCCAGATGCAGCTCAGAAATCTTCTTCTTCTTTGATCACTTTCTAGTGAGAGCTCGCCTCAAAGAACCATGCATTGGTTTGTTTTTGAAGAGGGCCATGGCATCAGGGAGATGATGACATGGCTTGCAGTTGACTTTGATTTGAGTGAGGGAGGGCTGTGCAAGGTCACACTCTCTCCTCCAGAGCCATCTGGATCTACTGGCCTGATATTCATCAGGATGACTGGAGATGGCCCAGGATGCAATGGGAGACCCTGGCCCTTTTAGGCTAAGCCCTTTTCAAGTACTCACGTAGAGTGATTCACTTCTTGAAGAGGCCTATTCTTGAAGAGGAGCACTGATATCAAGAGCGATGTCTTGACTTGCACGTGGATTGGATTGAAGTGAGGCAGATTGCACAAAGCCGTCAACCTCACTCTTTCCTCCAGAGTCATCAAAGTCCAGAGGCAGGACAAAGTCAAGACAACTAGGGATACTTTCTGCCTGCAAATGATTGTGCACTCAATGAAGCCTGTGAGGCTGAGACGCAACAAAGTATGGATGGATTCCCTGCTGCTTGTTTTGGCTTAACAATTAACACCAAGAAAACACAGACGCTCCACCAGCCAGCACCACACCATCCATTGGTTTTACAGCAAAAGGAGAAATGTTGAATGCTATAGGTAAGTTCACTCTTGCAACATACTCTCCAGGGTTGTATACACAGATGATGAGGTTGATGTCTGCATTGCTGGAGTTAGCTCAGGGTCTGGGAGGTTCCAGAGGAAAGTATGGGAGAGAAGAGGAATTATACTGCCCACCAAACTGAAGGTCTACAGGGCTGTGGTGCTGACCTCATGCCTGTGAAACCTGGACAGTGTGCCAGTGCCATGCCAGGAAATGGAATCTCTTCTGTCTGAATTGTCTTAGGAAGATTCTGAAGATCATCTGGCAGGATAAGGTACCAGACACTGAGGTCCTTTCTCAAGCTGAACTTCCAGACATTTAAACTCTGCTGTGGAGAGTACAATGCCTATGGGCTGTCCACATAAGATTATTTTACAGAGAACTCACCCAAGGCAAGCACCTACACAGAGGTCAGAAGAAGCAATACAAGGACACTCGCAGGGTCTCTCTGGAATCAATTGTGAGATATGAGAGAAACTGCACATGACCACCCATCATGGCGCATCTGTATCAAAGAAGGCAGAATTGAATAGCTCAAAAGAAACTTGAGAAGCACAAATTTAGAGCCATCTCCACTCCAAATGTTCACATGGACTATTTGTGCCCCACCTGAGGTCGAGCCTTCCAAGCTCGTATTGGTCTGATCAGCCACAGTGAGACACCCTGTACCTTGACCCCCAACATAATGATGTTGTTTTGGTCTTCTTCAAGAATGGCCAACTTTCGAGGTGTCGCAGTGGATAAACTACTGGGCACGTGCTCAGGAAGTCCTGAGTTTGAATCTGGTGTCAGTCACTTGGCTAGCTGTGTAACTCCGGGCAAATCACTTCTCTGCCTATCTGCCTCATGTTTTCTCAGCTGTGAAATGAAAGTAAGAACAGCAGCCCTCTCCCCGGGTTGTTGTGAAGATGAAACGAGCTTGTATTTGTAACGTTCTTAACATAGTGCCTGGTACATAGTAGGCTCTTAATAAATGCCTGTTTCCTTTCTACCCATCATTTCACAGATGATCTTTTCATTTACTGAGACCTGGAGGGGTTAGGTGACTTGGCCAAGGTCACTAAGATAATAAGTAGCAGACCTTTTGACTCCAAATCTAGCTTTCTTCCTACTGTACTACGCTGCCTAATGAATGAGCTGAAAGATGAATAAATGAATGAAGAACTAGATGGACAGATGAATTAATGAACGAATGGATGGATGGATAGATAAATTAGTGGATGAATGAAAAGATTGTTTGAATTCATTTATCTAGAGAAGCCAAATGAGGTAAGGCAGAGGGAATTGGTCAGTGAAATTAGGGGGAGGTGAAGAAGGATTTTGTTAAAAGCAGAAAGCTAACTGGCTGTGTAGGTTTGGAAAAATCACTTAACCTCTCTGGGCTTGATTCACCAAATGTGAAAGGCGACGCTGTTTGGATAAATGGATGCATGGCAGAGTGAGTGTGGGTTGGGAGCTAGCAAGTGAGCCCAGGAGGTGGACTAGGTGCTAGTGGTTATTAGTACTTGCTTCAGTCACCACAGTCTCATTTTAGGGCTGAGCTGTCTGGCTCAGCATATGTGAAAGTTGACATTCCCACAGCCCTCTCTTTGCCTCAGCTTCATTTACCACCTCAACAGTGGTAATGAAAAGGGCAGCAATTTTTCCAGGAAGTGTGGTATTTACAGCCTGTCAGCCTGTCTGGGTCCCCTTCCCATCCCCACCCCCAGCTCCATTCTCTCCCAGTCCACTCCACCCACCTGTCCCACTCTTCTCCCTCTGGCACCCTAAGTCCTACCTGGGGGCCCTCCCCCGCTCCCCTTCTCTATCCTTCCCAGCTCCTGGGCTGGCTCCTACCCACCCCACCCCCACCTATACAATATACACAGAGACACACAACATGGCTGTACTTGCTATACACATCTACAGACAAAGGAAACCCAATGCATACACAATATGGACATACAATCCATATATAGACACAGAGACACAGCACAGGTACACAATCCATACATAGACACACAACACATTCACAAAATAGATACACCCATCTGTACAAAAACACACAACACATAGAGACACAACACAGGTACACAATCTATACGTAGACACATACCATATTCACAAAACAGACCCATCTGTACACAAATGCACAACACATAGAGAAACAACTTAGGCACACAATCTATACACAGAGACTCTAGAGAATCAAACATAAAGCATACACAGATTCCTAGGGGGAATGGTGGGCATCGGTTGAGTCAGTCATTCAGTCAGCAAACATTTATTAACCGTTTAGTAGGCGCCAGACACTCTGCTAAGTACTAGCAATGCAAAGAAAGACAAAAAGCTGCCATCCTTACCCGCACATGGCTTACAGTCTTGGATCAGACTTAGGCACACACAAGACAGAGATAGATGGGACTTTCTAGCTGAACTTTGAAGGAAGCCAGGGATTCTGGGAGGGGCAGGGGAAGGACTCTGATGCCCTGGCAGCACTGGCCAGCTAGGGAGGGTTCATTTGGTGGCCAGCAGGGATAGGGTCAGTTGCCTCTTGTGCCCCACCCCCCACCTAATCACCAGCTCCATATCCTGACTTTGTTAGACCTGAGGCTTTCCCCAGCCTCCCCAGCCTGAAGGCTGTGGCCAGGGAACTTTGGAACGAAAATCGAGGCCTGAGGAGAGGTGGGCTCAGCTGGGGGTTAATGTTTCCCCTCATTAGGTTATGGAGACCTTCGTTTGCCCTGCACGCTTGTCAAGGAGGCCTCCTTGTTCACAGTCTAAGGCCTGAAGGTCAGCAGCAAAGGGGCCTTATTGGGCAGACAAACCCAGCTGGGAACCCCCAGCCCTTTCTCCTGGTGGGGGGTTTGGCTGTTTCTGGGCCCCAAATACCAGCTCCCCTCTGGCTTCCTCACCACTCCAACCCAGCCTGGTTCCAATTAGCGGCCTCCTCTGATGGAGCGGAATTTTAATTAGTAACCCAGTCAATTATATCACTGGGCGGCCTTTGCCCTTTCACTGCCCTCCAGCCTGTGTCCCCTGCCCGCCCCACCCCTCCCCATCCTCTCCAGCTGACTACAGATGTTAGTATCTGTAAGGGCAGACCTGTCACTCTCTCAATGGAGGGCAACAGGTGGGGGTGGGGGTGAAGAACCAGAGAAGACAGGCAGATACAGGCCTACTGACTTCAGCCTGACTTGAATTTGGTGAGGTTTCCCCATTTCCTTTATGATTCCTCTGCCTCTGGTGTGGGTAGGGGCCACCCCACCACCCTGCCCTGGCTTTATTTATTCTGCCTCAACTCCTCCTCCTTTAACTTTTAGAGCAGGCTGCATGGCATGGTAGAAAGAACACTAAGCTGGGGGTCAACGAGCATGTAAAAGTGCCTACTATGTGCCAGGCACCCTGTCAGGGGCTGATTCACAAAGTCAGAAGTGGAACAAACAGTCCTTGCCTTTGAGGGGCTTACATTCTGGGGCAGGGGAACACACATTCCCACATCTCAGCAAATATAAAATGGATGCAAGGTTACTTGAGGAGTGGGACACCGGCAGCTGGGAGGGTGGGGGTGGGTGGGAGTAGAAGACCAAAAAAGGCTTCATGTAGAAGGAAGAGCTTGAGCTAAGTCTTAAAGGGGGTTAGGGCTTCTGAGAGGAAGAGATGAGGAGAGGGAGAATTCCAGCAAAGGCTAAAAGGTCAGTCAGTTAGTCAGTCAACAAAGTCTGAAAACCTGGATTCTAATCCCAGCTCTGCCACCAACTGGATAAATCACTTGGTCTCTCTGGGCTTCAGTTTTTAAACATATAAAATGAGGGGCCTAGGTGATCCTGAAGGTCCATTCTAACACTAATATTCAGTATATATTTTGGGGCTAAAGAATCAATCAACAAGAATTATTTTTAAAAATAAATTTTTATTGATAGCTTTTGTTTTTACATTTGTCTAAATTTCCCTTGTATCCCACCCAGAGAGCCATCCCTTATAACAAAGTGGGGGGGAGGGGGAAATCATCTGCAAAACCTATCAATTCATTTTTTTAAGAAGTACAATATACATAATGAACCTTCCCTCATCTATCATCTCTGCAAAGGGTGGTGGGTGTGAGGGGGGAGGTTCACCAAACATTTTGTAAACATATCTCATATTTTGGGCACTGAGGGCACAAACACGAAAGAGAGATGGTCCTGTCCTTAAGGAGTTTACATTCTGCTGGGAAGGTGGTATAACCCTGAGTCAGAGGTGGGACTGGAACCCAGGGCATCCTGACTCTGAGACTTGATTTCTTTGTCTGTCTACCTCTTGATATGTCTGTCTCTGTCTCTCTGTGTCTGTCTGTCTCTGTCACTCTGCCATGTTGCCTTTCCAGTAAAGATGGAATACTTAAAAATAACTACAAAACCCAGAAATAATTGCAGTAGGGAAGGGGGAAGAACTGTCTCTTCTGGCCTTAAGGGTGAGGGCCTGATTCTTGGTGGTCCCTCTCTTCCAGGACCCTCTGAGGGCAGGTGGATTCAAAGATCACTTTCAGAAATCCCTTTGGGCCCCCAACATCTCTTCTTCCTTTTCCCTTCCCCAGCTCAAAGCAGATGCACTCGGAGACCCCAACTTCTTTGCTCCTAGAGACTCCCAGGGAAACTAACAGCTAGGCAGAATGAGTTGGGTGCAGCAGAACAGGATGATTTTTTCTGGGGATCTGTTACCTCATTTCCCTTACTCCTGTTGCTTGGTTTCTTTTCAGTGTTCTCTCTGGGTTTTACGTGGGCTCCAGGGATTCCATTCCATGCCCTGCACTTCTCCCATGGGCTGCTCCCTTCTCTGGCTCACCTTCAAGGCCATTCTGAAGCCATGGTCCAGTCTAGCTTCAGCCATCTCAGCTTAGCTCCCATCCTCCCAGGGGTCCTGGTGAATGTTAAACTTATGACCTCTTGGCCCAAAGGTGTGAGTGCACTTTCCCTGACTCAGGGGCTCTGGGAACAGCCTCATTAGAAGGTGTCTGCCTGAGAGCCCTGACATGGACCAGCATGTCTTGGCTTGGAGGCAGGAAGAGAAAGAGGGGGAGGGGAGAGGAAGGAGGGGGTAGGAGGGAGGAACAAGAGAAGGGCAGGGATGACAGAGTTGGGGTGGGAAGGAGAACAAGGGGTGTGAAACCAAGGAGAGAGCCAGAACAGTATTGGGGGGGGTGAGTCCTGAGTTGGACAGGGCCACATGCTTCATCAACTACTCTCTGGGCTCATGCTCCAATGTTCACATGGATAGGAGTTCCAAAGTCTTCCAAAGTTGTTTGTCTTTACAATGTTGCTGTTACTGTATATATCATTTCCTGGTTTTGCTCCCTTCATAAGTCCTCCCAGGTTTCTCTGGGACCACACTTCCGGCCATTTTTAAAGGCCATTTTCATTCCATCACAACACCATGCCATGATTTGTTCTCAAGTGATGGGTGCCCCCTTCATTTCCAATCATTTGCTACAACAGCAACAGAAGCGAGCTATGTAATAGATTTGTGGCTTCACATATAATTGTTTCTGCTTTACTTTATGTATGGAAATGTCATTGGGGGAGGGGTATCTGTTAAACTCATAATAAAAAATGAAAACACACAGCTGGGAGCCAGGACACCTGGGTTCTCTCTCATCAGGGTGATGACCACAATGAAGCATTGGGGGGCTCCTGGGCCCCACCTAGACATCTTTCCCTCCCCCAACTGCAATTACTTCCCTTTTTATTCTTTGTATTTGTATCCCCAGGACTGGACACATATTTATCAATGAGTAAGTAATTGAGGGTTGGC
This sequence comes from Trichosurus vulpecula, assembly GCF_011100635.1. Taxonomy (NCBI): domain Eukaryota; kingdom Metazoa; phylum Chordata; class Mammalia; order Diprotodontia; family Phalangeridae; genus Trichosurus; species Trichosurus vulpecula. Next base: position 52,837,471 of record NC_050580.1, read on the forward strand.
TGATTTTTATCTGCATAGAGATGATGATCTGGGTCCCCCTTAGTATAGAATTCCTGACTGCAGCCCTGATGCTAATTCCTAGGTCTGTTACTAACTTGCTATGTAATCTTGGGCAAGATATTTCATGTCTTTGGGCCTCAGTTTCCTTTTCTGTGTGATAAGATAGGGCCACATGGTCTCTAAGTTCCTTTTTTAGTTCTAACATGTGGTGTTGGTAGAGTGAAATTTGACAGAGGGGGAGCGGAATGGAAGGAGAGGGCAGAATGGAAGAGAAAAGAATCATTTGTGTTGAGCAAGGGGCACAATAAATAAAAAATAAAGGATTATTTAAAAAGTACATTTCCAAGGTACTTCTGAAGAACTGATTTCATGAGGAGATGCTTTTCTGTCTCTGCTTCTTTATTCACCTCCCCCCCCCCCCACTCCTTTACCTGAAATGCCCTTAAAGCCTTTGTTTCTTTCTGGTGAGCTGGAACTCAGTCCTCCATGCCTTTTATTCAGCTCAGCCACCCCACAGCCTCTGGCCACAGATTTTTAGCTGTTGTCTTTATGTTGGGGGAGATTTCCTCCCAGCACGCTCTTCACCCTAGTCGTACTTCCCAGGGCATGGAGTCAGGAGGCAGCAGTCTAGCTGGGAGACAGAGTAGAGCTTGGTCAGACATTGGAAGACATCAGGTCATCCATTGTATCCCTGCCCATCGCCAGCCATCCTGGCTCTTGGCCTGCCATTGGACTCTGCTGACTCTGGAGGAGAGAGTGAGGCTGATGACTGATGACTGCCCAACTCTACCTCACTTAAATCCGATTCCTGTGCAAGTCAAGACATCACCGGTGATGTCATGGGTCCTCTTCCAAGTGAAGGATGAGCATGTGAGACTTTGGGGAAATCACTTCCTTATGCCTGCCCTCAGCTTTGCCCTTTGTAAAATGAGGCATTTGGCTGCTAAACTTCCCTCCCAGTTCTAACATGCTTCCCATCAATCCCTCCAGCACCAACACAAGTTGCTTCCCCTCTCTGGGCCTCAGTTTAAGATATTAGATATTAGACCAGATCAGATGATCTCTAAGTCTTCTTCCATTTCTAAATTCTGTGGATAAGGTCCTCCAGGGCAAAGACTCTTTCATCGATATTTTTGTATCTCCAACACCGGCTGCATTGTGGTATATGCTGGCAAATGTTTAACAACTGGCTCTGTAGGGGGTGGGGGGAATGTACCATGATACTTTTAAGTTTAACCTGCTTTATTAGGATTTTCTTTATCATTTTCTTAAGTCTTTACAATCAACAAAACAATAAAACGAGCCCTGATTTGTAGCATTCTCTCTCTGATGGGTAAATGATCACCCTGAACATTTAATGATCAGCTCTCCCAGCACAGCTTAGGTTGATGGAGATAAACAAACCCTACCCTAACCCAAATTCTGGGGCACACATAGTTGGCCCTTATTAAGTGCTGGTTCATGGATAGCTTGGTCTCCTTGAGCCAGTATAACATGATTAATAGAGTCCTAGATTTGGAGTGGGGAAGACCTGGGTTTGAATCATGCCTCAGGCACCTATTAGCTGGGTGACCACCGGCAAGTGAATTTGCCTCTAAAAGCCTCCGTTTCTTCAAATGTAAAGTGGAGGTAATAATTGTACCTACCTTACCAAGTCCTTAGGATCACATGAGATGATGTCTGCAAGGCAAGTTGTAAGCCTTAAATCGTTGTATAAATGGGAGTTATTACGATGATTCATGATTCCTTGGGTGCTAATCCTCCTCCGAGAAAGGGGGAGGGAAGGAGAAATCCCTTTGGTTCTGTGCTTTCCGAGGCTTCTCAGCACCCGGGCTCCAAGCGTGACTGATGATTGGTCACAGAAGCTTTTGACAGGGGCCTGGCCCTGGGGTGGTGGCCCCCAGCAGGACAGAGACCACAAGTGGGCTCATTAAGGCTGCAGCTGTGGAAGCCCCCAGGCAGGAAGATTCTCTGGCACAGGGGGTCAGTGGGGAGGTGGGGGTGGAGAAAGGGAGAGGGTCAGATATCAGGAGGCCAGGCCTTTCACTGGCCTCCCCCTCCTCCAAATCCCATCTTGTCCAGCCCCTTGCCTCTAAACAGGCCTACTGCTTTGGACAGTTGGGAGGGGGTCTCGGCCTCCTTTTCGGGAACCTGCTACTAACTTACCACCTTAACAAGTCGAAGGCTGTCTGAACTGAATCACTAGGTTTAGTTCTTGCTCCATGAGCCCAAATGGGCACACCCTCTGCATTAGACTCTTTCCTAACTATGACAATCACTATTAAGGAGACCAATCCCCCACCTTTTCTTCTCCCCAGAAAAGGATTCCCAGCTCCTTTCAGGGCTGAGTAATTCCTCGTCCTCGATGTGTCCTCTTTTGTCATCTCTCACTCAGTTAACCAGCTGGCTGTGTGCTAGGCGTCTACTGGGTGCCCCTTCCTAGCCCAGGGCAGCACTTCTGGGCTGTCCCTGGGTGCCCAGCTTCCGTCTACCTCTTCTCCTTCTACTGCCATTTAAACCCTGCTCTTTAGGGAGAAGAGGGTTGAATTTGGAGTGAATAAACTTGGACCAAGTTTGCTATTTAGGACTTCTGTGACCCTGGGTTCAGAGCTGTAATAAGCACCCAGAAAGGAGGGTGAAGACATCTGGGAAGGCTCCAATACAACACCACGGTGTTCTCTTTCCTAGGACCTGACTTTCCCCTGAACCCTTTTGATGGACAAGAACCCCATTCTTGGCTAATTGTCCTATTTCGGTTGCATCTGTAATCTGATCATCCTCTGCTCTGATGACCCCTCCTGCCCACAATTGAGTTTGCCCCAAGCGCAAATACAGATGAGTCTTTTTTCCTTTCTAGGCCTCAGTTTTCTGATGTGTGAAATGGGAGGATTGGACTGGATGACCTGAAAGGTCCCATTCAGTTCTCGCTTGCCTCTGCTCCCTTGTGACATGGGAAGCCCAGGCTGGCTTCTCACCCTCTTCTTCCTCAGCAGAAGGCAGCTCCTATTATCCAGCCTGGCCGACAACCCACTGACCCAGGAGTTAGAATCCCTGCCTTTGATTCCAGGCTGTGTCACCATGGGAAAAGGAATTGGCCTCTCTGACCTCAATTCTTTCATCTGTAAAATGGGCATAATGCTTATGCAACCTTGGTCATTGTGAGGAAGACTCTATACACATAAGTTTCATAAGAAACTAAGATGGGAGGAGGGGCAATTCTACAAAGGCAGGAAACGGAATGAGTTTGAGACACAGGATTCTGATCTAAATTCAGCTAAAGTCAAACCACAAACTGGTTTGATTGACTTAGCTTAAGGGAAACCATTTCCTTCTCCAGCTCACCTGACAGATGAAGTACCCAGAGTTAAGAGACTTGCCCAGGGTCACACAACTAGTGAGTATCTGAGGCCAGATTTGAACTCAAGAAGATAAGTCTTCCTAATTTCAAGCCGGGTACTCTATCCACTGGGCGGCCTAGCTACCCAGAGTTAGGAAGACCTGACTTAAAATCCCATCTCAGACACTTAATTATCTGACCTCTAACTCAGAGTTAGGAAGACCTGACACAACCTCAGACACTTACTATCTGTGTGACCTTGGACAAGTTACTTAACTTCTTCCTGATTCAGTTTCCTCAGTTGTTATATGGGGACAGCACCTGTTTCACAGGCTTGTGGAATAGATCAAATGAGCCAATGTTTTTAAAGCATTCAGCACAGTACTTGTGACATAGTAGGTGCTTAATAAATATTTTCTTCCGGCCTGCCTTTCATCCGCTCTGTCTGCTTGTCTGTGTATCTTTTTACTTACCTATCTGTTTTGGCCATTATCTCCCCATGAGGTGGCCTCATAGAAGGGGGAAGGTATATGGAGTATTCTGGGAGCCATTCAGAGCATTTGGGGTCCTTTGGATCTCAACTGTATTCCTAGAACTCCTGGGTGCAGAGGCTATCTATAGACTGGCTGAAGTGCTTAGCATTGGGGAGGTACCTCAGGCACAAAACCTACACAGTGATTGTATTTAATGGTTTTATTTTTTATTCTTGATGCTTCTGTGGTTTTGAATGAAGAACAATATGTAGTTAACTATTCTCGTATGGCCAACTCCATTATGCTGTATTCATGCTATTAACTTGCCATTAAAACACAGCAAGATGGGAAGAAAGTTGGGTGGGGGTATTGAAGCCTATGAGTCTTATTCAATAAATCCCCATACACACTTCACCCTTACACTGACAAGGTAAGCATCACCGTCCTTAGAGAATTAAGGGATAGAGGCATTTAGCTATTTGAGAGTCATAAAGAGCTTGTGTTTCCCCAGAGCACCCTCTGCTATCGGAAAGAACACATCACTAACTGGGGTGAGTTTGGGACTTCCAGCCCTCGTTAGTGACAAAATCAGAAGACTAAGCAGCAGCATCATTGGGAAAATGAGAAGGTTGAACTAGATGACCTCTAAGGTCCTTTCTGGCTCTAAATCTATGATCGTAGCTCTTAGTTTTCTGAACTCAACCCTTCCAATCCTCTTATCTTAACCCTAGCTTTAGATTCTGCCTGCCAACATCTACTCCTGTCTGGACACTCCAAGCTTTACTTTTCTCATACAGCTTTCCATCCCTCACCTCTATGTATCTCCTTGGCTGTTCCCCATTTCTGGCATACTTCACCTCCTCACTTCCACCTTTTAGAATCCCTAGGCGATTCAAGCCTAATTATCATTCTTTCCCTCCAAGATTGCCTTCCATCTATCTGTAGATGTGCTGATTTAGAAACATGTTGTCTCCTGCATTAGAATGTAAGCTCCTTGAGGGCATGGACTGTTTTTGCTTTTTTGTGTGTGCTCAGAATTTAGCATAGTAATTGACACATAGGGACTACTTAATCAATGTTTGTCAATTGATTCCAATACACAACAGCGAACATCGTTCTAGGGAGTGGCTTGGAGCTCTTGCTAGTTGTTTTTTCTGTTTTCACTAAAGCACCTAGTGGTTATGGGGACTGGATTTCAGGTCACTCAAATGCCCACAACCCTTGCTCCCTGTCTTCCCACCCACCCCTCCCCTCTATGAGTGCCTTTTCTTCTGCTCTCAGAGTTAGCTCCTCAGGTGCACAATGATTTTCCTCTCGTCTGTTTCTGCCAGCAGCCAGCTTTGTGACGGATGGACTCAATTTATCTCTTGCCTTTCTCCATCTGCAAAGAGAGGATGAAAAATCAGGACCCGTCTCACCAGAGAGTGTGTGGAGAATTACCATCGGGTGCCAGCCGCCTGCCAAAGACCCTGGAGGAGGGGAGCGGAGCAGGGCTAATCAGGGTTTGGGTACACATGGGAAAAACAACAGGTTCTCTGAGTAATGGGCCAGGGGCGCGTTGAGGACTGGAAGATGGCAGTGTGTGATTGGTCTGTCAATTCCTTCTTCTCTCCCTCAATACTCCCAGCCTTTGACCTTCTTACAAAGTTTGCTTGGGCCCCGGGGCAGCTCCATTTACTGTGCAGCTGGCCATGGGGGTGCGGCAGCAGAGAGATGAATCATGGAGGCCCAGGCAGGCCAGCCAAGGCAGTTATGAGAAAGCTGACCTGGGAGAGCTGGTCTATCCAATCAGAGAGAATTACCTCCCCCCACCCCTGGCAGCTTTTTATGGGAGGGGGGTGGTGGTGGTGGCGAATACCATTGTAAGGAAGGAAAGCAATCCCTCCACCTCCCAGCCCTCATCCCAGGATCTTTTAACAATAATTCACTAACAGCCTGTTCTGATGTTTCATTGTGGCTTGGAGGTGATACTGTCTCTCAACAAATGTATGCAAAGGAACAGAAACTCTGATAGGTCACAGACTCACAGACCCTGGGAGTTGGAAGAGGCTTCTAGACAGCAAACACCTGAACATTACCTCTGTACACCCAAGTGGTACAGTCACCCAGCCTTTGTTTAGAGACATCTAATGAACCCCTTCAAATGAAGCCCACCCCATCCCATTTCACTTCTGGGTACCTCTAATTGCTAGGAAGTCCTCCTTACATCAAGCTGAAATTTGCCCCTTTGGAGACTTCCACACACTGAATCTGGTTCCAAGAAAACAAGCCAAATCCCTCCTTCATGAGAAAGATCTCATACTTGAAGGCAGCTATCAGAAGTCTTCTCTCACGCAGGCTAAAACCCCCAATTTTTTTATTTTGATCTGAGACCACTTTCCCTTTTGGAGTACTGAATCATCCTCAGTTTATGGTTATTTAAAATCCTCAGTTCCTTTCAAATGAACTGCTGTCTAGTCATATCTTTCCCATCTTGTATCTTGAAGTTGAGTTTTTGCACCAAGATGTAAAACTTTGTATTTATTTACAAAATTTCATCCTTTTTAGAATTGACCCAGCCTTCTAGTTTGTTAGAGCTTCTTGATTCCTGACTCTCTCATCCAATATGTTAGCTAGTCTTTCCAGTTTTAAATCATCTGATAATTAAATAAGTATGCCATCTGTGCATTTAGCCAAGTCATTGATAAAAATGTGAAATAGGATTGAACCAATTATAGGTCCTTGGGGACATTTTCCTAAGTTGACATTGAACTATTGGTAACTACTCTTTGGGCCCATCCATTCAACCAGTTTGGAATCAGTCTAACCCATATTTCTCCACCTTATCAATCAATGAACCAACCAACCAACCAGTCAGCCAATCGATCAACAAGTATTTAATACATGCATACTCTTGGGCCCCCTCTCTTCACCATGATACTCTGCCTGTCGCTCAAAATGAGTATCAGACTGGTGAAGTGACCTCTTTGTGGCCACAGAAGGAATATTGAAGTCAGAGCTGGGACTAGGATTCAGGTCTTGTAACTTTTTAGCCCAGTGATTTTTCTCTTCCATGATGTTCTGTCCTTTCTCGGGCAAGGAGAGGGGCATGAGCTCGGCACCCATAGGTGGAGCTACAACTCCAAGGCCTCCCAAAGGTCTCTGTGTTGAAGGGAACCAAGGTAGCAACCTTAAAGTCATAGTAGACATTACCCTTCCCCTTTGCCTCTCCCCTCTCCCCATTCAAGGTGAACTTTTTGCTCATTGAGGCAAGTCTTTGGTCTTCCCAGGCTCTACCTAAGCCACATTTCCACATTATTTTCAACTAAATCCTCTGAATTTATAGATGATGGAAAAGTCTGTCTCCTTATTATTGGTGGAAATGTTGTGTTATTTATACTGTATGCTTAAAGTGTATGGTTTTTAAAATCTTGTGTAACTCCCCTCACAAACATGTACACACCCACACATAGACAGACATATAAACACATTTGCACACGTGTGTACACACACACACACACACATCACTCTCGTGTTTCATTCTCAGCTCCTTGACTCTCCACCCTAGGTACAACTGGGTGCCAGGCAGATTCCCAGTCTGTCTCAAACAGGTATGGCCCCATGCCAGAAGATTCAAGATCTAGAATTTCTGTTTAATGTTTCCTGCAAGGGCTCCTGATTGAGTTTCAGGTGTTAATCATAAACCTTTCTCTCCTCTTGGTTATTATTAAGCAAACATGGAATGGAGGCTGATTGAAGGAGAGGAACCAGGCTGGAGATTCTTCCCTTCTGGGAGATCTCAGGGCACGGAGGGGCTGGGACCCTCCCTGTGCTTTCCTCATTCCTCTTTCACCATCAGCCCAAATCCTAATCTTTGCAGTTAGTGGGTCCTCCTCCCATTCCCAGGCAAGTCCGTGGTGGCTTCCTCCATCTCCAGTTGGGTCAGCAGCACTGGTTATGACTTATCCACAGCAGTGAAAGCCAGAATCCAGAACCCTAAGGCCATGGACTCTGCTAATCACTAGCTAGCCAATGTTAACCCCCTCAGCCTCAGTTTCCCCATCTGTAGAATGAGGGGGCTGGACTGGATGACCTCTGAGGTCCCTTCTAGTTCCAAATTCTAGGGTGCTAAATAAATGTCCCACTTTGGCCTGAGTAGATCCATTTCTGTTTTGTTTGAGTGCAGATATCTATATACACTTACACACACGTGCATAAGCATACACAGACATAAGCGTACACATGTGGATAAGCACATGCCAATACAGATCCACATGTAAGTAGGTGAGGCAGTAGGTGATGCTTTGGATGGAGCACTGGGCTTGGGGTCAGGAAGACTTGAGTTCAGATTCTGCCTCAAATACTTTCTAGCTATGTTACCCTGGCCTGGGGACACATAGCAACGTTTCATGACCCTGGTCACTTAACCTTTGTCTACCTCAATTTTCTCAACTGTCAGATGGGGATAATAGCACTTATCTTTCAGGATGGTCAAGAGGATTGAATGGGATTATGTCTCTAAAGGGCTTAACATTGTGCCTTGTATATAGTAGGTGTTTAATAAGTGCTCCCTCCCTCTTTCCTTTCTTCCTCCTTCCTTCCTTCCTTCCTTCCTTCCTTCCTTCCTTCCTTCCTTCCTTCCTTCCTTCCTTCCTTCCTTCCTTCCTTCCTTCATTCCTCCCTCCCTCCAAACAGGCACGGGAATGAACCTACACATGCCATATAGCCACGTGCACAGCAATCTGTACTTATCTAGCTACCCCATGGAAATATATCCATGCACATGCAGTCCACACATAGACCCAGGAATATATGCTTGGGCTCCATAGCCATACCCGGTGGCCTCTGTCCTCACAGCCACCAGGAAACCTCCACTGTATTTTCTTGCCCTATCTCTTAATAGCGTGTGGCATCAGGGCAGCTGGGCACCTGAGCCTCACAGTAAAGGGAACACGGGGCCCAGAGGCTGTTCCACGCCTTGCATCTGGCTACATCATCAGGGAGAAAAGGACAGAGGGAGGATGCTGTGGAGAGGGAGCCAGAGAGGAAGAGACAAACCGAAATTGGGTATTAGCGGCCCACACAGCCAGAAGAGGTCTGCTCTAATCGGCTTCATTATCTCTTCCCTCCTGGGGAGAGCGCTTTCCTTACACAATGTGGAAAGTTGGGCCCTTTTCTCCTTTCTTTCAAAGAGAATCTGTGCCAGGGATTGGGGAGGGTGTAGGGAAAGGTGAGGCTGAGGCGTGTGTGTACCGTGTGTGCCCGTGTATGTGTGTGTGTGTGTGTGTGTGTGTGTGTGTGTGTGTGCATCATATGTGCCCTTGTGTGTTTGTGTATGTGTGTGTGTGGGGGGGGTGCTGCTTGGAAAAGCAGTTATTTGAAAAACACTCTGGGGTATTCTTAAACACACAGAACAGGAGAGGCCATTTCCAATCCCTGAGCTGGGAGGGATTTCAGAGCACGGAACATAAAATATTGGCTTTGGGAGGGATCTTAGAGCATAGAACAGAACGTCAGAGTTCCAAGGGCCCTTCACAATAATGCCTGACATTTCCATACCACTTTAAGGTCTGCACAACCCCCTCCAAGCCTCATTCCGACCCTGGAGGTAAATGCTGTGATCAACACCCTTTTACAGATGAGGGGGCTGGAGCTCTGAGAAATGAGACCATTAATTAGCCCAGGGTCCTTGGGCAAGAATGGACCCTGGCTCTCCCTGGGTCCAAGCACAATGTTCCATCCATGCTGCCATCTTAAAGCTGAGAGGCCCTTTATACAGAGAATATAGAAGGTCAGAGCCAGGGGAAAGGGGACCTCAGAAACCTTCGAGGGGGGTTGGGGGGTGGAGTAAAGGCTCAGAAATGGGAATTATCTTGTTCAAGATCAAATATTGGGTTAATAGCAGAGCAAAGGATTCCCTGGGCTCTTCTAGCCCTGACAATAGATGATTAACCTATGATAGCCTCTGAGTCCCTTCAGCTCCCTGACCCTCCCTCCAAAAATGAAGCAGGGTAGGGGTTACAAGGGACAAGAGAAGGACAGTTACCTCAAGCCAGGATCCAGAGGTCCAGAAATGGAGTCAATGAAACCTACAGCAAGGCAGTGTGGTTCAGTGGAAAGGACACTGAGGCTTGGAGTAGGAGAACTGAGATCTCCTCTTGGCTCTGCTGTGAGACCTTGGACAAGTCACCTGAGTCCCAGTTTCTTCATTTGCAATGAGGATAATCTCTGCCGTGGCTCCCTACTCCCAACCTACCTGAGGACTAAAAGATATACACACATGTGAGCATACATACATATGTGTTTATATACTTATGTGTGCACATGTATGTATGTAAACAGGCACACACATGTGTGTACATATATGTGTATGTATTTTGTATTTCAGTCATGTCCAAATTTTCATGATCCCATTCAGGGTTTTCTTGGCAAAGTTACTGGAGTGGTTTGCCATTTTCTTCTCCATTGCAGTTTACAGGTGAGGAAACTCAGGCAAACAGAGTTAAGTGACTTGCCCAGGGTCACACAGCTAATAAGTTTCTGAGGCTGAATTTGAACTCAGGGACATGAGACTTCCTGATTCCAAGTCCAGCACTCTGCCCATTGTGCCACCTGGCTTCTATCTATCTATCTATCTATCTATCTATCTATCTATCTATCTATCATCTGTCTGTCTGTCTCTCTGTCTATCTATCCACACATACACACACACACACACACACACACACACACATATATATTCATACATATGTGAGTGCATATATATATATATATGTGTACACAGACAGACAGACAGACACACTGAAAAGGAAACCTCAAGAAGTTAGTTGACTTTCCCCACATTGCCTGCTCAACAAGCTGGTTAGTAATAGGGGAGGGATTAGAACCTGGGTCCCCTCTCTAACAATCCAGGGTTCCTTCCATCATGCTAGGTTGCCCAAGTGGTGCAGTCATACCTCAGTTCGTCTCAGCCCGCCATCTGCTCTATCTGTCATAGCGGGACTTCTAGACTCATGGGGACTGAGGCCAGAACAACTGTCAGAATGTGGCTTGAGGCCAAACCAAAGCCAATCCACAGATTTTAACTTTGGTGATGTGGGACTTGTGGACCCAAAATGCCTTTATGGAAAGTAAGAGCACCATGCCAAAGACCTGTTTCTTAGTGCCAAGGATCTTCAGGCAGTTGAATTAGAGCTCATATTTATAGAGTATTTTCATATACATTATTTCTTGTGAGCTCCTCTACATCTCTGTTACATAGATGGTACAAATATGATTATATCCTTATGGGGAAACTGAATCTCAGGTAAGCCAGTGACTTTCTATCTGTCCCATAGAAGTGACAAAGCTCAGATTGGAACCAAGATCTTCAGGTTCCCTTCCAGGGCTCTCATAACTCCAAGCACACTGCCTTACTTTATGTCTTCCCCTGAATATTTGAAGTCACAGGCAAACTACTACCAATGAGATGGACATAAAGGGAAATCTGTATATGGATTATCAAAGCATCAGAAGGGAGTGACCCAGGGGCGGAGCCAAGATGGTGGCTGGAAAGCAGGGATTTGCATGAGCTCCCCACCAGGTCCCTCCAAAAACCTATAAAAAATGGCTCTGAACAAATTCTAGAGCTGCAGAACCCACAAAATAGCAGAGGAGGCAGGGCTTCAGCCCAGGACAACCTGGATGGTTTCTGCGTGAGGTCTGTCCTGCATGGAGCTGGGAGCGGAGGGGAGCAGAGCTCAGCGTGGGCAGCAGCAGGACCAACCAGACCAGGAGCCAGGTGGAACAAGCCCTAGCGCCCTGAATCAGTGAGCTGTGGCAGTTACCAGACTTCTCAACCCACAAACACCAAAGACAACAGAGAAGGTTAGCGGGAAAAGCTGCAGAGACAGAGTGGAAGGAGTTTGCGGTTCCACCACTGCCACAGGGGCAGCGGAGGTGGTGCAGCTACAGAACTACAGCTGCAGTTGCTTCTGGCCCCAGGCCCACCTGGTGGGAGGAATTAAGTGGCGGATCAGAGCAGGAGTGCAGAGCCTGCTTAAGATTTTCGTCAGGTCCCGGTTGGGGGTTCTTGGGGAAGGAGGAGTGCTGGTGTGGCAGAGCTGGCTGGATAGAAATAGCTCTGAAAACAACAGTGCATCCCCTAAAGCTTGGAACAAAGTACTCTCTACTCTTCAAGCAGTCATACCCTGATGAAAAACTCAAGAGTCAAGTAAGTTGGCTGGGAACATGGCCAGGCAGTGAAAACACACTCAGATTCAGTCTCAGACTTTGGAATCTTTCTTTGGTGACAAAGAAGACCAAAACATACAGCCAGAAGAAGTCAACAAACTCAAAGAGCCTACATCAAAAGCCTCCAAGAAAAACATGAACTGGTCTCAGGCCATGGAAGAGCTCAAAAAGGATTTGGAAAAGCAAGTTAGAGAAGTAGAGGAAAAATTGGGTACAGAAATAAGAATGATGTGAGAAAACCATGAAAAACAAGTCAATGACTTGCTAAAGGAGAACCAAAAAAATACTGAAGAAAACAACACCTTAAAAAATAGACTAACTCAAATGGCAAAAGAGCTCCAAAAAGCCGATGAGCAGAAGAATGCCTTGAAAGGCAGAATTAGCCAAATGGAAAAGGAGGTCCAAAAGACCACTGAAGAAAATACTACCTTAAGAATTAGATTGGAGCAAGTGGAAGCTAGTGACTTGTTGAGAAATCAAGATATTATAAAACAGAATGAAAGGAATGAAAAAGTGGTAGACAATGTGAAATATCTCATTGGAAAAACCACTGACCTGGAAAATAGATCTAGGAGAGATAATTTAAAAATTATTGGACTACCTGAAAGCCATTATCAAAAAAAGAGCCTAGATATCATCTTTCAAGAAATTATCAAGGAGAACTGCCCAGATATTCTAGAGCCAGAGGGTAAAATAGAAATTGAAAGAATCCACAGATCACCTTCTCAAAAGATCCCACTCCTAAGAATATTGTTGCCAAATTCCAGAGCTCCCAGATCAAGGAGAAAATAGTGCAAGCAGCCAGAAAGAAACAATTTGAGTATTGTGGAAACACAATCAGAATAACACAGGATCTAGCAGCTTCTACCTTAAGGGATCTAAGGACCTGGAATATGATATTCCGGAGGTCAATGGAGCTAGGATTAAAACCAAGAATCACCTACTCAGCAAAGCTGAGTATCATGCTCCAAGGCAAAATATGGATTTTCAACAAAATAGAGGACTTTTAAGCTTTCTCAGTGAAAAGAGCAGAGCTGAATAGAAAATCTGACTTTCAAACACAAGAATCAAGAGAAGCATGAAAAGGTAAACAAGAAAGAGAAATCACAAGGGACTTACTAAAGTTGAACTGTTTTGTTTACATTCCTACATGAAAAGATGATGTGTATAATTCATGAGACCTCAGTATTAGGGTAGCTGAAGGGAATATGCATATATATATATATATACACACATATATATATATATATATATACAAACGTATATGTGTGTGTATATATGGGTATGTATATATATATCTATATATATATATATATATGTGTGTGTGCATATATATAGACAGAGGGCACAGGGTGAGTTGAATATGAAGGGATGATATCTAAAAAAATAAAATCAAATTAAGGGATGAGAGAGGAATATATTGAGAGAGGGAGAAAGGGAGAGATAGAATGGGGTAAATTATCTCTCATAAAAGTGGCAAGAAAAAGCAGTTCTGTTGGAAGGGAAGAGGGGGCAGGTGAGGGGGAATGAGTGAATCTTGCTCTCATTGGATTTGACCTGAGGAGGGAATACCATACACACTCAATTGGGTATCTTACCCCACAGGAAAGAAGGAGGAAGAAGATAAAAAAGGGGGATGATAGAAGGGAGGGCAGATGGGGGTGGAGGTAATCAAAAACAAACACTTTCGAAAGGGGACAGAGTCAAGGGAGAAAATTCAATAAAGGGGGATGGGTTGGGAAGGAGCAAAATATAGTTAGTCTTTCACAACATGAGTATTGTGGAAGGGTTATACATAATGATACACATGTGGCCTAGGTTGAATTGCTTGACTTCTTAGGGAGGGTGGGTGGGAAGGGAAGAGGGGAGAGAATTTGGAACCAAAGTTTTAAAAACAGTTGTTCAAAAACAAAAAAAAAGTTTTTGGATGCAACTAGAAAATAAGATGCACAGGCAATGGGGCGTAGAAATTTATCTTGCCCTACAAGAAAGGAAGGGAAAAGGGGATGGGAGGGGAGTGGGATGACAGAAGGGAGGGCTGACTGGGGAACAGGGCAACCAGAATATACGCCATCTAGGAGTGGGGGGGAGGGTAGAAATGGGGAGAAAATTTGTAACTCAAACTCTTGTGAAAATCAATGCTGAAAACTAAATATGTTAAATAAATTAAAAAAAAACTGAAAAAAACACTAGGAAAAAAAAGAAGAGAGCGACCTAGGCTATTGTGGTGTAATTGAAAAAGTGAGGAGCTTGAAGTCCTAGGTTCTGAGTTCCAGTCCTATCTCTGTCATTTACCACCTTGGTGATTTTGAACAAGTCACTTAAATTTCCTCTTCTCTAAAATGAGGTGGAAAGTTGAGGGGGTTGGATTAGATGACCCCCCCAAGGTCCCTTCCAGAACTAGATCTGCTTTCCAAGCACACTGTTCTAGTCACAGAACAGCGCACTCCCATACTATGTACACACACATGTATATACACATATATGCATATGCATATGTGTGCATAGATACTTCTATATCTACAGGGAGTTTATCAAGTTAGGATTCTGAACTTAATGAGAACATAGTTCTGGATTCCATTACCATACGCATCATTTAACCTTCCTCCGCCCTTGAACAAGGATGATAACTCTAACCCTGACCAGCTGTCAGTTCCCAAGTGGGTGAATCTGATCATAAGGGGCAGAAAGTATGTGAAGAGCGCAGCACAAATCCATCCCAGTGGCTGGTCTCAGAGTCAGAGAGGGGAGCTCTTTAAACTGGGTGCCATGTTGGGTGATGAGCCAAGGCTTGGGAAGTGTTTTGGATTCACTGAAAGGGTCGCACTCTCATATACTATGAGCCCACCACCTGCAGAACTGATTGATTGTCTACACAGCGACTGTGTGTTTTCTCTCCAAAGGACTCAGTGATTGCTATTGCCTATATTTGCCTGTAGTATATGTTATGGTGGTGGCTTGTGTTATACTGAAGGAAGAATCATTAGCAAATGCTATGAGTCAACCTCTCTGAGCCTCAGTCTCCTAATTTGTAAAAAAGGGATAATAATACTTAATACCTACATCCCAAGGCTGTTATTTGGAGCTGATGCCTGTAATAGCATGATTGAAAGCTTTGTAGATCATTAGTGAAAAGAGTAATAATCTGGAAATCTTCTGTGCGAATTTCTATCCTAGAGTTTTTTTAGAGTTTTTTTAGAGTTTTTTTCTCTATCCTAGAGATTTAGAACCAAAAGGAGTCCCAGAGGTGATCTAATCCAACCTACCCATTCTACAGATGAGGAAACTGAGGTAGAGTAGTTAAGTGACTTGGCAAAGTCATATAAATTATAGGTGGCAGAACTGGGATTTGAACCCAGGGCTTCTGACCCAAAAATCCAGCCCACTTTCCACTGTGCCAAGCCTCCTCTTGCTAAGCTTACCTGAGCATAAATTGTAGAATACCTAGTAGGATGAGAGGCACAGATGACAGATACCTTCCAAAAACCCTTCATTTGAGGGATGAGGGATGAGGGATGAGGAAGAGGCCCAGGAAGAGGAGATAATCTCAGAGGTGAGATGTGAGCCCAGGCCTCTTGATTTGAGATCCAGAGCTCTTTGTCTCATTCCATGCTGCCTCCCAGCTATAGAGAGAAGCCAAACCATGTCAAGAATAGAGACCAGAAAACATATTCATTCAGTAGGGTGGTGTTGACATTTCTATTAGCCAATAGGTATAGTGTGTGCAGTAAGTGCTTAATACATGCTTACTGAATGAGAGTTAAGTGCCTATTATGTTCACGGCACTGTGCTACTTACTATCTGTGTGAATTCTTTGAGGAACTGGGCAAAATGAAAATTTTCTTCCCAATACATGAGGGTCATAAGTGGGAGACATGGAAGATTAGAAAGCCAACAAAGGGTCTTCAGGATGAGAGCTGTGGTAAAGTGGGAAAAGAGAAAGAATGTGAAGGGTTTTACCCTCATTTCAAAAGGGTAGTGAGGGGATAGCCCAGAAAGATGAGCCTTCCCTTTCCTAATGGTTGAGATGTCTGGCAGTACCATGGATTCTGGAGAGCCATGATTACAATTAACCTTTCTAGGCCTCAGTTTATTCATCTGTAAAATAAACAACTTGAACTTATGACCCGCTAAATTTGTTTTCTAGGTCTAAATCTCTGATCCATAACCAGTGTGTGCCATTATCGATGAAGAACAGGGAAGAGTTGAAAGGCATGGCGGGAAGAAGAAGGGGAATGGTTCTTGGCACAGGTGTGAAGAAATTGTTAAAAACTTTATAAATGTAAATTAGTAGTATTACCCTTAGTAGACACTACCAGTTGTGGTATTGGGCATCAACTAGTCTCTGTCTCTTCTTCCCCTCACCCTAGCCTCAGCCTGAGCAGGACATCATGAAGAGGAGAGAAGACTCCCGAGGCAAGCAGATTCCTCTTTCCCTTCTCACCCCACCTCACCATCCTCCTGGAAATCTCTACTGCAAGTGAGTGCCTAGGAATATCTGCCCCAATCTTCAACATGTGAAAAATATTTGAGCTGCCACTGGCTATGGCAAACACACACACACACACACACATACACACACATACAGCACAGCAGTGTGGTATAAAGGATAAAAAGGTAACCACAAAGTCAGGAAGAGTTGAGTTCAAGCCTCTGAAACATAAATCTATGAGACCCCAGGCTAGTCTCATAATCTCTACATACCCAGAGAAACTCTCTAAGATTATAAGTTGCAAAGAAGGTGTAGTTCTGGGAGTTTCCTTGCTGGGAATTACCCATATCAATGAAATGATAGGTTTAATTCCATCCATCCATCCACCCAACCATCCACTCATCCATCCATTTACTCATCCACTCACTCACCTATCCATCTATCTATCTACCCATCTACCTATCCACCTATCTATCTACCTATCAATCCATCCACCTACCTACCCACCCACCCACCCATCCACCCATCCATCCATCCATCCATACATCCATACATCCATCTATACATACATCTATCTGCCCACCCACCTACCCACTCACCCATCCACCCATCCACCCACCCACCCATCCATCCATCCATCCATCCATCCATCCATCCATCCATACATCCATGTATACATACATCTATCTGCCCACCCACCTACCCACCCACCCATCCATCTATCCCAGAGCTAGAAGAACCTTCGAGTGGAAAGATCATTGGTTCTAGAATTAGAGGACCCACATTCAAATCCTATTTCTTAGTTTACTACTTACATGATCTTGGACAACTCATTTAATCTCAGATTCCTCATCTGTAAAAGGAACGTTGTGGACTAGATGGCCTCTGAGGTCTTTTCTATATCCAGAGTAATGATCATTTAATCCAGGGGTTCTTAAACTCTTTATGTCTCCTGGACCCCTTTTACCCCTTTCACTGGTGAAGTCTATGGACCTCATTCTTAGAATAGCATTTTTAAATAATTGAAGGAAATGCTGGACTTTAAGTAGAGGTTAGTGAAGGTAAGGATGAATTTTTTTTCTATCCATGTTTATTGATCCCCTGAAATCCATCTATGGACCAGAGGCCTGTGGAGCCCAGGGTATGAAACCCTGATGTAATCAAAGTCCTTCATTTTACAGATGAGGAGACAAGGGCCCCAAAATCTAAGTGTCTGGCCTTGTGTACAGTACAGATTGAACTCGAACCCAGCTCTTCTGACTCTGAAACCAGGGCTCTTTTTATGCCACTATGTTGCTCAGAGATCACTGGGGATCCTGTGATTCAGGATGTCTATATATATATTTTTTTTTTCCCTCCCCTGCTCGGAAAGAACTAGCAAACCAGATTTTTTTTTTGTCTTTTTTCTTTGTCTTTTTTTATTACAAAGTACCTGCAAGTGTCCTTTTAACATTGCTTGAATGGACTCAACCTTGCAGCACCTCTGCATCATTTCGCATTCATTCCATCCCTAGGGCCCCTTCTGCTCTTAACGCTATTAGACGTCCACACTCTGGCTAACCTAATGAAGAAGGAGGCTGTGTGTCTCCTAGCTGCCCTCCTGGTCAAAGCCCTCCCATCTGCCCGGGGAACAAATCAAAGCTCTCTGGAGCTCAGCTCTTTTTTTTTCTTGCCAACCCAGCCAGTAGAAAGATGACTGATGAATGTGGGGTTTGCAAAACCAAAGCAGGGAGTGATAGCCCCAGGTAGAGAGCAAAGGCGGGGAGGGGGATCGTGTGATAGACAGCTGGCTGTGTCCTCGAATCACAGGATCACAGAGAAACACAGAATCACTGGCTCAGGGCAGCTCCAAATTGGGAAGAACAAAATGTCCACGCTAGCCACCAAAGGTATTAGAGAACTCTCATGACGTGAAAGGCCTGGCTGCACTGTGGGGAATGATCAGAGGGGCCTAGATTAGTGCTAGAAGGGACTTTGGAGGCCAAGTTAATCCAACCCCCTCATTTTGTAGATGTGGCAGAAAGTGGTTAAATGATTTGCCCAAGGTCACACAGCTGATGTCAGACACAGGATTTGAACCTAGTTCTCCCTGTCTCCAAATCTAGCCCTCCATCTACTATGCTGCATAATGACTTATGTTTATAATCAGAAGCCTGGCTCTGCCGTTCATTACCTGTCACCTTGGTTAAATGTTTTAGCCTCTTTGGGTCTCATTTTTTTCATCTATAAAGATCAGGATGGACTAGCTGAACTCTGAGATCCCTTCTAATTTGAAATCCTGGGGTGCTACTTTCTGGGTTAACAAGCCCAGTTGCTTCAAGTCATCCTAATTCAGCTTGGATCCAAGTGCTCCCACCATCTTCTTTGGTGCCCAGTCTAGTTCATCAACATCCTTCCTAAAATGTGGGGTCCATCACTCGACACAGAAGTCCAGATGTGTCCGACCAGGGCCGAGGCCCTTCTGGGAACCCTCTTCCTAAAGTTTTGAGGACTGCCATGACTCATGAGAAAAATGGGACTGGGGTGAGAGGGGTAAAGGTGTAGTGGGGTAGGATTATGGGTTGATGGCCTCAGAGCTGAGATCATCCCACTAATGTTGTCCTGGCAACACTTCTTCCTTCCCCATCCCCCAGCTGCCAATCCTTCCATGTACACTGTACTTTTCTTGTGTGTACCTAGTTACTTACGTGTGGTCTCTCCCATTAGAATGTAAGCCCCTTGTGGGTAGTCACTGTTTTCCATTTCCTTGTATTCCCAGCACTGGGCACAGTGCCTGGCACATGGTAAAGGCTTGATAAAAGCTTGTTGGCTGAATGATTGAACCCAGGAACTGTGACTGAGATGGTTTGGGTCCATGCTGCTGAATAACTTCAGGAAATCACTGCCTTTCTCTGGACTCTGCTCTCTTCCTCTGTGGACTAGAGATGAGCTCTAAGGCCCCTTTGGTCATAGCATGTGAAAATTATGTGATTCTAACCTCCAGCCCCAGAGTCCCTGAATGAGGACAAGGCTTTGAGCTGTTATGAACTATTCGGACCTGGCACAGAGAAACCAGCCCGGAGAGAGCATGGGGCCGAAGGCAAGCCTCAGAGGCAGCGGCCAAAGACACAAGAAAGCTCTTGGGAAGGATACGGAGGGCATTGGGTCCCTGGGTCCTCTCTAAGGGCTGGAGTTCTCAAGGCCTGGAGTGTTCCAAAGATTCCCTGCCCCCCTGGCCTGCCCCAGAGGACCTCAAGCCCAGGCATCAGCCACTTCACTCTGACATGGGGAACGGCTTTGGTTCCTCATGCTCCCCCAGACCCCTGCCATGCCTGCTCCCTGGGCCAGCAGGCTCAGATGTTTCCTTTTCCAAGGGGCAGAAGGGACTCTTTGCTATTTGCTCAATTATCAGATGGGCAAACATCAGACCACAATCTCCAGGGCTGGCCATGTGTGGCCCAGAGCCAGACAATTTCAAGGCAGATTCATTTAAGGAGTTAAGAGCCACTGGGGCAGTAGAAAGGAAGAGAGTTCAATAAGCCTGCCTCATATTCCTAGGGTGACTTTAACTTGCCCCATCACTTTTATAGGCATGAGAGACAGCTTGGGGTAGAGGAAAACACCCTGGTCTGGGACCTACGGAGCCCTGGGATCACTTATGAGACAACTGGCCTTGAAGAAATCATTTCACCTCTGAGTCTTAGTTTTCCCATCCATAGAATGGGCCTCACAGTAGTCATGCTGCTTACCTCAGAAAATTATTATGAGAAAGACACTTCCTATGCTTTAAAATGCCATGTAAATGTGAGCTGTGATGACTCCATCTACTCCACACAGGTAATATTAACCCGATTTTATGAATGGTGAAATTGAAGGGCAGAATGGCCTGAAATGACATAGCCAAGGCCACACAGCTAAGTTAGTGACAGAGGCACCATTAGAACTCAGATCTCCTAACTCCCAGTCCAAAGATCTTTTCACTAGAACCCATAGCTGATCATCAAAAACTAGACCAGTGGCCCTTTGAGGCAGCCCCCAAATTACCCTCAGTTAAGAAGGTTCAAGGCATTGGATATGGAAACTCTGGTTCCTCCTCCCCTCCCAGCTGCCTAGCTAGGCCTTTTAATTCCAAACCGTCCCTAGGAGACCAGGCTATAGGGCAGTGTTCAGAGGCCCTTGTCCAGGAACAGGACAAACAGTGGAGGCTTCACCCCAATCTCTGTGCTCCAGCCCCGGTATCCAGAGCAGAGCCCTTCCTGGTCCTCTGGGCAAATGTCCCAGCCTCAGTGGCCTGGGAAAGGAGACATTGGGAGAGGAAACCTGTCTCCATTTGAAGGAAACAGGCTTCAGTCCATAACTTCCTTGCCTCTTCTGACTGGAAATTGTGACCCCTCCACCTCTTCCCCTTCCACCACCCAAGGATCACAGAGCTGCAGGACTTAAGTTTCATAGATGACTTTTGGTTTTATATCATTGTCGTTTCTGGGTCCACCTCTGTCCCTTCCCTTGGAACAAAGAAACAAGAGCTAAATGAAACCAACTGATTTGTCTAACACATCTGACAGCATATGCAACATTTCATACCCATAGTCTCCCACCTCTCCCACAAATGGAGGGAGCTGTATTCCCTTGTCTCTTCTCCAGAGCCAAGAATGGTTATTATAACTATACAAGAATCGATTTCATTTTATTGAAACCATAATATTCAGAGCTTCAAGGGACCTGAGAAATCATCTAGGC
Source organism: Trichosurus vulpecula (assembly GCF_011100635.1). Taxonomy (NCBI): domain Eukaryota; kingdom Metazoa; phylum Chordata; class Mammalia; order Diprotodontia; family Phalangeridae; genus Trichosurus; species Trichosurus vulpecula. Next base: position 52,858,643 of record NC_050580.1, read on the forward strand.
CAGTGGTGACAAACTCAAATAGAAAAGGATCTCTGCAGTTGTGTATTGACCACAAATTAACACTCTCTTTGTTTTATTGTGTTTTTATTTATTTTGTTAAACATTCCCCGATTGCATTTTAATCTGGTCCCATCTGCACTCAAAAGTTTTGTGGGCCTCTCTGGACTAAGTACAATTTTTTGGTTTTTTTAGACAAGAGAACCAGGGCACAGGAAATGGAGGTGGTTCCCCAAGGTCACCCAGGTAGTGACCTTGGCAGTGGCACGAACCCTAGTCACTGCAGGCTCTTGGGATAGAGGGTTCAGATGAGGCCGGCCTCCTTCCATGACACCTCTTTCCTTGGTCCCTTGAGGCTGCATCATTTGTCTGAAGGACAAGATAAGGCGACCTTTAGAGAAACCCAGAGCAGGCAATATTTGAACCAAATTCGGGGCCCTTTATATCATTCCATTTTATTATTCTCATCACAGAACTTTAAAAATGCATTTTTATGGCCGTTTTCCAGCATCACCTGTATTCCCTAAAATATTGCTCCTCCCTCCTCCTCCCAAAGGAGCCATCCCTTATAATCCAATTCCCAAACCCAGGTGTCATATTTGACTCCTTGTTCTCATCCCATACATCCAATCAATTGTTTAATTGTGTCATTTCTACATTTATGGCATTTCCTCAGGGCATCCCCTTTCTTCCACTCATATGGTCAACGTCTCCATTCAATAACTTGCCACCTCTAGATTGGACTATTGCTACAACCTCCAATTTGGAGAAACAGGCCTCTCCCTGGGGACAGGGAGGAAATTTTAACAGAGGCAGAAGTTTTTAATTTCAGAAGGAGAAACAAAGGAAATGAGAGCCCAGGGATGATACGGAAAGAAGGCTAGGCTTAGAACCAATAGGCCCGAGTTCTAATCCAGTTTATCAATTGATAATTAGTATGGTTTTTTGTTGTTGTTGAGTCATTTAAGTCATGTCCAATTCTCTATAACCCCATTTGGGGTTTTTTGGCAAAGATACTGGAGTGGTTTGCCATTTCCTTCTCCAGCTCATTTTACAGATGAGGAAACTGAGGCAAACAGGATGAAGTGACTTGCCCAGGGTCACACAGCAAAGATTCATTAAGCCCTTGCTACATTCTAGGCACTGTGCTAAATTCTGGGAAGACTAAAAGAGACCCCAAGGAGTTTACAGTCTAATAGAGGAAGACAACATGCAAACAAATACATACAAAGCAAATGAGAGACAGGGCAAATAGGAGATAATTAGCAAAGGGAAGGCACTGAAATTCAGAAGGCTTGCTTTAGGAGCTGAGATTTTAGTTGGGACTTAGAGGGAGCCAGGGAGGTCAGCAGCTGGAATGGAGGAGGAAAAGCGTCCAGGCATGGGGATGGCTAGAGAGACTTCTCAGAACCAAGAGCTGAGTGTTTTGTCTGTAGAACAGCCAGGAGGCCAGGGTCACTGGATGGAAGAGTGTGTGTGGTTCCACTATGAACTTGCTTCATGACCCTGGTTTGGTCTCTGTGCCTTAGTTTCTCTTCTAGGGATGATAATAATCCATGTCCTGCCTTGTTCACAAGGTGGCTCTAAGGATCTGCAGATATACTACGTGCAAAAGTGTTTGGAGAATATAAAATGCTATATGAATGTGAGGGTGCATTATTAGAGGTTTGGGTCTCTTTAGAAGGAGATTTGGGAGTTCTCTGTTGCCCTCTCAGCTCAGTATTAGGAGTATTAATAACGGCACTGACATGTCATATTTGTGAATGGCTTTTTATTTCTGCCGAAGCACTTCTCCACAGTGATTTCATCTTTCTTTTGTTCACACCATTCTGGTGAGTAAAGGATTTCTGGGCCCATTGTCGGGTCAAGCAGACTGAGGCACAGAACAGTTGAACAGTTTGTCTGACGCCATCCCAGTGAATCCTTCATGCTGCAGGGACTTCAGCCCTGCCCTCCAGGGTCCAAGCTCCAGACTCTCTCCTTTAGATCATTGGCAGGTGAATCATTCATCTTATTTTATCTCTAGCTCTGCTCCTCCTGTCTCTGCCTATGACTTCATCCCCCCTTCATTGCTCCCCAAGCTCCCCAAGCTGAGATTAGAGGGCATGGGGCCTCAGACCTCGGTTCTGCTAGGAGCCCAACAGTTTGAGCAGAAGGTGGGGGCAGGAGGGAAGAGAATAATTCCTGTCCAGTGTTGCTCAGGCTAGACAAGAAAGTCACCCATAGCCTCAGGTACTAATCTGCAGCTGAGTGGGCAAGAGCTGCCCTTTCTCCGTTCCCTGAGATGGGGGAGGGGGACAGCAAGGTGCTTTAGCCATGGCTGATGAGTGTCACATGAAAGGGCTGCTGGGGGAAGAGCAGGCCAGCTCCATCGACTGGTGGTTTGAAAGAGCCTGCTGTTTTCTTCCCTGACTTCCTTGAGAGTTACCAGAGCTGGCAGCACCAGGCTCGGAATCAAAGGCAGTCTCCTGCTTTTTCCTCTGGCTCCCTTTACTTCTACCCTCCCTCTCTCCATCTCCACAACAACACATACTTGGCTACAATAACTGGCTCCTTTGACACTGGGGGAGAAGATGAAGTTCATCCATTGCTCACGAGGCCATAATGCAGGCAGCACAGGCTTGTGGCCCCCAAAGTCTGGGACTTTGACACTGTCCCTGAAGGCTGGTAATGGGGAGGTAGAGGTAGAGGTATTCCCCCTAACTACATTCTTATTGGTTCGACATAGCCCTTCCTCTATACACTGACCACAGGATCACAGAATTTTGGAGCTGGAAGATTCAATCTCATCCCACCCTCTCATTTTATACAAAAGGGAAACTGAGTCCCAGAGGGGAAGTGACTTGTTCACGGTCACGCTGTTAGCTAGTGGTAACATGGAGATTCCCAGCTCAGTGTAACAGAGCCAGTGCTCAGACCTGGGTCTCAGTCTTTTGACTCCACACTCAGTGTGAGTCTTTTGCTCATTAAGGATCTGTCAGCCAGGTAGGTATGCATCTAACACCTCTGTAGATCTGTTTGAACTTTCTGCTCTGACCAGACTGTGCTATTGCCAGTGCCCAGAACTTGAAAGCCTTTGATCCCACCCCTCCCCCTGCTCAGATGCTCACTCTGCTCTCAAGTCCTACCCATCCTGCAAACATAACCATAATGGAAGCTTGTGTTTGTGTGATGCCTTTAAGGTTTGCAAAGTGCTTTAGGGGCTATCTCATTTCATCCTCACAACAGTTCTGTGCAGAAAGTATTTTTGTTACACCCATTTTATAGATAGGAAACTGAAGTTCAGAGAGATCATGTGACTTGGCCAGGGTCACGCAGCTAGCAAGGGCCTGAGGCAGGATTTGAATCTAGATCCAAGTCCAATGCTCTATCCATGTCATCACCTAGCTGCCTTCAAGGTCAAATTCAAGTCTCACTTCCACCTGGAAGATTTCCTTGATTCCCCCCAGCCCACAGTGACTGCCTGCTGCCCCTCTTGGCCCTTCACGTACCTTACTGTCTGTATTCCTTCATCTGACCATTGAGCACCCAGCACCCAGCATTGCCTTTCTGAATACGTAGGTGTTTTCTTCCCAACTAGACTGTGAGCTTCCGAAGGGCAGAGATTGTATCTTATATGCCTCTCCATCATGTATTATCATTGTAGGCTCCACATTACCCTTCACAAGTCATGTGGTAAATGTTGATTGATTGACTTATTGAGCCTGCTACATCCAGAGACCAATTATCCAGTTTGTGGTTCAGCCAGGGTCCTGACTTCTCCCCCCAACTTCTGACATTCCATTTCCCATTAAACCCTACCTTAGGGAGCATTTAGAAGGGGCAAAAAGAGCTGCCACTCACCCAGCCCCATTTGCCCATTTGCCTGGTAGTTCTGGGAAGAGTACTGGCTCTGATGAGGCTTGGGGCTTCAGGCACGAATTCTCAACATCTCTGCTTGTCTCACCCCCCTTGAGGCATGAGTAACTGACAGGTTGGCAGTGAATGGAGAGGAGGAGTATGCCAGCCATCCCTGGCAGCCACCCAGCGCAGTCAACATTGGGCTCACTCCAAGGTCAGGACTCATTCAGAAGACCTCAGGCTTGGTCTCCAGCAGCCAGGGGCTTTTCTCATTGTTCCCAGAGAATTCGATTTAATTTGAAAAAGTGTTGATGAAACACCTACTATGTGCAAGTCCCCAGGGCTAAATGGCGTGAAGTTACATAGATAGACAGGACTCAGACCTTGCTGTTATGAAGAATGCAATCTAATTGAATCACACAGAGCCACAGAATGTCAGAGCTTGAAGGCACCTTGGGGCTTATCTCATTATGGATCCTGGGATTCTGTACTAGCAGAGACCTTAGGGATTGTTCAGTCTCACCCCATCATTTGTCAGAGGAGGAAACCAAAGCCCAGCTTGGCCACATGATTTACCAGGAGTGACAACATGGGCAGTGAATAGTAGAAGTAAGATTCAAACCCAGGTCCTCTGACCTTCAATCCAGCATATTTTTGCACACCCCCCCCCCACTCCACTTTCCCTTCATTTTGCAAAAAAGGAAACTGAGGCCAAGAGGGAAAGTGAGTTGCGCAAGGTTTCAGAGTTAGTTAGTGGCAGAACCAGGACTAGAACCCAGATGTTCTGACTTCCCCATTCAACTTTCTGTATACGTGGTTACTGCTGTCTCTGACAGTAAAAACCATGGGATGGAGCTGAAGACCAGTCTGGCATGAGGTCTGGATTCTAGGGTGAGGCACCCCCGAGGCTTGCAGTTACCCCAAGACTTCACTTTCCCATTTGGAATATGGGAGCAACTACATCTCCCACGAGACAGTAGTCTTTGCATCATGGCTGTGGTATTCACTTTCATTGATTCCCATGCGGTTGAGTTTTTTTCCCAAGAAAATCCCCTAGTGAAGACAAGGCATACATACATTACTATTTTTGTTTCCCTCAAATACTTACATGGATCTATAATCTCATCGCTTTGGATTATCCCTGCAACAATTGCAGCTCACTAGCCATTCTTGCTGCCCATCTCATGGGACTCTCATGCATGGCTTCCCATTAGTTCACCACTGATGAGTGTACCCAATGGTCTGGAGATGTTTCTGTTTTATGGGTAGGGAAACTGAAACCCAGAGGGAAGAAAATGACTTGCCTGAAGTCACACAGGTATGGTTATAGAATGGGCCCCCAACCAGGGTTGTTGGGTTCCCAGTCCCAGGCTCTCAATATTAGACCTCCCCAGCAGCCCGGACCCTCCAGGGAGTCTAAAGGATTTCATACAATTGTCTCAGTCAAGAGCTCAATTCCCCTTTCCCCCAAGATAAAGGGCTATTGTAATGATAGGTTAGGGTCCTGCTGAATTCCAGCAAGGAGAGGGAAGAGATTGGCAGATAGCCCCAGGCTGGGTTCTGATGGCCTCCACATGTGGTCATGCCACCTAGGAATGATGAAGACATGTCCAACACCACCTGTCATGTTTCAGTGTGTCATAGAACCAAAAATGGGGAAACCCATGAGGAAGCTTGAGAGATCTTCTCCAAGATGTTAGTTAATGAGAATTCCTGGGGCTGGTGATGGTGGAGAGGGATTGGCAGGACTTTCTCTGCCCAGCTAAATCCTCCTCCTAACACCACCACCACCACCACCACCAGCAACAACAACCAGTGTTTACATAGTGTCTTAAGGATCGCCAAACACTTTACTTATGTTATTTCATTTGATTCTCACAACAACCCTATGGGGATATTGGTGCTATTATTACGACCATTTTACACATGAGAAAACTGAGGCTGAGAGTGGTGGACTTGTCCAGGATCACATAGCCAATAAGCATCTGAGGGATGATTTAAATTCAAGTCTTCCTGACTCTAAGAGCAGCACTCTCCCTAGCTGTCCCAGTCCTTCAAAGCTCGGGCCACACTTCCTCTAGGAAGCTTTCTCTGACCACCTCCAACCCACAGAGCCTTCTTTGTCCACAGCACTTCACTGTCCCAACCACTAATTTGGAATTTGTCAAGCACTTCCTAGTTTTGTTGGCTATATTTTCCAATGTGTATCTTCCATCATTGCACAGGACACTAGGAATCAGGAGAATTGGTTTCAGGACCCAGCTCTGACATGTGCTAGCTCTGTGACCTTGGTTAAGTTGCTTAATTTCCATGAGTCTCAGTTTCCTGATCTACCAAATGGGAGAGTGGGGTTAAAGGCAAGATGATGAAGTGGAAAAAAATGCTGGGTTTGTAATGTAATGCATAGGTTTGAGTTCTACCTCCCCTGATTGTTGCCTTTGTGGCTCAGGATAAATCATTTAACAGTATCGCTTTAATGTTTGCAAAGCACTTTCTATGTATGAACTCATTTGACCCTCATGACCCTGTGAGGGAGCTGCTATTGTTACCCCCACTTTACAGATAAGGAAATCGAGGCATTGTGCACTTGCCCAAGGTCACATAATAAATGCCTGAAGCAGGATTCAAACTCGTGTCTTCCTAATTACAAATCCTTTTCAGTATAAAAAGGGTTAGGCTGTAGTGGTACCAAACACCCAGTCTACAGGCTTGCAACTCCTCAATACTCCTTAGTAGGGCCTGAATCAGATTGAAATATAATTGGGAAATGTTTAACAAAATAAACAAAAATACAATACAACATAGATAATGTTAATTTGTGATTTTTTTCTTTTAAGTCAACATGTTGCCCACGTGGATCTGCTTCTTGTTGAGTTTGATAGCAATGACCTACCTGTGATTTTATGAGTGATTGATCTTTGCTTATATGGAAAGTCTCTCCTGTCACTAGTATTCTATGAGTATAAGCAGTCTGAAGAAACAGACCTACTAAAAGTAGAATGGATAATTTCAAGAGGCAGTGGTTTCCACCTTACAAGAGGTCTTCAAATTGATGCCAGATATGTTTCTTGTAGAAGATATTCCTGCTTAGGTCTGGTTTGTACTAGAGGTTTTGGCATCTGAGGTTGCTTGAGATCTGAAATGCTGATTTTATATCAACTTATAGGGTAACTGGCACAGAGTTGGGCACATGGAAGACATTCAGTCAATGTTGATTAACTGGAAAGTATCTCAGGACCAGCCTGGGAGAGTACAATTGTATTTCAGGTAGAGGATCTAGCAGAGGGTAAAGGGTGGGCCAGAGACACTGAGGAGTCCTGGTGACACTCAACACTAGGGACAGGTGTAGAAATAACAAGGATGGGAAACATTCCTACCCCACCCCTTGCCCCACACCAGACACCTAAGCCTGCCTCCAAGAGACTGAGAAAAGATGGCCATTAGGGTAGGTCTCTCCTGGTCTCTGGAGCTCCTTCACTCACATTACTCAGCCTCTCACACCTAGGAGAGTGTTCAGAACCCTGAACAGAGCCAATGTCCTTGCCTTAGGCAGAACCCTGCAGAGTATTTATTACCTTCTAGGTTCCCAAGCCATGCGATCCAGTTGTTGACACCCCAATTCATCACTTTGTAAATATCCCCTGCTTTATTACATAAGCAATAAGCACTTTGTCGGAAATTACGTAAGTTATAATCCAATTAAACAATAATTACATTGTAATGGCTTTGTAACTACAGCATTAATTAACTTTATGGCCTCTGTAAATTAAGCTTGGTCTTGATAGGGTACTGGAAAGGGTTGGTAGAGTCAGATGGCAAGGAGGGAGGGGAAGCCTAGCTTCATACACAGCTCTGCCTCCCCTCATCATCAGCCAAAGGTTCTCCCCAATGAGGTTCCCTGACCCCTAAATACATCAAGAAAGAGAAAGAAGCACCTATGGCCAAGAGGCTGGAGTCAGGGTAGAGTGACTGGCAGAATGAACAGTATTGGAAATATGGTGAGAACTGGCAATGACTGGAGTAGGATGGTAAGATTTGAAGGTAGAAGGAACTTTAGAGGTACCAAGTCCAACATCTCCATTTTACAGATGAGGGTTAGTGACTCATTCAGGGTCACATAGGCAGGAATGAGAAGGTCTTGGATTGGAAATCAGTACCTCTGATCTCAAATCTAGAGTGTTTTTCATTCTATCATGGGGTATTTGCAATGTGTGGAGTACAGGAATCCCCATAGACAGAATTTTCCCAGTTTATAGTGAAGCATTTGACAAAGTCTCTCATGCTGTCCTGGTGGACAAGATAAAAAGATGTGAACTAGATGGCAGTGGAGTTAGGAGTAGTGGGAACAGGTTGAATGGATAGAGTTAGAGAAGAGTTATTAATGATCTCTTGTCATTTAGGAAGAGGTCCCCAGTGAAGTGCCACAGGGATCTGTACCTGACCCTATGCTGGTGAACATTTTCATCAATGACTTGGATAAAGGAATGGAAGGAATGCTTATCAGATTTTAATATGACATAATTCTAGGAAAGATAGCTAACACATTGAAAGATAGACTTGGAATCCAAAGATGCCTAAACAAGTTACAAAACTGGTCTGAAAGTAAGGAGATGAATTTTAATAGGGATAAATTTGAAGTCTCATGCTTGATTTCAAAGAATCAGCTTGGCAAGACATGGCTAGAGAGCCATGTTTGTAAAACTGTTGATGGGGAGCAGGGTTTAGTGGACTCCAGGCTCATTATGAGTCAACTCTGTGATATAGCAGCCAACAACAAAAAAACTAATATAGTGTGCACTGTGAGAGGCATTGTGTCCAGGACAAGGACGATACTTCAGACCATGTCTGAAGAATTGTGCTCAGTTCTAGGCTCTACATTAGAAATGAGACTGACAAACTGGAGATGACTCAGAAGAAGATGACCAGGATGGTGGGGGGCCATGTGAGGATCAGTTAGAAGAATTGAGAATGTGTAGACTGGAAAAGAAAAAAAAAACTTAGGAGACATAAGAAGCTCTGAAAGATTATGATGCAGGAGAGAGATTGGATTGTTTTGTTTGTTTGGCCTCAAAGGCAAAACTAAGAGTAATGGATGCACATTGTGAAGAGACAGATTTAAGTTCAATGCAAAGAAAAAATTGCCTAACAATCAGAACTATCCCGGTAGGTGTAGTGGGGTCCTCCTCATTAGAGACCTTTGAGTGAAAGATGGGCTCCCCCTTGTCCAATGCATTATAATGGGGATTCTTTCTCAAGCATTGCTTGGATTTATGTTGTCCCTTCCAGATCTGATTCTTTAATTTTATGATTCTGTGGCAGTGTTGGCAGTGTTTGGAGTATGGGTAATATTGGCAGTGTGGGGAATGGAGGGTACTGGGGAGTACTGGCAGTGTTTGGAGTATGGGAAGTATTGGCAGTGAGGGTGTATATAGTTAGGAGCCCTGGTGTATTCTGGGCCTTGGAAGGAACTATTTGGTCTCCCAGGCTTTGCATAAACAGACAAGAGGGTTGTTATTCAGGAAGAGAAAGAAAGCCAGCTCTGTGAATGTTAATTTGTTTGTCAGTACATGTGCCCCCAAGCCATTGGCGTGGGACACATTTATGTAAATCTAAGTAATCAGCAAATGCTTTTCTTGACATTTACTAGGGAGTCAGGGAAGGGATGGTTCACAACAGGAGAAAGTAATGGTCCCCAGGCTTAAGATATGGAACATGTCCTGGGCCAGGTTTTCAACTCAGGTCCCAGCCAAATCCCAATGCCAAAGGTATACACACCTGAAGCTTCCCCCTGAATCCAACCAAGGTAGTAATTCAATTCAGCAAGCATTTATAAAGAACTTTTTGTGGTCAGAGTTCCTTGCTAGGAAATGGAGAAGTTACAAAATTAAAAAAGAAAACAAAAAAACATGGTCAGGCCCTCATGGAGCTTATAGTCTAGTAGGGGAATTTAGCACACACACAGTTAAGTGCATCAGAGAGGTGCAAAGTTGGGGGGAAGGTTTTTAATACCTAGAGGGTTCAGGAGAGGTTCCTTGGCGGAGGTGGTTTAGAAGGATGAGTAAGAATCCAAGAAAAGGGAAAGGAGGCATCCTAGGCACAGAGAAAGTGTGGGCAAAGGCAGAGATGCAGAAAAAATTGGGATGTAGGATCAACGAGGAATAATTCAGTAATCTTGAGTCTTATTGGTTATAACTTGAAAGAAATCGTGCAGGAGTGCATACATATCCAGCAGCAGACAAGTTGCCATTGGCTTCAAGATCGTTCCCCTGCCCTGCCTCCCCTACACTATGGCTACTGGGCTGCTTCTATTCAGTGGGACACGGCTAGGGGAAGGTAGGAAATGAGCATTCTGTTAGCTGGTAAGCTTTAGAATCTTGCTTCAAGGTGCCTTCTGGCAGTCTCTTCTGGACCACAGGCTCACTCATGGTGACTCCTTTCCCTTATTTATGTTAGGATTTAGTCATTATCTTTTCCGTTAAACATACCCTTCCCCCTAACTTTCCTATTTCAGATGAAAGCACCGCCATTCTTCCAGTCATTTAGTCGTGCAACTTTGAGCCATTTCCATTCTTCCTTTTCACTCACTAGCCACATGCAATCAGTTGCCAAGTCTTGATTTTTCCTCCACAACATCTCTTGCATTTCTCTGTCTACATCTCAACCACCTTTATTTAGACCATCTCATTTTATTTATGGACTATTGCAAGAGCCTCTTGATTGGTCTCCTTGCATCCAAACTCACTCTCCAATCCATGGAGGGCTGCCACCAAACCGATATTTCTAAAGTACAAATCTGACAATGTCACTCCTCTGTTCAAGACATTTCATTGGTTTCCTGTTTCCTTTGTTTAAAGCTCTTTACTCTATGGCTCCAACCTCTTTCCAGGCTGATTAAGCCTTGTTTCTCCTCAAGCCCTTTGTTTCTAGCCAAATTGGTGTCGTTGTTCCCCATGCATTGCACAGGTCATCCCCCATGCTTCAAATACTCTCTCTCTCTCATCATCTCAGCCTCCTAGATTCCCTACCCTTCTTTAAGGATTATCTCAGGTACCACCTTCTTTATGAAGCTGCTTTTTGTTTTTCCTAGTTGTTGGAGTTCTCTTCCTCTTCAAATGATTATGTTTACTTATCTGAGTATGAATTTTTTGTCCCCCAATAGAGTGTCAGCAACTTGAGGACAGGAAATGGGCTTTTTTCCCCTTTGGCCAGCACATGATAGACATTTAATAAACGTTGTTGTATTGAAATGAATGAAATGCAGTGGATGAAGCCTTAAGTAGCTCCAAGCATTGCTAACTAATAATAAATGCATAAATAAGGTCATTACTCGTAGGTTCCAGTCTAACCCTAGGAAAGGATGTATTGAGACAGGATTCCCAGATCCACCAACCAGAGGGTGATTAGAGATTGGAGCCTGGCAGGTTGAATCTCAGCCAATTAATCCATCTAGACAAAAAGAGGGGTCCCACCTAACTCTAGACTTCTAAGTCAACTTGGTATAGTGGAAAGAGAACTGGATTAAGGGCTCAGACAACTTGGCCTCTCCTGGCTCTATCACACCCTTGCTGTGAGATCTTGAGTATGACATTTAACCTCAACTTCCTTATTCTTAAAACCAGAAGGTTGAATGAGATGATTTCTGAGGTCTTTTACAGCTCGAACACTAGCTTTCTGGGTAGGGTCTAGTAGTCAGGAACCATCTTGTATCCCCAAAGTGGTTGGGCACATTCCTAGCATGGCATAGTGGGAAGGGCACCAGTCACAAAGACCAAGAACTTGGGGTCCTAGTCTCTGGCTCTGCCGTGGGCATCCTGTGTGACCTTTGCCAAGTCATCACCTGTTTCACCTGTAAAATGATGATAATGATCCCTGACATGCCTGTATTATGGCACTATTGTGACAAATACAAGGGAAAACCCTTTGATAGGATTTCTGTACTTGGTGGGAGGTTGAATGAGACAACACTTATGGCCTCTTTTAACTCCAGAATGCTATGATTCTAAGTGTGAAGCACTGAGCACCTATAAAGGGGGTGACTGATCACCTTCTTTCCCCAGGAGGACAGATGGACCAACGGAAAGAGTACTCGATTTGGAGACAAAGGACTGAAATTCAAACAGTGGTGCTCCCACTTACTACTACATAGGCAACCTTGGCCAAGTTACTAAAGTGGCACTCTATTTCCTTGGCCATAAAATGAGGTTAGTATAGATGCCCTTGAGATCCCTTCTCTAAATCAATGACACTATGATTTGATGGTGTCTCTGAAAAATGTACAGGTGAACTTGCAGACGGCCCTGGACAAGGAAGGGTAAGAGTGCCTGGGGGAGAATGGTATAGTCAAAGAGATCCCAAAGCTAAAGTCCCAGGACCTGGGTTCAGATCTCAACTCTACAATTTAGTCAGCCTTACACAACTCACTCACTTTCTTGGGGCTTTACCTTTTTTCATCTGTCCATTAAAGGAATTGGACCAGACTTAGCCAGAGCCAGAGCTCTTGGTCTTGGAGCCTTGGTTTGTCAGGATAGGGATGAGATGTCCATCCAAACTGGTCTTCTTGCTCCTTCTCACACTAACTTTCCATCTCCTGAAACTGAGCCTTTGCAGAGTCTGCTCTCCCCGCCTGGAATGACCTCACTCCGACCATCCACTTCTCAGAATCCCTGGTTTCCTTCAGAGCTCAACTCCAATATGAGGCCCTTTCTGATCCTCCTGGATGCTAGTGAATTTCTCTTGCATTTACTTAGGTGTATGCACACTGTGTCCCTTATGAGAATATACTACTTCTTAGAGTAGAATATAAGTTCCTTGATGGCAGGGACTGTTTCACTTTTGTCAGCACTTACCACAGTGCCTGACACATAGTAGGAGCTTAATGAATGCTTGTTGGTTAGTGACTTGATTGGGATGACTTAGGAGAAGAGTAGATTGTGAGAGTGAGGAACCAGAGGTTATCTTAAAATCACAGGGAGGAGAAGTGATTTGCCCCAAATGACACAGCTGGTTAGTGACCAACAAGGCACTAGAAATTTGGACCTGTAATTACCAGCCCATCTCTGGAGCACAAGCCTGATGCTCCCCTTGGAAGGCATGAATCTTACATGACTCTTTCCTGGTATAGTTTCTCAGCAGCTTCTCCAGCCCTTCCTCCCAGGTCCAGCCTCCTCATAAGAGCCTGTACTGTCTGAAGCTTAGGGGAGGCAGGAACAGAGCAATCAGGTGAAGGAGTGTCCAGAGACAACTACAGGTGAATGGCTTGTGGGAGTGACAGCCAGGCCATCCATCATTTGCACATCCCTCCAACAAGCCCAGCATTCTCCTGGAAGTGGCAGGGAGTGAGTGCACGGTCTGTGAAAACCCTTGGTTCTGCATGGCTCCTGGGGCCTTTGTGGGTCAATAGTCCATCTTCACCTGCTTCCCCATGGGGAGCAAGGGACTCTTAGAGAGTAGAGTGGGAGGAAGGGAGGAGAAGGAGGAGGGGCACATCAGGAAGAAGACAAAGTCCCTGGCACCAAATAAGCTCTTGAAGGAGAATTGGAGAGAAGGCACTTCCTGAGAAGGAATCCTGTACAGGAACTGGAAGATTCTTTTTTTAAATTAATTAATTTATTTTTAGTTTTCAACATTCACTTCTATAAGTTTAAATTTTCTCCACCTCCCTCCCCTCCCTCCTCTCCAAGATGGCATGCAATCAGATATCGGTTCTACATATACATTCCTATTAAACATATTTTCACATTAGTCATGCTGTATAGAGGAATTAGAATGAATGGGATGCACTGTGAGAAAGAAAAAACAAAACAAAACAAAAAAAAACAATAGTTTGCTTTGCTCTGCATTCAGACTCCATATTTCTTTCTCTGGATGTGGATGGAATTTTCCATCATGAGTCTTTTGGAATTATCTTAGGTCCTTGCATTGCTGAGAATAGCTAAGTCTGTCAAAATCAGTCAGCACACACTGTGGCTGTTATCCAGTGTTCTCCTGGTTCTGCTCACTTCACTCAGGATCAGTTCCTATAAGTCTTTCCAGGTTTTTCTGAAGTCTGCCTGCTTATCATTTATTATAGTACAATAATATTCCATTACATTCATATACCACAACTCGTTCAGCCATTCCCCAATTGATGGGCATCCTCTTAATTTCCAATTCTTGGTCACCACAAAAAGAGCTGCTATAAATATTTTTGTACATGTACCTTGCCCCATTTTTACCATCTCTTTGGTATACAGCCCTGAACTGGAGGATTCTTGAGTTCTTGGAGGCCTTCTCAGGTAGTGAGATATGATGGAAAGGGTGGTACAGTTGGGTGTTTAAGGCCCAGCTCTACCTCTAGGATCTTGGGAAAGTGAATTCACTGCTCCAAGCCTCAGTTTTCTCATCTGTAAAATGGGAGAGTTGGACAAAATTATCTCCAGGCCCCCTTTCTATTCTACATCTATGGCTCCAATCTGTTTCTCTTCTATGGATGAGTAAGTCTGACCATCCCTGGGCTTGACACTCGCTGAATCTTGTTCCATTCTGTTACCCAATTTTCACCCTAGATGTTTCCTATGTCAAATATATACTTTTCCCCCTTCCTTTTTTAAGCCCTAGCTACCAAGGAATTTTCAAAAGAAAAGTTACATTTATAGTGTAATCAATGTGTACCTAAGTGAATCAGAGTGAATCACAAAGTATCAAAGTTGGGAGACACCTTAGGGATTATCTTCTCCCCCCCCCCCATTTTACAGATGAGGAGACTGAGGCTTAGCTATTGTCTCCGCTGAGGGTACAGAGCAAGTAAGTGTCTGGTCTGGGACTCAAATTCAGCATTCTTTTCTGTTACGTGAGCATTAACTGACCAGTCTGACTGGCTGCACCAAACTCCCCAATCCGTGTCATCTCTGCCCCTGGCTCCATCCCTCTTCTGCTCTCCTCACTTAACCCATTCCAAGGCTCTCAGTCAGTGTCCATCCTGCCTCCCTCGACCTCTACTTGGTTCCTGCCTGCAATTTCAAAGTTACACCCTGGCCCTACACTGTGGCCCACCACTATTCCAGAAAAATGTGCACAGCACGAGGATATTGAAAGCAGGTTCTGATAGCTAAGAGAGGGGTGGCGGGTCTGGAGAGCTGAGGGTACTGTGTCCTTGGACAATACTAATGGGAAGTCTGCTAGTTCAAGGAGACAAATTTATTGACTTTGAGATCGTGTCAGGGGCCAGCCCTGAAGTTTTGAGGTGGGAAAATAGAAAGGAAAACATGTTCCTTAGATCTGTCCCCCACCATTCTCCATAGTCACCAAATTGATTTTTCTTTAAGTGCAGGTTGGATCAAGTCACTCCCTTCCTCACTCTGCTCTCCCCGCCCGGCCCCCCCCCCCAGTAGACTATAGTGGCTCCCTATTGCCATTAGGATCAAATATAATCTGTTTGACTCTTCGTAAGCTGGCCCTTTTCTACCTTTCCAATCCTCTTACCCAGCACTGCTCTTCTTGCACTTGGTGACGCAGCCATAACTGGCCATCTCACTGTTTGGCACACAGGGCATCCCATCTTGGTGTCTTTGCACTGGCTCTTCCCCCATGCCTGGAATGCTCTCCTTCATTTATCCTGCTCTAATTATCCTTTATTCCCTTGAGGTTCGTCTCAAGCACGCATTCTACGTGAAGTTGTTCCTGATACCCCCAACCCTCCGTCATCATGCATCCTTTCCCCAAATTACCTCGGATTCGTTTTGAGTGTATTATGAATATACTTTTACATGTCCGTGCATTGTGCATGTATTACGAATATACTTTTACACATCCATGCGTTTTGTATATATTATGAATATACTTTTACACGTCCATGCATTTTGTATATATTATGAATATACCACATTTTGTATGTATTATGAATATACTTTTACACACCTGTGTGTTTTGTATATATTATGAATATACCTTTATACGTCCATGCTATTTCTACCACTAGAATGTAAGTCCCTTGAGGTCAGGGACTGTTTCACTTCACCTGGGATCCCCAGCCCTTAGTGCAGTGCCTGGCACATGGCCAGTACTGAATAAACACTTCATGATGGTTTGAATGATTGACAGACAGTTGGACCTTTATATCTGGGGATTTGGCCTGCTGGTGTCCTGCCCCGGTCAGCCTCAGGCAGCCCCAGGAAGCCTCATAGCTGTGTCAGGTAAGGAGAGGGAAGTTCATTTGGCCCAACACCACCTAATTTGCAGAAAGGAAACAGGTTTCAGGACACTAGCCAGTTCCTTCCGGAGAGGTAGGGGAAGGGGAGGGGATGTATGCAGTAACGCAAGGATGAGGGAAGGGAATTTGCCTTCTGCCTTGGCACTTAGCCCTAGTTCTGTGGGACTGTGTCAACCTAGGAGCCTTATTCCCCGGCTCGAGGCCCCACCAGCTGCTGAAAGAGAAGATTCATTCACTCATAAATTCTATGGGAAATCCACAATTATACTAATCACTTCCCATTCTCCACCCCCCCAACACATACATACCATACACACATACACACACATACACACACACACCACACCACACACACACACCACACACACACACACACACATACACACCACACACACATATACACACGTCAGGTGAATATTCCCCAGAGACTCATAGAATGTCAGAGCTGGGAAGGACTGCAGAGATCATCTATGGCAACCCCTTCATAACCTGATTCCATTCTACTTTTAAGGCCATAGTACAGGTTACTCCCCTTCAAACAGACTATATTCCAGCCAACCTAGAACAATGCTTGTAGTCAACTTTCCATCTCCTGCCTCTGTGCTTTTGCCTATGCCTGGAATGCACTCCTACTGACCTCTGCCTCTTAGAATCCCTAGTCCTTCAAGCTTCAGCCCAGGTGTTACCTCTTCCTTTAGGCCTTTCCTGCTAGATGGCTCAGTGGTTAGAGTGTTGGACTTGGAGTCACTAAGACCTGAGTTCAGATAAGCCCGTTTCCAGATACTTATTAGTTCTATGATCCTGGGCAAGTCACTTAACCTCAGTCAGCCTCAGTTTCCACATCAATACAATGGGGATAAGAATGTGACCTACTTTGCAGAGTTGTTTTAAAGATCAAATGAAATATTGTATATAAAATGCTTTGCAACCCTTACTGAACCATGTAAATGTTAGCTGTTATTCATACCCCTATTCTTATCATTAGCCCTCCTCAAATTATCTCTTCTTTATTTATCTGGGAACCTGCTGCATTCCCCCAGAATACTATAAACTCCTTGAGGGCAGGAATCCGTCATTTTAACGAATTTTACAGCTAATGCCTTGCACATAGTTGGCACTTAGTAAATGATTATTAAGCTGAATTGAATCAAATCTAGCCCTGGAACATGACAGAGCCTCCTCAATGAGGTTCCACATCTATTGAAAAGAGATCAGCTTAACCATCCACACAGGAAAACACAAGTGGATGAAGAATATTTAGTCCCCTGATAATGACCAGCTGCTATATGTGCAGTCTGTTGAATTAATACATCAGTGAATAAGTCTTAGACAGAACTAAATGAAGCACAATTAGTTGGATCCATAATTTAAAAGGAAGAAGAGAGATAGGGTTGTTTCTCACCGGGGAAGTGGAATAGCCCCTTCAATGATTTCTTGTTGCAAAAGTCCATTTTCTTAACACCAGCATTCTCCCAGTGATACTGCCTGGCTGGGCATCACAGAGCATCACAATTTAAGAAGGATCAAAACTGAGCTGACCCAAAGGGCAATGGAAAGATGCGTGAGGCTGAAAGCAGCCTGCTGCATGTTAGCAGTAACTACTTGTGGGAAAATGGGGTCTGAGACACCTACCTGGCCAGAAGAGGTGGGGAGCTGATAATAATCCTAACAGCTAGCATTGATATAGTCCCTGAAGGTTTACAAAGCATTTTACATAGGCTAGCTCAAATGATCCTCACAGCAACTCTGGGAAGTAGGTACTATTATGATTCTCATTTCACAGGTGTGGAAACTGAGGCTAAGGAAAGTTAAGGAATTTGCCCAGAGTCATACGGCACTAATGGCCAGAGGCAGGATTTGAACCTGGTTCCTCCTCTCTCCAAGTTCAGCATTCTATCCACTGTGCCTTAGGCAAAAAAGACACAAGACTTTAGATAGATAGCCCAAATCCTGCCCTGGTATCCTGGAAACATTAAAAGATGCAGAAGAGCTCCTCCACCATGTTGGGCTAGATCCTCTGAGAGAGATTTGTGGAAGGCTATAGACAAGAATTGAACATCATGAGAAGGCATGGATGGGTTGCTATCTGTGCTAGTGGAGGGCGTACTCACACCACTTAGATCACAGATTTATCCAAGTGGGAGGAGGAAGAGACTATATCTGATGAAACTGAAGAGAGATGAAGATAGAAGCCTGATTGATGGGGAGTTTAACAGAAGAATTTCTGGACAGCTAATATCCCCCTTCTAGTCTCTCCCCAATACATCCTACACACAAATGCTGAATTAATTTAGCTAAAACACAACTCTGATACAATTATTCTGCTCAAAAGTCTTCTCTCAAAGCCTCCCCATTGAATAGCCTTTTTTATTTATGCCAATTATCTGTATTAGTATCATCATTGAGCCCTGGGATGCTACAGGACCTCCTCGGCCACTCAAAAGAGATTAGGCTAGCAATTCACAATGGGAAAACCAGGAGGATGAAGAACGTGTGTTACCCAGCCTGAATGTGTATTGCCACCAACCACACACTGGTGGTTGGACATTCCACTGAGTGAGCCCTTCACTGCATATACACTGGACAGATCCTGCAGATGGACAGTGAACTTGGCTCAGAATTAAACAGAAAATCAAGATTGGAGATGGCATCATGTTTAGAAACCGATGTAGCAATCACAGTGATCCCATGCTGCTTGCCACCACAAAAGCCCTTCTTTTCACTATTGATATTTTCTCACTGGTGCCATAAGGCTAGGAACCATGGAGCATCACAATCTCAGAAAAGTCCAAATTGCAGGTGACCCAGAAGGCAATGAAGAGAGGTCTGCTGGGTGTCAGGAGGCTGTAGCCTGTTACCAGGGGTGATTTGCATTCTCCAAGTAGCTTCAAGGATATGATTAGGAGGAAAAGGAGGTGATCCCAGTGAGTAGCTAGAGTGAGAGCTAACAGATGGACAGCCTGATGGTTGTATGGGCAGCCACAAAAATATTAAAAGAACAGGATGGAAAGCTGGTGTTGTAGAGTGGTGGAGCCAGTGCTGAGAGCTGGAAGATGGAGGTTCAGAGCTTGGCTCCAACACTTCTTGCTGTGTGTCCTCAGACAAATCACTAAATTTCTCTGAGCTTTGCTTCCCACATCTGTCAAAAAGGAAAATTGCTATTGGCATGCCCAACTTAAGTAGGCAGCCTGGTCATTTTGGCCTCAAAGTCAGAAAGAGCTGGGTTCAAGTCTAGCCTCAAATCCACATTGACTATATGACTCTTGGGCAAGGTTGCTTAGTTAGCTGATTAATGCTTCAGGCCACTTTCTAAGATTGTAAATTGCAGAGAAGGTGTCAACAGCAGTAGAGGGAGTTTTCTATGCCAACGAAATCTCAGGTCCAGTCCCCATTTCTACTACTTGTTTCCTACGGCTGTTGTGAGGAAATTGGTTTGTAAAGCTAAATCGTTGTTTGTGTATTGCTGTTATTATCCTCCGTGGAGGTTTTATGGAAGAGCCGCTAGAATCACACAGGAATTGGCTTAGATGACAAAGCATTGGCTTGGGAGCACAGGATGCTGAAGCAGAGAATGTTGTCTAGTACCTTCCCTCTGTTAATTATTTCCTATTTGTCCCATTCCTATTTCTACTACCTGTTTCCCAAGGCTGTTATATAACTTGTTTGTATATATTTGTTTTCTAGTTGCCTCTCCCACTAGGCTGTGAGTCCCTCAACAAGGGCAGGGACTGTTGTTTGCCTTTCTTTGGATCCCTAGTGCTTAGCACAGTCCCTGGCACATAGTCGGTGATTAACAAATGCTTCACTGTTTCGTTCACTACTTGTCTCAATCCCTTAGGCTGTATGTTTCTTGAAGGTAGGGACCGTTTCATTTCTGTCTTTGGATCCCCTGCCCCTTGCACATAATAGGCCCTTAACATAAAATGACTGTTACTTGGTTAATTGATACACGGTCTGACAGCTCTGTCAGGAACCACTTCCTGCAAGAGTGCTTCACACGGTGCCCTGTCTAGCTCTGGGCTCAGAGAATCCTGGTGGGTTGGATGAGTGATGGGAGGAGGGATGGGGATGTAGACTCTCCCAGAGCCCATTCAACCACAGCCTTTCCTGGCTTGGGGTTGTCTCCTCTGAAGCCCTGGATAGATGGGAAGACAAACTACCAAAATGTGGGATGGATTCTTTAAGCCTGAGGATGGAAAAGACCTGAAAGGAATGATCAGGGACCTCTAGAAGAGAGAAGAGAGATTAACAGTGTTCTAAGTGCCTCAAGGACAGAACAAGAAAATTCTGCTCCTGATCTCAGGTGGCAACAAAAGCAATTGGGCCAGATATGATACTTAACTAAGTCCTCGATCTGGAGGGCACTTTGGAGACATTTACTCTAGTGCCCTCGATGTGCAGACAAGGAAATTGGAGGCCAGATAGGAGAGACTTGTGTACAGTTGCACACAGTCATGTTAGTCTTAGAGCTGGATCTTCTGACTTCCACCCTCTAAGAGGGCTTTCTCTCTTACTTGGATCTCTTTACTGATGACAATGACTGTAGCAGGGAGTCCTGACTCTGGTACCCCCCTGTGCTCACCTGCTGCCTCTGATACTCATGGGACCTCGGGCTCTCTCTGGGGCTTAGTTTTCTCATTTGTAAAATGAAAAGAATGGACTAGATAGCCTCTGAGGTCCCTTAGAACTATAGATCTATGATCCTATCACCTTTCTTCAAATTTAGTGGAGAAACAGACAGACCTTTGAGGAGGCGTAGGCGCAGTGTGAGCAGGTAACAGGGAGGAGCAGAGAATAAATAAGCTGTTGTCCTCCTGGCCTCTGATGCCTAGTAACCGTCCCCACCTCACCTCCTGGGCCACCCCCTCCCCCATTCCATGGTCTGGCACAGCCCCAAGGAAAACTCCAACACTTAACAAACTTCAACTGCAGGCTGTCCAGGTGGGAAGTTGGCAATTAATCTACATTAGAGTGAAATTAACCAATATTAAAACAATGGGAGGGGGGGTACAAGGGAGAGATTAGCCCAGAATGTCCTCATTAGCGGTGGTACAGCTCCTTGATGAGCTTGCTTCTTATGACACCGGCTCTCCTGTCTCACTTCATTAGCACAGGGTTAATTACCACCAAGAAGGCAGGTAAAGTGTCAGCATTTACAGGCTCACCCACCCCCTCCCAGTTTAGCACCTTCCCCTAGTCTCCCACCCCCAGTCACTGGTCCTCCTGAGCCTCACTAATGGCTTCTGATGAGCCTCGATTTGTAAAGGCAAGACAGGTAGAACCAATCCATTCTTCACAGGGCAGGGGGCAGCTGGTGGCTCCCGCTTGGGAAGGAGCTGGGGTGGGGTGGCCATGGGACAGATGGAAGTTGGAGAAAGGAAAGGCCAAGGTTAACTTTCCCTGGGGACTTCTGGAATCCATTGGTTCATCCTACATCCTCTTAGCTCATTGATCTGACAGTTCATGGTTCACAGGGTCTAGGTCAGTGAGAAACGAATATTTCTCTCTGGTATTTAATAACTAGTTATTGTATTAGGAGCAAGGTTTTTCGCCTTTTCTACTTCCTCATTCAGAAATCAACCAGTGTGGAAAATCTCTCTTAAATATTTACCCAACCTGAGATCTTAACAGACAGTAAAAGAAATTCCAACTTTGGGCTAATAATGGGTGTGTTCCTGCTCATTGTGTTTGCTCAGACAGGTTGGGGGAGTGTTGATTCTCTCTTCTGTCTTAACAAGTGATACGGAAATTGATTTACCTACTAACCCAAATTTGGGTGACACACGTCAAGTACCCGAGAATATTTTAATATAGCCACACCTACTCTTTGAAGGGCATATAAACTGTGAGCCCACAGCTATTAGGGGTCTTTGGTCTAAGAGAGGTGGCCAATGACCATCCTTTTATTAATAACATGCTGGCCTTATTAATAAAATGATTAAATTACCCAGAAACTATGTCTCTAATTTTTTTTAATCATCACAATCACGAAGGGATCTTAGAGATCCTCCGATCCAGAAGAAGAAACTGAAGCCCCAGAGGGTGAAATATCTTGCCTAAAACTACAGAATTGACCTCAACTTGCTTTTCTCCTCATCCCCACCCTTAAAATAAAACAATACAAGAGACAATGTGGTGCACAAGGCTAGAGTTCTGGACGTGGGGCTAAGGGACCTGGGTTCACATTCCAACTTTTCCATCCACTTATTACCTATATAGGTAATAAGTACCATAGGCAAGGGAAGGTTCTTTATCTGCAAAGTGAGGGGTTTGGACTACATGGGCCCTGAATATGAAAACTCCCAGAGTAAGTGTCTGATTCACCTCTTTCCTTTTTTGCCTTTGGATTTTTCATGTAGGGCATTTTAGAACCTTTCCTTCTCTCATACCCCCTTAAAGTAAGTAGTCCTTAAGCTTCTGTCCCTCAGCCCTCCTTTCCACTTTCTCAACCTCAGAGAAAGTGGTTCCTCTCACTGGTTCAGTAATCACTTCTTTGCAGATGATGTCCAGATCTTTATCTCTAGCCAGATTGTATGGGACAGAATTTTCAAATAATAGGAGAGACATCTTTAGGAGAAGCAAAGTAAATTTGTTTTACAAACCTTGCAAGATTTGGGCACACCTCCATAATGGAGGAGGTGAGGTAAAAGGGAACGCTGCCGTAATTTATACTCTTAATGAAAATATTCCATTAGCTGGGAGGCAGGCTTACAATTTAGGCGGGGGAAAAACTAGACAGAGGACTAGGGGACCAAGGTTGATCCTGTCCTTTTGGGTTTTCCCTATCCGGAACTCAACTGCTGGGGGTGGAGTCTGAAAGTCTAGGAGAAGAAATGAGGAGTGGGGATGGGGTGGGGGGAGGGGAAGACCTTCCTGGAGCAGAGAACAAACAGTTCCCAGGTAGTCCATTATCTTCTTATTTGGTGCTAACCTCCGAGAGAGGGGGAAGGGCATACCCACAGCTCCAGGCCCTGACCTTCCAGAGTCACCACAAGGCCAAATCCCAGGCTTCTCTTACTCCCTCAGACATTCCCTATTTCAGAAATATGAGAAGAGTGTAACCCCTGTATTTTTACCGTGTGAAGTCTTCACAATTTATCCTATCCATTCAAGATCTTTCCGCTGAGCTCTGGTCCTGATTTTCCAGCTGCTTGCTGCATGTCTCCACCTGGATGTCCCCACCCTCCTTAGCCCCATACTCCCATCTCCTGGAATCTCAGCACTGAACCCCTCTTCCTAAGCACACCTGCCCCTCCTCCAAAGCCACAGATAGGCTCATAGAACTGGAAATGGACTAGAGCTCAAGTCCCCTCATTTTACAGACCAACTTCTCTATTTCTGTTAATGGCAACCCCATTCTTCCAGTAGATCCTGTGTAAAAGGAGTTATTTTTGACTCCTCCAGCTTCAATCAATGGTCAAGCTCTCTGTCCAGTGTCTATGGCTTCTGTTCTCTCCCTGCCAGAAACCTTGTTCAGACCTAAGCTCCTCTCGCCTGCATTTTTCAATCAACCAATCAACAAGCACATAGCAAGTACCTACTATGTGCCAAGAGGATATGTTTGTGCTAGGAGCTAGGGATTGTTGTGCTCAGCTGGTATGCCAGTGACCTCCCTCTGTGGATTTTCTCCAGTTTATCCAGTATGTATCATCTTTGTATAGAGTTTGAATGTGGTCTCTCTTATTAGACTATAAGCTCCTTGAAGGCAGAGACTGTCTTTTGCCTTTCTTTGTATCTCTAGAATATAACAAAGTTCCTGGAACACAGTAGGTGCTTAACAAATATTTCTTGACTTGATTAGAATTGACTGTAATTTCATTGGTGTAGGAAGCTCTGGTGAGGGACTTCCCATACATAGATCAGCATGATTTGGGTTATTTTTTTCTGTGACTTCATAGTGTTGGAGAATTGATTGGGGGGCATAGGGAAGTTAAAGGATTTGCCTAGGTCATACCACAAGTACATGTCAGAAGCAAGACTCTAAGCCAAGATTTCGCTTTGCCACTAGGTCTCAAGCCTCTCTGCCATACTAACCCTCCAACATCACCTCCTTCATCAATGAGTAACTTAGAGCCTTGTACATAATACAGGTTCAATAAGTGTTTGTGGAATGAATGAGAAGCCCCCGAACAATATGATAAACACCCTAGGTCATCATTTACCTGTCCCAGGTGAGTCAGAGAAGCAATTTCATCTGCCCCTGTCCCAAAGACCCTGACCTCCAGGGTTCTTTATGTTTTCCTCAAAGCCTCTGAACAGCTTTTGATCGGACCAAGTCATGCTGCCATATGCCCGAAGTACCTGAGGGCACAAGGGAGAAGCTTCCTTGTGGGTTAGGTGCCTACAGCATATGGAAAGAAAAAGGTTCAGAGTGCAACAGGCCCTGGGAGATAGAGGTGATGGGATCATGGGGGAGACAAAAACAGATCTAGAACTGGAAGGGGCCTTAGAGTCTTTCCAGTCCAACCTCCCAGCCTCATTTTATAGATGAGAAAACTGAGGCTTATAGAGGTTAGTCAACTTTCCGAGGGTTGAGAGGCTAGCAAGTACCTGGACCCTACATCTCTGGGATCTCTACCTTACATCCATCAATCTTGGATGCATGGAAAACTGTAGCATGACTTGAGAGAAATCTCATTGCACAAGAAAGGGGGCTGCCACTGCCTGAGTGATGAGTAGGGATGTCCTTGGTTGGGACAGGCAAGCAGAGGTCAGCCTGAAAGGGGAAGGGCTTCCAGGAAAGTATTCTCCCAGGGGGACTGTGCCAGTGAGGCCCTGTTGGCAGAGAGGCATGGTGAGAAATGCCCTGGGCATGGGAGTCTAGACATCTGGTATCAGATTATGGTTCTGAAACTTGCTAGCTAGGTGACCATGAGTAAGACCCTGGACCTTTCCGAGGGCTGTTACTCACCTCACTGGGCGCTTAGAAATGCACATTTCATCATGCTTTAAAAATGGGTACAAGGTCTATTCCTTTAAGGGAAGGGATAAGCTATGGCTAGAATCCCTAAAAACTCTCGCTGAGGACCTGGTCTGGGCTATGTCATGCCACCTAGTAGAGTTTCTGCCTCCAATCAATAAACAAGCATTTATTAAGTATTCACTATGTGCGAGGAACTGAGTGAATTAATGGGGTCACAAAGAAAATATAAAAAAAGATGATCCCTGCCTGCAAGAAGCTTCCATTCCAATGTAAACCACATCTCTCCAGTAGGTCAATCAGACTCAGTCTAATCACAGAGATCCCAAATGAAGCTGAAAAGGCTCATTTCTTGTTAGAGATAGGCCTGCCCCCAGGACAGACCTTGTGGTGAGGAGAAGGAGGAGGAGAGAACTCCAGGCGTTGGGAGTGTCTCCTTGACCTTTTTTCCTCCCCAGGTTTGTAGCATGCTGTTTGTGGCCACCCTGCTCTCCTCTGAGCCCCATTCCATCAGCCCCCTGCCTGGCATGCTGGAGTGGGTATTGATTACACCCAGCTCCCATCCAGAGTCATCCTCAAACTCCCTTTCAGTAAATAAAAGCCTGAGAATTAGTTCATTATTCAGCTTCCCTAATTAGCTAATTACTCAGCCTGGCTCTCCAATCCATCTTCCACTTGCAAATGCAGCTTTATTTTTTTTTGGACTTTTCTGTAAACACACCCGCTTGGTATAGATGAGAGGGAGCCAGCTCTTACAGATTCCAAGTTACAGCATCTGCCTCAAGCAGGCCAGGAGGGCTACCAAAGGTAATTCAGATCTTTCTTTTTTTACTACTGCAGGAACCCCTGGGCCCAGAGTTCTTCTTGATGGAGTCAGTCAACTTTAAAAGCATGGCACCCTCTTGGTAGAAAAAAAATTAATTGATGTTTTTTGTTTTGACATCATAGCCATTTCCAGATATGACTCACCCTCTTCTAACATCAAACTCTTTCTTGTAACCAGAAAAAGAAAATAGGGAAAGCATCCAATGCAGTGATATTCTCTGACAGTGTATACAACACTCTGCCCCTGAAGTCCTCCACCTCTCTGAGAGGAGGGTCACTCTAATTTTACTAGAACTGAGTTCCCCATTGTGATGTACAATTCCAGAAGACATATGAGAAGACATAGTACCCATCTCCTAATGGAGTGGTAATGGTTTCACTCAGAGTGTAGACTGAGACACGTTTTTGGACATGGACAGTGGGAGGGACTTGTTTTGCTTTGACTCTACATGTTTGCAACAGGGGTTTTATTCTTTTCTCAGGGAAAAAGAAGGGAGAGAAGGTGGATTTTCAAATAAATATAATAATATTTTTAAAATAATAAATAAATAAAATAATAAAAATAAATCTAAGTAATAATGAAAATTTAATTGAAAGAGAAAGAAGGTTGTGATGTAACAGAAAGAATGATAGGTTGGAAGTCAGTGAATTTGCCTCATCTGTAAAATGGTGATAAGATACTGCTGTGAGACAAGAGATTTGAGGTCCTTTCTAGCTCTTCTTTCTAGAATGAGCTCATTTACATTCTTTACAATTCCTATCACAATATCACAGCTTCTTCTAGTAATACCGAGGAGGTGTTAATCAATATTTCCAAAGCAGCATGGTATAGTGAAGAGAACACTGCACCTGGAGTCAGGAGTCCTGGGTTTGAATCCTGGCTTGCTCACAGAGCAAGCAATCTGTCTTCTTAGCTGTGTGGCCTCAGAAATTTTATTTCACCTCTCCTGGTCTGCTTCCTCAACTCCAAAAAGGGAATGCTGGTATGAACTCCTATTTACACAGTGCTTGGAAGTTTGTAGAACACTTTACATACATTAGCTCATTTATTCCTTACTGTGGTGCTAATGATGATGATAATAACTAATACTTATACAGCACTTACTGTGTGCCAAGCCCTGTGCTAACTGCTTTACAAATATTCTCTTTTGATCCTCACAACAACCTTGAGCAGTAAGCCCTATTACTATCCCCATTTTACAGATGAGAAAACTGAGGTAAATGGGGATTAGGATCACACAACTAGTATCTAAGGCCAGACATGAATTCAGGTCTTCCTGACTCCAAGTCCAGCACTCTATCCACTGTACCACCTATAATCAGTGCAGAGGGTGAGTGAAGGGAATGCTATTATTTTATAGGTGAGGAAATATGCTCAGAATGGTTAAGTGACTTGCCCAGGGTTACACAGCTGGTCAATGTCTGAGGCAGGATTAGAACTCGAGTCTTCTTGACTTTCCACTGTAGTGTTCACCACCTCTAGCACCCACCTCATAGGACCGTTTTGAGGAAAGTGAGGAAAGCCTGAAAGTGCTATCTATGAATGAGACATACTATGAAATATGAGTTGGCATGGCAAGAGAAGGAATGTGTTTCTCTCAGATTTCCCCATCTGCTTTATGTTCCCATCCCCCTCCCCCCCACCCCCCCACCCCCACGGCCGGGGTTCTCCTCAGAGAGATTGGCATTAGTAATTCCTCCACCTGCTTTGGTTCATGCACCCCCTGGACAGTATCTGGCAACACTCATGGGCCCCTTCTCCAAATTATTTTTTTAAAATGCATAAAATAGAATTACGAAGGAAATCAATTATAGTTAAAGTAAAGGTGTAATTTTTTCTCTGTACAAGTTTACGGGCTCCTTTAAGTCTACATGTGGACTCCTTTGTGGGGTGTCTGCACACCCCAAATCAGGAATCTTTGGGGAGGAGCTTAGTCTTTTCAAGTTCATTCTCTCCTTTGATTTTTACAGTGATTCTGTGAGCGAGGATCATAGCGGTTAGAGCTGGAAAGGACCTTGGACAGCATCGAGGATCATAGATTGAGGGAGAGTTGAAAAGGACCTTAGAAGTCTCATCCAACCACAGTGTTTCAGAGATGAGGAAGCTGAGGCCTTTGTTGTTCAGTCATTTTCCAGTTGTGCCTGACTCTTCATGACCCCATTTGGGATTTTCTTGTCAGAGATACTGAAGTGGTTTGCCATTTCTTTCTCCAGCTCATTTTACAGATGAGGAAACTGAGGCAAAAGGTTAAGTGACTTGCCCAGTGTCTGAGGTCAGATTTGAGCTCAGGAAGATGAGTCTTCCTGACTCCAGGCCTGGTACTCTATTCACTGCATCATCCAGCTGCCCCAACCTGAGGTCTAAGGAGGTTAAGTTAACTGGTAGAAAGGAGTAAAGCCTTCAAATGAACCCAGGGTCTCTGACTCCAGAGCCAGGATTGGCTCTGCTGTACCAATGCTGCCTTGGAGAAATCAAGAGACTTGTCCAAAGTCATATAAGTAGTCAGTTACACAGCTGGATTCCTGGTCCCAAGGCCTCTGGCTCCCATTCCAGGGCCGTTTCTCACTATCCTCATTTTCCAGAAGAGGAAACTGAGTCCCAGACATGTAAAGAGACTTACCTAAGGTCACACAGCTAGGTGTTGAGAGTAGGAACATGAGAATAGACTCTGCATCCTCAGTCAGAGAGGTCCCCAAACTACATCTTCCACTCCAAGCCTCTCATGGTCAATTCAGTTTTGCAGAAGGATTAATTCCAAAGGCCTGGTCAAACATTTCCTCCAGCTTTTCCCACATTCCTGTAGCAGCAATGCTAATCAGATGATGACATCCATAGCCCCTGGAGAGATAGTTTAGCTCCAGGGCTGAAGTCAAAGGTGAATTCAAATTCCTCCTAGACCCTAAATGCAAATTTATTTTAAACTGTCTATTTCCATCAGGCCTGGGCTCCATTTGCCTGCTTCCCAACCACACCTAACAAGTTGGCATACAAGAGCAGGGCTAAATTACATCTTTGCCCCACGTTTATTCCTTTTTTCTCAAGGAGCTTGTGGTCTGGTAGGAAAATAAGACACATGCAAAAATTCCTACAACACAATGCACTATGTGATAAATACTATCAGGCTTTGGATGCAGTTACTAGGGATGCTTAGCTGGAAGAGGAGAAGGCTGGGGGTAGGGAGTGGATGGTGGACAGAAGAGTTGTCACATGATGCAGAGATCTGACTCGTCTTCCTTGGCCAGGGAGGACAGAACTAGAAGCGGAGAGTGGAGGTGAAGGAGAGGCAGCTTTAGGACATGGGAACAGGAAAGAAATTGCTACCAGCTAGAAATGTCCCAGAACAGAATACATGGCTTTAGGAGGCTGGGGGCACCCTCTCTCTCACAGTCTCCAAGCAAAGAATAGATGGCTCCTTGGGTTTATTGTAGAAAAGATTCTTGTTCATGACCTGGACCTCTGCTGTTCCTTCCAACTCTGAGATTCTGTGAAATGATAGAAGAAAATGCTATAAAAGGTTACAGGAAGGAGGGATTCTTTCCCTTTTTTGAAGATTGTGGCATGAAGCAGGGAAGTTTCAGGGAGAAGGTACCCACTGGAGCTGAGACTTGGAGGATAAGGCTTATAATGGGACACTGCTAATGAAGCAGTCAGTTGACCAACAAGCACACATTGGGTGCCTACTGTGGGGGTGGGGAGGAATTACAAAGACAAAAAGTGAAACAGTCTTTGCCTCAAGGAGACTACCTTCCATCTACCACCATGTTAGTGTAAGAGGCAGGGAGTGAAGGAGCAGGAAAGGAAAGCAAAAGTAAATTGGGCTCCAAATTTTGGGGAAACAAGAAGAAAGATATTATAAAAAGTCACAGAGGCATAGATTTGGACCTCAAAGGACTTCTAATCCAAGCCCTTACTTTATTGATGAGGACAGGGGAGGTTAGGTAACTTAGTCATGCAGGTAGTAAGTATCAGAGATGGGATTTGAACTCGGGTCCCCTGACTCAATAACCAGTGCTCTTCTCACTGAGGTAGTCCTCCTTTCGCTATGCCACCATGCCACAATGCCATCAGGTAAGATGAACAAATGGACTTTGAGGAGATTATCCCAAAGGAAGTTGCCAGAGCTGGGCCCAGGCTAGGATAACCCAGAGGGTGAAAGGGAGAGTAGATAGGGATAAGGGCCCAAATTCTTTGGTCCCCCAAATCCTGCTGCTTCAGGATGGCCAGTGAGAGTGTAGGTTGACCATGACAATCCCCTTGATGCCAGGCTAGCAGACAAGGTTTCATGTAAGCCATGGTATTTGGGCATGAACTTGCTTGATGTGATTAGAGTAGCTATTCTGAGAGGGGAGGCAAGTTTCACAGAGAGGGTAGCCGCAGAAACCTCCCATTCAATCTCAGCAGCACCATCCAGTTCCTGCTTTCACCACCCAGAGCACTTAACTGTCTTGCTATGATTCAGGAAACTGGCCAGAAAGGCATGGTGCCCATGCTGTAAATCTCTGGGGCTTTCACTGATTGTCTCATGCTATGCTTGAGCCACTAGGACTTAAGGGTGATAGTTGTAAACAGACTTAAATCCCTTCTTGTAAAGAAAGTCTACCAAATAGAGTTATCCAGCAGTAGAAGAGTCAGACATGACTGAAATGATTGAATAAAGTGATAGAAGGGGCAGAATTAGGAGAATCTGAGCTTCCCCCCTCACATCTTCAAGCAGAGGACAAGTTTTTCTGCTCAGACACAGGTTAGAGCAGATGGCCTCTGAGCCTCCTTCCAACCTGGAGAGTTTATGATTCTGTGTTTCTATCTCTGGTGCTCCCTTCTAGACTTCTCAATGAAAACCATTCAGGCCAAAGGTATGTATTCTAATCTAAGCCATGGCGATAAACTAGACCCACTCTCTGATTTGTTTTCTCAATAAAATGGGATCTGGGGTAGGGATGGGGAGTCAGATTGGAACTGGAGCCCAGAAAACTGACAGCCAGTGGGGAGGCATCAAAGATAGAAGAACACAAAGTAAGTCAACCCTTCTGGTGGGTAAACATCTAACAACCAGAGAAGAAATCAGAGAAAGTCCACCCTTGACCCTCCCTTGACCCCTCATTGTTCCCTTGAAAATGAAGCCTGCACATTGGGTCCCTTAAGTTTTTTAGGTGCTTCAGGGTCCCCAAGTCCTTAAATATGTTAACAACTGGAAGTCAATTATTATTCATCAAATCTCTCCAGGGCAGTCCAGAACTCTCATTACAATTGCCTGCACTCCCCTCTGTCCCTTTATCCTGAATGAGAGTGAACCATGGGCAAAGACGAACAAGAAAATACCCATATCAGTGGCCTCCCCATGGGGGTTGGTGGCCTCAAAGGAGGGGCAGCAGGCCAATTTCCATGTTACTGATCATTCTGGATAACTCTGCTGAAACACCATTCCCTTTTGCCCTCAGCAAGATGAAGTTAAATGTTTCTCATGTCATTTGTGGGTCTGGTGTCCAGGCATTGTAGAGGGTGGAGAGAGATATATAGAACTGGCCAGGAGGACCAGGAGATGGATATGGAGAACAGGTGAGGTGGTCATGTAGTTTGGGAGAAATAACAAAGTCACTGATGCTTGGGTTCCTGATCCCCTCTCCCCTCCCCCTCCCCATGAGAACATAGAATCACAGAATCAAAATTACCAAATCATATAATTGCATCCCAAACTCAATTCATTTTAGCATGCACTTAGTAAGTATTCAACATAGGCCAAGCGCTGTCCTTGGTGATAGTGACACAATGACAAAAAATGAAAACCTTTCTTGCCCTCAAAGAGTTTACACTCTACTTGAAGTCATAGACTGAGTTAATGGCAGAAACAGGATTCCTGATGGGCACTTCGACTCCCATTTCATCTGGATATAAGTGTGGAAAAAAAACTTTTAGCAATTAGAGCGACACAGAAGCAGAATTGAGTCCTTTGGGAAGTGGTGGGTTTCTCCTCAGCAGATGTATTTAAGCAGAGACTGGATGACCACTTGTTGACAAGAGTGAGGAGGAGATGTGCTTTTTCAGGTTTATAGGTTCTGACTGAACATGCTGTGAATCAGATTTCATGAGCAACTACAGTTCTTATTAAGAGATGGCTTGTGGTTTATTTTGTAAATGCCATCAAAGAAACATGGCATGACTAAAAGTTTATGATGTTATGTGTACTGTGTTAAAATTGATTATTTAATGTATTTATGTATGTACTGGAGACTGTTGTTAATTCCTTAGCGAATCTTACCCTCCTGGTGAGGAAATTAATAATGAGTTAATGTAAAATATAAGAAACTGGGTTCTGATGTGAATTTCTTAAACAGGACAAGTGGTCAAAGTTCCAATTTTGAAAATGTAAAATGATTAGGGTATAAGGATTAGAAATGGTAGTTTACAATTATGCTAAGGTCACTTTTGTAGGAGAATGGACAGAAAGCTGGTTCCTACAAGAAGACAAGAGGAAAAGATGCTGAGATGCTTTGCTGGAGATGGCTGGAACAAATACCAAGGACCAGAGGACTTCATTGACAACATTCCCTGTCGGACAGCAGTACAGGAAAAGACTTTTTGAATCTTAAAGGGCCCCCTTGATTTGTCAATGTGTCGATCAATCCTTCCCATATTTACTTAAAGGGGTGATAGTTAAGGGAAGAATTCAGATGTACCAAGACTGATGTGAGAGGTCTTCAATGAACAAAAGAGAGGAAGGATTGAGTGGGATGGTGAAGACTCCTCATAAAATCTAAATCTTAGCATTTCTGTAAACTGAGTGGGATAAATAAAAGTGAAAGCTTTTCAGCATGGCTCAGGGCTTCTGACTGACAGCTAGGCCTAAGTTTTGAGTTACCTGACATGTAGGAATCCAAAACTTAGAGCAGCCTGACCCCCTCAGCAGGAGCCTGGCCAAATAAGGATAAGAGTGTTCTTAAGAGTTGGTATTGGCTAAATTAGCATTTCCTTGTTCCTTGTACTTGGGGTAGATTTCTGCATTTAGATTGTGAGCCTGAACTCCACCAATGAGAGTAAAAAGGTCAGTGGTGGGGTGGGGGTTGTTTGCGTTAGGGTGTATAGCTGGGTTCTGCCCTCTGGGTGCCACCTCTTCCTACCGATTGTCTATTGGTTCAGAGTCTGCCCTTTCCCGCAGGATCATAATAAAATTTATTTCTACTTTCTAAAAAAAAAAAAGAGAGAGATGGAGGCCTGGACCCTGGGGTCCCAGTCCAAGTAATACCCCTGCTTCTTGTGCTCTTCTTCCAAGTCCTGTCCTGATGTCAAATTTGGAAAATGAGCACAGAGGTCATTGTGGATTGGATCACGGGTTGATCTGGGAAACAGTTTTGGGGTCTGGGCTATTTTTTCCTGGAACCAATTATTTCCTAAGGATCTAGGTCATTTTGAGGGAAGCTGAGCCAGCTGCAAATGGCAGGTGGCATGACCCCATTTTGTGCACAGGGGAGATGGAAGGCAGGCATTGCTCATGGCCTCAGTCCTACAGCTCTAAGATGGGAGAATGGATCAGATGATGCTGTTCACTTTCCAGTTCTGGGTCCCCCCAGATCCTGACCCAGAGCAAGGAATCTCAGATTCCAAGAGCCCAACCTTAGAGGTAGCTCAACCAATACACCCATAACAGTCCCAATAAGAGGCTCTCCCAACTTAACTTTGGAAACCTCCAGAGAGGGAGAACTCACTACCACCTGAGACAGCCCCATTATATTTTCCATGAACAAAATACCTGTCTCCTAGGAAGACAGTGGGAAAACAAAGGATTCTGCGCTACAGTTTCCTGAACTCAATTCATTGACTCTAAAAGGAGGAAGCTGCTTGGTACAGTAGAAAGAGTGCTGCCCCAAGAGTCAGCAAACCTGGTTCTAGTCCTGGTTCTGGGGACTCATATACATACGTTTAGTGCAGGAAATGGACCTCGTTGTTGTTCAGTCATTTCAGTCATGTCCCACTCTTCATGACTCCATTTGGGGTTTTCTTGGCCAAGATACTGGAGAGGTTTGCCATTTTCTTCTCCAGCTCATTTTATAGGTGAGGAAATCAAAGCAAGCAGGGTTAAGTGACTTGCCCAGGGTCCCACAGCTAGTAAGTGTCTGAGACTTGATTTAAACTCAGGTCTTCCTGATTCCAGGCCTGACACTCTATTCACTGTATTACCTAGCTATCCCAAGTTGACCTTAGGGATCACCTAATCTGAAACATTCATTATATAGATAAGAACACTGAGATCTAGATGTTAAGTGACTTGTCCAAGGACACACAGATAGTAAGTGGCAGAGTGGACTCTCTCCAGGGAAAGAGCTGCCACTCAGATGCAAAAATATTCAAAGGCTAACAAGTCCCTCTTTCAGGTCTCAGTTTCTTCATCTGTCAAATGGGAGGGTCAGCCCAGATGATTTCTGAGTTTCCTTTCATCTCTAACTTGCCATGAGCTGATCACCAGTCTAGTTGTAATTGGGGATAAGACTGGACTCTTTGTCCTAAGGCTATTGCTTGTCTCAGTTTCTTCATCTGTAAAATATTTCTGTGGGTGATACAAAAATGAATAAGGCATATATGAAGCAGGTAGCTTGGTGACCATAGTGGATAGGATACTGGACCTGGAGCAAGGGAGAACAGAATTTAAATTTGGCCTCAGACACTTACCAGCTCTGTGACCCTGGATAAATCACTTAACCTCTGTTCACCTTGGTTTCCTCATTTGTACCACATAGTCAGTGGACAAGCATTTGTGGAACCCTTATTAGGTACCAGGCCCTGGTCTAAGGGCTGGGAGCACAAAGATAGGCAAAGATGTGATACATTCTAATGGAGGTGATAATAGGCCAATAGCCATGTGTGTAGAGGACATATACAGGCAGATGGAAAGCTGCCCCAGAAGGAAGGCCCTGGCAATGGGTGAGTGGGAGGGAGGGAGAACAGGAGAGCTGGTTCTGTGTGTTCTGCTTACTCAGCATTTTGAATTAAATTGAACCAAGCAGAACATGGGAACCCTCCCTTGGAGGACATTGAGGTCATGCTTTCCTCTCCTGTTGACTTGAGACCAATCCCTTCTGAAGTGGAGACAAACCAAGTGGAGAGCTGCATGCTAAAGCCACAAATCCCTGTGTTCTCTTCCTGATCTCCTCAGTGGGGGCTGCACAGATGGAAAAGGAAGGTAGCCATTGGGCCACTTGTTCAACCTTTGCCCCATATATAAAATGAGGATATTGGGGTAGATGGTCCCAGAGACCCCTCCTAGCTCTACAGCTGTCACCTCATGGTCCATCCCATCTGAGACTTCCCCAAGGCCCCTCATGCTCACTTCACACCCACGATGGCTTTTGAAGGGGTTGATCTCTTCTCCCACATTTAAACTTTTAAAGCTCTTCATAACCTGGGTCCTTCCTCCCTCTCCAATATTCTTTCATCTTATGTCCCTCCACATGCTCTGTGATCCCCTCACACTGGTCTTCTGTTTGCACCAAGAAAATGACAGGTCATCTTCCCACACCATGTAATTCTACTGGCTGTCTTCTATGCCTGGAATGCTCTCTCTCCTCATCTCCACCTCCTGGCTTCCTTCAAGTCAGCTCTGAAGGAAGCCTTCCTTTCCCAGTCCCCTTTAATGCTGGTGCCTTCCCTCTGAGATCATCTCCAGTCTATCCTACACACATACACACACTCACACACACTTATGTCTAGGCCATATATAGAGCTACAGCCCATTTGTTGTTCAGTCATTTCAGTCACGTCAGACTCTCTGTGACCCCTTTTGGTGTTTTCTTGGCCGAGATACTAGAGAGATTTGCCATTTCCTTCTCCAGCTCATTTTGCATATGAGGAAACTGAGGCAAGTAAGATTTAGTGACTTGTCCAGGGTCATACAGCTAGTAAGTGTCTGAGGCTGAATTTGAACTCCAGTCTTCCTCACTCCAGGCCTGGCATTCTATCCATTATGCCACCTAGCTGCCCAGATTTGGCCATAGACACACATATATAAGGTATATATGTATAGGACACACACACATGTACACATACATACATACATATATGTATATACACACATACATATGTATATATAATGTATATCTATTTATCCTGCTTGTACATAGTTGTTTGTACACTGTCTCCCTCATGAAAATGTGAGCTCCTCGAGGACAGAGATTAATTGTTTTGTTTGCTTTACAGGGCCTAGCACACAGTAGGTGCATAATAATCGTTGATTTATTTTGCTTGATTTCAAGCTTCCCTCATGTTTGGGATCTCTCTGGACTGCTTCTCCACTTGGCTAAGCATCTTCTTCCTTTTTTTCCCATTTATTTTTAATTTTATTTTTCTCAGTTACACATAAACAAAAATTTTAAACTTATTTTGTAAATTTTGATTTCATATTCTCTCCCTCCTTCCTCAAGAAGGCAAGCACTTTGATCTGGATTATACACGTGCAGTCACGCAAGGCTGGGCATCTTCTAGCTTGGAATCAGGAGCTCCAGCTGTGTGCCTTTGGCCACATTTCTTCCCCTCTCTGGGCCTCAGAGTTTATACTTGGACTTTTCTATCTCTGTGTGTGTAGCACCGGACATCCATTACTTCTTTTGGTCCTGTAACAACCTTGTGAAATCAGTACATCTGGTGATGTTATCCCCATAATACATATGAGGAAACTGAGGGCCAGTGAAATCATAAGATCATAGAACTGGGACTGAAAGGAGCCATAGAAACCACACACTCCACCCCTTGATTTTACAGGTAAGGAGACTGAGGCCTACAGAGCCGTGGCCCTGACTTGGCCAGGGTCACAGAGGAGTAGTGTAAGAACACAGCTCTTCTGGCCCCCAGTCTAGGGTTCTCTCCACAGCATCAGGGCGTCTCTCATTCCTCAAATGAAGATGACCCTGAGGTCCCTCCTAGCATGATTATTCTGTGATTTTGTATAGGGCAAAATCACAAAATATGTGAGACAAGGTTACGAAGCAACTGTCCATTTCCACCGCTGGGCCCAAAAGTGTTCTCCAGGATGGATTCCCTGCCTTGTGCTAGACATGGCACAGCCCTCTCCCCCTGATAATCTCAGATTGGGTGCTTTCTTTCTTCTTTAGGCCTCAGTTTTCCAATCCATAAAAGGGGAGAGAGGAGGTACATCTCATTATACAGTTGAATTCCACTAGATGGCAGATGGTGTTATAATGAGGTGCCAGGTACCAGACACGCAGAGTTAGAGTCAGGAGGGTATCTTAGAGAGCATTTCATCTAATTTTCCCATTTTAGAGAGGACAGTCCAGCAAGTTTGGGGCAGAGCCAGGACTTGTCCCCAGGTGTCTGGTCTCCTGGTCCACTGCCCCTCGCTGTCCCAGTGCTCCTGGTTCCATGAAAATTCAGAATGATTAAACTTGCCAGCAGGTGGGGAGCCATACTTAGCAATTGGGTGGGAGTCTCAAGGCCCAGATTCTGGATCAGGGTAACATGAGTAACTAGTAATAAGTCATTCCGGTCTTCTTTGTGTTTGCTATATGGAGAAAGCCTCCAGGCCTTCCTCTGAGAAACAGCAAGTTATTACACACCCACAAAATAATCGTTATGCCACGCTATGACTCCAGGCTGAGGGCGTTGGCCCTGAGGCCCATCCTCTTGGTGGGTGGCATGCTGAGCTGAGTTAATTAAAGGGCCTCTGTGCTGGGAGGAGGGGGAGGAGGAAGTGGAGGAAGAGGAGGATGAAAAGGAAGAGGCGAAAGAAGAGAAGGAGGAGGAAAAGAAAGAGGAGGAAGAGGAAAAGGAGGAAGAGGAGGAAGAGGAAGAGGAGGAAGAAGAGGAAGAGGAGGAGGAGGAGACAGGAGCAAAGACCTGCCCCATCCCTTCCCCCTTCCACCCCGAGCCAAGCTGAGGCACACCTCCTCCCTAGTTCTCAGGGCTAAATCCCTGTTTCTCCCAGTGGCAAAGGACACCCTCCCAGGGCCCACCGAACAAAGTTATAGAGCCATTGCTCAAACCTGCCTATTGTTTCATCCCTGTCCGGAGCCGCACCTGTCACAGCTTTATTACAGATGCATTTTTATACCCAGCATATATAATAAGTAATGAAAGCATGTGTCTGTGTCTGGACACTTTCCCATGGTCCTGGAGACTTTCATCAGAAACCTGGTTCAGCCTAAGCATGAGGAAGACTGTGTATCCCATCCTCTCCCCCTCCCCTTCCCACACAGGGCTGGCCTCATGCTCTGGAGCTGCCTGTGGTTGAAAGGGCACAGGAGAAAGCCCACTGGCCAAAAGCGTCCTCCTCACTGCTCTATCTCTGGTGCCTAAAATTCCTCCATTAGAAATTCATTCCTTTGGGTTGACCAGTCTCCTCTGTTTCAAAACTAATACGGCTGGTAAAATTAGCACATCTAACACCTGAGGGAGAATCATAGGTTGTGAAATCTTCAGGGACCTTAGAGATCAGTTAGTTCAGCCCACTCATTATCTAGAGAAGGAAACAGAGATCTATGGAGGTTGCATGTAGCCAGCCGTAGGAACCTAGGAAGTGGGAGAGCCAGGATTCAGGCCAATGCAGTGTCCTGTCAGAGCCAGGTGAGATGAGGTGCTTCAAGTTCCTTCACCTTCTAGATGTGGAACCTCAGGTCCCTAAAGGGAAAATGACTTGCCCAAGGTCACACAGTACCTTAGTTACAAATTCAGGGCTAGAACCCAGGTCCCCAGATCTCTAGTCTGCTTTCCATTTATACCAGGACAGCTCTTTTCCTGTACCTGGGGTAGGGGTGGGTCAGATTCTAGGAAAGGAAGTCAGTACTGAGAGATGGGAGGGGCACCAAAAGCCCACTCTGAAGACCCACATCATTCTGCCAAAAATTGTCTTCAGGTCGGTGAAATTCGTTCAGCCCAGTCTAGAACTCATTTCTAAAATCTGGAGTTTTCATCACCTCCAGACTGACCATCCATGCATTCATTCATTCATCCATCTATCCATCTATCCATCCATCCATCCATCCATCCATTCATTCATTCATTGTTTACTGAGCTCCTCCCATATCAGAGATCCTGTTCTTGGTGTTTGAGGGATAAATAAGGCAAAGTCCCTGCCCTTGAGGAATTGACAGTCTTCTACAACTCGGTGGCCACAGACCCTGACCTTCCTCCCAAATGGCTTCCTCTCACTTTTCAAAAATTAATAAGAATAACCAGCACTTGTACAACACTTGAAGGTTTACAAACATTATCTTATTTGATCCTCACAACTACCCTATGAAGTAGTTGCTGTTATTATCCCCATTTTACAGATAAAGAAACTGAGGCAGGCAGAGGTCAAGTGACTTGCCCAGGACCACACAGCTAGTAAAGTATTTGGAGCAGGGTTTGAGCTTAGGTCCTCCTGAGTACCCTGGTCACCTAGCTGCCTACAGGAGAAGGGACATCTCTTGAGATGAACCGGGAGGATCCAGGGTTAGCAGATAGTGGGCTTAGGGTAATGGCTGCCCTTGACAGGCCCTTTCCCCCAAATTAGAGCAGGGATTAAATGTCTTCGATGGTGACCTGTTCCTTAGGGGTGGGCACCTCCCCTCCCTCTGCCCTCCTCCCAGGTAACCAATAGCTTGGATAGAGCTTTGAGATAGATGGAGCCCTTCCCTTATGGTAACCTTGGGAGACTAGGCATACAAATGTTGTTATATCGATTCTAAAGATGAAGAAAGCAGGGGCTGCTAGGTGGTATAATGGAAAGATCATCAGCCCTGGAGTCAAGAGGACCTGAGCTCAAATCTGACCTCAGGCACTTGATACTGCTGTGTGACCTTGGGCAAGTCACTTAACCTCACAATTGCCTCACCAAATAAATTTTTAAAAAAAAGATGAAGAAACCAAAATTCAGAGAAATTAGATGACTTACCTAAGATGACTCAGCTTGTTGTTTGGTGGTTTCAATTGTGTCTTACTTCCTGTTTCCCCATTTGGGGTTTTCTTGGCAAAGATACTTTTTCTAGCTCATCCTACAGATGAAGAAACTGAGGCAAACGGGGTTAGCAAGCAGCATAATCAAGCCTTTGTGCACTAAGCCCTGTCCACTCTCCAGGGCACCATACTACCCTCCCATTCCTTCTATATCTCTTCTTTTTAACTGCCATTTCCCCCTAGTCCCTCCCCCCATGCTGCTCTCTCTCACAGCTTACAATTTCTATGAGATTTTGTTTTTTTTTTCTTTTCCAATGTGTAAATTAGAATTTAAGCTCCTTGACAACCCAGGCTGTCTTTATTTCTGCTTGTATTTATATTCCCAGGACTTAGCACAGTGCATGGCACATAGTAAGTGCTTCATAAATGCTCCCTCCTTTATTTGTCAACATGATCCTTTCAACATTTGCCACAAGGGAGACTGGGCAGGCATTATTAACCCCTATTTTATAGATGAAGAAATAGCCTGAGCATGAAACCCATCCCCTAGACCAGTATTGCCTGTTCCAACCCACTTCAGGTTGTCACTGGTCAGCCTTTTTCCTGGTCTTGTCTTCCACCCAGACAGACTGTCAGCTCTCTCTGACCTCCAAGAACCCCCTGACCTGGGGACCCCAGCCATATGAGGTAGAGATTATCCATCCATTCAGTCAGTCAATTAATATTTATGCCACTGAGGGTGGCTGTGTCAAGATACTATTAGGAGACACCCTATTTTCCAGAGCTAAGGCTCAGCAAGCAAGAGTGTCCTGAGCTTGGCATAACAACAATCCTTTGCACTCAACTTCTGGAACTGATTGTCCCTGAGCTCAGGCAAGAACCAACAGGCCCAGATACAAAGCTCTGCTATGAATGGACTTTTCATCACTGGACACCCTTTCCTCTCTGTTTTTGTTGTGCATCACTACTGTTGCTACTCTATGCCAACTCTTTGTCTAGTCACAAGTATATAAACCAAGGTTCAGCCACACTAAAGCTGATCCCCCCACTAGGGGTGGGCCCCCAGCGCATGTGTCTGATCTGCCTCCTTGCTTGGAAGCCATTTCCATCACTTTGAAATTAAACCTCTGTTTGATTGCTGACTCTCCTGTGTCTAGCCTGCTCTGTTCGGCCCCCCTTACCTCCCCCTGCCATCCATGGGTGGTTAGAGCCCCCACCATCCACAGGTTAGAGGCTGGTTCAGTCGGGTTGACAGTTGATTGTTTTCCCTTGTTCTTGAAAAGGACCAAAATGACATCACTGTGCTGGG
This sequence comes from Trichosurus vulpecula, assembly GCF_011100635.1. Lineage (NCBI taxonomy): Eukaryota > Metazoa > Chordata > Mammalia > Diprotodontia > Phalangeridae > Trichosurus > Trichosurus vulpecula. Next base: position 52,899,600 of record NC_050580.1, read on the forward strand.
GTCAAGGTACAGTGTATGTGACTGTGGATGATCAGACCAACACAAGCTCAGAAGGCTCTACCACAGGTTGGGCACAAAATAGTCCATATGAACATTTGGAGTGGAGATGTCACTCAATTTGCCCATCTCATGTGTCCAAATGCCACTGAGGAGATCAGATAGGGGGCAGCGGAGGGGATTCCCTGGTAAACTCATCACTGGCCATGCTCCCCATCCCCCACCCCACCCCACCTCCACCCCTGCAAATTCAGCTTTCGCCTTTCCTTAGTCCTTGCTCTCCTCTGCCTCTCTGGAACCAGTTCTTCCCTGCTTTGAACTCACCTTCTTCCTAGATTTCTTGTTTTTACCTTCCTTCCATACTACGGTTCTCACTGAAACCCGGCTTCTTCCAGATACACATTCAGTCTCTTGGCGCCATCTCCAAGGCTGGCTGCTCCTTTTCCCATATGCCCTGGCAGACAGAGTGCTACTGGCTCCCCCTTCTACCTTTATACCCTCCCTCCTCACAGCCAATGAGATAATAATTTAAAGCTCTTAGCCCAGAGCCCGGCACACAGGAAACACTGTATTTACTATTACTGTTATCATTATGGTTGTACCATCAATCCCTCACCAACCACTGTTTGACCTCTAAGGTTCCCTCCATCCTCCCCGGATCCCAGCTGCTGTCCTCTATGGACTGCCTCTCCCATGAGCTCGGACCTGACTCACCCCAATCCCTGATCCCTTTCCAACAACTTGGCCTTTTAGCTCCTCGACCTTCCCAATGCCCATCACTTCTTTTTTAATAAAGTCTTCCATAACCAAGCATAGAAACCCATTAGAACCCCTCCCCAGCACCTCACACACACCATCATTGGAATTCCTAGTTCTGGCTCCTCTCAGAGATGTCCTCAGCTCTGGGGATGCTCCAGAGTGAGGGCTGGAAGGGGCCTTAGGGTCATCTGGTCTGGCTCCTCTCATTGCCTGATTGACAGTCATGTCTGACTCTTTGTGACCCCATTTGGGGTTCTCTTGGCAAAGTTATGGATTGGTTTGCCATTTCCTTCTCCAGCCCATTTTACAGATGAGGAACTGAGGCAAACAGAGTTAAGTGACTTGCCCAGGGCTACCCAGCTAGTAAGTGTCTGAGGCTGGATTTGAACTTGGGTCTCCTTGACTTCAGGCCCGGTGCTCTATCCAATGCACCACCTCTCACTTTACAGTTAAAGAAGCTCAGGCACTGAGAGAATCAATGTCTTGCCAAACATACCCAAGGCATGAGCCTTGCCTTCCTATAGTGGCAGCCCAGGACTGGCAGGCCAGACGTCTTCCCACTGGACTAGAAATGATTTTCTATTGACTTGTCTATGTCCCTGATTCCCCCTTTTCTCTCCCTCCCCAGTAGAATGCCAGCTCCCTGAGGTCAGAGGCATTTTTATTTTTGCCCTTGTGTGCTTAGCACAGTGCCTGGCACACAGTGAGTGCCTATTAAATGCTTGTTGAATGAACGAATGACCACACACCAGCCTCTGAAGCTATCCCTCAAGCCCACAAATAGGATGGGAGGGAATGTTGGGAGGGGGAGGCCCTCTTCATTCTCTGCATCCCCCCTCATCATTTCCTCTGTCCTCTGGCCAAACGCAGCAGCTGGCCGCCTTGGTGAGGCCTGGGAAGCCGTGGCTAGGAGGGCAGACAGGCAGGAGTGGGCTCCTGTGCCCTCAGTCCACCCCTGGGCTCCCTAGGTAATTATGCATTAAGAGCTAATACTAATAAAGCCACCAAGAAAGGGGTTTTAATTCCAAATATCACCGGCAGATTATTGCACATGAGGGAAATCGCAGCCCCAGAAACTGTCTCGATTCCTCGCCTTCCCATCTCAGAGCAATCTGCTGCGGTGCTTATTAATTCTTCTTGCTGGTATTCTCAACTGCCACTGAAGACTGAGAGGGGAGAGAGGAGAGAGGGGAGCTGGGGGAGTGGAGAAAAAGAGGTTTGGGGAGGGGGAGCAGGAGAGGTGCAAAGATCCCTTTGGAACAAAGGACAAGGCAGGCAGAGCCTGAGCTGAACTGAGATTGTAAAGAGTTGTTGTTCACAAACACCCTCAACCCCTAGGCCCCCCAAGGTACCACGGGTACCCCCACAACATCTGCAGGGCATGGGGAGCTGCCTCTAAATGAAGCTCCATCCCCACAGTTCCCCCGTTAAACTCCTCCAGCCAGAGAATTCTCTTGCCTCCCCATCACTCAACTGTCCTTTCTACCCCCCTTTCCTCTTTCTCCCTCCCATTCCCCTTTGCTCTTCCTCATCCATCTGGTCATATTCCCATCCCCCTCCCTCCCATCCCCCTCCTTTTTCCTTCTACTTTTTCTTCCTTTCCTTATGCCTCTCTCTCACATCTTTCTTCATCTTCACATACCTCTGTTTCCCCTTTGTCTCTCTACAATGCCTCCATTTTCTATACTCAGCTCCCCTCCCCTCCAGATCCCTAACTAGCATAGGGCAAACAGGCCACTGCACCCAAGTGCTGATATAGGGGAGGATGGAGTGCTTCTCCCCTCCCCTCCCCTCCCCTCTCCTCTCCTCTCCTCTCCTGTCTTTGCGTCTCCTCTCCATCTTCCTTGGGCCTGCCATCTTGCATAACTACCATCTCTAGTGCCATTTTACTGTTCTGTCCCTCTACCAGACCCACCTTCCTCCCCACTCCAGAGGGAATCTAAGGCTGAATCACAAGGGGGGGCACTTCACCTAAAGTTGGATTGCCCTTTGCCCTATGGCTCTTCTCTTCAACTTTTAGTTGTGCTCCTGAAACTTTGTGGAGGAGCAGTAGAAAGAATACTAGATTTGAAGTCAGAGGACCTTGGTTTAAATCCTGGCTTTCTTTTCCTACTACCATTGTGACTTTGAACAAGTCATTTAATCACTTGGTGATTCATTTGTCAAATGCCTCCATATTTGTAAAATGAAAAAGGTGGGTTAGATGACCTCTAAGGCTCCATCCAGCTCCAGATTGCTTCTCTTGCACTCCCATGATGCCTTTCTCCTTTTCTCTCTTCTCTGACCCTTTCTCCAACAGCCCCTCCCCTCCCCTTGTTGCATTGTGTGGTGGCCCTTTCTCCTGGGCTGTTCCAAGGCCCTTTCTGGAGTTAGTGGGAGATTTGGGGTCACACTCTTTGAGGAAGAGGGGAGAGGAGCTCTATCTCCTTGGTTAGAAAAATAAAGGGGCCATAGGAAACCTGGCTGATGGTTCAAAGTTCTTGCTTCTGAGGCTAAAACTCCTGACCATGGGCAATACTCATACTGAGAAAGTCCCATTTTGTCTAGTAGTTGCTGGACAAGATGGCCTACCCTGGACCCAGAAGTGGGACAGTTTTGGGCACTCTTGTCTGTGTGATTTTTGCCCTCCCCAACCCCTCTTGTCTCTATGAGTCCCTGGAGAGAGCCTCTTAGCTCAGTCTTCTTCTATCTCCTGATATCTCTTGATTCCAGGTGGACCTGGCACATTCAGGAATAGGAGTTGATGGGTTCAGGGAGATGGAAAGATCATGATTAATTAAGATATAGCAAAGCTGCCCCCTCTGCGCCCCTAGGGCACTGGGGCCTGTACCTAGGCTATAGGTGGAGGAAGGAGAAGTTTTGTATATACATTTACAATTTACAATTCACTTTTCTGGGAACCAGCCTATGAAGTGGGTATTATTATCATCCCTACCTTGAAGATGTGAAAATTGAGGCTCAGAGAGATGAGGTAATTTGTCAAGGGTCACATCACCAGTTGGTAGTAGAGCTGGGAATTAAGCCCTGGTCGCCTGACTGTCCTGTGTTCTTTCTGCTAAAATACACTGGCCTGGGTTGATTAGGATCTATGCCAGGCTGAGCTCATGAATTCTAAATGTGATGAGTCTGAGTGTCTGGCTGGCTCCTGAAGATGTAATTCATGTTGTTTTCAGGGAGGAAGGTGATTGGTTGCTTATCTACATCCCATTCTCCATGAGGTCAGTCGTCCAAGTTTTTTTATGCCCATTTTGCAGAGGAAGATACTGAGGGGTAGATTTCCTAAGATGTCATAGATAATAAATAATCAGGTCTTCCAACTCCAAGCACCAAGTCCCTTCCTCTTTGGCTACTCAGAGCCACCTCTAGCACCCAAGGGCAAGGTCAGAGAGGGGAAGGTGGAGCCATGGGAAGCAGTTTCCACCTACCTCATAATCTAGCCCAGAACTAGCCAAGGAATGCTTTCTACCCTGATTTCCCCACATCTCTGAGCTGACTAGGCATGGACCTCCCTATTTCTGAGGTTGCCACTTCAACCCCTTCACCAAATAAGGCCTCCTTGGCAACCTGTGTTTGAGCACTTGGCATTCCATTGGTAGACAAATGCCATGTAGACAGTTGAGCTGTTTGTCTTCCTGACTAGACTTTAAGCTTCCTAACAGCAGGGTCAATCTCAGAGTTCCTCTATATTTTCCGTGCTCCACTCTAGCTGGCCGCATATAAGCAGACCCTAGATCATGGTGAGTTATCAGGGGAATTGCCTTTGATCCCAGCCAGGTGCCACCAAGAACACTTGCCTCTCACCCTTGTCTCTCCCTTCCTCTTGCCCTCTCCCACATTAGTGGGTATTTTGTGGAATAGTAGAAAGACCAATGAATTTGAATTTAAAGATGAGGATCTGAGTCTTGGCCCTTATGCTTACTAGCTATGTGACTAGAGGTTAGTCACTTAAGCTCTGAGGCTGGTAACATTTGCTTATCTTTTCTCATGGGGTAGTTGTAAGGATAGCGTTACTCAGATGTGAGACCCGGCTGGTCCCTGGCAGTTCCCTGGCTCAAGGTCTTGACAGATGAACCAATAGCTTGTGAAAACACCTCACTGGAAAGAGCAGCTTCCTCCAGGGGGCCTTCCTGAGTACCTGATCACAGGATAGACCAGGAGTTGGTTTGAGAACTGTCCGATCTAAGAGGTCCTGGAAAAAATTGGTGGAGGTCCATCCAGAGGGCATCATTGCAGAATGGCCCACTAGGATTGGTATCCATGGGAAAGAAGGAATGAGAAAGAGAGGAAAAAAAAAAAGAAAAAATATACTATTCCACCTCAGTCTTCAGGGAAATAAAAAAGGCACAAAGTCCGGGGAACATTGAGCTGTTCAAATGTCTGTACAAGGTACATGCTGTTCTGCCTTCCAGAACGGAAAGGGCGGGTGGAAAGGAGGAGAGGTGACTGACAGAGAGGAGGAGAGGAAGAAGGAGAAGTGTGTGGGGGAAGGGGAGGGCACCACAGAAATGGACAGGGAGGAGGGGGAGACAGAGGGAGGGAGGGAGCTGGCAGCTGAAGAGGATTTCCAAAAATCCATGTTCTTTGACAGTCAGTCAATGCTCTAGCCTATTAGTAAGTCTGTCGGTCAGCCCATAAGCAAATCTGTCAGTCAGCTAGGATGCCAGGATGTTTGGCAGTCAGGTGGCTGGACAGGCAGGTGGTTTGTCCATTCCACCATCAGTCAGTCTGTCTGACATACAGTCAGGGCCAGGCAGGCAGTCCATCGGTGGGTCTGCTCTTCAGTCAGTGAGTCCCTTAATTAGTAAGGCAGGAAATCCACGGCCAGTCAGGCTGTTACTGAGTCATTTGGTCTGTTATTCAATTGGCTCGACAGCCATGTTTATGGAGCACCTAATGTACTGAATATAACAGGCAAAACCCTGGCTTACAAACATGAAAGTATTCTAGAAGACATAAACTAGGGTCTCAAATAGAAGATTTCATTGCACATGACTGAAAGAGGTATCTATACGAGAACCGTCCCTGGAGACAGAAGGACCTGAGTTAAAGTTTTACCTCTGATACCCACTAGCTGCTGATCACAAGCAACTCACTTTAACCTCTTAATGCCCCAAATGAGTCCCTCAAATGAGAAGTTGCAGAAAGTATCTACTTTGATAGGAGTTTTTTCACCAGGGAATTTTCCATTCTAATCACATCTCAGATTAGGACAAAAGTCAAAACAAAAACAAACCCAGCTACAAGAAATCTCTCCAGCTTCCCCAAAAGGGAAGAATCCTGTGTATGGCCTGCCCTTTTCTCATCCTCCACCCTTCCTCATTAAGAAGACTCATCTACCTGGAGCAGGCATGGGGAATCTTGAGGACCTAGAGGGCCACAATTTCCCCACCCCTGACGTGGAGCTTACAGTTCATTAGATTTAATCTATTAGAGGGCAGAGACTATGTTTTGTCTCTTTTTGTATCCCCAGCACTTAGCACCAATACCTGGCACATAGTAGGTGCTTAAGAAATGTTGATTGCCCACAGAAGGGGGATTTCCTGGAGCTTGGGATGTCAGAGAGGGACCAGACACCATTTATAAAGGACTCTAGTCAGAGACAGGTACAGCCCCAACTGGCAAATTCAAGTAGGCATGGAGGTATCATCTGGTCCAAGTCCCCAGTTTTACAGATGAGAAAACTGAGCCCAGAGAGGCTAAGTCAGATACCCAGAATCACGCAGTAAAAGAGCCAAGATTCTAACCCAATTTCTCTGAAGTCCAAATCCAGTTATTTCATTTCATCGAGAACTGCACCTGTTATGACTTTATTACTGATGCATTTTTATATCCAGAATATATAATAAATAATAAAAGGCAACAGCTGCGTCTGGCCACTTTCCCATGGTCCTGGAGAGTTTTATTAGGAGTCTGGCTACAGCATAGGCATGAGGAAGGCTGCTGCACCCCAGCCCTTCCCCCAACAAGTCTGGCCTCATTTCTCAGAGCTACATGGGCCCAGGGGAGGATCATGGGATGGCTAGAAGATTGAAAGTAGGAAGGGACTAAGGCCATCCAGTCCAATCTCTCACTTTGCAGATGAGAAAACTGAAGATGATGTGATTTGCCTGAGGCCAGACAAGTAAATAAATATGAGAGGAGGGATTTGAACTCAGGTCCTTTGACTCTAAAGGGATTACTTTTTCCATTCCTACTACCTCTAGAGATCCTTAACTCTCTTTATGACAAGAATTTCAATTTCCAGCTGCCCTCTACTCATCAGCCAGTTCCTGGCATCAATGGAGACACATGGCCCTTTCTATTGATTAAGCTTTCTTGGGCTCAATTTCTATTGGCAGCATCCTTAGTAAGAGGATCCTTTTAGCCAACACCTCTTTAGCTTTAGAAAAGGGGAGCCGTCTGTCCAAGGGCACTTAACTTACTGGTGAGACAGCAGGGTGAATCTCCTACCCCCAAAGAGAAATGCAGGGTTGAGCCATTGGCCCTGCAGGAAAAATCTCCTTCCCTTCCTCCTGTCCAGTCATTCATTCAGATTGTCATTCATTCACCCATTAGATTGTGAGCTCCTTGAGGACAGGGACTGTCCTTTGTCTCTTTTTGTATCCCCAGTGCCTGGCATGTAGTAGGTGCTTAATAAATGTTTCTTGATCGATCATGCATTCATTCAACAAGTATTTATTGAGTGTTTACTGTGTACAAAGCTCTATATTTGTGCTAAGAGAAATATGGAATTTGGCATACTATATGGCCCCTTCCTTCATGAAGCTTTAGGTCCGGTTGAAGAGAGTTAAGATGCCAATATAGATTGCATGTGTCATTTTATCTTGGGCAGCTAGGTGGTGCAGTGGATGGAGTGCTGAAGTCAAGAAGACTCAACTTCGTGAGTTCAAATCTGGCTTTGGACACTTGGTAGCTGTGTGTGTGATCCTGGGCAAGTCACTGTTTGCCTCAGTTTCCACATCTGTAAAATGAGTTGGAGAAGGAAATGGCAAACCATCCAGTGTCTTTGCCAAAAAAATCCCAAATGGGGTCATGGAAAGTTGGACACTTCCAGAAAATGACTTAACAGCAACTTTAAATCACTTTATTTTATGTTAAGTAGATGTGTATAAAATGCTTATTGGTCACAATGCACATCACACATGTTAATTTATTTGATCCTCACTGCAACCCTGTGGGGGAAATGTTACAGGCATTATTATCCTTTACCCCATTTTATTGATGAGGACATTGAAGATTATTTCAGATGATCGAGAAGCTCTGGACTACTCTCTAGAGCTAGAAGGGAACTTAGAGGTCATTTGGTTCATCCCCATCCCACCCCTTTAATTTTACATTTGTGGAAATTGAGGCCTAGATAAATGGAGCGACTTGCCCAAGGTCACATAGGTAGTAAGTGGCAAAGCCAGGATTAGATTTAGGAGTCCTCTGATGTAAAATCCAGGGCCCTTTCTGCTGTGCCTTCCCATCTCCCTCCTCCAAATCTAAGATTTGATTACATATTACCAAATGTTCTAGCCACAGAGGCTAAAAGGACAAATAAAGCCATTTCAGTGACCTTGCAGATGTGGTAACTTTTGGCTCTCTAACTCTGGGATACTGGTGGGAGAGCTGGGGTCCACTTGCCAAGCTCCTCAGTGGGAGAAGACTCCTGCTGCCAGTCAGACCTGCCTGGCCCTTAGACCTAGAAGAATTGAGAAGAATGATAGAGGGTCTCTAGTTCTCTAGAGGTTCCAATACTCTCAGACGCGATAGCTCAGAGAGAAGTCCATCATCCCTTCTTAACTGAACGGTCTTTTGGCTGATGGGCCTAAATGAATAGAGTATTGGGCAGGGAGGGGAGCCAGACTGCTGGGAATGAATGATACTCTGAGTGAGGACATTGGTGTTCCATTTGGCCCAGGGCAGAGCTAGTACATTAACCCCTCTCACCTCTCCTTGCCCACGAGGTTGAGGCCCAGGAGGACTGAGTAATGGGAGTGACCTAGAGACTTATTTACAAACAGGGCAATTTACCCTTCAGATCCTTGTTAAAGCCCCACGGTTGCAGCATATAAATGAGAATCAATAGGCAAGTTATTAAATCGTAAATATCCCTCACCTCAGGCAGGAGGAGAGCTGGGCCTGGGCCTACTGAGAGCAGGGGAGGCTGAGTCCGGGCTAGGAGAGATGGGGGGACCATTAAGCAAGGCTCTGTCAGAGGATATGTCAGGAGAGACTGTGCTTCATGTCCATGGGCCCTGAACGCCAGCAGACCACTCAACTTCCAAGCCAAACTAACAACCAGCAGCTTGGCTAGGGTTAGAGGAAGCTTCTTGCCAAAGTAGAAAGAAAGACCCCCAACCATTCCTTTCAGGAATTACGTGTCCAGAGTATGGGTAAGACCCAGTTCAAGAAAACACAGTACCAGGAAATCCACATCTGCGGCCTAGACAAATGGGAGCGAGGTTGAGAGAAGGTGCATTATTAATTACTCATGCCATAGCACATAAGCATGAAGAACCTCCACTCTCTCAAATATGTGCAGGTCTTAGGGCACACTTGCCTAGAGGGGAGGAGCAGTCATTTTATATTTTCAAATGTGGGGTTTGCATCTTGTAATTCTATAACTGAAAGGAAGCTTTGGTATGTCGGATGGGCACCTCTGACACAGATGGGCTCTGGGACCTTGGGTAAGATCCAATTCCTCAGTGCCCCAAGCGATTCTCTAAAACTATAAGAGGTAGAATAGTTGTCAATCTATATTGTTGGAGGGAGGGACCTCAGTGGGAAAGAAGAAGATCTGAGTATCTTAGTGCATGGCAAACTTAATATGAGTCAGCAGAGGCTGTGGTGACTGAAAACAATAACAAACTAATTCAGTCTTGAGCTACATTAAGAATGGAATGGCTTTGAGAATAAGGAGATAATTTTGTTGTTGAGTCATCTCAGTTGAACCCAACTCTTTCTGACTCCATTTTGGGTTTTTTTTTAGCAAAGCTACTGGAGTGGTTTGCCATTTCCTTCTCCAACTCATTTTATAGATGAGGAAACTGAGGCAGATAGGATGAAGTGATTTGCCCAGGATCACCCTGCTAGTGTCTGAAGCCAGATTTGAACTCATAAAGAGGAGTCTTCCTGACTCTAAGCCTAATTTAGCCACTGCACCACCTAGCTGCCCAAAGGGGATGACAGAATCCCACTCAACTTTGCTGGTTGTATTTAGTCTGGAGAAGAGAAAGCATAGGGTGAGAATTAAGTGAGATTAGACTCATTGTGTTTGACCCTAGAGGGCAGAGCCAGCAACCATGAGTGGAAGTGGCAAAAAAGTCAATTTGTGGAAAAGTTGCTTAAAAATGAGAGCTGTCCAAAGAGTGGAAAGAGCTACACCAAGAAGTGGTGGGTTCCCCCTCACTTAACCCCTTTTTGGTTACATGATTAATGTTGGGGATTCCTTTTGGGTATGGGTTGGACCAGATGAGATCCTCATCGACTCTCAAATTCTGTGAATCTGTGGTTTAGTTCACATAAACCAAAGAAATCAGAGGCTCAAATCTCCTCCTCTCCTCCCCCACTGCTAAATTGTTACTGCCTGCTGGGCATCTCCACTTGCATGTCCCATTGGAATCTCAAACTTGGCAATGTCTGAAACAGAATTCATTGGCTTTCTCCCTAAGACAGCCCACCCCCCCAAACTTCCCTATTTCTGTCTAGGGCATCATCATCCTCCCACTCAACCAAGTTCATAATTTCAGTCATCCTTGTCTCTGCACTCTCTTTCTTTGCCTTCATTAGTTGTCAAGTCTTCTATGTTTCTCTCTTCACTCCTGCCCTTAAATCTGCCCCCTTTTCTCTAATCATACAGACACCACCTCAATCCAGGCACCCCTCACCTCTCACTTAGTCTATAGCCACTGAACTTGTCTCCCTGTGTCCAGCCTCCCCCATTTCTAATATAGCCTTCATCTAGGTGCCAAATGAGTACTCTTAAAGCACAGGTTTGATCATGACATTTGCCTGTTCAAATATATTTGAGGGCTCCCTACTTGCTTCAAGGCTAAAATATAAACACCTCAGCTTGGCATTTAAAGCCCTTCAGTTTGGCTCTGATTTACCCTTCCAGAATTATTTCACCATACTTCCCTTCATGCACAATATGTTTCAACTGGACCAGTTTACTTCCTGTTCCCTGAACCCAGTATTCTATCTTCCATCTGGGTGTCTTTTCACAGACAGCTCTCCATGTCTGCAGCGCATTCTGTTCTCGTCTCTACTTCTCACAATGTTTAATTTCCAGAAAGATACAACTCAGATGCCACTTCCTACAAGAAGCCTTTCCTGATTCCTTCCCCCTACCTGTTAATATTCTCTACCTTCTCTAATTATCTTATATTTGTACATCTGTTTCCATATAGTATATACTCCAACAGAATATAAACTCCTTTAGGATAGTGACTGATTTTTGTCTTCATTCCACTGGTTCCCAACACAGTGCTTTTTACAAAGTAGGTATTTAATAATACTTACTGAATTTAGTTGAATTGAAGCAACCAAAATATTGATCCAGATATCTTGGAGGAGGCACAGGAAAGGTGGTATTGGTGGAGTTAGGCAAGATAGATAAAATAAGGAGGCAGAAATGAACAGAAAAAACCACTTGTGCAGTGATGAGAAAAGAGATGATTTGTTTTGGAAGGATAAATTATAAGATTTTAAGACCTGGAAGATGCTTGGAAGTCATTTGGTCTGTCCTCTCCAGAAACTGAAGCTCATGAAGGTGAAATCATTTGCCCAAAGTTGCACAGTTAGTGGTAGATATGGAATGCCAATCCAGTTCTCCCAAGTCCTGGTGGTCCAGTGGTTTTTCATACCTTGCTGACTTGCCACACTGGACAGGGAACACATCTGTCTTCTTTGGACATTACACTGTATGTAGTAGGTGTTCAATAAATTTTTGTGGATGGGTGAATGAATGAATAAATGGAGGGAGGGAGGGAGGGATGGATGGAAGAAGGGATAGATGGATGGGTGGATGAGTGTCCTTTCTAGGGGTTACTTAGAATGCAGTCTGATTTAAACGCAACATCTAGAAACAAATATGGCTTAACTACTTCTGTAGAGTATGCAACCTAAGCTCACGGTGTAGAGGAGGGAGGGTGTGATGGACTTAGGGTAAGGAACTTGGATCCAAATCCTTTTCTGACATTTAGTTGCTTTGGGACTCTGGATGATACCTCAGCTCCATGTGCCTCAGGCAGACAATTTTCAACAATAATTCACTAAGTCATGAACAGGTTGTAATCAGCATGGGTGCAGGGAGCTCCCCATGGTGCTGAAATCACAGAGCCTTGGTTCATTTGTTATGTGCATTGGAGAGGTACAAAGTAAAGTCTGTTCAGCCCTGCAAGTAACAGGTGATTACAGCCTCCTGACAGGTGGATCTGTACCAGGGTCATTGGCAATGGAAATGGATGGGAAGGGCCAGAGGCATTTCTTCAGGCATGAGGATGGTTGAGGGTGTGCAAGGTGTGATTACAAAGACATGAGCAAGGGACAGCTTCATCTAGCTAAGGAAATAAGGCTTGCTTCAGCTCCCCTACAAAGAGAGACTTCTTTCAAGATCTTTTAGTCCACCTGACCCTTGGACCAGGCTCTTCTTTCTCCATTTCTTGGAGGTGCCTCTCTCCTCCAATCCAAGCTAAATTATACAGCCAAGTCCCCCAAAGACAGGTGGCGTATGGAAAGAATACTAGATTTGGAATCAAGAGAGACATGGTCTTGAATCCTATCTCTGACAGAGACAGTAGCTGTAGGATTGTGGACAAGTAATTTAACTTCTAAGAGCTAATAATAGCACCCTACTCTCAGGGTCACTGTGAGGATAAAAGATAACATTTGTAAATTGCTTTATGAATCTGAAAATGCCACATAAATGATATTTATTTTTATTATTGTTATTAAGAGTATTATTATCTAATCTCGTTATTATCTAATAGTTAAGATTATTATTATTTATTCTTCTCTATGTCAGGGCACAGTTTCCAGCTAGAGGATTTTATTTTTAAAAAGCCAAACTGTTCCTGGAACCCGGCTCTGCCTCTAAGCTTATCACCAGCAGAGTCAACAAATACATATATGCTTTTTTTCCAGGTAGCAGAGATAGATTGGAAAGAACATCTCTGCCTCTCACTAGTTGTGCCTTGAGGCAACACGATTAGGTACATATGGCTTACATATTTCCACAGCTTGTTCTCAGAATCCTTCCTTCACTAAGTTGCAGCCTGGTACCTTTGACTAATGCTTCTGCAAATTCCTGAGGCTAAATAGCAAAAATGACCTTGGAGCTAGGTCATAAAATAAAGAGAATGAACTGATGGGCATGGTCCAGGTCAAAGGACTCCAGTCACTCAGGGAATTATAAATTTAGAACTGGAGGGGGCCTCTGAGGCCATCTAGCTTGAGCCTCTCATTTTTATAAGGGTCCAATGAGGTTGAATAACTTACCCAAGATCACATAAGTAGTAGGTGACAGAAAGAGGATTTGCGCCCAGGTCCTCTTGACTCCAGATCAAAGCAGTCAGCGTGTGAGAGAGAACATTTCTTCTAGACCCATCAACAGGTCAGAGTGGGAACCCTCTGTCGAGCGGACTTGGCAAATTATGTATATTACCAGGGCATCAGAAAGCTAGAGCTGGAAGGGACCTTATAGGTCATCTAGTCCAACCCTCTCATTTTCACAGATGAGGAAACTGAGTCCCCTAGGAGATAAAGTGCCTTGTTTAAGGTTCACACAGAAAATTAATGGAATGATGCCTCTCAGCCTGGTCCAATACCTTTTTCCATCACACAATCACAGTTGGCAGAGATCTCAGGGATAGGACTTTGGGGGATTAATGGTATTCTAAGGAACTGGTCTCCAAACATCTTTGATCACACATGCCGATTAATTCTTTTTTGCTTTAAATAATATTTTATTTTTTCTCACAATTACTTATCAAGAAATTTTTTAGCTTTCATCTTTGCAAGATTTTGAGTTCCAAATTTTTCTCCCTCTCTCCCTCCTCTCCGCTCTTCAGAAAATGGTAGGCAGTTTGATATAGTTTATACATATGCTATCATGTAAAACACATTTCCAAATTCTTCACAGTTGTGGAAGAAGATACAGCTCAAAAGGAAAAAAAATAAGGAAGAATAAAGTAAGTGAAAAAAGATATGCTTTGATCTTCATTCAGAGTCCATCAGTTCTTTATCTGGATATGGATAGCATTTTCCTTTATGAGTCCTTTGTACTCGTCTTAGATCATTGTGTTGCTGAGAAAAGCTGAGTCATTCATAGCTGCTGATACCGTCTACAGTGTTTTCCTGGTTCTGCTCATTTCACTTTGCAACACATTTTCCCAGGTTTTTCTGAAATCTGCCTTTTCATCATTTCTTATTGTTCAATAATATTCTATTACATTCATATACCACAGCTTGTTCAGCCATTCATTCCCCAATTGATGGGCACCCACTCAATTTCCAATAATTTGCCACCATGAATAAGGCTGCTATCAATATTTTTGCACATGTAGGTTCCTTTCCTTTTTAATGATCTCTTTGGGAAACAGACCGAGCAGTGGTATTGCTGGATCAAAGGGTATGTGCAGGTTGATTGCATAGTTCCAAATTGCTCTCCATAATGGTCAGATCAATTTTCAACTCTACTAATAGTACTTTAGTGTCCCAAATTTCCCACATCCTTATAACATTTATCATTTTCCTTTTTTGTAATACTAGCCAATCTAATTGGTGTGAGGTGGTATCTCAGAGTTGTTTTAACTTGTATTTCTCTAATCAAAGAGATTTAGAGCACTTCTTTATATACCTATAGATGTCTCTGGTTTCTTCATCCGAAAACTGCCTGTACATATACTTTGACCATTGATCAATTGGGGAATGGCTTGTATTCTCAAAACTTGACTCACTTCTTTATGTATTTGAGAAATGAGTCCTTTATCAGAGATACTTGCTGTAAAGATTGTTTCCCAGCTTTCTGTTTTCCTTCTAATCTTGGTTGCACTGGCTTTGTTTGTACAAAAGCTCTTCAATTTAATATGATCAACATTATCTATTCTACATTTTTAGTGCTCTCTGTCTCTTGTTTGGTCATGGATTCTTCCCCTCACTGTAAATCTGACAGGTAGATGATTCCTCCCTATTCTAATTTGATTGCTTCATTGTCTATGGTACCTTTTAGCAAGACATAGTTTCCTACCTTATATCTTAATTAGGTCTATCTTCGCTTTTACTTTGTCCAAAATCAGGATTGTTACTCCTACTTTTTTTTTTTCTTCAGCTGAAACATAATAGATTCTGCTCCAGCCCCTTACCTTTACTTTGTGTGTCTCTCTCTGCTCCAAGTGTGTGTTTTTTATACAACATACTGTAGGATTCTGGTTTTTTATCCACTCTGCTATCAGTTTCCATTTTATGGGAGAGTTTATCCATTCACAGTTGTGATTGCTGACTGTGCTTTTCCCTCCATCCTATTCTTTCTCTTCTTTGTCCTCTCTCTCCTTTCACCCTTTCCCACCTCACCAGTGTTTTCCTTCTGTCTACGACCTCCCCTGATCTGTCTTCCTTTCTGTCAGTCTCTCCCCCCACTTTTACTTAGTCTCCTGCCTTCCTACTTCTCTGTTGAGTAAAATAGATTTCTATATTCAACTGATTGTGTATATTATTCTTTCTTTGACCCAATACTGATGAGAGTAAGGTTAAAGTAATGTCCACCACCCCTCTCCTCCATCTTCCTCTCCACTCTAGTAGGTCTTTCTTGCCTTTTCATGTGAGATAATTTACCCCATCCTACCTCTCCCTTCTGTGCCCATTGTACTGCTTTTTCTTATCCCTTAATTTTTTACATCATAACCTCAAATTCACCTTATACCTTTACCTTCTGTCTATGTGTATTCCTTCTATCTATACTGTTAGATTTTTTTATTTGGGGGGGGGAAGGCAAGGCAATTGGGGTTAAGTAACTTGCCCAAGGTCACACAGCTAGTAAGTGTCAAGTGTCTAGGGCCCGATTTGAACTCAGGTCCTCCTGACTCCAGGTATGGTGCTCTACTCACTGTGCCACCTAGCTGCCCCACACAATTTTTAAGAGTTGCAAGTATCATTTTCCTGTATAGAGATGCAAACAGTTTCACTCTGCTGAATCCCTTATATTTTCTTTTCTCTTTTTACCTGTTTATGCTTTTCTTGGGTTTTGGTATTGGAGTCCAAACTTTTGGTTTAGTTCTGGTCTTCTCCTTATGGAGATTTGAAATCCTTCTATTTTATTGAATGACCATTTTTCCCTTGATATATTTTGCTTAGTTTTGCTAGGTAAGCAATTCTTGGTTGTAGTCCTAGCTCCTTCACCCTCTGGAATATTATGTTCAATGACCTCTGATCCTTTAATGTTGCAACTGCTAAGTCCTGTGTGATTCTGATTATGACTCCCCAGTATTTGAATTGTTTCTTTCTGGTCACTTGTATTTTTTCCTTGACCTGATAGTTCTGAAATTTGGCTATAATATTCCTTGGGGTTTTTATTTTGGGATCTCTTTCCTGAGGTGATTGGTGGATTCTTTCAATGCCTATTTTGCCCTTTGGTTCCAAGATAATTTCTTGACAGATGCTCTCTAGGTCCTCCTTTTGATTATGTCTTTCAGGTAGTCCAATGATTCTGATATTGTCTCTCCTGGATCTACTTTCCAGGTCAGTTGCTTTTTCCATTAGGTATTTCACATTTTCTTCATTTTTCATTCTTTTGAATTTGATTGATTCTTGATGTCTCATAGAGTCATTAGCTTCCACTCACCCAATTCTAACTTTTAAGGAGTTATTTTCATCAACTGACTTTTCTACTTTCTTTTCCATTTGACCAATTGTGCTCTTTAAGGAGTTGTTTTCTTCAGTGGATTTTTGTATCTCCTTTTCCATTTCGCTAATTCTACTTTCTAAGCAGTTTTCCAAGCTGTTTATTCTTTTTTCATAAGTCCGTTGCATCACTCTCACTAATTTTCCCAATTTTTCTTCTACCACTCTTATATGATTTTAAGCTCCTTTTTGAGCTCTCCTATGAGTTCTTTCTGGGCTTGAGACCACTTCTCATTTTTCTTTGGGATTTTGCCCATAGGTGTTTTAACACTATTATCCTTTTCTGAGTTTGTGACTTGGTCTTCTCTATCACCATAATATGTTTCTATGGTAAGATTCTTTTGTGTTGTTTTTTGCACATTTTTTTTCCTTTTTCCTTTTTTCGAATTTGAGCTCTGCTCCCATGGTGGATGGGGTGCTATCTTGGGCTTCTCGTGCCAGTGGCTGCAGGTCCTGGCTGTTTACCTGGTGTTGTGTTGATGTTGCCCTGAGGGCCCCATCCCTTGTGTCTGGTGCTGTGTTGAGGGAGTAGAGTGGGGGGTGGGGGTGACTGGTACTGCTGGAGACAGTGGGGGTTGGGCAGCTTACCTGGTGCTGAGCTGGGGTCCTAGTGGTTATGTATAGTGTTTTCTGAGGTCAGGTGAGGTTTTTGTACATTTCCCTGGGGCTGCACTGGAGCACATGAAGCAAGCTCTTGCAGGATGCCTCTCTGCCTTGGATTGTGCTGAAGCATGCAGAGGTCTGGTGGCACTAGAGGATACCTTCCTGTGAGGAGCTGTGCCAAAGCACATGGTGGCTCTCAGAGCTGGAGTCTGCTGGTTCCCCTAGCTACACTAAGGCATGCGGGGGGAGTGGGGGGCTAGTGTTGGCATTTGCCTGCTCCACCACAGTGGGGCTCAGGATCTCCCATTGGTTTGCTGAGGTGGGGCTTGCTGCTGGCTTGCTGGGACACTTCTTGTCCTAGAATGCACTCCCCTTTTACCTGAGTGAGACAGTCCTTTCTTGCTGATCCTCCAAGTTTCCTGGGCTAAAAGACTGCTCTACCCTGTCTTTCTGCTGCTCTGCTGTTCCAGGATTTGTTCTGGAGAGTTAATTTATGGTGGTTTGGAGGTGAATATGGGGGAGCTACAGTCATTTACTGCTTACTCTGCCATCTTGGCTCTCAGAAGTCCCTTTCCTTGTTTGAGCATGTATATTAGGAAGGCAGAATTTATGATTTCAAAGAGAATCTCATATGTGCCTAAAAGGTCCGGAACCGCAGGATATAAGGAATTCTCTAGGCAGAAGGCAGGAGAACTAAAGCATGTATTTACACTCCACAATAACAAGCCCACAAACCAGCATCCCCATTTTGATATTTTCATCAAAAGCTTCCAGGCCCAGTAAGTCCGCCTTACAAGAGTAACCAGGAGGCCACAGAGAAGCGAGATGGTATAAGGCAAAATCGTATACATGCTTCCCCTCTACGGTAAGAAGATTACCCACTAGCCTCTAGTCAGCTCTGCTACCAGCAGCTCAGCTTCGGCTGTAGGCGTCTCTGGCTCCAACCGGAAAAGGAAAGGAGGATCTTCAAGCTGTCCTCTCCCCTCTTATAGAGTTTTTGACATCATCAAGCGCCGCCTGAATGACCAGGGCTGATTGGTTCTTGACTTGGCCCCTCCCCCAGCGTAGACCACGTTAACACACCTCCCCTCAGCCAGCGCCACGACTCATCACACAGGAAGCTCTGGTCCTGCCCCGGAAGAGCAAGCCCCAGCGTCCAGGGAAGCTCAATGAGGCGAGCTGAGTCATTCAAAGAAAACAAAATCCATTCTGGCTACAGCATGCATCACTAATGTATGAAAATTTTAAAAGAAATGATACATATGCACCACTATGTGACTGTCCCATCCAAAATAAAAGAGGCAGGGGGACATGAACAGTTCTTCCTAGTCACTATTCCAGATTGGGAGCACTCTGAGGGTCACTTGCCACAGACACACAATTATTTAAGGTGCAGGGGAGGGCCTGCTGGAGAATGGGGGATTTTCCAGACAGTGGGAGAGGGGGTGGGAGGGAAGAGAGTTTGGGAGCTTGCATGGCAGCAGGAGGTGGAGTGGGGAGGAGAGTTTTGGGGGATAATGGGTAAAGACTAGATATGGTGGTGTTGGAGATAAGCCCTATAATTGGTTAGTATAGAGACAGTAGGATGCAACCTCTCTTTCTACCTTTTGATTCCTTAGTCACACATCCTTTCGAGTTAGGCCATGGTCCCCCAGGGAACCACAAGTACCATTTTAGAAACTACTGATCTAGGTAAGGACCCATCTCTGGTGATACTTGGGATCCTTCAGCAGGTTACTTTTTGGTGGTTCTTCAAGGGAGATCTGAAGAGGCAAGAGGTAGTGGGGAGGCAGGCAGTTGGCTCAGCTGCAGGAAACCCAGCACCATTAATAAATGGCCCCAGGTAACCAAGGAACAGGAATCTAGCTCATTCTCACTTGCAAGGAAGAGAGAGCCGGAGCCAGTGCCCCAGAGAAGCCTGTGAAAAGCCATTTGCACCTTCAGAAAGGGATTCCTAACCAAAGCTAGGGAAGGGCAGAGGGTAAAAGGAAAGGAATAGAACACCTGGGCCCGGGGATTGCCAAGCATTATCTCATAGCTTTGTTGGCATGAGTTCAGGGTCACCCTTCATGTCTCTGATTTCTGGACCCAATCTTCTCCATGGCATTGCTTTTCACAGTGATGACAGGCACTCCTTCACTGGTTGCTCTCAGCTCTCATCTCTTTCCTTCCCATCTAGGTGCCCCCCATTCCCATGCATGGTCTTGCATTGCTGATTACCTGGATAACTCATTTCCTAGTATGGCAGATTCCATTGATCCAGGTTGGGCCCAAGCACACCAGGAGAACACAGCCTTGGCTTGTGTGCACATGACTTCACTTCAATATTTCAAGCATTTATGGTTTCATGGATATTAGTCTCTCTCCATGGACACAGATGACAACTTTTCTACTTCTTAGTAGGGAGGGTCTTTGAAACTGCTGTGGCTGAAAAATTCATCACCCTATGTCAACCTGGGGATGTACCTCTGATTAGCTCAGCTAAAAGTATTGGAAAATAGAAATACCTGCCATTGCCAGGCCTTGGGAGGATCAGTTAGGGCTTTCCTTATTATTCTGGCATAACTTTCAAGAACCCAGGGTCACTGTCCATGTCACAAAAAAGGCACCCCCCCCACACACTGTATATGTTTGGTGGCAAAGTTGGGTGGGGTGGGGAGTGGATCAGAAAGCCCCTGCATCAATGCAATGGCCTGTGTGTTAGCTATCTCTCTCCCAGCTTCTTATCATTTAAAAACTGGGAAACATGCCACCTAAATCTTTATCCAATTTATTGACCAAAATGAGCACAGGACCCAGCATAGAACTCTTGGGCACTCCCCCTTCTATGTGGACATTGAATCATAATTGACTACTCTTTGTGTAGGTTGAAATTCACCTAACTGTACCATCATCTAGGCCACGTCTCTCTATCTTTTCTGCAAGAATAACATGAGAGGAGAAACTGAGACTCTGTGCACTCCAGTTCCAGCACCAGCCTGAGCTTCCATGGGCCTTGGCTAACAGAAATCATATCTTCATTGCCATCAAGCCTGTTGAGTCCATTGGAGCCGGTCAGGGACATTAGCAAACATTCTGAGCAGAAGAGATTCCCCCTTGTAAGCATGAAGTTCCCTTGGGATTCATAAGAACAGCTGAAGCAGCATTATATTGACATGAAGGTCAGGCCATTTTCTCTGGGCTTATGAAATACATGAACTCGGGACATGTGGTAGCTGTGATATGGGAGAGCTTTAATGTGGTGGAGACAGTCAGAGTGAAGCTGGGGGAGATGAATCTAACTGACTCCAAGCCACATGCCATATGTGGGGACTTCTGCACTGCAAGTCTGCCAGAACATTGTTCAAGGTAAGGGATTCTTGAAAAAGTGCTGAGAAGGAAATCAGCCTGCGGTTAAGTCCAAAGAACTCCTCAATCATAAGTTTTGTGCTCACGACTTGGTCTATGAATAAGTGTTTTTAAAGTCAATCCCACCCCTTCTAGTAGTTGTGTGTGTGTATGTGTGTGTATGTATGTGTGTGTGTGTATGTGTGTGTGTGTGTGTGTGTGTGTGTGTTCATCCCTGAATATAACTTTGGATTTCAGAGGCTTAAAAGCAATTGGAACCATCATTCTTTTCTAAAATAACCCTATTCAATAAAGTCTTGAAAGTCAGGGGAGGAGAGGAGGAGAGAGGGAGGAGAAAAGAATAACATGAGAGTTTTTGTCAAATTCTTTTCTAATAAATAAATAAACTATGTTTACAACATGCCTCTGATCTACCTGGCTAGTAATTCAAACTGGCAGCTCAATGGGAGGTGAGGGCATGCCCCCTGGCACCTTAGCTGGCTGGCCCTCAGAACTGCTCACTGCATAGTCCACTTCTGACACCAAGCCTGGTTGATCTGCTAACTCTGGCCGGAAAGCAACTTTCAGATTAAGTCTCAGTGACCGTGGCTCAGTTGAGACCAAGATGAATTGATTGGTTTGGGGATTTTCCTTAGCCCCTCCTACAGGGACTGCTTCAGTGAAGGCTATTCTCAGGATGAATAGGTTGAAATTCTCAGGAGGATGGATTCTTTTGAGAGGAGACAATGGACATGTCCACACACCAGAGACTCCAAAGGCTCATCTCCCAGTAAGATCATGGAATTGGAGAACTTCCCTGATCAAATGAATTGGCCTAACTGGGCTATAGCTACGGAGAGAGAAAGTTGATATGTGTATATGTATGTGTATGTGCATATATATGTGTATGTATGTATGTACGTATGTATTTTGTGTGTTTATATATTAAATATGTGCTATATGTAGAAAGAATTGATATATATTATATATGCTTTTATTGTTTGTCCTTCATTCTGGAAGAGGACTATGACATCAGGAAGATGATGGCATGACCTGCAGATGAATTGCATTTAAGTGAGGGAGGGCTGTGCAAAGTCACCAGCCTCACTTTCTGTTCCAGACTCATCTTGGTCCAGTGGCCAGATATAGATCAGGACTCCTAGAGATGGCCCCACATACATATGTATCATATATACCATGTCTGTATGTACCATATTTTTTGTTGTTGTTTTATAGTCTTTTTCAGTCTTGTCCAATTCTCCATGAGCCCATTTGAGGTTTTCTTGGCAAAGATACTGGAGTGGTTTGCCATTTCCTTTTCCAGCTCATTTTACAGATGAAGAACTGAGGCAAACAGGGTTAAGTGACTTGCTCAGGGTCACACAGCTAGTAAAAGTCTGAGGCCAGATTTGAAGATGAGTCTTCCTGATTCCAGGCCTGATGCCCTATTTACTGTGCCACCTAGCTGCTCATGTACATACATGTGTGTGTATGTGTGTGCACGCGTGCATGTGTGTGCATACATACGTATATATGTATACACATATATCTATATATGGATATGTATATGTCCATATTATATGTATATGCCATACACACCTTTTTTTTTTACCATAGTTGTAATTTCATAAGTGTCTCACACTTCCAATGAAGAATGCCCTTTACCAATGAAAATCGATGCCCGCTCTGAAACTTTTCATTTTAGACAGTTCCCTGGAGGTGCTAAGAGATCACTTATGTGACTGGCCCAGGGTTGCATAACTTGTATGCACCTAAGGTCCATTTCAACCCAATCAACCCACCATCTCTATCCAGTATGACATGTTGCATATTTGTACATATACACACATGACAAAATGTAATAGAGATGGATGTTCTTTAGTGAGAAGCTTGTTGGATGACTTTCCAGATGTAATCCCCTGAGTGTGATATGGGACAGAAGGCTTTACAACTCAAAGGCAGCTCAGTGTTCAGAGTTCAATCCCTTGTGCACACATCCAGTAAGAGTCCTAGGAGGCCCCGCTCACCAGAGCCATATTTTCCAATGTGAGTACCCATGGAAAGCAACATGGGCCATCAAACCAGCTTTGCAATTCATAATGTGAAAATTGTATGAGTAATATCAAGACAAATTCAGTTAAGAAACAGGATGAATTAGCAGCTTATACTATTCCTTGCTCCAGGAGCGCTCTCCGCCACACCCCTGGATTTCAGTGCCCTGACTAAAAGCCTCAGTTATCCATCCTGTTTATGGCTCCTGCCTCTCTCACATTGAAGGGCCCAGAGCCTGTGACCTCAGTTCCCACCCAACTGAACAGAAAAATCCAAACTAAGCCTTCTTCTCCTTTACCAACATCACACACAAATGCCACTGAAGCTGAACTCCTCTTATAACTTTAACTTAATCATCTTCATCGAATCAGTTACAGCCGTTAAGACCAAGTTGTGCAAATAAGCTAATTCTGATATCACTGTTAAAAGCAGCTAGGTGGCACAGTGAGAGTGTGCTTGGTCCAGAGTTAGGAAGACTTGAGTTTAAATCTGAATCTTTCCTTAGCTGTGTGACCTTGGGCAAGTCACTTAAGCTTACCTGTAAAATGGGGATAATAATAGTGCCTACATCCTAGGATTGTTGTGAGGATCAAATGAGGTAATAGTTGTAAAATGCCTAATAATACCTGGTACTTGGTTAGTGATACATAAATGTCAGCAATCATCCTCCTCCTCCTCATCTTCATCCTCCTCCTCCTCATCTTCATCCTCCTCCTCCTCCTCATCCTCCTCCTCCTCATCCTCCTCCTCCTCATCTTCATCCTCCTCCTCATCTTCTTCCTCCTCCTCCTCTTCCTCCTCCTCCTCTTCCTCCTCCTCCTCCTCATCTTCATCCTCCTCCTCCTCTTCCTCCTCCTCTTCCTCCTCCTCCTCATCTTCATCATCTTCTTTCTCTTCCTCCTCCTCCTCCTCCTCCTCATCTTGGCTACCTCACTTAACCTGTCTCACTTTCCTCCCTCATTTCTCAGAAGCAGTTTAGACTAGATAATCTGGTAGAAGGTCCTCCCTACTCCAAATCCCATCAGAGGAGCCCAACAACGTCTCCCCACTCCATTCGGTGGAGTGTCTTTCCTCTTCTCTTAACTTAGAGGTTATTCTGCTTCATTAAGGAAGGGTTCAAGAACGGAGGCCCAGAGAGGCCAGGGAGTCAGTGGCTAACGTAAAGATTAAAACTCACAGTGCCCAAACTGTAATAACACCATAATCTAATTCTCTATCACTGATCTCCTTCAAAAAATGCTTTGCTGACACTATTTTTTTTTTTTTACCACTTTCTGCTTAGAACTGGAAATCCAGATACCGTAAGGAGTCTGTAAAGCCCATCATTGGGTAGCTTTTTCACTCTGGTAAGTTACATTTCCTCCTTTGTTTCAGTCCCTTCCATTTCTGCAGAGGCGAACTAGGGGCAAAGGGTGAAAACGGCTGAAGCAGATTTCAGCTTGGTGGAATGACAAGCTTCCTGGCAGTTAGAGCGATGCCCAAGTCGAACGGCTGCCCAAGTGATAGCCCCCTGCGCTGGAGGTCTTCAAGGCTGAATGACCGGTTCCGTTCAACTCGACTCAATTCAAGTCACCAAATGTGTATGTGAGAGGCAAAATGCCAGGCATCGGGGATGTAGACAAAAAAGGCAACTTCAAGAAGCTTCTTGGGGAGGTGGGATTACTTGTCGAATCTACATCCTGTGGGCTGCGGAAGGGGTCGTTAACGGGTAGATTGACCGGGATGATCTTTGAGAGAGAGTCTCTTCCAGCCTGCGAGGGCCAGTGATTCAGTGGAGCTTCCAAAGTCTGGGTGAGGGCCTAGGGTTGGGGGTGTGGGCATCTGTCTGCCCCTCTGCCTCTCGAACCCCAGGCCGGGGAGCCCTCCCACGTCCTGCCTGAAGGCATGTAGCAGCAACAGGCTTTTCTTGAAAAGGTCCCCGAGCTTCAGACTCTGCCTGGATTGGGTTATTTATTGCAGTCATTAATTAGTTTTGTTGGGCATGAAAGAGAAGTCCCCGAGGGAGGCCAGTGCATTAGAGACCATCACTCCATCATCGTTCAGGACGCTCTGGCGAAAAGGAGAAGAGAGCAGAAGCCCTCCCCGCTCTCCAGCTCCACCACCCATGGCGGGTTTGCCGAGCTAAGCTTTCGAGACCCCGAACCCAACCCCTCCCGAAGGCCCCCCCCAATACCTTCACCTCCACCCCCACCCCTTCCCCGCCCCCTGCAAAGCTTCCAGACTACGTGTAGCATCCAGGTCGAGTCTCTGCCTCCCAGGCCATGGCCCCGCCCTCACAGCCCCCCACCCCCGCCCCAGCTCCCCGGCTATGACCCCACCCACACGGAGGTTCCGCCTTCCTGGCTATGACCCCGCTTCCCCAGGCTCCCCTCTGGGGGACTGAACACCCTAAATGTGCCAAGCTCCTGCCCCCAGAGTTCTGCATTAGCCACTTCCAAATCCATGCACTCCAGCGCCTAGCCAACAGAATCCCCTATCAGACCCAACCGGTGATCATCCAACCTCTCCATGAAGATCTCCAAGGAATCATAGCTCATTGGAGCCAACAGGCTGTCCACCTCTCTCATTCTGCACCGGAGGAAACCGAGGCCCAGAGAGAAGACGTTTATACAGTGTCACACAATGGATTACTGCCATCCTTGCCTGGAGCCCAACTCTCCAAACTCTTCCTTGTTAAGCATTTTTTAAAAAAAAATTTAAGCTGCCTCTGCTGACCACTTCATTTGCTTCACGTAAATAGCTGGACTTCAAAGGAGATTACCTTCTATCTCTATACATCATTCTAGAGCTTGAAGGAACCTTAGAGAACCTTATATTCCAGTCCTGGAGAGGGGAAGTGGGCTACCTCAGGGTGATGTGGCTAAATTGTTGTTGAGTCTTCTTCCTGACCCCATTTGAGTTTGGTTTTGTTTTTGGCAGAGATACTGGAATGGTTGGCCATTTTCTTCTCCAACTCATTTTACAGATGAGAAACTGAGACAAACAGGGTTAAATGACTTGCCCAGGGTCACTCAGTAAGTCTCTGAGACCAGATTTGAACTCATGAAGACTCCATGAGTCTTCCTCACTCTGGCCCAGCCCTCTATCCACTGCACCATCAGCCTGCTCTATGGCTGAATCAGCCACTGCCTACTTATTAAATACCTACTTAAATCCTAGATCTCATCTACATTTTGTGCTGTATCTCAGGCTGCAGGTAAGAGCAGACCACCAAACGAGAGTCCTCAGTGAAGCAAGGAACAGATTCAGAAATTGTGCTTCTTTTTGGCCTATGATTCCCAAAGCTAATGTTTGTTGAACTAAAGAGACACTGAGGCATAGAATGATCAAACAATGTGAGGGAATAAAGTCAGCCAGCAAGTCATTGCCAGAGTCTGGGTCTCAGATTCTTCATCTATGAATTGAAAGAATTAGACTGGATGGTCTGAGATCCCTTCCAGCTCTGATATTCTGTGATTCAATAGCTCCGCTGAAGAGCTGGGATTTCTCAGTACAGCATATTTCTCAATTTGCTGCTTTGCTATCCCTTCCAATCTCCCAGTTAAATGACACTTGAAAGGATACCTCTGAGCCCAGGCAATCATAGGTAGGTACTAGAGGCCACGGAAGAAAGGAAAATATTTGGGAAGAAAAAAACCCGAACAAGATATAAAGTAATAAGGAGACTGGGCATACAGATAGTTCTCGCCCATCCATGGCCCCTTAGGGATCATATCTCCAGATAATCACAGGTTGTTTAAAATCCCCAAACTGCACTTATACTCAGAATGTAGAGCTCGGTGGTCAGTATTCGTACTCCTCCTGGCACTTGAATTTGAAAGCATCGGAATGAGCACTGGCCTGAAAGTCAGGTGACCTGCCTAGTCCACTAGACAGTAGACAAGGCACTCCTTTCTCTCTGGGCCTCAATTTACCCTTCAGTAAAATGGGGGAAGCTACAAAGAGGGATGAACCCATTTCCAGCTCTAACATTTTAGGCTTTGGACAGCTAGGTGGCACAGTGCTGGGCCCGAAGTCAAGAAGACTCAACCTCATGAGTTCAAAAGCAGCCTCAGACACTTAGCAGCTGTATGACACTGGACAAGTCACTTAACCCTGTTTGCCTCAGTTTCCTCATCTGTAAAGTGGGATGGAGAAAGAAATGGCCAACCACACATGCAGAGGATTTGAGGAGTCCATTCCACACAGCAAATGTGCTCAGAAGCGCATGGATCAATGCTGTTCAATTCAATGTGATCCAATAAGCATCAGTGAAACTTTTACTTTGTGCAAGGCATTGTGCTATGCATTGGAGATAGAAAGACAAAAAAAGAGCATGTTCCTGCCTTTGGGGAGCTTACAGTCTATGAAGGATGAGGGAAGGGACATAATTTATACACAACTGGGTAAATACAAAGACATTTCTAGATCGAGAGAATGATACTATCTAGGGGAATCAGGGAAGGTGGCGTGAAGGAGGTGGCACCTGAACTGTGCTGCCAAAGAATCAGGGGTGGGGCTTCCACAGAGGACAAAGGGGCCAGTAAGGGGGGGGATTGTTGTCCAGCACTTGAGCCTCCTGGGAATCTGCTGGGCCTGCTCCATCCTGGTAATAATGTTGGTGAGCTGCCCAGGGCAGAGAGCTTTCAATCTAAACCGATACCCACAGCACAGAAGGACTCCAGGCCCTTGGGGTGTGACCTTTCTCTGTCTTGCCATGGTCAAGGTCAAGTTACAGTGGAATGTTCCTTGCTCATTAGCCACAGCTATGCCCTCAGATGGCTCAACCCTTGCCCTGCCAGGGAACATCATGATGCAGGGTTCTTCCCATAGCTGGGGGGCTGTGCTGCTGCCCAATTCCATGGTGCAGAGAAGTTAATTAAACCCTTAAGAAACCATTTGTTAATATGGGAAAGAAAGCACTGGCTTTTTTTCAATAACAGCAAAAGGTTGGTCTTAAGTAATGAGCCTTTCTTTAGCTCTTAATAATGTACTCTCCTCCACCCAGCTTTGAAGGATGGTCTTTGGAAAGCTGATGGTTCCTTTTTAATGTTATGCATTCCCTAGTATCTCATACTCTCCTTCTCTCTCTCTCTCTCTCTCTCTCTCTCTCTCTCTCTCTCTCTCTCTCTGTCTCTCCTCTCTCCCTCCATCTCTCTCTCTCTGCCTCTGTCTGTCTCTCCTCTCTCCCTCCATCTGTATCTCCTCTCTTCCCTCTCTCTTTCCCCCTTGCTTTCTTTTCTCTCTGTCCCCCCTTCTGCATTTTCCCTCTCTCTTGGAACCTCTTCTCTTCATCCAGGGTCATCTCTGGTTGTCCTGATCTATATCTGGCCATGGCCCCAGATGGCTCTGGAGGAGAAAGTGAGGCTGACTTTGCACAGACCTCCCTCACTGTAATCCAAATTCACTTGCAAGTCATGACATCACCTTCCTGATGTCATGGTCCTCTTTGAGAACGAAGGACAAACCACATACAATGTGCATAGTATTAGCATGTGAACGATCACGTTATCATTAGACTGTGAGTCCCTTGAGGACAGGTGTCATGTGTGTGCCTTTCTTTGTCTCTCCAGGTCTTAGCAGTGCGCTTAGTACATAGGAATGATGTTTGCTGGCTAATTGGTTCTCTCCCCTCCCTTCTGGTGCTGGTGTGAGTGGAGAGTAAGGGCTGCATGTGAGATATTGTAGGGTTAGAATTGGAAGACCTCGAAGAAGAGAGGAGAGAAGGCACGAGTAAGTGGATTCACTGTGGTTCACAACGAGGAAAAGAGCAGGAGTGGCTGGGACTCAGTAGAGGCCATTTCTGTACCAAATAAATAACTCAAAGAAGATGCCCTGGGAAAAGAAGGAAAGAAGCAAGTGTTTATTGAGTGCTTGGGGAGGAAGGGAATAAGCTTTTATTCTGTTTGTCAGGCCTTATGCTAAGTAGCAGCAGGAGCAGCAGTATTAGCAGTAGTAGTAGTAGTGGCAGTGGTAGTAGTAACCGTAGGGTTGCATGCAGAGTGCTCAGGAAGCAACTCCTGATGTTGCTGTTAGAAATCAGTGCCTGAGTTTCAGGCAGGTTTCTTCCCTCCGAGTCCAGGGGTCTCACACACTTTGGTGTCTATTATTCTTTCTTCCCCTGGCTCCTCAAGCCCCATGCTCTCTTCCCTCTTCTTCGGGGGGTGGGGGGTGGATGCGGGATGCTACCTTAAGCAGGTGGCTGCCACCATTATCTGAACAGAGGAAAGAGGAAGAGAGCTATTCATTCTTCTTGGTGGCCCAGGGGACAAGCATACCTTGATTGGGCCCACGTAGATAGTCGCTCCACACCTGTGCTGGCACCAGAGGGAGCCTGGGGGATGTATGTGTGTTGGGGAGGGGGGGCTCCAACCAATCTGGCTGGTAAACTCAACCCCGCTGGCTCATCAGCCGGCCCATTGTCTTGGAGGGCCGCTGGCTTCAAAGCTAAGAGATTGCTGGGTGATAGGTTACCCTCCATCCAGCTGGTGAAACACAAGAAGAGATGAAATAGAAGCTGGGGGTGGGGGGAGAGGGGAGGCAAAGGGAGGGGCAGAGAGAAAGGGAGGGTTGTTTCAGGGAGTGAGCTGTGGCCAGGGGGTGTAGGTTAAAGCAAAAGCTCTTTGGAACATTCTAGAACCAGGGCAAGGGAAAGATGGAAGGGATCTTACAGATCATTCGGTCTGAATCCCTCATTTGCCAGATGGGGAAACTGAGACCCATAGAACAGACGTAACCTACTCAGTCACCCATGAAATAGCAAACCCAAGATTTGAAATCAGATCTTCAAATTCCAAGTCCAATTCCCCTTTGCCAATTTGTGACCTGGAAATATTGAGTGGAAGTGACCAGGGGTGAGAGAAAAGAGGGAGGCACAGTGTGGCTTGTGTATAGAGGTAGGCGAATGTGTATGCCTGCATTCGTGTGTATGTGTGAATGGTGGATGTATGTGCATGTACTGCATGTACTTAGGCACACGTGTGATTTCTAGGCTGGACACTACATCCTGGCACTTTGCCCGGCCAGCTTCAGAAAAGCTGATAACAATCACAGCAGTGGTGCTACTAATAATAACTCATGTTTGCACGGTCCTCTAAGGCTTAGAAAGCCCCTTTAACGGTCTTGAGGAGCAAGCAGCAGCAATAATATTGATGAGAGTTGGCATTTATAGAGCATTACAAGGTTTGCAAAGCACTTCCCATATGTTACCTCATTTGAGCCACATGACAACCCCCCAAAAGTGGATGCTGTTAATATCTCTATTTTACAGATAAAGAAACTGAGTCAAAGAGAGGCTCATACTGAGTCATAAAGAAATTGCATATGGTCACATTTGTTGTTCAGTCGTTTCAATTGCGTCCAACTCTCTATGACCCCATCTGGGGTTCTCTTGGCAAAGATACTGGAGTGGTTTGCCATTGCCTTCTCTGACTCATTTTAACAGATGAGGCAACTGAGGCAAATAGGGTTACATGACTTGCTCAGGGTCACACAGCTAGGAAGTGTCTGGGGACAGATTTGAACTCAGGAAGATGAGTCTTCCTGACTCGAGGCCCCGTGCTCCAGCCACGGTAGCACCACCTAGCTGCCTGTATGGTCATATAGCTAGTGTTACAGTAGGATTTGAATAGAGTTCTTTCTGACTTCAAGTCCAACATGCTGCCAATTATCATATTAGGATATAATAATCATAATCATAATAAGAAATGGTAACAACATTGAGCAGTTTGGTGGTGCAGTGATTAGAGTACTTGGCCTGGAATCAGGAAAACCTGAGTTCAAATCTTGCCTCGAATATTCATTAGCTGTGTGACCCTGGGCAAGTCACTTTACTTTGGTCTGCCTCAGTTTTCTCATTTGTAAAATGGGGATTAAAAATAGCACCTACCTCTCAAGGTTGTGGTGGGGATCAAATTTCATATATATATATATACACATATATATATATACACATACACACATATACGTATGTATATATGTGTATATATGTATGTATATATTTGTGTATATATATATTTAGATAGATCCTTTTAAAACTTTAAGTACTATGTAAATGTTAGCTATTATTCTGCCTATTACTAGTATTACAGCTAGTGTTCTAAGTCTGTTTTTGTTTTGTTCTTTAGGGTTAGTGTATATAATTTTAACAGTCTCATTTTATAAATGAAAAAATTGAAGCCAAGTAAGGCTAAATGACTTGCCCCAGGTCACACAGTCATCAGGTGTCAAAGGTAGGATTTGAAACCAGGTCCTGTCCAGAGCGGGTGGGCTTTCCATCACACCGAACTGCCTTCTTTGTCTACAGCTCGGCATTCAGCCAGTGGAGGCACATGTTGCCTCCCACATCCAGGCATGGGAGGTGAGGATGCTGGGCCTCGGAGGGCGAGGGTGCTAAGGTCAGGGGAAGGGTATGTTTTGGCATCCCCAGAGTGATAGAAAAGATGGAGGTGTATGAGGGAGTACCAAAGGGAAGGAGGCTGTGAGGGAGGAGGTGGAATCCTAGTATAAGGACTGACTTTGGAGTCAGGAGTGTTAAACCCTATGATGCCAGGTCCTAAGTCACTCACCTCTGTGGGTCTCAGTCCCCACATCTGTAAAAGGAGAAAATCCCTAAAGTGCCATCCAGGGCTACATTCTATGATCTCGTGGTTACTTGTGACCCATCATCAGTAGAACACATTCCTTGAGTTTTTGTTTTCTGCAACTGGACGCCAAATCATTTCCTTTTGAGCAGAGAATACACAAAGGTTAGCCCTGCTCCCTGGGATCCCTCCGTGCCAGGGGCAGAGCTTCTGAAGAGGGAGGGGTGCTGTCCAGGTGGCCTTGCTTCTTCTCTGGTTGGCCCATCCCCCTCAGTCCTTACTACCTTGGAAAGGGAGCTGGCTGTGTCAGGAGCGAGTGAGTCTCTTTCACTGTCTCATGAGGGGTTCATAGAAGCCACAACCCCATTTGCTGCCTCGACATGATGGCTGCTAGCAATACCAGCAAGGGGGATTCAGACCCCGGCATATGAAGGTATATATTTAGCAGCTGCTTCCAATAAGAGCCTGTGACTCAGTCCCCCCCAGATCGAAAGCGGCGCTGAGCACGGGTTGCTAGGAGAAATAGAATTTCTGACACTGCCCGATTCCTTTCATGCTTCCTCCTCTGCACCTTGGTGGCAGTGACGTGCTTGGGTTCAGAGCACGGTTGTCTTGTTCCCCTCTCCCCCTAAAAAAAAGAAGCTCTGAATTTAGTCTGAGACTCAGTACTGGGCTTGGAAAATGGTCACTGAGTTAGAATGGCGGAAGGTCAGAGCTGGAGGGGACTGGAGAGACTCAGTCTAGTTCAGCACATCCAGAAATTAAAATCCTTTTTTCAACAGCCCTGCAGGGTGGGCTGCTTATGGAGACTGGAGGCAGGAATGCTGGATTTGGCAATTCGGCATTGAGGGATCTGGGTGTGAATCCTGGCTCTGACACATCCGGTATGACCCCTATGGCTGGAGACAAGTCATGTTACCTCCCTGGGTCTGTGTTTCATCAACTGTAAAATGAGAGGATTGGGCCAGAATGCTTCTGTGGTCCCTTCCAGCTGCAAATCTGTGATCCACAAGGAGAAAGCCAAGCCCTGAGTCCTGGCCAGCTCTTCCCACCCCTGGGGGATGGCCTTATATGCAATACCCTGAGGTGATGTGGGAGGTTCCAAGACTTCTCTCTGTTCCCAACTTGGACCCATTCTTCAGATAGCTCCACACTGACTGAGACTCCAAGGCAAAGGTTGGCAGTCTTCCAAAGCAGAACACCCAAGGTCCCAAACTCAAACCTCTGTGCAAAAATAACAAAAATTTATGAAGCATTTTTTTTAAAAAAGCTCTCACAACCTGGTTCCTTGCTCACTTTTCAGTGCCCTTACACATGACTGTCTTTCACACACTTTACTACTCAGCCCCACTGTCCCCAAACATGATGCCCCAGTTCCCATCCTGTGCCTTGAATGCTCCTCCTCCTCACCTCCACCTCGTAGAGTCTCTCTCTTCTTTCAAGATGAAGCGTGGGCACCATTTTCTGTAAGAAGCTATTCCTAGTTCCGCTTTATCTAGGAGTCTCCCTCCCAGACAACCCATACTTGATTACTTTGTAAATATTTGTATTTATTCACCTTGTATTTTTGCTGAAGATAAGGCAGCTACTTGGCACAGAGGATAGAGTGCCAGGCCTGGAGTCAGGAAGACTCATCTTCATGAGATCAAATCCAGCCTCAGACACTTACTAGCTGTGTGACCCTGGCCAAGTCACTTAACCCCGTTTGCCTCAGTTTCTTCATCTGTAAAATGAGCTGGAGAAGGAAAGAGCAAACCACTCTGGTATCTCTGCCAAGAAAATCCCAAATGGCTTTCAGACACAATTGAACAACACCATTTATGCTGAAAATATTTTTGCAAGTAAGAGTCATCTCCCTCATTCAAATGTAAGTTCATTGTGTGTTGGGGTAGTTCCATTCTATGCAGTTACACAGTGCCTGGCAGCTAATAGAGGCTGAATGAGTACTCGGTGAGTGATTGCTTGTTTGCCCTCAGTATTCCCTAGGGCTGGAATGGTCTCCGTTCTCTCCTCAGCCTTTTGGTCCCTGGCTTCCCTCAAGACAGCCCCATTTTACAAGTGACCAATTTGAGGTGAAATGATTTGTTGATAGATGGTACTTAGGGCAGCCAGGTGGTGCAGTGGATGGTGTCAGGCCTGGAGTCAGGAAGACTCATCTTCCTGAGTTCAAATCTGGCCTCAGACACTTCCTAGCTGTATGACTCTAGTCGAGTGACTTAACCCTGTTTGCCTCAGTTTCCTCATCTGTAAAATGAGCTGGAGAAGGAAATGGCAAACTACTTCAGTATCTCTGTCAAGAAAACCCCAAATGGGTCATGAAGAGTCAGATACAACTGAAACGACCGAATATTAACAACAAAGTTGGTAGTCAGAGTCAGGACTTGAACCCATCTTCTCACTCCCATTCCAGTGATCTCCATTTATACCATACAGTGCCTAGGGATTGCCAGTCCTGATCTGATTGAGCCTCAAAGGGAACGAGGCATTCTAAAGAGGTTGGGGGTGAGGAGGGAGAACCTTCCAGGCATGGGAGATAAAGGATGTGGAACGTCCTGCGTGGGGAGCAGCATGTAGGCTGATTTGGCTGGAATGTTGAGTTACAGGGGGAAAGCCATTTGTAACCATCCTGGAGAGGCAGGAGGGAGCCAGATCGTGAAGGGCTTTTAAATACCAAACATAGGGGCTCACCTTTTAATCCAGAGGGAACAGAGAGTTATTGAAACTTCTTGAGAAGGAGGGTGACATGGTTAGACCTGTGCTCTAGGATTATCAACTTGGCAGCTGAGGATGGAATGGAGAAGGGAGAGGCTGGATCTCAGAAGACCAGTTACAAGGCCACTTCAGTAGTCTGGGTGAGAGATGGCAAGGGACCGAATTAGTGTGGTTGTCGTGTGACTGTTGAGAAGGGGCTGGCTTAAAGAATCACAAGTATGGAGCTGGAAAAGATTGTAAAAGCCATTGAATCCAATGTCCTTGTTTTACAGATGAGGAAACTGAGGCAGTGACTTCTGGAGTCACTTGGCTAGTAAGTGTCTGAGGCAGGATCTGAACCTGGGTCTTCCTGATGCCAAGTCCTGCACTCTGGATGTTGTGCCAGCACTAAGCCTTATAGCCTGGCATTGGCCCTGAATTACCCCCGGCTATGCATGTCAGACTTGGATAACTCAGGGGCAGCCGAGCCCTTGAGATCAAGCGTTCAGGGATGCATCAAACACAATCACCTCCCCAACAGACTTGGAACCAGCCTGGGCAGACTCAATCCGCACACAAGCCATTTCCCTGAGCCAGCCAACTACTTCCCCTGGGATCAGTGAATGGACAGGCGCGATCACTTACTTTCCAGAAGCTGGTAAAGGTTATGGAGTGATTTCTTGAGAAAAGCCCAATTCCAGATAGTAGAGGAATCATCACCCCACTGAGGCTTCTGTCTTCTTCCCTGTCCAAAGAGTCTAACCCTTTCATTGTACTGATGGGGAAACTGAGGCACAGAGCTGTTAAGTGGCCAGGATCATATAGCTAGTAAGTGTGTGAAGCAAAATTTGAACTTAGATCTTCCTGATTCCAAAGCCAGCATTCTCTCCTCCCCTCTCTTTCCCACCTCCCCTCCCTTCCCCTCTCCTCTTCCCCTCCCCTCCTCCGCTCCCCTGTAAAAAGGGGAAAATAATCACTTTTACTTCACTGATCTTTATACAATCATGTAACTGGGCTACTCTTTTATTGCACAGATGCCGATGCCAAGGCTTAGGGTCACAAAAGCAGAAAGAATCTGAGGAAGGATTTGAAGTCGAATTTTTCTGAGCCTAGCTCCAGTGTTCCAGCCACTAAGTCATGCAGCTACTCAGATAAGACTCAGGCTTCACTTTCTTCATCTATAAAATGATGGATGGTGATTGGAGGATTTGGTCTCCAAGGTCCTTTTTAGCTCTGGAGCCATCATCCCACAATGACCATTTTATAGAGGAGCAGACTGAGGTTTCCCTCTCTGCATCTGTAAAATGAGGGGGTTGGGCTAGGCGAGCTTCTAAGCTTAAGTTTAAGGTCTGAGATCTAAGGTTTAGACTTTCCAGCTCTAAATCTAGCAAAAATCAATCGATCGATTGATAAGTCAGAGACTCTAAATGATTTGCCTAAGGCGTCACAACTAGTAAATGACAGGGTTCAGCTTTGAACCCAGGGCTTCTGATTCCAAAGTCCAAGGCTCCTTCCGATGTACTATCCATTCCATGGGATGCCCCCTCCTTCCTCTGAGGTCCATGTTTTCTTGCTATAATCTCTCTAGGGACCTGGAAGAACATTTATTCCCCAGGTCCGGGAGATCTGAAATATCAGTGACCCAGCTGTCCACCTGCAGGGATGTATGAGTAGAGGTAATTTTGCTGATATCACCTCCCCAGAGATATTAAATATTGATACGGCAATAAATATCCCCAACGCCTATCATGACTCATAGCTCTTCTTGAGTAGAAAATGTAAAACCAAAAAGTGGGATAAAGTGGCACCATTTAAAGGCAGACAGGCATATTCGCCCTTTCAGCATCTTTGAGAATTATAGAGTCCTTTGATTAGAAGGGGCTTAGATAAGTTGTGGGCCAGGCCTAGAGTCAGGAGGACCTGAGTTCAAATCTGGCCTCAGATGTGTCTTAGCCGTGTGACCCTGGGCAAGTGACTTAACCCCATTTGCCTCAGTTTCTTCATCAGTAAAATGAGCTAGAAAAGGAAATAGCAAATCCCTCCAGTATCTCTGCCAAGAAAATCCTAAAGCAGATCATGGAGAGTCAGACACCACTGAAATGACCGAACAACAGCCAAAATAGGTCATCTTGTCCATGCCTCCGGTTAAAGAACTTACTTAGTTTGAGTTTTGGGGATTTGTTTTGGTTTTTTGGACTGGGCTTTGTGGTTTCATTGGTGTATGGAACTCTCCTGTAGGGGACATACGCTATCAATGCAGATTACCACTTTCTAGTCTTAGAGTTGCCTTTAGAACTGAGAGGTTATAAATGACTTGGCCAGGGTTGCACAACGAGTATGTGTCAGAGGCAGGATTTGAACAAAAGTCTGAGTCCAGCTCTCCATTCACTGGGGCCACACTACCTCTTTAGCTTGGGCTGAATGCTCTTTATTGCTGGAGAGTCCACTGGTTACTAGTAAATTTTTATAATGCATTCTTCATTTTAAGGCTCAAGTTCCATCCTTCAAGGCCCAACCTGAATCCTCACTCAGCCATTTATTCAAGTCCCTCCACTTCTCCAGGAATCTGTTTCATTATTTGTCAAATGAAAGGGCTGGTGTGGAGGTCCCTTTCAGATTGGTATGTCTGTGAAATGCATGTTCTTCTATGGAGGCTTCTTCAATCTCATCCCTCACCTTCACACACAGGAAGTGATCTTACCTTCTCCTCGAAGTACCCAGAACACTCTATACCTTTCCCATTACCTATCACATCATCATCATTGTCATCATCACCATCATTGCCATCACCACCATCACCACCACCACCACCATCACCATCATCGTCATCATCACCATTGTCATCGCCATCATCGTCATCATCACCATCATTGCCATCTCCACCACCATTGCCATCATCATCATCATCATCATATCATCATCCTCAAAGTCATCATTGCCATCACCATCAATATCAGCATCACCATCACCACTACCACCACCACCATCATCACCCTTATCATCTTCATCATCACCATCATTGCCATCACCGTCACCACCACCATCACAGTTGTCGTCATCACCATTGTCATCACCATCATGGTCGTCATCATCATCATCATTGCCATCACCATCACCACCATCTCCACCACCACCAGTCATCATTGTCATCGCCATCATCATTGTCATCATCATATCATCATCCTCGAATTCATCATTGCCATCACCATCAATATCATCATCATAACCACCACTACCACCATCATTGCCGTCATCATCATCATTGTCATCACCATCATTGCCATCACCATCATCATTGCCACCATTGCCATCATCCTTATCATCATCATTATCCTTATCATCACCATCATCACCACCACCACCACCATCATTGCCATCATCCTTATCATCGTCATTGTCATCATCGTCGTCATCATCATCATCATCATCAAACTAGCATTTCTAGAACACTTGAAAGTTTGCAGAGAGCTTTAGAAATCATATCTCATTTTATCCTCACAACAACCCTGTGAGGTAGATGCTACTGTGATCTTGATTTTACAGTTGAGGAAACTGAGGCACATAGAGTCAGAATTTGAACTCAGGTCTTCTATTGTAATAATCATGTCCTACCTGAACTTGGGAGTCAAGAGAACTGTGTCAGAGTCAGGCTTTGATATTTCATTCCATTATGACGAATCACTCAGCCACTCTGAACCTCATAGATGTACAACTGGCAGGGGCCCCAGAAGAGTTGAAGGCATCCTGAATTTGTCACCACTTAATGACTGTATGACCCTCATGTAAGTCATCTAACCTTTCTAAGCTTATTTCCCTATTTGTAAAATGGGCCAAATGATATGTGGACTATCTACCAAGTAGTATTCACAGGATCATAGACTTAGAGCTGGAAGAGAACAGAGATCCAAGGGCCAAAGAGATGAGTGACCTACAGGTCATACAGGTAACAAGCTGCAAAGTCAAGAGCTTGGCCCAGATCCCCTGACTCCAAACTAGAAGAAAAGACTCTGCAAAATGAAGGTGTTGGATACTCAATGACTATTACTGAGTTGAATTGAAGGAGACAGTTCTTCCTCATATCTATTCTAAATTCATTTTCTGGTAAAATTTATAGGTGCTTGATTTGGTGAGCTTCCGGCGACCTCCCTGGTGATCCCTTGACCAGGCTTTTAAGGATCCAGGCAACTGGGTAGGGTATGTATATGTAGAGGATGAGGGGAGGCAGAGCTCTTCCACAGGCCACCTGTACCAGTGATTCCAGGATGAACTCAGAGATATTCCCCAACGGTGATGCTTCTCGAAAGAACGGTGTAAGTATCAGGACTGGGAGATAGGACATGAACCTGGCAGAGCAGGTGGGCACCATGTTGGGAGGAAACAAGCAGGAACCAAGTTTGAGCATCTTCCCTTGCTCTAGCCCTCACACAGGCATCAAATGGGAGCCCTAGGAGAGTGGAAAGGCCACTGGGACTCTAAATCAGGAGGGCCTGAACCTGTCCTCTAACACTTAGTAGCTGTGTGATGCTATGTGAGTCACTCAAACTCTTCAAGCCTCAGTTTACCCATTTATAAGATGGGGGTGATAATAATGCCACTTGGATCAAAGGGTCATGGTGAGGTTCCCATGAGTTAACATATAACAAGGACTTGCAAAACCTTAAAGTGTTATATAAATGTCAGTTATTATTCAGAAGGTACCCTGTCTGCTAATTCTATACCACGGCCACAGGAGTAAAGATTTAAGTTTCAAAGCAGAAAGAAAGCTCATTTTTGAAGAAGAAAGAGGGCTGGAGTTAAGATCTGTCTTTCCTCTCTCTCTTCCCTTCCCTCCTCAGGCCTCTAGCCAGGCCTTAGACTCCTGATTAAAAAGCCAAGAGTGGATAGCTTATCAGTTACACCGAATCAATAGGCGTTTTCTTTATATTTTTCAATTAAAAGAGCCAACAGTGAAAGGAGAAAAACTGTACTGCAATAGCCAATCAATAGCTCTCTGAGTGCAAGACCTCGAAGGGTCAATGAGTCGCAGCTATTTGTCAGTGTTGGGTCCTGGGCCTGCGTTCTCCCTCTCTCTCCCTCCTTCTCTCTGTTTCCTCTCTGTCACTTTCTCCCTTCCTTCCTCCTCCCTCCTTCTCCCCCGCCCCCCATCTCTCTCTCCTCCTGTCTCTGTCTCTCTGTCTCTCCCTCACTCCCTAGTCACTCCATCCCTCCTTCTTTCCCTGTCTCCTCTTTCTGTCTCTTTCCCCTTCCTTCCTCCTCCTCTCTCTCTCTGACTCTGTCTCTGTCTCTCAGTCTCTGTCTCTGTCTTTCTCTCTCTGTCTCTGTCTCTCTGTCTCTCTCTGTCTCTCTCTCTCTCAGTCTCGGTCTCTGTCTCTCTCTCTGTCTCTCCCTCACTCCCTACTCACTCCATCCCTCCTTCTTTCCCTGTCTCCTCTTTCTGTCTCTTTTCCCTTCCTTCCTCCTCCTCTCTCTCTCTGACTCTGTCTCTGTCTTTCTCTCTCTGTCTCTGTCTCTCTGTCTCTCTCTGTCTCTCTCTCTCTCTGTCTCTCTGTCTCTCTCTCTCTGTCTCTCTCTCTCTCTCTCTCTCTCTCTCTGTGTCTGTCTGTCTCTCAGTCTTGGTCTCTGTCCGTCTGTCTGTCTCCCCCTCCCTCCCACCCCCATCCCCCCGTTCTTTTTACTCCTGGTGATCAGTCCTATCCCTGATGCCCAGAGCAGAGGCACCCGCTGCTGGGGCCCTGCTTTTCAGGCCTCTGTTACCGACTTGATCTGTGACCTTGGGAAATCCCTTCCTTCCTCTAGGCCTCAGTTTCTTCCTCTGTAAAATGGGAGTGCTGGATCACAAGATCTCTCAGGTTGCAGGCCTGTGTCAGGGCTGTTGGAGGTTGTCCAGTCCAGCCCCACTTGTTTTACAGATGGGGATACTGAGGCCCCCGAGGTTAACTGTGGTGAGGACACACAGGCGACATCAGTAATGATAATCCGCGTGTCCCTCGAGCATTGAGTCCTCTGCACCTCCTCACATTTGACCCTCATACCGACCCTGTGAGGGAGGGGTCACTAGTGTCCCCATTTTACAGATGAGGAAGCTGAAGGTCAGCGCCAGAGTCCAGATCCAAGCCAAGCCCCACACTTTCTGTTACACAGTGATACCTCCACAGCTGGTCGCTGAGTTAGGATTCGAACCCAAGCCCTCAACCTCCCAACCCAGGATTCTTTTTGCTCTGCAATGCTGCTTGACATCCTGCTCTAAAAATCTATAACTCTGTGACAGCCTGTGCACACTCACACTGTCCTGCGGTTCTGGCCATGGAGGAAGCGGCCTCCTGAGCCTTTCTCTTCAGATGATGCAAATGAATGCATAGGCAAGGAACAAGAGGATACTGGCTGAGCGTGCAGGCCAGAGACTTGGGTCAGACCGCAGAGCGCACTCCCTGCCTAAGTGTGTGTGTGAGTGCGAGGGGAAGGAAAGATGACCCTGAGCTACATGAGAGAGGAGCGTCAGAGAGGTTCAGAAATGGGGAGGGAGGGAGAGGAAAAAAGAAACAGGGAAAGAGGGAGGAGAAAAGGAAGGGAGGGAAGGAGGGAGGGGAAAAGGGAGGGAGGGAAGGAGGGAGGGGAAAAGGGAGGAAGGCAAGGGGGAGGGAAGGAGGGAAAGAGGTAGGAAAGATGAGAGGGAAGGAGAGAAAGAGGGAGGGAAGGTGAGAGAGACAGGAAAGATGAGAGGGAGGGAAAGAAGGAAGGAGGAAGGGAAGGAAGGAGGGAGGGAAGAAGGGAGGGAGGGATGGAGAGGGAGAAAGGGAGGGAGGGAAAGACGAAGGGAGGGAAGGAGGGAGAGAGGGAAGGTAAGAGAGAAAAAGGGAAAGAGGGAGGGAAAGTGGGAGGGAAGGAGGGAGGGGAAAAGGAACAAAAGAGGAAAGGAGGGAAAAAGGAAGAGAAGGAAGGAGGGAGGGAGGGAAGGGGGAAGGGAGGGAAGGTTGGAGAGAAGGAGGGTGGAAGGGAAAGTGGAGGGAGAAGGAAGGAGGGAAGGTGGAAGGGAGGGAAGAGGCCAGGACGGGGATGTACAAACCCAGGCTTCAGTCTGCAACAAGAAGGGTGTAGGTTACACATGAAGAAGGCCTCTCAAGTGTGATCACAGTAGCTTCCTGAGCCTGTGGCTGCACAGGGTAAATTAAAGAGAGTGCACTTTGGAGGCCCAGGCTGGCTGTTACCTAAGTTCTCTGAATCATTAATCTTTCTGTGCCTCAGTTTCCTCATCTGTGAAATGAAGGTCTTAATAACCCTTCCCTCTCAGGGTTGTTGTGGGGGAACCTTACAGGACTACACACATGGTTGCTATTCTTCCGATGGAGCATCAGTCAGTCAACAAACCTTAAATGCCTGTGGGTGCAGCGCTAGGTCCTGGGGAGACAAGTAGAAAAATGAAGCAACTTCTGCCCTCAAGAGCTTACATTCTATCAGGGAAGACAATGGGTCCCACTTACATCCGTGTCCACTAAGGGAGAGCGAAGCTATCTGTGTGTGTTATCTCTCCTGACCCTCGAAACAACCCTATGAAGTAGGGGCTGTTGTTCTTAACTCCTATTTTAGAGATGAGAAAACTGAGGCTAACAAGTTTAATGACTTGTCTAGGGTCACACGGCTAGTAAGTGCCTGAGGCCATATTTTAACTTAGGCCTTCCTGACTCAAAGTCCAGCTCTCTACCCACTGCACCACCTAGCCACGTACGGCATGCATGTATGTGTGTATATATACAGGTATCTCATCCGTGTGCACATATACATACATTACAGACAGATATTTTTATATATGTGTGTGTAGGGTGGTTTGGCTGGTCTATAGAGTCCAACCCCCTTTATTTGAGAGAGGCATGTGAAGGCTGTTGAGGTCAGGGGATCACAGGTTCACAACTGTTTCCACTCCCTGTGTCTAATTTTTGGAAAATCCCTAAAGGAAATCACTGCTCTAGAACATCGGTGTCTGGCACATAGTAAGCATTTAACGAATGTTTTTTTAGTCACTCATTCAATTATTCCTTCCTTCTTTCCTTCTTTCCTTCCTTCCTTCCTTCCTTCCTTCCTTCCTTCCTCCCTTCCTTCCTTCCTTCCTCCCTCCCTTCCTTCCTTCCTTCCTCCTTCCTTCGTTCCTTCCTCCCTCCCTCCTTCCTTTCTTTCTTTCTTTCTTTCTTTCTTTCTTTCTTCCTTTCTTCCTTCTTTTCTTTCTTTCTTTCTTTCTTTCTTTCTTTCTTTCTTCCTTTCTTTCTTTCTTTCTTCCTTTCTTCCTTCTTTTCTTCCTTCCTTCCTTCCTTCCTTCCTTCCTTCCTTCCTTCCTTTCTGTCTGTCTTTCTTTCTTCTTTCCTTCCTTCCTTCCTTTCTTTCTTTCTTTCTTTCTTTCTTTCTTTCTTTCTTTCTTTCTTTCTTTCTTTCTTTCTTTCTTTCTTTCTTTCTCACCTCTCTAGAACCAATGACGGGAGGGTCAGAGGATATAGGTTCAAATGCCAGCTCTGATTCTTACTGAGACAGTGAGGTGCTAAGTAGAGTCAGGAAGACCTGAGTTTGAATCCAGCCCCAGACAGCAGCTGTGTAACCCTGGGCAAGTCACTCAACCTCTGTCTACCTCTATGTTCTCATTTTTATAATGGGGATGCTGATAGTGCCTACCTCCCAGGTTGTTGTATGGATCAAATGAAGTAATATTTGTGCAAACTTTAAAGAGCTTTATAAATACTCATTGTTATTATTACTTCCTGTAAGACTTTGGGCAAGTCTCTTCTGCTCCCTTGCCTCAGGCTCCTAATCTGTAAAATAGGAGTGTTGGACTAGATGCCTTTGGGGTTCCCTTTCAGCTCTAGAGCTAAAACCTCTTCCTCCCTCCCCTGGGCTAGTTTTCATGCAATATTTGAATCAGTGGGACCTCTGGAAGGGAGAAAGGGACAGCAGGAGCCTACTCTGCCCTTGGGGGCTCCTTCCTGAAGGATGCCTCCCCGAGGGCCTCCTTCACTTGGCATCACTACCCAGCATCCCTTGTGCTCCTCTGGGTAGAGTAAGACCACGCTGCTTTGTGCCCAAAGTGTGAGGGTTCCCAAGATGCAACTGACGGGTGGCTTCACAAGGGGAGCTAAGTCTTGTGTCAGGTTTTTCTTGGTTCTAGATCCCTCTGACTTGACTTTGGGGTAGAGCCCTTTTCTGCCCAGCTCTTTTACTTCCTACTTCATGGAGAAAACATCAAAAACATCAAAAGCTTGTATACCTTCAAGACTCTCCCTGCTGAGTCAAAACCTGACCTGTCTGACGGTCAGTCTCTGTCTCTCTGTCTGTTATGTCTCTCTGTCTTTCTGCCTCTGTCTCCGTGTCTGTCTGTCTCTGTGTCTGTCTGTCAGTCTGACTCTGTCTCTCTCTGTGAGTCTCTCTCTCTGTCTCCTCTCTGTCTCTGTCCCTCTCCCTCTGTCTCTGTCTCTGTCTCTGTCTCTCTGTCTCTCTGTCTCTCTGTCTCTCTCTCTCTCTCTCTCTCTCTCTCCCTCTCCCTCTCCCTCTCTCTCTCTCCCTTAAAGGCCAGCCTGATCATGAATATGCAGAAATCCAAATTTTCTCCATCAGTCCCCTCACAATAACTTGTTCCTTCTCTGCCTCCATGGCTCAGCAAGTCTAGACTT
This sequence comes from Trichosurus vulpecula, assembly GCF_011100635.1. Taxonomy (NCBI): domain Eukaryota; kingdom Metazoa; phylum Chordata; class Mammalia; order Diprotodontia; family Phalangeridae; genus Trichosurus; species Trichosurus vulpecula. The sequence continues at coordinate 52,943,119 of NC_050580.1, forward strand.
GTGCCAAGAATCTTCCCAAAGTCCTGGACCTCTGAGCCAGCAAAGGTTGCAAAGGAGTTGCTCCTTAGGTGACCAGGGAGCCGTCAGTCCCTGGTAATAATTTGTGGATTGAGCCTGGAGGGAGCCTGGGGCTGGGGGCTGCTCCTGGTGATAGGTAGGAGGCAAACAAACAAAGCCACCCTCTCTCCCCCCAGAGACCAGAGGCCAAGGGGGATGGGGCGGAGGGCGGGGGGGATCACCAATAGGGCTCCTTGCTGTGCTCCTGCGATAATTCTGCACCTGCCTCCTCTAATAACCTCTCGGTCCCTGGTCCCTGATAAACCAGCCCCGTGTGTACTTAGGGAAAATCCCCTCTGTTTCTCTCCTCCCCCTGCCAGCTCACCCTAGTCTCCAGCCCCAGGCTGGGTCAGAGCATCGAAGCCAGAGGGCCAGGGAGGAAGGAGAATGGATGGGCTGGTCCAGCCAGGGCATCTCCTCCCATGACCCTTTCTGGGTCTTGTCCCTCCTCCCACACAGAGGCCAGTGTGTTAGTGCTGGACTTGGAGGGGGAATGTGGACAGACATGCATCAGAGGGCTCCCCTCTGCCCTGAGCCAAATGCATCATGAACCAGCTTTCTCTCAGCGATGTCGTTCTCTTCTCTTTTCAGAGTAGATACCCCCAGCCCTGCTTCTCTATGCCCAGTACAGGGGCCATGGGGCCAATATTCCCCCTTCTGCCTTGGCATCGAAGTCTCTGAGTCCTGAAAGGGAGCATGCTGTATGCCATTCCCGCACTGAGGGTCTGAGCACCCAGCCAGCCAGTGAGAATAGAGGTGGGGGAGTGTCTCCAAAGCACTGTCTACAATAGAAAAATAGGGTCTGAGGCAGGAGGTGAGAGAAGTCAGCAGAGGGGGCCCGCCATCTGCCTTATCGTGTTCATGCCCGAGTGCTAATCCTCATTAACTAGCTTGTTCTGGCATTCAAGGCCTCCTGTGGTCAACTTCACTAATCCTCATTAACCTGCTTGTCCTGGCATTCAAGCCCTTGTCCCTCCAGCCCTTGCTAGCTGTTTGATCCTGGGCAAGTTACTTACCCTCTCTGGGCCACAGTTGCTTATTTTGGCAAATGGGAATAACTGTGCCTTACCTGCACATATGTGTTGCTTGATAGTAGGTAGGAGGTGCAGTGTATAGACCACCAGGCCTGGAGTCAGGAAAACCTGAGTTCAAATCCTGTCTCAGATACTTACCAGCTGTGTGACCCTGGGCAAGTCACTTAACCTCTGTTTATTTCCATTTCCTCCTCTGTAAAATAGGGATAATAATAGTACCTCCCTCTCAGGGTTGTTGTGGGGATCAAACAACAGCATAGCTATCAAATGCTTAGCACAGTGCCTGGTGCGTAGGAAGCACTATAGAAATGTTAGATAGGATTACTAATAATTGGATAGTGATTAATTATTTTTAATTATAATCATTATGATATATTATATTATATTATATCGATATCATATCATACCATATCATATCATACCATATCATATCTTATTATATCACATTATATGATATCGATATTATATCAATATCGTATCATATCATATCATGTCATATTATATTATATTATATTAATTATATCACATCGTATCATATCATATTATATCATATTATATTATATTATGTTGTATTATTACTCATTTGTTCAGTTGGAGCAGCTGTTCTCTATGGCAGTAGCACAATATGGTAAATAAGAGAGCGCTGGACTTGGAGTCAGAAAAACCCGAGTGCAAATCTCCCCTCAGACCATTACTGTCTGTGTGACCCTGAACAAGTTATTTCACCCAGCTCAGCCTCAGTCTCCACATCTGTAAAATAAACATAATAACAACAACAGCACAACATCATAGGGTTGTGCTACATAGACGCCACTTTATTTTTGACGTTCCTCCTGGAGCTCAGAGCTCTAATCACCCGAGGAGGGGAGATGGAGGCCATGCTGCCCATCATGTAGGTAGGCCACAATGGGGAAACTGAGGCAGAGGACAATATTGGGCTAGTTTCCTCCATGAGGGTGTCAAATTGTGACTGACTCACTTGGAAATATGAGAGGAGCTCGGCCCTAGAGAGGCTGAGCCACAGCTGGGGCTGAGAAGGCCCCATTTTAACTAGATCTCTAGCTTTCCTCTCTCCCTTCTCCCTTCCTGCCCCATCGCCCAACCTCCCCTGATGCCCTGGGTCCACACCAGCCACCAACGAGCCGAAGTTCAACCACAACAACCAAAGTCTGCTAGGCAGGGGTAGCCAGGAAGGGGTTTAATTGGCTGGTCTCTGCTGCAGCCTGATAAGCCACGATTGATTTTCTGTTGGAAAAGTCGCCCATGTGAGCGTGCGTGCGTGCTTGTGTGTGCGTGCGCGTGTGCGTGTGCGTGTGCGTGTGTGCGTGTGCGTGTGTGTGTGTGTGTGTGTGTGTGTGTGTGTGTGTGCATCCCTGCGTACACTCTCACGTGTGTCCATCTCTGTCTCTGTCTCCATTTCTAACCTCTCACCGAGGTGTGAGTACTTGACATTTCCTCTCCCAAATGGCTTCTCTCCACTGTCAGTCGCTTTTTCGAGAAGATGAGACAGGTAGATCCCTCCCTGGATGGTGCCTCTTCCATTCCCCAGGGTCTGCCTTCCCTGGCCTATTCCCCCAACCCCACCTGACCCTCACCCCATCTCAATTCGCTTCCTCATTCAAGGCTCTTGACCTTGAGCAGCCTCCTGGCTCCAGTTTCTTTTCCCGTCAGGAATCAGCCGACCATTAAGAGCCTTGCAGAGGGAGGTACTAAGGCAGGACAGAAATCTGAACTCAGAAAACACCAGGGTTCAGATTCTGCCTCTGCCACTCACAGGATGTGTAACTGTCATTATGCCACTAAAGTTTGCTGAGCCTCAGTTTCTTTATCTGTAAAGTGGGGATAAAACATTTGCACTCCCTCATGGGGTGGCTATGAGTCATCGACAAGTATTTATTAAATGCCTACTTTGTGCCACAAGGCAGCTCAATGTAGGAGTGTAGCAGAAGGCACCATTTTAACTAGATCTAGAGTAGTTGGGCCTGAAGTCAGGAAGACCTGAGGTCAAATCTGGCCTCAGACACTTATTAGCTGTGTGACCTTGGGCAAGTCACTTCACCCTGTTTGCTTCAGTTTCTTCATCTGTAAAATGAGCTGGTGAAAGAGACAGCAAACCACTCCAGCATCTCTGCCAAGGAAACCCCAAATGGGGACAGGAAGAGTTGGGCATGACTGAAATTACTGAACAACAGCAGAATCTTTGTGCCAGGTACTGTGCTAAGGGCTGAGGAGACAAAGATAAACAAAAGACTGCACCTGCTCTTGGGGAGCTCATGGTCTAATGGGAGACAAACATGCAAACAACTATGTACAAACAAGCTATAGACAGGATGAATTGGAGACAATTGGCTGACTGAAAGGACTAAATTTAGGAGAACTGAGAAAGGCTTGGAGCAGAGACTGGAAGGAAGCCAGGGGAGTGAGGGGATGATGGAGGTGAGGAGGTGGAGGTGAGGGGGTGGAGATGAGGGGGTGCAGATGAGAGGGTGGAGATGAGGAGATGAAGATGAGGAAGTGGAGATGAGGAGGTGGAGATGAGGGGGTGGAGACGAGGTGGTGGAGATGAGGGGATGGAGACGAGGTGGTGGAGATGAGGGGATAGAGTTGAGGGGGTAGAGATGATGAGCAAGAGCATTCCAGGCATGGCGGGGGTGGAGGGTTGGGGGAGGGACAGTCAGAGAGAATGCTCAGAGCTGAGAGATGGAGGGTCTTGTTCAAGGACCTGCCAGGAGACCAGTGTCAGTGGATCAAAGACTACATGGGGATGATGGGTCAGGTGTAAGAAGGCTGGAAAGGCAGAAGAGGGCTAAATTCTGAAGGGCTTTAAAAGCCAAACTGGATTTTTTTTCTTTAATCCTGATGGTGATAGGGAGCCCCAAGGGGATGGAAAGATGACTTTCACAGTTGGATAGGGGACAGACTGGAGCAGCGAGGGTTGAGGCAGGCAGACCCAGTAGCTGGCTATTGCAATAGTCAATTCGTGAGTCTCAAAAGTAAAGTATTATAAAAGGTTAAAGCATTATATAAATGTTAGCTATTATTTTCATTTATTGCAAGAGGAAATGTGGCATATTGGGTAGTGAGTTGGCCCTGAAGTCAGCGAGATGGGTTCAAGTCTCACCTCTGATATATACTGGCTGTGTGACCCTGGACAAGTAAATTAGCGTCTCAGTGCCCTCAGATAACTCATCATTTGAAGGGCAGGTGTCTATCTGCATTGGTGGAGGGAGTTTCCTTATGATGCCTCCCCCATACCCAAGAAATCAGAGAGCCCATCTTATCCATTGTTTAAAATTATTCCCCTGCAGTAGGCAAGGAGAAAAGGAGACTGCTCCAATGAATCAATGGAGCAGGGGCTCTTTCCTTGAAGCCTTCAGCTGTCAGGGCCCCCTCTCCCAAACTACCTTGGATTGAACTGTATTTGCATCGGAAATATCTTTGCATGTGCATGTCTTCCCCATTAGAATCTCAGCTCCTTGAGGGCAGGGATTCTTTGCATCTGTATCCCCAGCACCCAGCCTAGTGGCACATAGTAGGCACTTAATGAATGTTTTTAAATTGATGATTGATTAGGATGTGAAGGTGCCTTCTCCTGATCACCTTCAGTATTAGTAACCTGGTCCTACTACACCTGCCTGGCAGGGCTGCCAGGCTGGTGGGATTAGGGAAAAGCCTGGGGCTTTTCTGGCACCTTTCAGCGATTTAAGGACAATGATAAGAAGACAGTCAGGCTACAGAGAACATTGTTCATTACATCCACAAAATTCAATTCAACAAACATTTATTGAGTACCTACTGTGTACTAGGTACTGTGTTAGTCACTGGGGGTACAGAGAGACAAAAATGAGACAGCCCCTGCCCTCAAGGAGCTTATATTCTACAGCAAACTATATACAAAGCAAGCAAGCAAACATGTATGAAGTTCCTCCTGTGTGCCAGACACCGGGCTAGGTGATAGAGATTCAAAGACAAAGTGAATCTTTTCCTGTCCCCAAGGAACTTACATTCAGGGAGGGGGATGGGGAGAGATGCAATATGTATTATTGTTGCTGTTGAGTCGCTTTAGTCATGTCTGACTCTTGGTGACCCTGCTTGGGTTTTGTTTTTGGCAAAGATACTGGAGTGCTTTCCCATTTACGTCTCCAGCTCACTTTACAGATGAGGAGACAATAGGTATACAGATAAGTGTGTGTGTCTGTGTATGTGTGCGTGTGTGTGTATAAATTAATATGTATACAGGTTTATTAATACATACTTTAATTACATTGCAAACATTACATTTAATTACAATACATTAATACAACTTGTATATATTAATATGTATGCAGATAAGTAAATTTAAGAATTAATAACAATATTAATACCAGCAGTGGAGGGAGATCAAGAAAGGCCTTTTGTGGGAGTTGGCAACTCAGCTGAGTTTTAGAGGGAGCTGAGGATTTTCAGAGGCATCGGGGAGGAGGGAGTGCATTCCAGGCATCGAGCACAGCCTATGCAAAGATAGAGAGAAGGCAAGCGAATATTATTTGTGAGACCAGTTTGTTTGGAACATAAAATATGAGCAGGGCAGTCTGGTAGAAGCCAGCTAAATAGAAGGTTTTGTATCTAATTTTAAGCAGCTGGGAGACACTGGAGCTTTACAGACAGTGAAATGATATGGTGAGACCCGTACTCTAGGAAGATCACTTTGACAGCCATGGAGAGCTGGGATTGGAGCGGGGAGAGACTCAAGGCAGAGACACCCATTGGGAAGCTTTTACAATAGTCTAGATGAACGGCAATGAGGATTGAGACTAAGATGGTGGCTGTGTGAGTTGAGGGAAGGGGGCAGTGCCAGAGCTGTTATAGAAGTAAAATCAACAAGACTTAGCAACTGTTTGGCTATGGAAAGGAGGGTGAGGGAAAGTGAGGTATCAAGGATGACATTGCAATTACAATCTTGGGTGACTGCAAAGATGGCAGCACCCTCGATGGAAGCAAGGGAGTTCAGAAGAAGGAAGGGTTGAGGGAAAAGATAACGAGCTTGGTCTGAGATGCCCATGGGGCATCCACTTGGAAATATCCAATAGGCAGCATCCAATAGGGTGACATGGGGTTGGAGCTCAGGAGAGAGACCAGGGTCGGAAATATAGACCAGGGAGTAGAAAGTAATTTCATGAAGGAGACTGTGCTAATAACTGGGGGAATCAGGAAAAGCTTTGTCCAGGAGATTGACAAAAACATGACACGACAGAATAGATACTAATCAGGGCAGTGATTTCCCTAGGAATGATGCAAAGAGCAAGGGACCGAGATGAGGAGGGACTTCTTTCCCAACTCACAGTGGAGTTTGAGAGGAAAGTGTTAACAATTCTATTCAGGAATCATTTGTTGAGGAGATCTTGGAGATGTGCCTTTATCTGACATTTCTTTAGGGCTGTATGGGCAGGAAGTCCCAGGGTGCTGGACCTGGAATCAAGAAGACCCCTGTTCATGTCTCATCCTTGATACTGACAGTGTAACCCTGGCAAAGTCGTTTCACTCATGGGCCTCCGGCAGTGCATTCTACTCATTGGAAGGAATCCTCTGCGTACTCTAGCACCCAGTGTTGTCCTATCTTCCTACAATACTTCTTCATATGATAGAGGAAATAACAAATATCCATAGTCTTCTTAGCATGAGAAAACACTGATCTCACAATGAACCTGTGAAGGAAGGTAGCCAATGTATCATCCCCATTTTACAGATGAAGCTGAGGCTTTTTATTATTCATCCATTTTTCAGTTGTGCCTGACTCTTTGTGACCCCATTTTGGGGTTTTCTTGGCAAAGATACTGGAATCATTTCCTTTTCCAGCTCATTTTAGAGATGAGGAAACTGAGGCAAACAGGGTCAAGTGACTTACCCAAAATCACACAGCTGGCAAGTGTCTGAGGCCAGATTTGAACTCATGAAGATGAGTCTTCCTTTTTTTCAGGGCTGACACTCTATCCACTGTACCACCTAGCTGCCCTGCTGAGGCTTAGAGAGATTAAGCAACTGGTCCAGTGCCAGCTCTCCTGACTCACTGTTCAGTCCTTTCTGTCTTGAATGACAGAAAGATGGCTTTTACTACCATTGACCCTGAGTCTATGAGTCCGCAGGTGGGTTCTTAAGAATCATACACCCCTCCCCCTCTCAACCTTTTCAAACAGGTTTCTTTTTCATAAATGAACACCAGTGTATTTTCTCACTTGAGGGTAGAGGTGGGGGAAAACATTTGGAGAAGCATTTCCTCCTGAACCATCAGAAGTGTTGTTCCTGACTTATTCTAGGAATCAGTTTGACCAGACGCCAGTACTATGTCTCACAGCTTTGCCTTCTCAGGGGTCAGTTGAGAGTGTAGAAGAGGAACCCCCAACTTTTAGAGATGGCCCATTCTTTACCTCACTGGTTTTAACCATTAGGACATTCTCTTTTGTGTTGAGCCAAAATTTGCCCCTCCTGAAGCTAGGTCTTGGTCTCATGGTATGAGTTCTGCCCTTTGAGGTTAAGCAAACCAGGTCCAGTCCCTCCTCCATGTAATAATCTTTGAAATACTTGGAGACAGTTACAAATACTAGGAGACAGTTATCAGGTAATAGTAAGTATCAAGCCATAGTAAGTACACTGGATTAGGATTCAGGAGACCTGTGTGTAATCAATACCTCCTGATGGATGGAAGGAAGGATGGATGGATAGATAAATGGGTGGATAGATGGATGGATGGATAGATGGATAGATAGATGGATGGGTGATAGATACATGGATGGATGGGTGGATAGAGAGATGGATGGATGGCTAGATGGATGGATGGATAGATGAGTGGATAGAAAAATGAATAGATGGAAGAACAGATAGACAAATACACCCAAACACAGACTTCAAAAAAAGGGCACTTTCACTGTTTTTGACATATCCTCCAGCAACCCAGATTCTACCTCCTCCCTCCCTTTTTAGATGGTCTTCGTGAATTTTTAGGGCTGGAAAAAATGAAAGAATCCACGTCCTTGCTGACCTCCTAGGGCTGCTAGATGGATGATACAAGATCATTGTCAGGGAATGATTTGAAAATTAGGAAGCACTTTGTGAATGTCAGGGATCATTGTGATTGCACATGCCAAGAGTTTCATCTTCAGTAATGCCAGCTAATCACCCATAGTGGCACAAGACCTACTCTTCCCCCTTCTTGTTATTGGGCCCATTTGGCACACTAAAGCCTAACCTGATGCCAAGGGGTCGTCATGCAAAGAGCCCAGCTCTGCCAGATGTCTGAGTCTCACCCAGCCCAAGATACAGCTCCATGTGATCATTGCAGACCTCTCCATTTGAGTTAACAGGGGAAGAAGGTGGGGGGGAGGGGGAGGGAGATTGTAGGGTGGCACCGATGAGAGATTGGGTTGGGGGGGCAGGGAAGGTAGGATGAGGTGGGGGATGGGTTGGGATAGCTGCTGACTGCCACTGTCTGAAACAGACAGGCCATCTTAAAAGAAAACCTCCAGCCTCCCTGGAGATATAATAGGCTTAGCTGGACTGCTTGACACATGTCGGATAAAATAAAAAAAATAAATAACAATGTTTATAAGAAGATTAGCACAAACGCCTCAAAAGCCTCCAAATTTCTCTAGGGAACCTCCCTGGCTGCATCTCGGAGTGACAGCTCCCACCGCCTTATCGGAGGAATAATGAGTTGCCAGGATTTGGGGTCATTAAAAGCCCTCCCTGCTCCCTCTCCCTTCTTCCACCCCCCACTCCATCGCTCCCTTGCCCAACCTCCTTGACATGCCTTTGATGAGGGAGTGGGGTGGCTCCTGGGCTCGGGGTACAGCAGGTCCCCCGCTAGGCTGACCAGGGCGGAGGTGAGATGTTGGGGTTTAACTTGGCGGAAGTAATGCAAGTTGACGATCCAATTTGTGTGTGTGGGCCCTCCAGCCAGGGAGCCCGTCTCCCTGGACCGCCTGCTTCTCTGTCTGGGCTTGATCTCAGCAGCCAAAGAGCGCGTGTGTGCCTGTAGATATAGACACGTATACAATGACGGAGGAAGAATTTTGTGTATTCACATATAGCGACAGAAGGAAGAAGAAAGAGTGAGAGAGACAAAGAAAGAGTATCTCTATTAACCCGGGGTCTATGGCTTATGGATGGCATCCCTACAGACCTGCTGACGGACTCCAGGACTGGGATCATTAGTGGATAGAAAGGGCCCCTGCTCTTTTAATCATTTGTCATCTTCCTTATCTTCAATGAGCTCAAAGCACTTACAGCCCTATTGATTTTTTAAAATCATCTCCACTCCTACTCCTTCCCATGGGAGAAACTGAGCAAGCTAGGAGGATTATTTGCATTTTCTACTCAAAGAAACTGAGGCACAGAGAACCCAAAGCCTTTGTGATGTAGCACAGAGAACAATGGTCTTAGCAAAGAAAGGTCTGGATTTGTTGCAACTGACTAATTTTGTGGCCACAGGGAAACCACCTCACCTTCAGAGGCAGCAATGAACTTACCACCCATGTAACCTTGAGTAAACTGATCATGGTTTCCTCATCTGTAAAAGGAAAGCTAGATGACTTCTTGCTCAAGCCTGTGGTCTAAAGTCCCTCAAGATTTTAGAAGTCCTGGGCTGCTTCTTTTACCAACGAAGTACCTCTGCTTTTGCCATCGAGTGAAGAAATATTTTTAGTTTCCTGGCAATGATGACTTCTAGTTTCAACTTAGGGAAGAATTACATTTACAGAAAGGTATTAGCTTTTTAGAATGTTGTGACGAGACATGGAAACAGACATTTCTGCCAAGCAAATATTTTTCTGAAAACTCTCAGAGTGTTTTTGTCCTACAAGAGGAAGGCAATTAGCATGGCAAAGGGCCTCACCATGGATGGGTCATTTGGAAAAACTGGAGCTACGTAACCTGGAGAAGAGAAGGTTCAGCAGGACCCTGGTCGTTGTCCTTGAGTATTTGATGAGCTGTCATGAGGCAGTGAATGGAAGAAGTTGCAAAGAGACAAATTTAGGCTTGGTATAAGGAAAAATCTCCTGAACTCTCAGAGTGGCCTAAAAGTGGATGAGTTGCCTGGAATCCGGTAGGGTTCTCTGGCTTGAGAGAGAAAAGATTGGTTGTATTTACTGCATATTTATTTTGCACATGATTAGTTATACAGATGTTGCCTCTCTTGATGAACTGTAGGCTCCTTAAGGAAAGGCAGGGCTTGCTTCCCTGTTGTCTTTGTGTCTCCATTTTGCAAAGTGGCTAGTACACAGTAGGTACTTAATAAGTGCATGTGGATGGATGATCTGAACATCTCTAGGCTTCAGTGTCCTCATCTGTAAAATGCAAGGGAGAGTGGAAATAATGGTGTCAAAGATGCTATGATACTGATCCTTAGTTTTCTCATCTGCAAAATTGGACTGATGGTACTCACGCTCCCTGTCTCACTGGGTGTTGTGAACAGTGCGCTGGTAATCCTTAAAGGGCTATATGACTAGGGGCTATGTGTCCCTGGGCGAGTCACTTGACTGCCCTCAAATTCAGTTTCCTCATGTATAAAAAGGGGTAATAATAGTACCAATGTCTCAGAGTTCCTGTGAGCGTAAAATAAAATAACATTTCTAAAGCATTTTACAAATCTTAAAGTGGTACACAAATGTGATGAATTATCATCGCCATCATCATCGTCGTTGTTAGAGTGTATGGGATGTTCACAGAGGAGTAGCTGCTCTGGTGTGAGGGCTTGCCAAACCCTTTCAGGGCTGCCCATCCACCTTTCGTATTCTCTTAATTCACCCAATATGAAAGATCATCCAATCTAACACTTCTCCTTGACAAAGAAGGAAACAGGGCCAGAGACTTGCCCAGGGACCCTCAGAGAGGCAATAGCACCAGGAACATGAAGTGATGGCTCCTCAGAGAGGGCTGGGGCAAGGCTCCATACTTCCAAATGAGTGTGTACCATTTGTAGTCTGAGAGTGGCCATTTCATATCAGGTGGACAGGTCAGTGAGGATTCTATTCTGTTGAATTCAACTAGTATTTCTCATGGGCTTATTTTGGGCAAGACATTAGCCTGGGTTCTAGGAATACAAATATACACAGGGATCTAGCACCTGCCCTCTAGGGGTGAAGGGATGACAGCAAAAGAGATCATAAATGTAATACAAGGGAATGTGTTCAGTGAAATGAAATCCAGAGAAGGTACCAGGAGAAATGTGAGGAAGAGGTGGCCATTTTTATCGGGGAAGAATCAAAGAAGGCTTCTTGGAGAACTGAGACCTAGAACGAAGGATTTGATTTCTATAAATCAAATTGGGATGAGGGTAAAAGGGAAGTCTATTTCCAGCATGGGAAATATCATGAGAAAAGGGAAGGAGCTTTTTTCCCCTCTTCCAGTGACAGATGTGACAGAAATGCAAAATGGTTCAGCATCTGACATATTTCCATAGATTGTCCTACAATTCAGCTTCCAACAAAACTCGGCTGTCACGTACTCCAGGTCACCGAAGTGTTTACCTTTATACCAAGAAAGTTGGAAAAGCACCAAAATCGGCCTGTGGTATGTGCCCAGGGAGACTTCAAGGTGTTCATGCTTTGAGACTTGAGGTTCTTACGAAGCTATCAAAGACAAAAAAAAACTTACCAGCAGGGCTTAGGGTGGCTTCATGTGTGCTAAATGGGTCCATGACAAGATCAAGGGTGCTTTCCTGAGTGGGGAGCAGAAAATTGTTGTGAAGGTGTTGAAGGCACAAGCACAGAGTCAAAAAAGTAAATTAAATGCTGTGGGTTTTTTAATAATGAAGAAAATTAAAATATGGGGGAAGAAAGAAAAGGGAAGGAGATAGAGAGCAGGAAAAGATTGGGAGATATGGATTAGTCCCATTTGTCTACAGGGTAGAGCAGGGCTGTCCCACCTTAGGTTATCTTCGGGCTGCATTAAAATAAAATAATTATTCGAGGGCCTCACCCAGAATAAAAAATGCAGTACACTAATAGAAAGTGGGGGGACACGTGTCATCAATATGACAGGTGAAGACGTGAAGTGCAAAAGCAAACACAAAACCACAAAGCAACAACACAACAGTATAAAGGTAGGTGCATACTGACTAGTCTGCATTGTACAGATGGAACGCATCTCACAGATGGATTGAAAATTCCATGCGATATGTTCCCTCCGTAATACTGCTTAAAACACCAAAGATAATTAACATCAATGAGATTACTTATTAGTGATGGAATTAAAAAAATCTAATACACATTCCATTATTATTTTATTTTTTCGCTCATGAAAATTAAAACCCACAAACGGGCTGCATAAAATCACACTGTGGGCCTCACATGGCCAGCGGGCCTTATTTTGGACATCCCTGGGGTAGAGTATAAGGGGAAGAGTATGAGATAAGTACAGAAAAAATAGATCAAAGCCAGATGGTAGAGGGCCTTGAATGCCAGGAGGCGGAGTTTATATATTTTTTTCCACCAGGTAAATGGGAATCACTGAAGATTTCTGAGTAGAAGAATGTTGATCTCAGCAGGAGATGAGGAAAATTATTATGGCAGCTGTTTGAAGGAAGGGATGGAGAGGATAGAGGGTAGAGGCAAGGAGGCCAGTTAGGAGGTTATTGCGATAGGTCAGATGAGAAAGTGATATAGGCATGAGGTAGGATGGTGTCAATGAATGGAAAGGAGGGAAGGGATGAGAGAAATAGTAGAAATAGTATTGTAGAGACCAAAAAAGATGACTGATGGAATGTTCAAAGTGAAGGGAAGGAAAAAATCAAAAGTGACTGAAGTTTCAAGCCTGGGAGACCCAAAGGATGATGGTGGCTCCACAATAACGTCAACAAGAAATGGGGAAAGAACCACTGAAAGAGGGGGAGGGGATGAGTCCAGGTTTGTTTGGATACACTGAGTTTGAGCTATCAGTGGGACATCCAGTTGAACACATCAACGAGGTAATGAGAAATATTCCTTGTAGTGCTTCTGCAGAGGTCAGAGGTAGTGGGTATAGAATACTACACATACTGTCGGACTTTTTTGATATCTTGGCTAATTTTACTGAGTTGTTTCCTCCCTTTAAATGCTTTGTTATAAAGGATGACATTCGGCAGGGGGGTGGGGTGGGGGGGGAGGGGAAAGGCAGCCATCAGGAAATAGAGGTGATATTAAAAACAAAAGATATGCCTTACAAACCTTTTTTAAAAAGAAATCCTCATCCATTGCCTTTGTTACCTCTCCCTCTCATCCGTCTTCCCCTTTATAATCGTAGAACTTCAACCCTGAAAAGCACTTTAGAGATCATCTAGTTGAAGTTCTTCATTTCATGGATGATGAAGCTAAGACTCACAGAGGGGAGGTGACTTGTCCAAGGTGACACAGGTGGCAATTTGCAGAGTTGGGAATTTAGAAAGAATCCTTTGCCTTCGGTTTTAGTGCTTCTGCTGCCATGTTCTGCTGCCTCTCTCTTACATCCCCAATGACTCTGTCTTTGCCCCCCCCCCACCATTCTCTTTTCATACCCGCTTTCTCAGCGATCTCATCTTTTCCATGACTTTAATTATCACCTCTATGCAGATGACTCCCCAATCTATATCTTTGCCCCCATCGTCTCCCCAGGGCTCCAGTCTCCCATTTACAACCCAGAGGCAGCCCACACCTGCACACCTGGCCACTCCTGAGTCCATCAAACGCGCACTAATCCCTCGGCAATGATGTGTGTATGTGTCAATGCCCTTGTTGAAACGGATATGATTAGCAGTAGAAATGACATTAAAGAAGATGTATTACCATCTGCTTTACTTCGGCATCCTGAGGACCAGGGGACCTTTCCATCTGACCTGTAGCTGAAACCTACATGTGTTGTCTTCCCCATTAGAGTGGGAGCTCCCTAGACTAGAGACGGCCTTATTTTTCTGTTTGTGTCCTCGAAGCTTAGGGCAATGCTTTACACTTCATAAATGTGTTTTCTTTCACGTTTTGCCTGTTTCTCTCTCTCTCTCTCTCTCTCCTCTCTTCCTTCCTTTCTCCTTCCCTCTTCTTTATGCCTTCTCTTCCTCTCTTCTCTCTTTCTCTTTCTCCCTCCCTCCCTCCCTCCTTCCTTCCTTCTTTCCTTCTTTCCTTCCTTCCTTCCTTCCTTCCTTCCTTCCTTCCTTCCTTCCTTCCTTCCTTCCTTCCTTCCTCCCTCCCTTCCATCATTCCTCCATCCTTTCCTCTTTCCCCTCCTTACTTGCCAATGGCCAGTGCAGCTGTCCTGGACTCCCACAATCTCCCCCTGTATTGTAAAGTATGTTAAGGTTTACAAATCTCTTTTTACATGCCTTGACAACATGGTCCAGCAGAAAAAGCTCTGGATCTAGAGTCATAGAACCTGGGTTCAAATCCCAGATCTACTTTACACTCCTCTGCATGACCTTGGGCAAGTCACCAGCCCTCTCGGGGGCTTCCGTTTTTTCACCAGGGGCTCCTCCTTGCTCTCAGTCGATGACCGCCATCTCACTTAGTTCTCATCATCACTTTATGAAGCAGGCATGAGAGTTATTACTTTTGTCATTTTACAGGCAGGTCCAGTGAGGTGCCTGGCTTGTATTCAAATCCCACTTAGTAGATGTGTCACCATGGGCAAGTCATTTACCTCTCAGAACCAAAATCTTCTCCTCTGTAAATTGGGCATAATAGTGCTTGTTCTATCTGCTTTACAAGGTGGTTGTGAGGCTCAAAGGTAAAGCATTTTGCAAAACTGTAACCATGATATAAAGGTCAGCTGTAGCTCCATTGACTGGGAGCCCCTGGAGGGCAGGGACTGCCCTTAGTACAGCGTTTGGCACATAGATCATACTTAATAAATGCCGAGTGACTCACTGACTGTTATAGTCACTGCTGCCTAAAGTCACACTGTATGTTAATGGAAGAGACAGGACCAGAAGTGGACTTCATACTCAGTCAAGCAAACAGTGTACTGGAAAAACCAAGTTGGAATTCGGAGACCTGAATCTGTACCTTAGCTCTAATTCTGGCTCTGCAACTGTAGGCCAGTCATTTCCCTTCTCTTGGCCTCAGTTTCCAAATCTGTCCAGTGGGGATAATAGTCTTTGCACTATGTACCTCACCAGGCTGTTGGAAAGAAAACCCTTATGTGAACCTTAAAAGAGTCTCAAAAACTGGATGGCAGGGGACACTTGGAAGGCAGCCTCACAGACTGGGTAGGGCACTGGTCTTGGGCTTGGGAAGGCCTGGATTCAAATCCTGTTTCAGAAACTTACTTGCTACACAACCCTGGTTAAGTCATTTAATTTCTCCAGGCTTTTGTTTCATGATCTATAAAATAAAGTGGGGTTGGGGGGAGACTCAATGGTCTCTGAAGTCCCTTCGGCTCCATATCTTTGACCCTATAACCCTGTTTCTCCTCTATGAGAGGAAATTGTACACCAGTGACTGGTTCTTCTTTCTCGTCTTTGTGGATTTTAGCCCTCGTGGCTCTGGCCCTAGGACCCAAAGAGAATAAAAGACCAGTCTCTTGTTTGTCACCATATACAGAAACAATTAATGGTTGAAGCCGATTTTCTGACTTGAAGGCTATGGGTGGGATGGGGGATCTAGGGGAGAAATGGCTGTGTGATCATGTGTGATCTGAACCCGAGTATGTGCATGTATGGGACGGGGGTGTGAGGGTCAGTATCTTTGTGCATCTCTGACTAGATCCCAATGCTAGACTAAAGAAGGCACCAGTGAATTTGGGAGTCAGAGGCTCGGAGTTCCAATTCTGCCTCCCCAGTTTACTAGCTGTATGGCTTTTGACCAAGTCTCTTCAACTTTCTGGGCCTCAATTTCTCCATCTTTCAAACTAGGGCATTGAATTAGATGGTTTCTCAGGTCTTTCTAGCTTGAGATCAATGATCTTATGAAATGATTGGGGACTTATCCCTTGCCTGGGCTTATCCTACCTCTTCTCTCCTCTATTAGGGAGGATTAGGTCAGAATTTACTGAGTTATTTATTCACACATCTAAATAGATTATGAATTCATTGATGCTGCTGCTTGATAAATCTGGTTTCATCCACCCAGTTCAAAATGGAAAAATGTTTATCAAGTGCCCATGATACTATGCTGAGCCCTGGGGATACAAAGGAAGAAAAACATAGAATTTGCAATTTGATGTAGCAGGAGGTGGGGAGAAGGACTGGAATGTGATGCATACACACTGTGTGTGATGTAAGGCAGATTGCAGTGAGGGTAAAGTTTAGATTCAGACAAGGTACTTTAAGAAAAAATGAGAAACAATAGATAGCCTCCACCTGGAAGGGCAGGGTGTAGATTGGGGAAGACTTCATAGAGGAAGTGGTACCTGAATCCAGCCTTGAAGGAGAAGAAATCTCAATACATGGACAGGTGAGAATAAGCATCCGGGTATAGGGGCTGCCTGCAGGGATGCACCAAGGCAGGCAAGTGTAGGATAAGATCAGGGATCCCCAGGAGGTCCAATTTGCGTAGTACACAGAGTGCCTGGAGGGGAGTAATATGAAACAAAGATGGAAAGGTGGCTGGGGCCAGGCTGTGGAGGGCTCTAAGTGAAAGGTTATGTGACATATAAAAAGTTTGAGAGACATTGTTTCTGGGTAATTAATCATTTTATTAATCATGCTAGCAGATAATAAAAGGGGTCAGTGGCACTCTTGAATGCCAAAGACCTCTCATGGAATCCACTCAATGCTTATATGTCTTTGGAAGGGTGCATATTCCTGAAGATGGTAATCAACTCTGATAGAATGAATGTTATAATGAGAGGTAGGCTTATCCAAATGAGTGTGTGGGGGGATATGATTGATCACTCAGTGTTGGTCAAAGAGACTTAACTATACTCTTTTCACCTGGTATAGGGACAAAAGGGGGAATGCATTTCTACTCAGATCTGCCTGAGTAGGACCCAATGGGTCAGAATCCATCAATTCACCTCAACTAAAATTTCTTTACCTTTTGCACAGATCTGAGTTTTCTAGATGGGTCAGTTTCACCCAAGATTCCATCTCATTATGAACCCTGCACACCAAAGGCTGCCTGAATAACCTACAGAGGCTGATTTCTAAATAGAGAAAAGGAAGGAGAAAAATAAGAGTATGAATTCATAATTGGCTATTAATATAGGAGAGAAATAATCATTTCTCTCAGCTGATATATTCATATTTTATTAGAGAGGTTCTTAACCTGGGATCCACAAATTTGTTATATATGTATACATACATATATGTACATGCACATATATTTTTAATAAATTAATACCACTGTAACTGATTTCCCCTGTCAATTTCTCTATTTATTTTATACATTTGAATATATCATTCTGACTTAAAAATCAAAATTTTTTTTTGCATTTAAAAACCTCTTCATCCTGTAGGATCCCATCAGCCTTGAGACTCTACCTCATCACTATCCCCTGTCCCAATGACTGGAAGATGGAGCCATGAACTCCAAAACATCCCTTTAAGGAGGTATCTCAGCTCAGAACAGCTCCTCATTTCTCACCTGGCTGCCCTGCTCTGAAACATCTCTGCTTCCCTCCCATATCCTCTTACTGGTACTTTCTCTGCCCCTCTTTTCAGCATCCTTTTATGTTTTGTCTTTCTCCTTTAATGATACTTTCTTTTTTATATTTGTATCCCTAGTACTTAGTACACAGCACTTGTGGCGTATGGTAGGTGATTAATAAATGTTTATCGAGTATTCTGAAAAAGAGGTCATTAATTTTACCAGACACTGTCACAGAGGCCTCCAGAGCCCTTGTCCTGGAGGCAATAGGAATCCACTAAAGGTTTCTGATGCTGTAATCATGGTCACACTTGTGCATTAGGACAATGATATTGACAGTTGTGTGAAGGATGAGGGGCAGAATGGAGCCTGGAGTCAGGGATACCTGGTCGGGAACTGATGGCAATAATCCAGGCTATTTTAATTGTGATGAGGGCCTGAACTAGAGTGATACCTGGTGAGTGGCTAGAGAGGTGGAGACAGATAATGGAGTTAATGAAGGAGAAGCTGTAAGACCTGGCAATGACCGGATGTGGGGGCAGGGAGGATGATGGAGAGAGTCAAAGACTCACAGGCTCATAGATTTAGAGCTAGAAGAGAAGTCAGATGTTATCCAGCCTAATCTTTTCATTTTAGAGTTGAGGAATTAAGGGCCAGAGTTTGGCATCAGAGGTAAACATTGGAGGAAGGATTTGACTCCAAGTCTTCTGTGCATGGTACTATGACTCCAAGACTGAACAAATGACTTCTCCACAACACAGCTCCAAAAATTGCCCACTATAAAAAAATTTAAAATAATAAGAATAATTAAAAAATAAATAAAAATAAATTTAAAAAATTAAGAAAATTTAAAAAATTGCCCACTGTGCAGCACACTGACTGTAAACAGACATTCCTCTGTTAATGCCTTTTTCAGTCTTGGGATCATAGATTTAGATCTGGTCGGACCTTAGAAGCTGTTGAAGCCAACACCCACATTTTACAGACCAGGAAACTGAAGTGGGCCAAGGTTTAACTTGCCCAGTTAGTGAGTATGGAAGGCAGAATTTGAAATCAGGTCTTTATTCTAATCACTGCCCCATCTAGTCATGAGTGCATTGGTGGCAGACTTTGCTTATAAGACCAGGGATAGAAGAGAAAAAACTGGTGGAGGCTGAATGCACGTCAAAGATGCTTTTGCTTTATTTTGGTTTTTTTGGTCTGTGTTTTGTTTCACAGCATCACTTACATGGAAATGTGTTTTGCATGACCATACATGTATAACCGATGTCAAGTTGTTTGCCTTTTCAATGTGGGGGAAGGGAGGGAGGGAAAGAATCTGGAACACAAAATTTGGAAGAAATGTTAAAATTGTTTTTACATGTAATTGGTGGGAAATGAAATATTAAATTTAAAAAAATTTTGGAAAGGACTAGGGATAGAAATAACCCCAGAGCTGTGAGTATCCCCCACATCCCACCCACTCATGGGCAGAGTCACTCTCTCTATATCTCTGGTCCCATGCTCTATTGACCCAAAGGAAGCTCTCCTAAACTTTGATGCTGGTTTCTCCAGTGACATCAGGGCAAACGCTACATTCATAAAAGAGGTTATTTATACCCTAGCAGTACAACACTGGCCCTGCTCATAGAGGCCTGTACCCACAGCAGAGCCAAGAACTTCTCGGCTGCCTTAGCGCAGAGGAGAACAAAATATTGGCTGATCCCCTTCCATATCTGGGCCATCTTTGTTAAGAGAAGTTTTGTTCCCAGAGGATTTGGTGATCGAAGAATTCCTGGACACAATCATGGGTTATCATTGGCTGTTCTTTGAGGTCTGGGAATTCATTAGAGTCACAAATGGATCTTCTGCAGTGAGAAGCTGAGAGACCCTGCCTTTCTATTTCAGGAATCCTGGACCTGCTCTTCACATACTTAGATAAATTAGCATCATTTCCAATCAGTCAGAACTCCTTGCCTGGTGCTAAAGCCTGGATAGGAGTGGAGCTCAGCTCCCTCTAAAGGCAGGGGTCAGGGCCCTGGACCCAGAACAAGCTTCTGCCAGAGATGCACTAAGCTGAGATCCTTGTGCCACTTTTCCCAATATAGCCATAGATGAACGTGTGATTTCAGAGCTGGAAGGAACCTTGGAGATCTTAGGAAGGATGTAATAACAGTCTCCACATATTGGAAGAGAGATTAGAGGGTTCCCCCCCACCCCGCCCTCGTATGGCCCCACAGGGCAGAAGTAGTGAAAGTGAGGGGATGTGGAGGGACATGGCTTAAGTTTTGATGGGAGCCAGTATGTCCTAACAATTAGAGCTGTCCAAAAATTGAACTGACTCCTGACTGCCTTCAGGCATAGTGAGCGACTCACACTGGAGGGCTGCCCATCCCCAGAAGAAGCCATGTTAATGGCTCTGGGTTCTAGAGTAGATTATTTACCCCTTGAGGACAGGAAGTATGGTACAGAACAGAGAAAAGCAATGCCAGACTGAGGGCTCTGGACACCACTGTGCCATGCCCAACCCTCATTATACCACATTCCTTTCTTCAGTATGATTTCTTCAGTATGCTTGCTAGCCATGTGAATAGGGCAATTGACCTTCCTGTCTCAGTTTTCTTATCTGTAAAATGGGGATAACACTAATTATACTATTTCAGAGATTCTTATGAGAGAAGCCTTTTATAAACTGTGTTTATAGTGTTATGCAAAAGTGAGCTATTCTTACTAACTGTGTGACCTTGGATGAGTCTCTTAACCTTTTTGATCCTCCCATCCCTAATCTTAAAGATGTAACTCATGCCTGCACTGCCAGGCACTGGTTGTTATGAGCATCAAGTAAGCTGATGCCTCTAAGGGATATTTCAAATGAAGTCTTCCTGACTCCAAGTTTATTGCACTTGATAAATGCCAATGATTACTTTTCCCTCATGATTTCCTGGGTATTAGTACTGTTTTGTCAACCAGAATGTAAGCTGCTCATAGGCAGGAACATTTGGTTGGTTTAACTTTAAGAAATTTGTTTGATGGGGGAGGGGAGGGAGGGAAAGATTTTGGAACTCAAAATTTTAAAAATAAATGTTAAAAATTATTTTTACACGCAATTAGTGGAAAACAAAATATTAAGCAAATCTATTTTAATAATATATTAAATAAAAATATTAAATTAATATTTTAAAGGAATTTGCTCAAGGACACTCAGCAAGGCTTTCAGTTCAAATCTTTTCTTGTCCAATTCCTTAGCTCAAATCAATCAGCAAATATTTATTCAATTCTTACTATTGGGGGTGGTGTTTTTGGAAGCCCCAAACTATTAGCATGGCACGGTTGGAGTAGGAGCAGCTTGTAAGCAATGATCTAGTTCTTTGGAAGAAAAGACAAAGCCTGTGCTGGCATTCCAATTGAGACTTGGTTTCCCAAATAAGCCATTGCTCAATACCTGCCTTGGGAATGGTTCCCAGAATGGATTGGCCCCACCATCTGGGAGCAAATGGACAGGGCCAAAGGTAGGAGCAAACTACCAATCCTCAATACCTCAGGCCTTGGTTCTCCAAGAATGGAAGGAATACTGTACTGGTACACCATTACAGACTACTCAATTCAACAAACACTGATTAGGCACCTGCTGGATGCAAGGCTTCTGTTCCACTTTGAGAACACAAAGATGAAAACAAATTGTTTCCACCCTCAGGGAACTTATACCCCACACATACACAGAGAAGTCAGTATAAGGTAGTTTGAAGAAAGAGAAACAGTAACAGCTTGAGGGGAGAGGGGAAGATCAGGGAAGACTTTACCCAGGAGCTGGTCCTTGTGCTGAGGCTTGAAGAAAAAGAATATGAGAGTCAGAGATCACAGCATCATAGATTTAGAGCTGGAAGGGACTGTCACATTCATCCTTTCCATTTTACAGATGTGACAGCTGAGGCCTTCAGAGGTGAAGTGACTTACCCAAGGTCACATATCTAGTAAGTGTTGGAAGCAGAATTTGAACTCAGGTCTTCCTGACTCCAAGTCTATCCTTCTATCCACTGTGCCTGTCTGATGAGGAGAAAGGGCATTCCATCATCGAATGAAATGAGGCAGGTCAATCGTAGCAGCCTTATCTTTGAAATGCCCACATGTGGTATCAGGATGAGCTGGTTTCACCTTTAAGTCCTGTCTGCATGCTGGATCCCCTGAGGATGGCTTGATGCATATGAAAGCTTGAAGGTATCATTCTTTTTGAACAGAAGAAACCTCATTCTAACTCTTTGTGTTCTGAATGCCTCCTGCCAACACTTTAGAGCAGGGTTGGCAACCTTTCTCTGAATCACAGAAGCTCAGGCACTTCAGAGGTCATCTAATCCAACTCACATCTGAACAGGAATCCTCTTGACAACACACCAGGCAAGTGGTCATTCAGCCTTTGTTTGAATAGCCTACTTGGGGTAGGAGTGGGGGTGGGGGGTTCTACCTGCCTCAAGTCTCTCCTAGCTCTAATACAGCGTGCATTCAGTCACAGAAGTGATTTACCTAAAAAGCAAGTCTGATCCTGCTACCACCCTCACCTACCCCCTCAACAAACTTCAGTGGCTTCCTATTGACTCCAGGAACAAATACAAAGCCCTTCATAGCCCAGACCCCTCTGCCCTTTCCGGCGTCTTCTTACACTTTACTCCTCCATGCGTCCTCTTCAATATGGTGACACTAGGCTCCTGGCAGTTCTATAAATAAGATACTCCATCTCTTGACTCTGGGCATTCTCTCTAACTGTCTCCCATGCCCAGAATTCTCTTCCTCCTCTGCTCTGACTACTGACCTCCTTGTCTTCCTTTAAGTCCCAACTAAAATCTCACCTCCTACGGGAAGACTTCCCTAACCCCTCTTAATTCCAATGCTTGCCTTCTGTTAACCATTTCCTATTGATCCTGTGTCTAGCTTTCCTTGTTGCCATTTGTTGTCCCTCCCGTTAGATTGTAAGCTCCTTGGGGGCAGGGGCTGTCTTTTGCTTCTTTTTGTATCCTCAGCACTTAGTGCAATGCCTGACACATAGTAGGCACTTCACAAATGGTTATTGAGTTGAATTTCCTGATTCTTATTTGGATTCTAGCTCTGTGGGGTACATCGAAGGCTTTTGGGTCCAACCCCTCATTTAGTGGGGTGGGGGGAGGCAGGATGGTAGGGGGAAGAGGAGGGAAGGGGAAGGTGGGCATAGCCATCCATACCCAACCTGTCTTCCAGAGAGAGGGGACCAGGCTACATTTTTGTAAATGTTCTCTCCACCCACCCCACACCTTTCTACATAGAGACCCTTTCCCCAAGACCACACAGGGTCTCCATTCTGAGTGTGGGCTGGTTTGTACCTATGGCTATAGTAGACATCTGGGGGCTGGTGGATGAAGACGGAAAGGAGAGAGAGACATCTGGATCCTGCAGCTTTATTAGACTCCATCAGACTCTACCAACTCATTTCTTTGGGCAAATGAGGTTGAGATGGAAAATACCACCCTAGGTCAGCAGCGGTTAATTAAAAAGAGAAATCAGCAGTCGGTTGAATGACTGAGACAGAAGCCCAGGAGCTGAGAGGCCTGAGTCATTGACAGATCCTGGGCCATCTCCCACCCCCTACCCAGCCCCCAATAGTGGCCAATCAATTGATACTTTGATACATTGACAGAGCTTTGCTCTCATTGCCAAGGATCCCCCCATGCCAATTTAGAAGCCTTCTCATTCATCCTATGCCATTAATGTCCAATATCATCCCAGAAATCCTCTAAAAAGATTCTTTCTACCCAGCCCTCCTTTGGACCTTTAAGGATTTTGTGGCTGTCTACACTGTACTTGGGTTAATCCTTTATTATTCCTTTCACTTGGTCCATCCCCAGACTGGCTCCTCTTAATGGTCAGGCCTGCCTGCAACAATGATCTTTCTTCTACTTCTCACTCACCAGTCCTCATGGGTAGTACACTACAGCCCACTTACAACTACTGTGAGCCTCTCCATTGTCCTTGGGTCACCCACAATTTTGATGCTTTGGAGATCGTGGCTGGCATTGTATATTTTTTCAATGGTAGAGCTTCCCCAGGGGACTATTGGTGTGGGAAGACAGGCTTTTGTATCAGGAAATAGCTCTGGAACATCCAAAGAACAACACAATTTTCCCAAATGTAATCCAACCCACTCTCTTCCTCTCATTCAGTCTTGGGTCCTGAACACTGTTTACCAGCAGGGTCAGTCAAAGAGCTATGTCTCCTGTGGACCAGGAGGAGTGCTACATTCTGAACTGATTCTAAGAAGTTAAAGAAATAGCCCTTACCCTCAAGGAATTTGTGGTCTGGTTAGTTTGTCAATTAGCATTTATTAAGCACCTAATATTTCTTAAGCACCTACTAGCATAGTATGCCAGGTACTATGCTAAGCACTAGGGTTACAAAGAAAAGCAAAAAACAGTCACTGCCCTCAGGAAGCTCCCAGTTTAATGTTAGGGACATAAGGCTAGTAGATAGGAAATCGCTAAAGAATAACACCTGCCTGGCATCCTGGAGAGAATACTGGCTTTGGAACAGAAAACCTGAATTCAAATCCTACTCCTGTTACTACCTGTATAATCTTCAGTAGGTCATTCCACATCTCTGAGACTCAGTTTCCCCATCTGCAAATGGACAAGACTACACTAGTCTTTAAGGTCCCTTTCATCTCAATAAATTGACAGTTATATGAACCAGGACCTGCATGCTAAGTGTCAATACTGACTGGTGGTGTCTCAGAGTCTTCTCTCCCAGCATAACCTCATGGCCACTATTTTGGAGGACTGGGAAATTAAGTGGCTTGGCATCATGGTGGGCCATGGGGGGAGTGCCAACAGCATTGAGTGAGTGGTAGAGCTCTGTGATGAAAGCCAATGAGAATGGCAGCCCCAATCCCTGATCTAAAGGAGCTGATAGTCCAAGGAAGGGTAGGATAAGACATTGAGATAAAAGAGTCATAAGACCACCTGTAATCTAATGTATATAACTTATGCTTAGATCATAAGCTCCCTGAGGGCAGGGACTGTCTTTTGCTTCATTTTGAATCCCCAGTGCTTAGTATAGTGCCTGACACATAGTAGGCACTTAATACATGTTTATTGCTTGCTTGAATGAATAAATGCTTGTTGACTTATATGTTACAATATTATAAAGAACAAGCTTGAACCCAAAGAAAGGATAGGAGGATACCTCCCCTGGTCTTTTGCTGACTGTATGTGTGGGGGCAAGGGGGGAGTGAGCCGTGACTGTTGGGCATGGCATGCATTATCTGATTTTTTTCAGTATATTGACCTGTTTTGATCATTACTCCCTCTCTTCCTCTTTTTCTTTTAAAAAAGTTTTGTTATAAGGCACAAGTCTCTGAAAGAAGGGAGGGGGAAAGATAAGGGGGAAATATAGGCAATGTAAAATATACCCATAAAATTTATTTGAAAATAATATGCCCTTTGGGGCCTCTCGAATGTAGTTGATAAGATTTAATGTATAGCTCTAAAACTGAGTGTGTGAATACTGAGGACAGAGACAGGTGATCTTCACCAGGGAAGGCTTTGGCTCTCTAGACAGAACCTCTCCCTCAGCCAAAATGACCCCATTTGAATTCAGACTCTGCCTTAGGCACTTACTAGCTGCATCACCCTGGGCAAGTCACTTAACCTCTTCTCTGCCTCAGTTCCCTCATTGGTAAAACAGGGATGGCAACAGTGGCACTTACCACATAGGCTTGTTGTGAGAACAAAATAATATTTGTTAATGTCTTTGCAGACCTTAAGGTGCTATATGAATGCTAGCTACTCTTTTTTAAAGTTAATTAGTTCCTATTGGTTGAACCTCTAAAGCAATCCCAGCACCAGGCAGTCCCTGCAGGGCACACCATGTCATCTAGAAGCTGGCATGACCCAGGAGCCAAGATGAGCAAACTTTATCTGTCTCCTCTCACTTCATCCTCAATTGCCCCTGGGACCTCCCCCCAAACCCATCTTGTAGCTCTTCTCCCCACCCCTTCTCCTAGTTTTAAATAAGAGGTATGCTCTGTCAGGCATGGGAAGTAGAAGGCAGAGGCAGGAGGATAGCTGAGATGACCTTTGTCCAGCATCAGTGAGACCTGTTGAAATGCATCCAAGACAGGGAGGTCCTGATGAGCTGAGTTTCCTGGGGCCAGTCACAAGGATAGGTCAGCCTTAGAGCAGCAATGTCCAATTGGCTCTAAATGTCAGGGGAAAGTGAAGGTGTCTGTGAGGGCCTCCAGATGAATGTTTAAATACCACTCTTTGTAAATGTCCTGAATCACCAACACCTCATATTTAAATCCCACCTTCCCAAGACATCAGAGCGTTTTACATCCATTATCTCAAGCCTTGCCTGTCTGGAGAAAAGGAGAGCAGAGCCCTATCTTACAGTCCTGGCACGCTTTATCCACCCTCCCAGGATAGCTGTAGGACCCTTGCTTCTCTGGGATAATTCAGAGGTGCTGCTGCATGGAGGCAGAGGAATAGCCAAGTAGACCTTTGTGAAAACCTTCCCAATGTTTGCATTCAGAATTAGAACTAACTTCTTCCTCCCAGAGTGGGAGAACCTACTCCAGACTCACTCCAGAGGGGGGAAACTGACCGACACACTAAGCTGGAAAGTAGGAGACCTGGGTTCAAGCCCCATATCTACCACATACACGCTGGCTGCATGACCTCCATTACCTCCCCCATAATATACTTACCCAGAGATATTTCCAAAAATAACCGAGCTAAAGGGTGTGCACAGCCCAGAGGGAGGTCTAAATAGTTCATCTCACCATATATTTTTCCTGTAGTAATTGTTTTTCATAAAGTCTCATTGATTTTACAGAAGAAATTCTGAAGCCTCAGCTGCCAAATAGTCATCAGACCTGAGGCATACTGAGTCCCTGAACCATCTCCTGGGCAAGGGAGAGAGATGGAGGAGGGAACCTTAGGGTCATCTGTAACCCCTCCTTCTCCCTTGCCTCCCCACATTCAGTCAGGTGCCAAATCCAATCTGTCCTTCCTTTGTCTCTGGAATCCTTATGTTCTCCAAAATCTCAGCTGCCCCCACTCCAGGTCAGGCCTATATCCCTGCCTACAAGGATCACACTGGAACAGCCTCCTAACCACTCTTACTGCACCCTCTGGGTGTATGGGGTGTTCAGGAGGACTAGCACCTCCAGTGAGAGGGCTTGCCGAGCCCTTTTCAGGACTGCTCACTCACTTCTGGTGTCCACCTGATTCACCCAGTTTTTATCTGTGCCTCCAAGAAGGTATAGCAGGCACAGTGGCCCCACCCCAGTCTAGGCAGATGGGCTAAACCAAATCAAAGGTAACTGACAGGCCTCAAGCCCATCAGAGGGTTGGGGGAATGTCTACCCTGAACATGTGAAGACTTCCTTGGTGGAATAGACAGGTGAGAACAATTTGTTCCAATGGCCGTGAAGGTGACTTGATTTTTACTGACCCCTAACTGAAATTGAACACTTCTTCTAATTATAACTTTAAAAAAACACATGATGAGGGAATACTATTGTGCTCTAAGAAATCATGAGTAGGATAATTTCAGAAAAACCTGGGAAGACTTATATGAACTGATGCAAAGTGAAGTGAGCCAAACTAGAAGAGCACTGCGCACAGGAACAGCAGTATTGTAAGGATGGTCAACTGTGAAAGACAGCTATTTTGATCGATATAATGATCCATGACAATTCCAAATGACTTATGATGAAAAATGCTATCCACCTCCAGAGAGAGAAATTATGAACTCTGAGTATAGATTGAAACATAATGTTTTCACTTTCTTTGTGGTTCTTGCATTTTATTGTATTTTTTTTAACATGGTTAATATGGAGGTATGTTTTTGTGTAACTTTTTATGTATAGCTACTACATCACTTGCCTTCTCAATGGATGGGGGAGGGGTGGCAGAGAGGAAGAGAATTTGGAATTCAAATTAAAAAAAAAGTTAAAAATAAATAAATAAAATTAAAACCCCCATACACATGATTCTGAGAAGGGGCCCATAGGCTTCACCAGACACTGCCAAAAGGCCAATACCTCAATAAAAGGGGAAAAATCTCTGCCCTGCATTGTTCTAGATGCGTGTTTTGATGTGGCCTGAATATTGCTATGCAACTATCACTGTCACACATATGTTATCCATTTCCCACCTTTCCTCCCCACTCCCATGCCCTCATAATTATACCACCACTGCCAAATACTGGTTTTCTCCAACAAACTTAGAAGAGTTCAGAAGATGCTTGATTTAGACAAGTAATATGTGGTTAAATCTGATTAACACTCTTGTACAATCACAGCTTTTCTGTTTGGGTCTGGGGAAGGGGGTGAGGTAGGACTGAAGTCCTAGACTGTGATTTATCTATATTGTCTCCCTCTGATCCCAGCTCAATGCAGAGCCAGAGTATAATGCAGGCACTCTGCACTTTGCTCAGGGCTCATTCATTCTCTTCCTATTCACTGATTGAATACTCTCCTCATTCACTTGTGACTCAGTTTTTATATGTGATACATATGTATGTGAAAAATACACATTTATTTTTATTAATCTTTAGCTGAAGTCAAATATTTCTTCTAATTGCAACTATACAGACATACTTACATACATATATTTGAAACAGCCTCTCTAACTCACCCAGTGTAGAAGTGCTACTCATGGGTCCAATCCCACTGCTCATAATGGTGGGAGCTTTGACTGCTCCATTTTGACCTGGTCTCCTCAAGCAGCCTGGTGGCACCTCCTCACTCTGGAGCTAACCATATTTTGTGCCAGACTTAGTGTAGACATCCAATTGGTATTAACCCACTGTAGATCAGAACTCTAGCCTCAGCCACATGGGAGTGGGGATGGGGGTAGGGTGGGGAGGGATTACAGGCATTCACCACCATGACTGGTGTCAAATAGGTCTTCTGAATTCCCATCCTCAAATCTCCCTTTGTACATTTTGTTTCATCTGATATTGCCTCTTCTTCCTCTCTTCCAATCTAAATACCACCAGTCATTCAGGTCCTACCTCAAATTCTACCTAAACTTTGAAGACTTCCCTGATTTCCCCATTCCATAGTGGTCTTCTCTCCTCTGAATTCTCATGCCCTTCATCACTATTCTTCTGCCATGGTGTATACATTGGAAGGAAGTGGTCTAAGGGCCCAGATTTCTACACTTCTTTGGCACTACCCACACCCCATATTTGGTTCTCAACATACAATGGCTTGTGCTGTTAAATTTTCAATGAATCCAGGTCCAGTCTCTTAACTAGATTGTAAATTCTTGAAAGTCCCTTGTTTTAAAATTTCTTTCAGTATTTAGTTAGGACTTTGTATTCAGCAAAGATTTATTGAATGAATGAGAAAAAGAGTTTAATCCTTCGGAACTACAATCAAGTCAAAGAAATGTTTGGTTTCCATCTCACACATAGAATGAACACTTGACAAATGTTTATTAAACCTATTCTCTAAAACATATGATCTGGGGTCTGGGAGGAGTTTAAGAGGTCATTTAGTCAGTCCATCTACTTTCAAGGGGAACACTATAAACTAAGGACTTCTAAGTCACAAGATTCAAGGTTTTCCCTTCTGTTCTTCAATCAGCCTGCATCCCATAACTGGCTGCTGGAAGAGGGAATGCTTGCTTTATACCAGTGTAATTAGTCTTTTCCGTAATTTCTTTAGCAATACCTTCCCTTCCATCTAAGTCA
This sequence comes from Trichosurus vulpecula, assembly GCF_011100635.1. Classification (NCBI taxonomy): domain Eukaryota; kingdom Metazoa; phylum Chordata; class Mammalia; order Diprotodontia; family Phalangeridae; genus Trichosurus; species Trichosurus vulpecula. The sequence goes on from NC_050580.1 coordinate 52,972,415, forward strand.
CTTCTGGCAGAGAATCTTGGGACAAACTGCAGAGCCAGCCAAAATTCTTCACTTACAGCCCAAATCTCTAGTTCCCTGGATAATCAGTGGCTGCACATAAGGCTGGGACGGTAAAAGCGAAAGCTTGTTAACTACATAAGCAACAAATTAAACTTTCACTCGGGTCTGATCGAAATCCAATGCACATCCACACTTCCACAAGACTGACCTGCCCCCTGGCTTCGAGACAATTAACTTCCCCTATGTTCTCTAAATTGGGACAATTTCCAGATAATCCCTTCAATCATTCATTTAGTTCTTGAAATTCTACCCCTTCCTCAAAGCCTTCCAGGACTGAAGGGAGAAGCGGTGGTGTCCCTGGGATGGCCACATCTCACTGTTCTTGGTATTCATCCAGCTGCCCCAAGATGGCTTTCATACCCAAGGGAATATCATGAGAAATCCAGCCATGGTCTGCCTTGGCTGGAGGAATTTTCCTTCCATAGTTACTACTTTTTCTCTACAGTTTCATATGTGTTTGTGTGTCTTGTGTTAGAGAGTAGAACCCAAGGGGGCATGGACCACTTCTGTTTCTTGCTCGTCTGAGGGCCTCAGAGGGTGGGGCACGATCTTAATAAAGACATTCACACAGGGCCAATTTGGAGAAACTGGAACGTTTTGTCTCTGCCTAATGCCTCTGCTTCTTAACTGCCCACTGTCCTCTTACTCCTTCATGATCTGGATTCTGCTCCCGTCAGGAGACTGAAATGACTCTCTCAAAGGGCATCAATACTTCCTAATTATCAATGACCTTTTACAAATCTTCATTCCCTGTAATCTCTCTATGACTTTTGGCATAGTGGCCCACTCAGGAGAGCCTGCTGAATATTCTCCTCTCCCCTGGCATCAGAGGTACCACACATTTCTGATTTTCTTCTTACCTCTCAAACTATGTTGCCTCTGTCTCTGCATCATCTTTCTTAATGTGAATGTTTCCTAAGACACTATTCTCTCCTCTCACTACATTTTCTCCCTTGGCAAATTTACTCACTTCTAAAGCTTCCATTACCACTTTTATACAGATGATTCTCAAATTATCCATCCATCCATCCATCCATCTATCTATCTATCTATCTATCTATCTATCTATCTATCTATCTATCTGTCTGTCTGTCTATCTATCCATTCATCCATCTATTTATCCATCTATTCATCCATCTATTCATCCATCCATCCATTTGTCTATCTGTCTCTTTATCTCTCTCTCTGTCTATCTATCCAGTCAGAGCTCAACACCCATATTCTGAGCTGTCCATAGGAGATCTCTATTTCAATGCTTCCCTCCTACACCTGGCACCTTAATGTCAGTCTGTCCAAAGTTGAGTTCTTCATCTTCCCCCTAAACCAGTCTCTTCTCTTAGTGAAGACTCAGAGGGATGAGGACACAAGTGCATTCACTGGACAGAGTAGACCAGTTTGACTGGCATGGGCAGCATGGAGCCATCAAATAAGATTATTCCTATAAGATAGGATGGCGCTAGATGTTGGAGGATGTTTCTATCTTTGGCAGTACCACATACTCTCCCCTCCATGTCTGTAGCTTAGGAGTTGGCTTTGATGACTCTGCCTCCCTCACCTCTCATAGCTGATTAGTTACTAAATCTATTGATTCCACCTTGGCAATATTTGTTGTATCTGCCCCTTTCTTCTCTCCTTCCACCTCTCCCACCTGGTACAGGCCCTTGTTATCATCCACCCGGGCTATTGCCATAACCTGTTAACAAGCCTCCTTGCCTCTATTCTTCCTCCCTACCCCTATCCATACTTGCAATGCATCCTTCATACCATTCTGAGAACTATCTTTCTTATGTTTAGATCTGGCCATGTTATTCTCTGCTCAGGATTCTTCAATAGCTCCTTATTACTTGACAAGTAAAGTTCACACTCCTTTGTCCGATATTCAAGGTCCTCCAACATCTAGCACAGGATTGATCTTATTTCACTACTCTTCACATGCTGTCCATGCTAGTCAAAATGGCCTGCTCTCTGACCAAGGAATGCACCTGTACTCTCATCTCTCCGATGAGAGTCTTTATTTATGTTATTTTCTTTGCCTAGAAACCATTCCCATACTCCACCTCACTCTGTTGGATTTCTCCCCATCTTGTAAAGTTCAATACCAAAGCCATCTCCTCCAGCAGGACCTACCTGATATCATAACAACTTTCCTCCTTGACCCTCACAATGAACTCTTATGGCATAATAAGTCAGAGAACTGAGAGCCAGAAAGCATGTTAGAGATCTCCTAGTTCTATGCTCTGATTTTACAAATGAGGAAATTGAGGCTCAGAGACATTAAATGGGTCAACAAGCATTAACTGTTCTAGATCACCCATATAGTAAGTAGCAGAGATGGAATTTGAAACCCCTCCCCACCCAGGGCTCTTTCTATTGAGCTGAACAGCTCCCATGACGTCCATGCTCTAACCTTGTGAAGAGGTCCTGCAGGTGTCCTTATCCTCATTTTTCCAGATGAGGAAATAGAAACTCAGAGGGTGTGATTTGCCCAGTAGGTAGTGAGGATCTGAGATGGAATTTAAACTCAGGATCTCTGGGTTCCAAGTCTAGAACCTTCCCCTACTACAATGCACAGTGCTTTTCAATGCTTGCTAACTCAGCACGATGGCTTGGGCTCCCTACAGAAGGTTGTGATAATCCTTATGCATGTAGAGTGATTTTTCTATAATCTTCTGATAGAAATAACCCAGGTTCTGGGGTGGCCTGTGTTATAGGGTGACATCCAGATAGATATGACCAGGGATCCCCTCATCCACCCCATGTCCAGGGAGAATTTGATTTCTGCCTTTGGGTGAGAAGGATGGGGGCCATGGCCAGGCACTCACTCCATCACTCTCCTATCTCTAAGAGGGGATTTGGACTAGAATTATATGCGTCTATTATGCATCAGATGTTTGCAGTCTGGGGCATGATGCTCTTGGGGGAGGGGTGAGTATAAAAACCACTTTCCCAGCTCACTCCAAAGAGGAGAGAAGTAGTTAGCTTACTCTGGGCCAGCTTAGCTCCCTTCCTTATTACATAAAAAATAATCACAGGTAGTGGGCAAACAGAAACTGGGCTAATTATATGGACTGTGGGCATTAGAAGGCACAAGAATAAATGGGCTTTTTAAAGACTCAGGTGGGGGAGGAAATTTCAGTTCAACCAAGGAGAGAATTCTCTCACCCCAAAGTCCATTCTCAGTGTCTTTGGGGGTACAGGGGCTGAATCAAAGGGACATGTTGGGGGAGGGTAGAGCAGATTTCCCTACCTGCTTGTGGCTCCAGGGAGGTCTCCTATCTGCCTTTCAAAGTCTGTACCTTGGCTCTCTGCTTCTCTCTGCAGAATCTTTCCATCAATGAAAAATCATACCAGCTTACACATCTGTAACACTCAGCATCACAGGACTATCCTCCAGGGAAAGCCAGCCTAGGCAGAGAGGTAAGGCTATACTACTACTACTACTGCTACTAATACTACTGCTACTACTACTACTTCTAGTACTACGACTACCACTTCTAGTACTACTACTACTACTATCACTACTACGACTACTACTGTCACTGCTACTACTAGTACTAGTACTACTACTATTGCTAGTACTACTACTACTACTACTATCACTACTATGACCACTACTAGTAGTATTTCTACTACTACTACTACTATCACTACTATGACCACTACTAGTAGTATTTCTACTACTACTACTACTATCACTACTATGACTACTACTATCACTGCTACTACTACTACTATCACTACTATAACTACTATGACTACTACGACTACTATTACTGCTGTTGCTGCTGCCGTTGTTACTTTTTGTTGTTCAGTTGTCTTTCAATCACTTGTCCTACTCTTTGTGACCCCATTTGGGGTTTTCTTGGCAAAGATACTGGAGGGGTTTGTCATTTCCTTCTCCAGCTCATCTCACAGGTGAGGAAACTGAGGAAAACAGGGTGAAGTGACTTGCCCAGGGTCACACAGCTGGTAAGTATCTGAGGCTGGATTTAAAGTCAAGTCTTCCTGATTCCAAGCCCAGTGCTCTATCCCCTGTACTACCTAACTACCCATTACAACAACAGCAGCTATTACCACCAGTTTCCACTTCTACACCTCTTTTCCCAAATCTGTCCAGTGAGGCAGCCGTTACACACATAATTATCTTCATTTTATCAAGTTGTGACTTGATCCAAACTTCTATCTCGGCTTAGCCGCTCTATGGCGGTGTGATCTTGGACAAGTCACTTCCCTCTCTAGGTCCAATGCAGGGGCTGCAGAAGATGGCCTGTAAGGACCCTGCTAGCTCTAACAGTCCGGGGCCCAATGATTCCATAGAACATTGTGGAGCCATTATCCAGCAAACAGTCCATCAGGCTGTCACCCCAGTGTCCCCCCGACCCCAGCACCTGCGCCTGTGTCCATGAACACACTCAATATTAAACTCATATTTCTGGTCCTGGAAAAAGGCAGGATTTTCACTCTCCCTGCCCAAGGCACCCTGCCTGAGCTTGCCTTAAATTTCTTTGCTGTGGATGAATGCCACCCATTTGTATTTATATAGAGAAATTGACATAGCTAATTAAAGCTCTCTTGCAGCATTGGGAGGGGGGACATTAATAAAAGAAGCTGGTGTGAAGCCAGCACGGAGCCTGGGAGGCCAGAGGACAAAGCATGTTTCAGCGATGGAAACCAGAATATTCAGCAAATTGTCTGCCGGGGTGAGGATGGAGGGAGGTGACCCCAAGCTGAATGGAGGGCCAGACAAAGTTGGTAAAGGAAGCTCGGAGGTCTGGGAGGAAAGACTCAGCCAGTATTTGAAATGAGAAGGTCTGCGAATCACTTCTATTAGAGCGATAAGAATGGTTTCGGGAGCATTTAGGTCACCGGGTCTAGAGCTGGGTGGAACCTCAGAGACGGGTTAGTCCAATCCCCTTCTCCGGCCTCCTCTCTGCTCACACAGGCTCTTCCCTGGTTCAGGCCTTTTCTACCTTTTGTCTGCACAATTTCATTAGCCTTGGAATTGGCCTCTGGCCTCTCCCCTCCCTAATTCATCAGCCGCATAACTATCCAACTGATATTCCCAAATTACAGAACTGACCATGTCACTGGCCTCAGAAATGTTCAGTGACTTCCTATCACCCCCAGGATAAGGTATGAAATCCTCACACCGACATTTAAAGCCTCTCTTAGCCTGAAGCCCCTCTCCTTTTCTAGTATTACCTCACATTGTTCTAGCTCACACGACAAGTGCAATATGGAATAGAGAGTTGGCCTCAAAACCAGGAGGACCTGAGTTCAAGACTTGCCTCTGACATATACTGACTGGGTGACCTTGGACAGGTCACTTGAACTCTCTGTGCTCTAGGGAACTCTCCAAGGCTTAATCGCAGAGAAGCCACCAAGCTGCATCATAGAGGAAACCCAAGAGCTCCCTATAACAATGACATTGCAAGTCTAGACTCTTGCCCTAGTTCATACAATTCTTTATTACGGTCAGCTTGCTCCCTGGTATAACATTCCATATTTTCCCTTGATGCCTTTGTCCCTCTTGTGTGGAATGCTCTCTTCCCTGCCCATCAGCCTTTCAGAGTGGCTATGTTGTTGTTTGGTCATGTCCAGCTCTTCAGGACCTTGTGAACCATGACACACCAATGCCGTCCATGGGCTTTGGAAATGAGGATGAAGTGAAAACAAAAGCCCAGTGGGTAGATAGCCTGGCCTGGAGTCAGGAAGAGAACTCTTCCTGAGTTCAGATTCAGCTTCAGATGCTTACTGGCTGTATGACCTTGGGCAAGTCACTTAACTTTTTTGCCTCAGTTTCCTCACCTGTAAAATGAGCTGCAGAAGAAAATAGCAAACCACTCTGGAATCTTTGCCAAGTAAACCCCAAATGGGGTCACAACGAATCACACATGACTGAAATGACTGAACACCAATAGAACCTCATCTGATCTTTACAATAAGCCTGAAGAAGGTGCTGTGGTTTTTGTTTTACAGATGAGGAAACTAAGGCTAGATAACTGAAGTGACTTGCCCCAGAACACACAGCTAGTAATTGAGGTAGGATTTGAACTCATGTCTTCTTGACTCCAGCTCCAGTGCTCCATCCTGTACACATCTATAAACATGAACTAAATCCTTGGCCTCTAAATGTGAGCTCTTTCTCCAAGACCAACTCATGATGATAATTGGAAGAAGTGAGCCACATCAATGCTCAATATTCTCATGAAACCAGACAAAAGAAGTTGTGACTTCACGGAAGGATGGCTCAGAGATTCTCACCGGGGAGACAAGCAAGAAAGAATCTGGGGGAGTGGGTTTGCATCATACAATCCAGGAAATGAAAAAAAACCCAGAAACCAAACCATCATTTCATGGGACACTCAGTCATCTGATCTCCAGTGCTTTGATGAGCAAAAAGGAAAAAAAGGCCAGCATGAAGGTAAGTCATACAGCTCCTACACTAACATCTGTAGAATGAGGAGGTTGGACTAAGCGGCCTCAGATGTCCTTTCCAGCCCTGAATCTCTGATCCCACCATCTATTGAACAGGATAAAAAAAGGAGACAGAGGAATCCTTGATGGAGTCCTTCAAACCGAGTCAGAATGCCAGGCAATGGTGAATATGAGGGAAATGATGGAAAGTACATTGGAAACCATGGTTCAGAGTTAGGAAACAGAAGAGGCCAAGGACTTGTAAACTACCCAGAATGTCCACAACTGTAAATCATATATAAACATATAGTATACACACACACATATAGTACACACACACACACACACACACACACACATATACATAATATGTGTGTCTGTGTAATACACATATAAGGTATAAGATACCTCTGATATAAGAAGGGGTACCCAAGGTTTGATATTCTGTATATTTCTGTATGTGGAAGGTTTCAGTGGGGGGGCTGTGGAGAGAGAAGGGGGAAGGAGAGACAGGGAGAGAGGGAGAAAACAGAGTGAGAGAAGGAGAGAGAGAGAGAGAGGAAGGGAGAGGGTGGGGAGGAGGGCTGGAAAGGGAGGGAGAGAGTCAGAGGGAGAGGGAGGGAGAGAAGAGGCTCAAGTTTCAAGTTATTCTGTAGGTCCATAGCCACTAAAAACCGTAGTTTGCCAGCCTCCACAGATATATTTATCTTTGCCAGCTAACTAGAGGACACAGCAGATCAAAACAGATGACATTTAATCTAATAATACAACAAAGAAGCTGACAAGAAAAGGTCTTCCTACATCCACATGGGATCTGATCTCCCCTAGGTTAGTTACCACACCACTACTGGGGAAGGTCATATACATGGTACCAGGGCACCTGCAGAGGCAAGGCACACTTGTAGGGAACATGTGTGGTGATGGAATGTGTGTGAAGAGGCAGAGATCCTAAATCTGTGTGGCCAGGGCACATACTTGAAGGGTACACACACTGAGACATGTGTGGATGGGGTTCACTTGTGACTAGGGCAACTCTTACTTCTGATGTTAGAGGACTGCTGCTATCCTCTGGAGATGTTATCACACTGCTCCTTGTTTCCCTGCTGAATATTGTGTCTCTGCTTTCTGCTGTAAATCATGTTGTTTCTAATGAGCATCTTGAGTCACTGGGCTACTCTTTGTGACTATAGAGTGAGAGTAAGCTTTTCAGGGCAATTGAATGATTCTCTTCTCCTATCTACCAAGATGTGGTGACTAGAAAGTTTGTCTGCCATAAAGGACAAGATGAGCTCTTTTATTGCATAGTCACAAGGACCATGCAGCCATCATATGCTGCTAAAGAGAACCAACAAAGCCATGAACGGTGAAGATTGCACCTTTTTGGGGACTGCTTGTCTTAGGTGCTGAAGAAAAGTCTGATTTAAGTTTGGGAAATTCCCAATAATTATTCCCATTTGATTTGCAATGGAGATCCCTTGTGCCAAAACCCATTTTAGGGGCCATCTGAAAAACTGGAGAGAGCTATGTGGAAGCCAGAGTGGTAAAGGCTACTTCTCTCCCCAAATCCTCTTTGACTTCCATGCAAATGAATTTGAGCAAGAGCCAGAGCGGAGCAAGGAAGACAAGGTCACTGCCCTCCACCTTCCTGCCTCATATTAATGTCTTTATTAGGTATCTCCAACAGTAACAAAAGCCCCTTGGCCTTTATACTGTATTCTTGTCTATTCTACGGAAGGTAGAAAGTGACTGATTATGGATGTAGGAGTCATCTCAGAATCAGCTAAGTACAATCAGACCATTAACTAGTTAAAGTAAAGGTGAAAGTCAACATTAAAGTAAAAGAAAATATAATCAGAAGACAATATATGCAATTACAATGACCCATTCTAACTGAAGTAGCTGTCTGTGCCAAAAAGAAATGCCTACTGTCTAGACTATGGCAGCCATTTCATGACCACTCCGTGATTCAGGATATCAGCATATGTATCTAAGATAGGCACTCTAGAACTGAATAGGTGGAAGATAGTGGGTTGGATTGCATTTGGAAAATTATTCAGTGCCTTTAACATTCACAAGCTGCTCACCAACATAAAAAAAAATCCATCTTTCTAAAGCAAACATTTTCCCAGTGCTTTTGTATGGTTACAAAATTTGGAATGCTGCAATCTCTGAGGAGTGAAACTGTGGGGAGCCCAAAGGATGATGGGAACACCTTTTCCAAGTGCTAGTGGGCTACAGGACATTTCAGTGATGATTTGCTTGTAAGTAGTATGAGATAATATAGGGAAAATGGGTGACGAGGAAAGAAGGTGGGGCAGGCATTCAATGAAAGTGAAAGATAATAGATGGGCAGCCTGAAGGATATCAAAGACATTGAGGAAAGACCTCTACCATGTTGGGCCAATCCTCTGTGGAGGATCTGTGGGAGGACATGGATAAGAATCATGCAGGATAAGAAAAGGTATGATTGTCAGCACTGAGTGAGGAATGCCTACAACACTCAGATCAGTGCTCCATTGGAGTATTGAAATTTAAGGGAAAATGTGATAAGTGTAAGACTATAAGAATAAATAAAGTCCCATGAGAATTCTGGGAAAGGAAAGATAATACTGAACTTAGAAGGGGCCGGAGAAGTTTTCATTTCACTTGGGCTCTGATGTGTGGATAGGAATTCAACAAGCATTCATGGCGGTGGGGGTGGGGAAGAAAGAGTTCTGCCATTTGGAAAGCAGTGGGGAAAAAAGAGCATTTTAGACAGAGGGAATTCGATGGAGGCAGCTACATTTAGGGTGTTTCTATCTTAGTGACAAACAAGGCACCATCCAGGGTCATCTGGGCATTTTGTGATTGTCCCAGAGAGGGGGCAGGATAGTGACTTCATTGGTATAGGGAACTTGCAGGTGAGGACACCTCTGCCAATGTAGGACAGCACCTTCTCTGTACTCATAGTCTTAGAGAGTTGTTTATAGAGCCCAGAGGTTAAATGACTTCCCCAGGGTCACAGAATTAGTAGGTGTCAGAAGTGGGGTTTGAACCCAGATCTTCCTAGCATCCGCTATGACACACTGTCTCTGAGGGTGTCCTATAGATGTTTCAATACCCACATATCCAAAAGAGAACTCATTATCTCTGCTCCCTACAGATCTCTCTTGAATTTCCCTATTTCTCGTTAAGAGACCATGATTCTTCTATTCACCCGGGTTCACAGCTTCTGGGTCATCCTGCACTCTCCAATACCTCTCAGCACTCAAAGCCAATCAGTAGCCAAGTCTTGTCCTTTCTGCCTCTAGAATCTCTCCCTTCTGTCTCCTTTTCTACTTACACTGTCACCATCCTAGTTCAGCTCCTCCTTGTCACTTGCATGGACTTTTGCCTCCTAATGGTCTCCTTGTCTCAAGTCTGCCCTCTCTCCAGCCCATCCTTCACAAGCTGCCAAAATGCTTTTTCTAAAGCACAGCTTTGGCCACGCCACTCCTCTGCTTATTAAATTCCTGTGGCTCCCTATTACCTCTAAGATAAAATGTAAAATCTGCTTGAAATTGGAAATGCTTCACAACCTGGATCTAAACTACTTGTCTAGCCTTATTAAATGTTCCTTCCTTTCATGAACTCTACAGCCCAGTCAGACTGACCCTTCTTGCTGTTGCTCACATGCAATAGTCCATCTCACATTTCTGTGTTCTTGTACAAGACAAGCTGTCTCCCAGGCCTATAATGTGCTCCCTCTTCCCTTCCACCTCCTGGAAATTTTAATTATTATTTCTTTTTAAACATTCTTTTCTTTTTAAATTTCGAGTTCCAAATTCTCTCCTTCCTTCTCATCCCTCCCTCACCCACTGAGAAGGCAGGCAAAGTGATATTAATTATACATGTGAAATCATGCAAAACATATTTTCATATTAGCCATATTGCAAAAAATAAAATGAGAAAATTATACTTCAGTCTGTTCTAAGAGTTCATAAGTTCTTTCTCTGGAAGTGGAGAGCATTTTTCATCATGACTCCTACAGAATTGTCTTGGATTACTGTATTGATCAGAGTAGCCAAGCCTTTCACATTTGATCATCCTTACAACATGGCTGTTACTGTGCCCAACGATCTCCCGGTTCTTCTCACTTCACTTTGCATCAGTTCATATAAGTCTTCCAACGTTTCTCTGAAACCACCCCCTTGTGATTTCTCACAGCACAGTAGTATTCCATCACAATCGTCTGCCACAACTTGTTCAGGCATTCCTTATTTGATGAGCAGCCCCTCAAATTCCAGTTCTTCACCACCACAAAAGGAGCTGCTATAAATATTTTTGTACGTATAGGTCTTTTCCTTTTTATTTATTCTCTTTGGAATACAGACCTAGTAGTGGTATTGCTGGGTCACTAATTACCTTTAAAGGTCAGTGCAAGGACCCCCTTCTGTATGAGGTCTTTCCTAATCTTCCGTGTGGTAGTCTTTCCTAAAACAAAGCAAAGTACTTTGTACTTACTTTCTATAATATTTTGTAATATATAAGTGTATTATGTATATACACAAGTGTCTGTATATACATACATACATACATACATACATACATACATACATATACTCATACACTCATGTCTATTCATCCAGATAGAGATGGGAAGTCAATCTGGTTCTCAAAGATTTCCTTGGAGGTCTTTTCATACCTCGTTTAAATGTCTTCCTATATCACTTCCTAAAAGGTCTGCATTATAATAGTAAGAATAATTCACATCATATGTGAGATTTCTCCCCAGAATCCTGTAAGGCAAATATAATCACACCCATTTTCCAGATGGAGAAACAAAGTCATAGATGTTAAGTAACTTGTTTAAAGTCAAGTAGTTAAAAGCCTCATATTGGAGTCTTCCAACAGCAGGTCACCCACACTATAAACTACTGCTTCTTTAATCTTTTAACTGACTGTTATCCTGCAGGGCTTTAGGAGCCTAGGTTTGGATCCTGGGGACACACATTCCTTGTGACCCATCCGTGGTAGGATTGACTGCAGGAGCTGGCCTGAGTAGACACTATACCCTGGCCTTATTAAACATTATTCTGCTAGACTTGGCTGTAACTCTGAAGGCTCCTTGGTGACCCAGACATGGCAAAAATAGAAGCCCCTGCTCTTTTCTTTGTGCTGGGGTCTCTGGGTGGTGGTAGGGGTTGGGAGGTGGGAATGGAACTCTGTATCATCATTGGCTTTGAGGGCTGAGATGAAAGGCAGAAAAAGGAAAGCCCTAAAGTAGTTCAATAGACCCTTCTCCCCATCCCTGCTAAATATATCTGTGTTTATATGTGTGTGTATGTTTGTGTGTGCACACATGCATGTGTGTCAGGGGGAGAAATTGATTACTTCAGTTAATTTTTAAGAGAAGCAAATAAGTTTAGGGAGGAAACTATGAACTCTAAAAAGCCTCAGCCCATGTGAGACTTTTTTCCCCCTAAAGACACTGAATTTTTAAACCCCAAAGGAAAACTCAATAAATATGTTATGGGTATGCATGACCCTGAGGAAGCTCCTTCCCCTGGTCCTCAGCATCCTCATCTGCAATCCATTGCTGTAGTTCTAGGATCCTGGATGTGTCAGGAGATGTTTGGCCTCAGAGTCCGAAGAAGTAAATTTGAATCCTAGCTCTGGCCCTTCCTTGATGCCTGGCCATGATTTAACTGTTTAACCTTATTTCTGTTACAGATGAAGAAGCAAATATTTTGGGCCTAAAAGGCCCAACTGAAGTGCTGTTATTATTAGAGGGGAAAAATTGAGGACAGGGAGATGGGTGGACAGATGTGATTGTACTTCCCTTCTCAGCTGGGGATTTGCCACACACACACACACACACACACACACACACACACACAAATATAGATGCCACTACACATGAGTGTGGTCACAGCTACATAAAAGATCATGGACATTGGCCCCAACTGGATGAGGCCCAGGGGCAGCTCCGGAAGAAGGCGAGGGAGGAGCCGACGAATTTCCAGTGCCTGTCACTTGTTTATCAGACGGCCCAGGTGACTCTTTGGTACCCTGTGTCCCAAGAGAAACAACAGAGGAGTGGAGGTGAGGAAGGATGAGCAGGGATAGAACAGAGAACAATGCTGAGGCAGGAAAGACAAGAGGAAGAAAGGAAAGACTGAACAATATGTGGAGAAGATCATTCATCGTTTGGAAACTCCCAGTCCAGGCAGAGATAATCAGTGCTGGGGGAGGCTGCGGAAAAGGGGGCTCAACCTTCCCTTCAGCTTGCCCTGGAAAGCCCCAAACAAAAGTTCCGTTTAACTCTTAGTCTGAAAAAGGAAAATACATCCTTGTGATAGGGATTCATTATTTGCTATGCAGGCAGCACTCCCAGCCTTGGTGTTGACCAAGAGTTTCTAATGCTTACTCTCCAACCACCCATGGTCTAATCAGCATAGAAGAAAAACAAATACAAATTATTCACTTTGGCTATAATTACTGTAAGTCCAAAGCATAGTAGCAATTGAGGAAGAGGAGAAGGAGAAAGGGGAGGAAAAAAATCAGTCAACAAGAATCTATTAATGCCACAGTGGATGAAGTGCTCATCCTGGAGTCAGGAAGACTCATCTTCCTGAGTTCAAATCTGGCTTCAGATACTGACCAGCTGTGTAACCCTGGGCATGTCGCTTAACCCTGTTTGCCTCAGTTTCCTCATCTGTAAAATGAGCTGGAGAAGGAAGTGGCAAACCACTGCAGTGTCTTTGCCAAGAAAACCCAAATGGGGTCATGGAGAGTCAGACACTACTGAAATGACTCAACGATATGTTCCAGGTGCTAAACACAGGGATGCAAAGAAGCTCTCAAGGAGCTCGTGTTCTAAAGCAGGAGACAAACATGGAAACAACTTTGTGTGTTTAGACAGAGGAGAAGGAAGGTCATTTGAGAGAGGAAAACACCAGAAACTGGGGGAACTGGGAAAAGATTAACTTCTGGAGGGCACAGAGGAGGCAAAGGCATGGATTCTGGAGATGGATTTCACTTAAGCAAGAAACAGTAAATAGGCCTGTGTAGCTGGCTTAAAATACGGAGAGAAGAGGAAAAAGTTAAGAGTCTGGCAAGATAGGAAGGGGCCAGGTTTTGAATGGCAAGATACCGGGTTTTATATTTGAACCTGGAGATAACAGGGAGCCTCTGGAGATGATTGTGTGTTTGTAGGGGAGGTAGGTGACTTGGTTACATCTATACATTAGTTGAGAAAATCATCTTGGGTTCAAATCCTACTTCTGACACATAGGTTGTTTGATGGTGGATGAACCAGTCCTCTCATATGTCTAAGCCTCAGTTTACCCATCTGTAAAATAGGGAAAATGATGCATGTATCTAGTAACAAATATAAAGCAATCTGCAAGCATCATGTCTACTATTATTACAGAAGGCTAGGCAGGAAGAAACTTGGGTCAGAGCCCCAGCTCTGCCCCAAGCTGTTTGACTCTGGGAAGCTCAGTTGTCCTTTCTGAGCCCGAGTCTCTTCTTCTATAAAATGGGAAGTATAATCCCTGCTCTATCTGCCCTGTTGAGTTGTTGTGAGGATCAAATGAAATCTCTGCTATGAAAGGACTTTGAAAACTGGAAAGCCAATTATTGTGAATTTGTGGCCTCATGGGTTTCAGCACCTGCTCAGTCCCATTTGCTCAAATTGCTTCAAAATATAGAGACAGCTTGTTTGCCTATGATAAACGGATTTTGGAGGGGAGGGGGAATTGCTCTCTCTAAGGCTGAGTGAAGTTCAAGGGGAGAATCGGAGCATCCAGGAGCAACTGGGGCCATTTGATTGACTCAAGGGAATGAAAGGAGTGGAAAGAAGAAGCCCCCATGCCCATTGTCACCTTTTCTACAGGAAGGAGGCCAGAGAAGTGACAAGGTTGGAGGTCTACACCCACCATTCCAGAGGACCCATGATAAAGCATGCTCCCCACCTCCTGACAGAGAGGCTATGGCCTCAGAGACATGTTTCTGGACATGGCCAATGAGGGAATTTGTTCTGCTTGACTGCAGATTTATTCACTAGGGTTTTCTTTTTTCTTTTAACCAATGCAAAGGAAAGAAAACAAATGTTCCGTAGTTGAAAACTAGATTAAAAAGAAGAGAAGTCTAGTTCCCAATTGCCTAGCTTGCTGTTTGGCCCTGGGCCTCATTTTCTCCATATGTAAAATCAGGGAAGCAGTTCTTAGCCCTGGAATTTCTAACTGCTTCAGACACTAGGCTTTCTCCTGGGGAATCTGATTCAAATCAATCTATCAAGCATTTATTAAATGCCTACAAACCAGGGATCTTGCTAGGCAATAGTCAGGACAAGGATAAAAACACAATAGCCCCTGCCTTCAAGAGTCTTACATTTCAGGATTCTGCTAGAACCAGCTGTTATCTAGAGTGACAGCAAGAGCTGATTGTTCAATTTTCAACGTGAATATTCACACCTCCCCGATTGGGGCAGCTGGGGCAATGGATAGAGATCTGGGCCTGGAGTAAGGAAGACCTAGGTTCACAACCAGCCTCAGATACTTACTAGTTGTGGGACCCTGGGCAAGTCAACTAACCTGTTTGCTTCACTTTCCTCAATCATAACATGGGAATAAAAATAGCACCTACCTCCCAGGATTGTTGTGAGAATCAGATGGGGCACACACGTAGTAGGTACTGCATAAACGCATAGGAGGTACCATTATAAATCAGGGCTTGATTTTTTTTTGCGGGGGGGAGATTGTCTAAACTTAAGAAAGTGATAGAGAAATGTTAGTAATGCAGGTTAAACTTAAAAGTATGTCATATATGCTCTCCCCCATCCAGAGCTGGGGGAGAACACACACACACACACACACACACACACACACACACACACACACAACCTTGCTTACATTCTGTTGAAGGATGGAGGGGAGATATATCTTGTGCTTGGATAATTCACACAAAATTACTAAGTAACATAGAGCCTTTCTGAGAGGGGAAAACTAAAATAGTGTCAGGAAAAGCTCACCCAGGAGGTGGCCCCTGTACTGTGTTTTGAAGGAAGTGAGGAACTCCTTGAGATTGAGGTGAGAAGCAAGTACATTCCAGGCACACAAGACAGTCTGGGGGAAAACCACAGAGTGTTGTGGAATGAGAATAGTGATCAGACAAAGTTGACTGGAATGGAGAATAGAGAATGGAATAGAGAAAAGTAAGCCTGGAAAGGAAGGTGCAAGCCAGATGTCAGAGAACCCAAACGGCCAGGCTGAGGGTTTTCTATTTTAACCCAGAGGCAATAGGGGGCCATTGAGGCTTTTTGAGCAGGAAAGTGGCACATTCAGACTTGTGTTTTAAGTATGTCAGTTTGGCAGCCATGAGGAGGATGGTTTAGAGAAGGGAGACACTGGAATTAGGGAAATCAATTAAAAGACAATTGCAGTAGTCCAGGGGAAAGGCCATGAGGTCCTGATAAGAGGTTGTTTGAGTAAAAAGAAAGGCATGGGTATGAGAGATGCCCAGAGAGGTAGT
This sequence comes from Trichosurus vulpecula, assembly GCF_011100635.1. Taxonomy (NCBI): domain Eukaryota; kingdom Metazoa; phylum Chordata; class Mammalia; order Diprotodontia; family Phalangeridae; genus Trichosurus; species Trichosurus vulpecula. The sequence continues at coordinate 52,988,387 of NC_050580.1, forward strand.
AGGACCAATAGTCCTCTCTTCCTCCCAAGGATGCCATAAGAATTAAATGAGGAAAGGCATGGTAAAGCGCTCTATGTCTTTAAGAATTCAATACAATTCAGAAAATACTGAAGAGGTGACCTTGGGTAAGTCACTGGAGCCCTGATCCTCAGTCTCCTTGCTTGTAAAATGAAAGCTTTGGATTAAGCTTTAGATGAATGATCCTAAGAGCCTATTGGGTGCTGGGTGCTGTGTCAGGTGTAGGGTCGGGACAGAAAGAAGGGCCCTGCTGAAGGTCAGAGTGAGATGAATAAGGGAGGAAGGGTCCTCTTAACTCCAGTGACAGTCTTGGTTCTGGCTTCTGATGTGTCTTTGGAGAGCAGCCTTTCGGCTCACATCACTGCAGAACAGCTCCGTCATGATTCCTGGTCTGCGGAGCTCGTCCTTCCTTTGTCTGGGCTGGCTCCTGGCCTCAATGGGGAAGCCCCACCCACAATGGCAGTTGAAGGCAAGCCTCCAGCCCTCCACGCCTGGCCCTCTCCCTGTTCTCCTTGTTCCTCCTTGCTCCAATGAGCCCTGCCTGTCAGGGATGGCGGGTGATGAATGCACCAGGCCAGCAGGTGGGACACGGGTGATGTTCCAAAAGTCACTGACATTTTCCAGCCTGGGAGTGGGGACAGAAGCTGCCACATGCCAGACAGAAATCTTCTCTTCCCCTCTTCCTCCCCACTGGTCCCTGTCTTCTCCTCTACCTGCCCATCCCCCCAGTGCCCAGCCTTGAGCTTCCTTTAATGAAGGATTTGGCAAATGTATCATTTCCTTAGAATGAATACAGACACATTGTAGACCTTGGGACCCAGAGAGGACACAAAGTGCCTCAATGAGCTTTCTTTAATAGAGGATTTGGCAAATGTTATCATTTCCTTAGAATGAATACAGACACATTGTAGACCTTGGGACCCAGAGAGGACACAAAGTTAATGTCTGCTCGCATTCCCAAATCCTACCCAGTGGAGGGAGTATGGGGTAGTAGGTAGAACACTGGATTAGGTTCTAAGAGACCTTCCCTTTAAAGGATCTTACCTTTGCCCTTATCATCTAAAATATTTGTTGAATACCTACTGCATACAATGCACTGGGCTCAGACCCCTTCTTTTGCTGTCTGACCCGCTCAGTTCTCACCAAAGGAGGCTCAGGAGATAGAGAAGATCCATTCTATTCATGCTGGCCTCCTTTTTGCTCCCCATATATGGTATTACATCTCCTACACAGTCTATCCCTATCCCACCACCCATACTCTCCCTCCTCAGCTCTGCCTCTTGGAAGCCAGAGGTCCCTTTAAGACTCAGCTCAAGGTCCACCTGAACATGGGTTCAAATCTGGCCTCAGACACTTCCTAACTGTGTGACCCTGGGCAAATCATTTACCTCTGTTTGCCTCAGTTTCCTCATCTGTAAAATGAGCTGGAGAAGGAAATGACAAACCGCTCCAGTATCTGTGCCAAGAAAACCCTAAATAGGGTCACGAAGAGTCAGATACAACTAAAGATGACCGAAGAATAAGAAGTTCCACTTGGCTTTTCCCAGTTGGTAGAGTGCCATTTGAACCCTTAAACCACTTTGCATTTATTTTGCATCCATTCTGCGTTTCTTTATCTATGTACACACAGTTCCTCATCATTGAAATGTAAGCTCCTTGAGGGAAAAGATTGTCTTATTTTTCCCTTTGTAACCCTAGCACTTAGACAAATATCTGGCCTATAGCGGGCTCTTCAAAAATTAGTGAATTAAATTGAAAGATGCATGAAGCCTTTGAGGAGATTACAGCTTCATGATCCAGTGGAAAGGGAACAAGCATTTATTATGCACCTACTATGTACCAGGGACTGTGCTAAGCACTTTACAACTAGTATGGGAAGCTATTATTGTCCTCATTTTAGAGTGACTTGCCAAGCACTACACAGTAGTAAATGTGTGAAGATGTATGAGGCTGGATTTGACCTCAGATCTTCCTGACTCCAGGCCCAGTTTTCGAGACACTGTTCCACCTAGCAACATCATGTCAATGAAGTCAAAAGACCTGGGTATGAATAAATGAATGAATGGATGGGTGGATGGATGGATGGATGGAAAAGCATTTATTAATCACTTACTAGATGCCAATATTGGGCTAAATATTGGGATAAAAAATAGAAAAAGTGAGATAGTCCTTGCTCTCAAAGAACCCACACTCTAATTGGGGGAAAAATTCTACCTGCAGGGCAGATGAAGAGGACCCGAAGTCCTATGGGTGCAGCCAGCTTTGCTACTTCATTGACTGTGTGATCTTGGGCAATTCACTTTCCTTCTCTGGGCCTTGGTTTCCTCCTGTCAGATTAGAGGGTTAGACTAGATGAGCTTTTAGAAAGAACTCAGAGACCTGGCCTAGGCACTGAGGATAAGGATCTGGCCACAGTCATTAGCCCTTGTGTTCAGAGTGACCACCAATAGCCACCCAGATCCAGCTGTGTATTGAGTTCTCCCATTTCTTTCAGGTGGCATTCGAGGCCATGGAGCCGTTGGCATTTGTCACCTTCAGTTTTTTCAGGTGACTGTGTCTTCAGAGTGCTCCCCACCCTCCCCCATCTCCTGGCAGCAGCCAGAGCTTGGGAAGTGGTGGTGCTGTCTCTCTCTGGAGTCAGGTCAGTGTCCTGCTATTATCCACTAATGCCCTCTAATGGGCCCATTAACCAGCCATGTCTCTGCTGCCATAGCTCCTAATTTACACACACTATCACTCCAGCCCCCTGCAATCAGGCAGCCTCACCTGCTTTGGGAGACATTGTCACATCATATCCCTGTTCCGAGAGGATGCTGGGGCTTCCTGACTTCAGTGACCAGACAGAATCCATAAGGTCAGAGACTCTGTTGCCAAGGGAACTTTTTACTGAAACTCAGGCTTACTCCATGTCAGATCCGGAAGAGACCTAAAAAGATTGTCTTTTTCAGGTTCCTAGTTTGGCAGAGAAGGAAACTGAGGCTCGGGGGGGGGGGTGCGGAGTTTCCTTCCCCAGGTCATCCATACAGGGAATGAGGAAGGGACTTTGTCTACTCTGCCACTTCCCTGTCCTCTGTTCCAGACCATTATCTAAGAGCACAGAAGGGCACAGAGGGTACAGAAATGATGGGGTGTTGGCCATTTCTGGGATCCAAAAGTTCAAACTGTGTTCAAACCCAACTAGTCCTCAATGCAAAGATTGTTAGAGCTAGAAGGACCTTTGGGGCCACCTAACCCCCCTGACTCATTTTACAGATGAGGAAATAGCATGGCAGCAGGAAAGTGAGGTCAGAGGACCTTGGTTCAGGACACAAATCCACCTGTGCAATGACAGCCAAGTTCCTTAATCTCTCTGGCCTTAGTTTATTCATCTGTAAAATGGAAACATGGAATAAATGATATCTGAGGTCTCTATCAGCTTGAAATCTATGAACCCATGAAATTCACCTAAGAGAGTAAGGAGAAGCAAGGCAGTGCCGTGGAAAGAACACTAACCTGGGAATCTGAGGGTTTGGGTTCAAATCCCACCTTCGATACTTTCTACCTGGGTGACCTTGGGCAAGTCTCTTACTTGCCTCAGTTTCTTTACCTAGAAAAGGAATCGGTCAAACCAGAAAACCTCTGAGGTCTCCTCTAGATTTAGAGCTGGGATTGTAAGTTAGTTGTGACTTGCCCAAGGTCATATCATCCAGGTAGTGAACAATCTTATTGAGTAGCACCAGATGTGCCAAGATCTCTCTCTTGGGTAATGATACAACCCACAGGCTGGGGGGTGAAGGGGCAGTGCAGTGGGGAGGCCATAAGTAGGTGCCCACTACCTCCAGATAGATTAGTTGCCACTGAGCAGCTAGATAATGAAGTGAATGGAATGCTTGTTATTAGGAAGACGAGTTCAAATCTAACCTCAGACAGTACCATAGCTGTGTGATCCTGGGCAAGTCAATCAACCTCTGTCTGCTTCAGTTTCTTCAACAGTAAGATGGGATTTTTAGCACCTGCTTTCCAGACTTGTGAGGATCAAATGAGAGAATATTTGTAAACTGCTTAGCACAATGCCTGGCACATAGTAGGCAATTAATAAATGCTTGTTTTGTTTTTGTTCATTCATTTGTTCTTTCCTTCCTCCCTTTCTCTCTTCCTTCATTTCTTCCTCCTTCGCTCTCTCTCTTCCTTTATTTCTTCCTCCCTCCCTCTCTTCCTTCCTTCCTTCTTTCCTTCCCTTCCTCCCTCCCTCCCTTCCTTCCCTCCTTCCTTCCTTCTCTCCCTCCCTCCTTCCTTCCTTCCCCTTCTCTCCCTCCTTTCTTTCTTCCCACCTTTCTTCTCTCCCTCTTTCTTTCCTTCCCCCTTTTTTCCTTCTTTCTTTCTTGCCTTTCTTCCTTTCTTTCTTTCTTCCTCCCTGCCTTCCTCCCTCCCTCCCTTGCTTTCTTCCTCCCTCCCTCCCTTCCTTCTTTCATCTTTCCTTGCTTCCCTCCTTCTGTCTCTCCTTTCTTCCTTCCCTCCCTCCCTGCTTCCTTACTTCCTTGCTCTCTTCCTTCTTTGGGGAAGGCTGGAAGAGGGATGCAAAATGTGAAGGAGAGTAGGAATAAGTGAAACAAAGGGGCTCAAACATTCTGGCATGTGGTGTGAGCCACCCCTACCCCCATCCCTTCCTCTTGCAGGAATGAAACATGAATATCCTTCCAGTAAAAATAGACGCGCTGCAAAGCTCCCACTCAGGTTGGGAGACATGTCACTTTTTATTCCGAAATGGGGCCAACCCCTGAGGTGTCACTGGGCCCCGAGGCTTGTCGCCGGCATGCTGGGCTTCTAGGTTTTCAGGTCTCGTGACTCTCACGTCCCACTGAGCAGCTAAAAAGGAGCCTGGCTGGTGACAGACGACGTAACTCTTCCCTCTGGCCTCACTCCCATCGGCATTTCAAATAACACGAAGCACATTTGGACTGAGTGAGCTCTGGATATACAGAGGAATGCAGAGAACCACCCCCTGTGTGCTTTCTGAGTCTTCCTCTGCCCTTCAGCTTGACCATGAGCTCCACGGTCTTTACTGGCCTCAAAGCCTGAGGGGTCACACTGGACACTCAGTGTGGCATTGAAGGTTGGCATGGAGACTGGCATCCAGCAGATGGAATGCCATTCTTGAGGTTCTGCTCATCTGCTCGCTCCCTGCTCTCCAGCTTGCTATGTGAGCTTCAAAAAGTCACTTGGCTTCCTTGAGCTTTGACTAACATAGAATCATCTAATTAGGGCTAAGAGGGACCTTAGAGATGAACAAGTCAACTCAGTTCATATTCCTGAGAAGCATTATGGCCCAGTGTCTAATGAACTGGCCTCAGAGCCACAATGACCAGGGTTCAAATTCTGCCTCTGATGCATACTGGCCACAGGATCCTAGATAAGTCCTTTGACCTCTTGGTGCTCCAGATAACTGTCTGAGATGACAAACTACAGAACTACTGTTAATCTCCATTGGTAGAAGGGTCTTCCTTCCTGGGTAGCTCCTCATGCCAACGAAATCATGACTGGACAGCAAATAGACACACATATTCATGCACACACATCCCAAACATTTATGAAGCAGATGCAGTAAGCTGGGGATCAAATCCAACCCCTTAACCTTCCAGGTGAGGAATCTAAGACCCAGAAAAATGAAAGACATTTTCCGTGGTCAGACGTGTATTAAATACATTATAATTCACTGTCACCAGATCCAGTGGTGTTCCCAATATAATTCACTATTGCTTCAAGAACAGTTGCTATTCTCAAAAGCCTGCAGTCTAGAGGAGTCTGGAGAGTGCTGGTGAATGTTTAACAACAGACTTTCCTGTAGTTTAAGAAAGGAGGAAAAAATCAACCCAACAAAAACTGTTCCCATGATTTACTTTTCCATTTAATCTGCATTAACATTTCCTCCATCACTGTCTTAAGTCTAGACAATCACAATACAGTCAATCAAGCCCTGATTCAGAACATCTGCTGATTTCCAAGGTGTAAATGCACACACTGAAAACTGAACAATTGACTTTTATGTGCTGGTTTGAGCTGGTTTCAGCACAGCCCTGAATATAACACACATACAAGTTAGCACACTACAAAATGGCACAGGATAAGTGAGGAAGAGGAGGGCAGGCAACGATCCTTACTGACCAGGAGAATGGAAGGGCTGTCAATGGATTTTAAAGGATGAGTGAAGATTCATTTGATAGAGGAAGGAAGGAGACACCATAGGCGAGTGTAGGAATGATTTTAGGTGTAGAAGCAAGAAAGCGAGGGGTGTACTCTGGGGATGGTAAGTGGTCTGCCTGATTTGATGGGTCTGAGCCTCTCATTTGACAGATAAGAGAAGTGAGTCCCAGGTAGGGGGGTGATGTAACCAAGGTGACCAAGTCATTTAATGGCAGAGGCAGATTTTGAAGTGCACGTCTCCTGCCTCCTGGCCCCAGGTTCTTTCTATGACAACACCTAGCCTGCCCTGCCTTCTGGATGCATGTTGTGAAGATAAAACAGTGTGTGCTTTGGAAATAACAGCACTGTGGACACCACAAACACTGTGACAACAGGCAGGGAATTTGGGGGTAAAGAGGCCCGGAGCTCCTAAGCATCAGGTGGCTTTGCTAAGGCTGTACACATCCCACTTCTGGAATCCTTTCCTCCATCCCCTCACCCTTTCCTCTTCTCCACCAGACATCACTACTACTCTTGCCAGGGGTGGGGAACCTGTGCCAGACCTTGAAGGGAGACATAGGAAGCATAAGAAAAGGCAGAGGAGTAAAGCCAGGAGGATGCTGCCCAGAGGGCAATGGGCTTTGGGCCCAGGGAATTTATCTGATGGCAAACCTGCCTTCTTGGCCACTCTTTTGCCTGCAGGGAGAAAAATGATTTTGGTTGCTGGTGGGTTGAAAGTGTAAGAAATGATGGACCTGAGGAATTCAGAGAAACTTGGGAAGATTTTTATGAATAGATGCAGAACAAAGTAAACAGAACCAGGAGAATATAGAGACAGCAATGATGAAAAGGGAAACAACCCTAAAATATGGATCAATGCAATGCCCAAACTTGACTACTTAGGAAATAGACCTTTTTCTCGGTAGAGGTAGTGGGCTACAGGGGCAGAATGAGATCTATGTTATCAGACATGATCAATGTGTCAGTCTGTTTTGCTTATTATTGACCCATGGAAAATATATAAAACATAAAAAGAGACTATAAAATATCCTGGAAATAATTCTTCTGTTTCTGAGAAGAGTGACTTGTATAAGGTCATATGGTTAATAAGAAAGTCAACCTAGTGTAGTGAGAAAGCACATGATTTGGAAAACGAAGACTTAGGTGAGATCTGATCTCCCCAGGGAGCTATTTCCCCCTCCAGATTCATAGCAGCAGCCACCCTGTGGTTTGGATTTCCCTCTGAAGGGAGACAAATATGGAGATTCTAGAGCTATTACCCCCCACCCCTTATATTCCAGGGAGCCTTTCACCTCAAGATTGCATGAAGGCCTCTAGCTTTGGAGAACGTGCTTTGTTGTTTAGTGATTTTTCAGTGGTGGCTAACTCTTCATGTAGATAAAGCACTGGGCCTGCAGTCAGGAAGACTCCTCTTCCTGAGTTCAAATCCAGCCTCAGATACTTACTAGATGTAGGACCCTGGGCAAGTCATGTAACCCTGTTTGTCTCAGTTTCCTCATCTGTAAAAAGAAAGCATCATGGATAAAAGAGAGCTGCCCTATTCTTCATTCTAAGAGAAGGATCTCCTGGGGGAATATATATTGAGAACGATGAGCAATGACATTTTAAAAACATTAACAACGCTTTTCTAAAAGAATTGGGACAAAGATCATCCGTTCCCAGAGCCCCTCCTGGGCCCTTTTAGGCTTGCTTCCCAGCTGATTTGCTGAACATTGAGGGAGGAATATGGAGAGATTAAAAACAGGAAGCTTCTAACCCCAGCTCCACCCAATTCTTTTGAAGCTTTACTAAGCAGAATCTCCAGCACAATTTGGAGGGGACCCAAAGGACCAGCCAAGGGACATAAGGGAAGTTCAAAGAAATCCTAGACTTTTACACAGATGAGAGATTAGAGCAAGGGGTCCCAAGGAAGCATCCGAAGGAACAACAGAAGTCTAAAAGGCCCAGGTGGGGCCTATAGTGGAGGCAAAAGCTGGTAACCCTTGTCCTTTTAACCACCAGGAGTCCGAACCATGGAGTCTCCCTCACGGGTAAGAAGGAATAGAGTAGGGCCTGAAAGTTGTATGATTTTGTCCCTGTAGCCTGGCCCCCTCACTCTCAGATAGACTCTCTACAGATTGGAGCATGTCCTGCCTGGCCCTGGGCTAAGCACTTTCCTTTGATCTCCCGGCAGAGCAGAAGGTTAGAAAATAAGGCTGTTGCTATTGGATGGTGACCCAGAGTCACCATAGAATGTCAGAGATGAGGAATCTTGGAGATCATCTCCATGATATTTCTCCCAAGCTGTGTGGCTCTGGACATGTCATCTGACCTCTCCAAGCCTCAGTTTCCTAGTCAGTAAAATGGAGATGGTAATACACTCCCCACAGAGGCAGCATAGTGGATAGAGCATTGTGCCTTGAGTCCTGAAGACCTGAGGTCAAATCTGGTCTCGGACACGTACTAGCTGTGTGACCCTGGGCAAGTCACTTACCCTCTGTTTCTCCAACTGCAAAATAGGAGTGATAATAGCACCTACCATGAAGGGTTGTTGGAATTATTATGAGGATTAAATGAAATAATGTTTGTTTTAAAAATAAAGCAGTTGGCACAGTACGCGCCACACAACAGGCACTATATAAATGTTTCCTTTCTCCACTTCGTAGAGTAGTTGCAACAAAACCTCACTTTCTAAGCCAGGAAATAAAGCTTTCTGTGATGTGTGAGCTGCTAGGTTAATAAGGGAGCTTCCCCAAGCCAGGAATTAGGGCTTTCTAGAGCCCTTAACTAGGACTACATACTGAACCACCGAGCTGCAGGGCTCTGGGTCAACGGTATCCCTGAAGCGGCCACAGAGCCCAGCATAGTTTCTAAGGCTAAGTGACCCTGAATATGTCATTCAGGTGGCCGCCCCACCCCCTCTGAGTGAAAGACTGCTCCTTTGGTCTCTTGGTCCAAGTGGTAGCCAGAAGACAGTTTTGTTGATGTACATTCATTTTGGTTTTGTCTGACTCTTTGTGCCCTCATTTGGGGTTTTCTGCCCAAAGATACTGGAGTAGTTTGACATTTTCTTCTCCAGCTCATTTTACAGATGAGGAAACTAAGGCAAACAGGAACAAGTGACTTGTCCAGGGTCACACAGCCAGTAAGTGCTGAGGCTGGATTTGAACTAAAATTTTCCTGACTCCAGGCTCAGAGCTCTATGCACTGTGCAACCTAATTGCCCAGAAGGTAGCTTAGTGGAGAGTCAGAGGCCTTGGGTTTAAATCATGACTCTGGGTCATGATTTGGGGCATGTTTATATTTCAGGGCAAGTCATTTAGGATCACAGATTTAGAGCTGGAAAAAACTTCACAGAACATCTATTTGCAGATGAAAAAACCGAGGCCTAAAATGGTTTAATGACTTGCCCAAGGTCATACATGTAATAAGTATCAGAGTCAGGATTCTGACTCTCCAGGCTTTTCTCTTTCCCCTTTGGAAAGGGGAGGTGGCTGAAGAAATCATGCTCCTCGTTTGTCCAGTGCAGGAATTAGACTGGATGCCTCCTAAGGTTCTTTCCAGTTCCAGATCTCTGGTTTCTTTCTATAATGCCTCATTTCTCAGTGGGGTTTAAGAACACAAAAGCCCACCAGTCCTACAGTTAAAAGAGCCTGGTTTGCTAGTTATTGGGTAATGGGATTTTGTAGTTTGAAGGGTCATTGGAAATCAGAGATTTAGAGATGGAAAGAGCCTCCAAGGTCATCTACTTTGACCTCTCATTTTACAGAGGGACAGAAAAAGGAAAGACTTGCCCAGGGTAACAAAGTCACAGAGGCAGGATTTGAAGCCAAGTCTTATCCATCCAAATCCAATGCTTTCGCCCCATGCTAGGTTGACTTCCTTCATTCCTTCCTTCCTTCCTTCCTTCCTTCCTTCCTTCCTTCCTTCCTTCCTTCCTTTCTTCCTTCCTTCCTTCCTTCCTTCCTTCTCTTCTTTCTTTCTCTTTCTTTCTTTTCTTTTTTTCTTTCTCTCTTTCTCTCTCTCTTTCTTCTCTCCTTCTCTCTTTCTTCTCTTTCTCCTCTCTCTCTCTCTGTCTCTCTCTCTGTCTCTCTCTCTGTCTCTCTCTCTCTCTTCCTTCCTTCCTTTCTTCCTTCCTTCCTTTCTTCCTTTCTTTCTTTCTTTCTTTCTTTCTTTCTTTCTTTCTTTCTTTCTTTCTTTCTTTCTTTCTTTCTTCCTTCCTTCCTTCCTTCCTTCCTTCCTTCCTTTCTTTCTATCTTTCTTTCTTTCTTTCTTTCTTTCTTTCTTTCTTTCTTTCTTTCTTTCTTTCTTTCTTTCTTTCTTTCTTTCTTTCTTTCTTTCTTTCTTTTTTTCTTTCCCAGTTCACTCTGAAGCTTATAGATTGGACCACAATAGGTCCCTGCCCAAGCTCCACTTAATGGCTATATTTTGGGCCCTCCTGGCTCAGAGTGAATGTCAATGGTAACTGTTTCTCTTTGGAACAGCAACCCTGAGGGTCTTCCCCTCCCAGTTTGATTTTTTTTATCTTTTTTTCTCATTAAATGGGCCATCACTTGATTAACTTCTTAAAGAGGCCTATTCACTGAATGGGCATTACCTCACTGAAAGTGAGAACCTGAAAAGACCTTAGTCTGAAAGGACCAGGGTCTCCCAATGCATCCTGGGTCATCTCCAGTCATGACGGTGACTGTTAGGCCACTGGACCTAGATGGTTTTGGAGCAGAAAGTGAGGCAGGTGACCTTGCACAGCCCTCCCTCACTCAAATCAAAGTCAACTGCAAGTCATGTCATAATCTCCCTGATGTCACGGTCCTCTTTGAAAACAAAAGACGAACACAGCCATGACCTCCAGTAAGTCACTCAAGCTTCCGTGAGCCTTATTTTCTTCTCCTGTTAAATGGGCAGAGATTTCATTGGTACCAGGAACTCCCATGAAAGGTAGCTCTTTACTAATGCCTTTCTCTGTACCTTAGCTGTCAGTTGCTTCTAGCACTGAGAGGTTAGGTAAGTTGTAAGTTGTTCAGGGTCACACAGCCAGGCTAAGTCAGAAGTAAGACTTGAATCTTGGCATTCCTGGCTCTGAAGCAGTTTTCTCTCCATTATGCCACATAGCCTCAATTTTAAGAGAAGGTGGGAGTGAAATGGGAGCCAGTGTGGTGAGGAGGAAAGAAGGCTCTGGAGCCAGAGCCCCTGAGTTCAAAACTTGCCTCCGATACTTACTATGTGACCTTGAATAAGTCAGTGAGCCTCAAGACCTCTGAGGTCCTTTCTAATTCCATATTTACAATCCTATGAAATGTAAATGGAAGACAAACCTGAATATTGTATAATTGAAATAAACAAGCTTGACCCTGAAGAAGATTTGAGGAAAATGCATTGCCCTCCCTTCTTTGCAGAAGAGAGGGGGACTGTGGGTATGAAATATTGCCTATACTATCAGAATTAATATGTTGGTTGCTGTTGCTGCAACAGTTACCTTTTTCCCTCTTTTATTCTTTGTTACAAAGAGAAAGAAGAAAAATGAAGACAATATAAAACCAAAAACTGTCCCTATAGATTTCCTTTTTAATGAGGGGGTTGAAGGAAATGATCTGTAATGTCCTTTAAACTGCTAACATATGATTCTATGAGCACTCCAGATCACTCTCCAAGTATCCCACTCTTTGTCCCCAAGCTCCTGACCTCTCTAGAGGCTCCTCCTAACTTCCCAAACAAGGGGTGCAGAGAGGTCAGGACCTGATCTACTGAGCACCCCTTACTAGGCTGGACAGATTGACATTAAGTGGGGCCAATTAACATATCAGCTTTGCCCTATCCCAGCTGCTGCCTCTGCCCTCTTCCCAGTTCTCAAGTCCTTGGGCAGGTCGGCTCCCCTGTAGTAGGTGCCAGGGTAAATCCAGAGCTCCTTAGTGCCAATAGAACCAAGGACACACAGTCTCCACTAGTTGCAGGGGAGGGACAAGTTCATCAGAAGTCATCCCTTGCCCAGGCTGAACCATTGAGGTCAGTAAGTGGCTGGGTTAGGAGTTCTACTCTTTTGGGGGAATAGAATAACATATGTTTTTACATTTCTGAAAAGAACATTTAGACCTTGAAGAAGCAATGACAGATGGGGTATCCAGCCAGCCAGGCAGGCAGGCAGGCATCTCCTCTCCACTTGCCTCTACCCCCTTCCAATGACTTCCCTTGGGAAAAGACTGGGCAAGGAGACAAAGGAAGGGAGTGGGGCTGCAGAGCCCCTCAAAAAATTAGAATCCTAGAATCTTAGATGGGAGGGGTGAGAGAATCAGAGAAAGAGAGAATAAACATTTATGAAGGAGGTACCAATTGTCAGGTACTGTGCTAAGCACTTTCCAAATATTATCTCTGATCTTTACAACAACCCCCATTTTACAGTTCAGGAAACTGAGGCAGAAGTTAAGTGACTTGCTCAGGGTCCCATAGCAAGGAAGTTTATGAGGTCAGATTTGCACTCAGGTTCTTCCTGACTCTAGGTCCAGCATTCTATCCATTGGGCCACCTAGCTGCCCCAGAGAAAGGGAGACAGAGACAGAGAATTACCATAAGCACTTTGTGCTGGGCCCAAATCTCCTGTCTCTCCCTATCTTCTGAAACCCATCATTGGAGAGAAGGCTCTGTCCACACCTTCAAGACACTTTCTACCAGGAGTAATGCTAAACAGTTTGCTCCCAAAGTGACAAGCCCCTCTGCCTCTGGATACAGGACACAAACTCACAGATTGGGTAGGCAAAAGCAAATAATTTTGCCTCACTTGCCCCATAATCAAAGAAGACTTCCTGGAGGAGGTGGGCTTTATAGAGGGGAAAGACTCTGGAGGATTATTGAGGAAGCATAAATTGAGTCCAAGGCTGGAAGTTGAGGGACCAGGGAGAGGGTCTTTTTGGACAGCACCTGGAGAGGCAGCAGCCTCTGGAATGGCTCTGGAGTATGGAGGATCTGACTGGAATCCCTCCTTTGTCACCTAGTGCCTGGGTGACCTTGGGCAGATTAAAAAGACCTTTGGGTCTCAGTTTCCTCATCTGTAAAATGGTGTGTGTGTGTGTGTGGGAAAGGTGTTGAACTAGATGGCCTCTGTAGCCCCGGGCATTTCTAGATCAATGGTCCTTTGGGAGCAGGATCTTCATTCCATCAGGACATGTAGAGCTGTAGAGCAGAACATTGGTGCTGCAGGGATCTTAGGGGGCATTTAGGTCTAACCCTCTCATTTTATAAAGCAAGAAATTATGAGAAGCTAAATATCTTCCCTAAGTCAGTGAATGGGATCTTACATATAGAGCTGGTAGGGGCTTCAGAGGCCATCTACTCCAATACCTCTCCCCATTTCACAGATGAGGAAACTGATGTCTCAGGTTGTTCAATGGCTGGCCCATAGTCAGCTTGGAAGCAGTGGTGCTGGGATAGGAACCTGGGTCTTATGGCCTTGAGTCCCATTCTCTTTTTACCTTACCATTCTGGCTCCAATCTTCTGGCTTAGAGGGATTTTGATCAGCATGGAGGGGAGAAGAAATCCCCTGCATGAGACCCTCTCCCTGGAAAGGCATTGGAGCTTGGTGGCTGTGATAAGGAGACAGCCCACCTTCTCCTCCTCCCCTACATTGCCCTGCACAGGAGGTGTCTGGGCCCAAAGGCTGTCATCTTGGCAGATAACATCAAGCTTAATTCTGCAGGGTATCAGAGGACAACCTAACAGCTGTTGAGTCAGAAGCTGGGCCCTCCAGGGGACCTGTCCACCATCCCCTGCATCTTGATAACACTCCCTTCATTAACAAGAAAGGGGTCCAGTCCCTCCACCCATGCCTGCCAGCTGGGAAGCCAGCCAGAATGTCTTCATCAGTTCCCAGCTTGGCTAATCGCTTCCAATGGTACCTAAAGAAAGCGAGGGTCATTTTCCTAGACATTTAGGAAATTCAGGGAGGACCAGAGCAGACAGGGTGGGACTTGGGGTCAGAAAGATTTACATTGGAATCCTAGTTCCTTACATTTCCTAACTGTATGATCTCGAGAAAATTATTTGGCTGCCTTCAGCCTCAGTTTCCTTTTCTATAAAATGAGGGTAATGAAGCACCTACATTATCAAGAGAAAGGGAGGGAGGAAGGAAGGGAGGGAGGGAGGGAAGAAGGGAGGGAAGAAGAGAGAAAAGAGGGAGAGAGGGAAGGAGGGAGGGAGGGAAGGAGGAAGGAAGGGAGGGAGGAAGAGGAAAAAGAAGGAGGAAAGGAAGGAGGGAGGTAGCAAAGAAAGAAGAAAGGGAAGGAGGGAAGAGAGGGAGAAGGAGGAGGAAAAGAGAAAGGGGGAGAAATGGAGTTTTGGTCTGTGAGGCAAGAGGAAAGCCTGAGTTCTTGACCCTTGACCTTCTGCTTCTCAGGCGCTAACAAGGCATACATTGCTTTAGGGTTTACAAAGTGCCTTTCTCACAACAACCCTTTCAGGTAGGGTGTGTAAGTGTTATTATTCTCATTTTACAGATGAAAAAACTGAGGTTCAGAGGCTTGCCCATGGCTGCAAAACTAGTAATGCCAGAACTGCTATTTGAACCTAGGTGTTTGACTGCAAGGCTGGGGCTCTTTTTGCTGCATACTTGGGGTATCTGTGGCCAGGGAATTCTGGGGTAGAATTCTGGGGTTTGAATCCTGGATCTGATGCCAGGTAGCTGGGTGAATCCCCAGGCTGTAAGAGAAACAAGAGAAACAAACACTTGGAGAAGGGGGAAGGGAGACATAGAAGGGGGAAAAGGATCTCAGATAAAAGAGACGTGCAAGAAAGCAGAGGGGAACATGGGAGGTATAGATAAAGCTCAAGCCTGACTCTCAACAGAATTGATCCAGAGGGAAGAATATATAAATATATATATATATATATACACACACACATATAAAAATATACACATATGTATACATGTATAAACACACACATATACATATATATGTATATATATGTATATACGTATATATATGTATATATGTATATATATATATACATATACAGAGAGAGAGAGAGAGAGAGAGAGAGAGAGAGAGAGAGAGAGAGAGAGAGAAGAAAATAGGGTGGAGGGAAATATAGTTAGAAATCATAACTGTGAATGTGAATAGAATGAGCTCATCCATAAAATGGAAGCAGATAGCAGAATAGATTGGAAACCAGAATCCAGCAGTATGTTGTTTACAAGAGACACACTAGAAATAGAAAGACACACACACAGAGTTAAAATAAGGAGATGGAACAGAATCTGTTGTGCTTCAATTGAAGTAAAAAAAGGCAAGGGCAGCAATCATGATCTGAGACCAAGTAAAACCAGAAATATATCTGATTAAAAGGGATAATGAGGGAAAGTATATTTTGATAAAAGGTACCATAACAATGGAGTAATATAATTTTTACAGCAAATTTCCCTAACAAAGGTCTTTTTTCTCAGATACATAGGGAATTGAGTCTAATTCATACAAAATAAGAGCCATTCCCCAATTGATAAATGGTCAGAGTTACGAGCAGACAGTTTTTCAGAAGAAGAAATCGAAGCTATTTATAGTCACAGGAAAAAATGCTCTAAATCACAATTGATTGGGAAAAAATGCAAATTCAAACAACTCCGAGGTACCACCTCATATCTATCAGAAATGACAAATACTGGAAGGGTTAAAGGAAAATAGATACACTAATTAATCACTGATAGAGTAATGAACTGCTCTAACCACTCTTGAGAACAATTTGGAACAAAGTCCAATGGGTTATAAAGCTGTGCATACCCTTTGATCCAGCAATACCACTACTAGGTCTATACCTCAAAGAGATCAATGAAAAAGGAAAAGGACTTATATGTACAAAAATACTTATAGCAGCTCTTTTTGTGGTGGCAAAGAATTCTTGCTCATCTATTGGGGAATGGCTGGATAAAGTGTGGCAAATGATTGTCAGTACTATAGTGCTATAAGAAGTGTTGTAGGGCATGGTTTCAGAAAAACATGGGAAGACATGAACTGATGCAAAGGGAAGTGAGCAGAACCAGGAGATCATTGTACACACTAACAGCAACATTGTAATGATAATCAACTGTGAAAGACTTAGCTATTCAGATCAAGACAAGGATCCAAGAAAATTGCAAAGGAATCATGATGAAAAATGTTATCCACCTCTAGAGAAAGAACTGATGAAGTTTTCTCACCTTTCTTAATTTTTTTCTTGCTTTTTTGCATGATTTGGCTAATGTGAAAATGTGTTTTGCATGATTTCACATTGTATAATGATATCTTATTGCTCGCCTTCTTAGGGGGTGGAGGAGGGTTGAGAGGGAAGGAAAGAATTTGGAACTCAAAAATTTTTTTAAAGTATGTTACAGATAAATAAATAATAAATATTTTTAAAGATGAAAAACATTTAAGGAGGTTTTTTCCTCATGTCAAACCTAAATTTCCTTCTCTCTAAATTCCACCCTAGTTCAGCTTCTGGAATCAAGGAAACAAGTCTAATCCCTCCTTCACATGACATCTCTTCAAAATATTGAAGACAGCTAACACATCTTCCCCTCCCACTTCCCCCATCTCCACCCCCAAATCACCCCCAAATAACATTTCCATTTCTTTCAAATAATCCTTAGATAACATAGTCTCCAGTTCCCTCACCATCTGGACACACTCCAGCTTGTCAATGTTCTTCCTGAAATGTAGTGCCCGGAACTGACCACCATGTCCAGGTGTGTCTGACCAGGGTGAGTACAGTGGAATTATCACATGCCTCATCTTGGATGCTAGGCTTCTGTTCAGGCAGCCTAAGCTTACAATAACTTTTTTGGCAGCCAACGGGATGTGAGTGCCATATGGCAAATGGATGTGAGAGTACTTTGATCAACATTAAAGGCACCAGGCAAACGTAAGGCATCTTTGTGAGTAGCAGCCAGGAAACCAGATTAGATTAGAGAAGACTCTTCCTCAGCCGTACCCAAACAGTGGCCGTGATGTGCTGAAAGGAGCACTGGATTTGGAGTCAAGAGACCTGGCCTTGAACCCTGCCCATGCCACATGGTGAGGGTGAGGATGATGATGGTGTTGATGGCAGTGGTGATGGTGACGATGACAATAATGATGATGGTGGTGATAAGAGCTAACACTGTATGAACAGGAGGCTGGAATAATGTCATGGGAGCTGACCTCAGAGTCAAGAAGACCCGAGTTCAAGTGCCACCTCTGACACATACTAACTGTGTGGCCTTGAACAAGTAACTTACCCTCTCAGTAACTCAGGGAATTCTCTAAAAATGACAAGTTGCAGAATAGTTATAGATCTGCATTGGTAAAGGGAGGCAGTATCCTCCCCAGCAATTTCCTATGCTAAAGAAATCACAGAGAGGAGGCACAAGGTGCCCACCAAATAAGTTCTAGTATGCCTTAAGGCTCATAAAGCACTCTGCATACATTGTCTCATTTCATCCACACACCAACCCTGGCAAGCAGGCACTATTATTCTCTCTCCTTGAACTGAGATGTAGAAACATTAAGTGACTTGCCCAGGTGAACTCCCTTCACCCATGTAGACTGGCAACTCATCATAAAAAAACTGCTTGGGGGTATTGATTTAAATGACTTATCCACAATCATTCAGTTAGTGAGTGAAGGTGGGATTTGAACTCACAGCCTCCTGCCACCAGGCCCCCTGATCTTGGCACCATTCCACAGTTCCTCCACGGGGAGACACCAAGTTCTCTGGACTCCTGTAAAAAAGTCTGTTTTAGGATACAAAAAAGCAGGGCACTTTGGTTACTACTGCAGTAACTTTAATATACACTTGAAAACCTATATAACAGAAGTTCAGAGTTTCACACACACAGCTTTTTCCTATTCTGCTCTATAAATGGAAACGTGTTTGTTAAGCTGATAATAAACAAGAAAATGCAGGCCACTTGGAATGTCAATCAAAGTGCTTTTACATCTATTTGCCACACGACCCTCATGTCATACTGACTGCTCCCATGTCCCTTCACTCAAGATGGAAGACTGAGCAAACAGCTTTAACCTCTCTGTGCCTCAGTTTCTCCACCTGTGAAAAGGGGATAGAAATGCAGCCTGGAATAGAGGGTTGGAGTCTTGGAGTCAGGAAGATCTGAGTTCAAATCCTACCTCTAACACACATTGTTAGTTGTGTGACTGTGGACGAGTGGACGAGTCACTTAAACTCCCAGTGTCCCAGACAACTCACTCAGGTGAGTTGTCAAGCCACATCATCCAAGGGAATTTTCCACACATGAATTTCTTTTTGTATCATTCATACAGACTGAAGTTACAAATCTAGATACACCCATCTGAAACAGGAATAACAACATTCACATTACATCCATCACAGGGCTAGATCAAGTAAAAGAAAGCAGGCAGCATGGCCTCATGGAAAGATGGCTGGACCATGAGTTAGGAAAGACCTAAGTTTGAATCCCATCTCTGCTGCTTGTTAACTGGATAACCATGGACAAATGACTTAATTTTTCTCAGCCTCAGTCATTCCTTCTATTAAATGGGGATAATAATGCCTATATTGCCTACCTGGAAGAATAGCTGTATTAAGGAGGTAATATGTATAACGAGCTAAGTTCAGCTGTTATGGTCAAGCATAGAAAAGACTAAATATATATAAAGGCCATCCTTATAATTGCCCCCAGCCCCTTCTCCCTCTGCTTCCCTGGAAGCTTCCATTGCCTTCTCCTTCTCCAAATGGGTTTGGTTCTTTATTCCCATAGGGCTGGGACTAGAGGCTGTGCAGAAGACTGCTCCAGCAGAGGCATCCTTGCCTTTCTGTGGTGAGAGCTGCCACACTCACTCTCAAGAGCTATTCTTAGACTGCTTAGGAAGGTGACTCACTTATTTGGTCACCCTGATAACTAATTGACAACCCCCATTTCACTTCTTCCTAAATCACCATCTGCCTGGCTGGGACCCAGCCTTAGTTCCTTTTAACTCCTGACCCACTGTCTCTGAAACCAGCACTCCAGTGGAATGGCTGTGGAACAGGCTAGGCAGAATTTATGTGGGGGGCACCCAGGCTGAATCCATTCCCTTTCCAGAAAATCCTTAGTCTCACAGTGACATGAGGCCAGGTTTCAAAGAAATTAGGAAGCAGGAATGATTGCATTTTCATTAAAATTCAGGAAAGGACATCCTTCTAACACCACCCCTTTAAGCCCTGTTCTGCATCTCCTGGGCCAGTCTTCTAGCCCATTCACACCATACTTAGGGAGGTTGTTAGTGATCTGGTAGTAATTTTGAGCCCCCATCAAGACCACAGTGGGAAGGTGATCAGAATGTGCCATTTTGGGAGTCCTGGTTCTATTTAGCGAATGCCTTACTATATGACTTTGGGGCAGACACTCAAGAGTGTCTCAGATACCCTTTATATGATATTAACAAAGAAGAGTCCAGAATTCCCCTTAGGAGTGTGTGTGTGTGTGTGTGTGTGTGTGCGTGCTCACGCATATGTGTGATGTCACTGGAATAAAAGAAACTAGAGGGCCATTCGTTCATTCATTCATCAATAAATATTTATCAGGAGCTACTTTGCCCCGGCTTTCCCCAGTGCTTGGAATGCTCTCCCTCCTCCTCTGAGATTTAGCTTCTCTGGCTTCTTCCAAGACTCAGCTCAAATCCCGTCTTCTACGGAAGGTCTTTCCTAGTTCCTTCACCTGTTCTCTTCCAGCCCCTCCCTTGAGATGCCCCCCCCCATTTACAATGTATATATCTTGTTTGGACAGAATTATTGCATGTTGTCTCGCCCATTAGATTTTGAGCTCCTTGAGGGCAGGGACTGTCATTTGCCTTTTTTCCCAGTATCTTCAGAGCTTAGCATAGTACCTGGCACAGAATAGGCACTTAACAAATGCTTGTTGACCAACTAGAGAAGCTTACAGTCTACTGTGAGGGGCGGGAGGGAAGGATCACAGAATCTCAGAGAGGGCAAGGACCTCAGAGGTCATTTAGTCTAGCCTGCACCAAATGTGAATTCCTCTACCACACCCGTAAGTGAGCCATCATCCTGCTTGAAGACTCCCAGTGAGGGGAAATTTAGCACTTTCCAAGGCAGATCATTTTACTTTAGGGCAATTCTAATTGTCAGGACCCTCCCTTACATGGGGCACTAACTTTCACCCATTGTGCCTGGTTCTGCCCTCTAGGGCATACAGACCCAAATGATAACACCTCAAATAGCAGAAGATGGGGTTATCTGTTCCCTTTCAGGTCCCCCAGTCTTTTCTTCCCTAGGCTCAAGATTCCAGTCTCTTCAATGGATCCTTGTAACCTGAGGCAAAATGTTCTATGGGGTAAATAGCTGAGCTGGAAAGGGCTTCAGGGATCAGAGGAGAAAGAGCACCCTTTCAGTTAGAGGGATGGAGTCAGGCAAGGCTGCTTGGAGAAGACAGTAGGTGACATTGCTAAGGAAAGAAGTAGGGGGTTATGGGAGAAGGAGAGTGAAAAATAAAAAGGAAGAAAAGCAAATCCTGGTGTTGGGAGTTTAGAGAATGAGAAAACAGAATCCCAGCATCTCTTCAAGGAAAACAGGGCCAATCTTCCTGCACCCCCAAGCCTCAGAGAGAGGGCTCCGGGTCTCCAAGTTTGGTTCTCTTTCCTATTTTCCCATCTGCATCTCCATCCTCTTTAGTGAACTAGGGACAAAGATCAAAAGGAAGATGGAGATTCTGAGCAAGACGTCATGGTCCCTTCCATGGTCATCCTCTAATGGGGGAAAATAGGCATCTCTTGCTCAACTCAAGGCTAATCCGTTTAGGAGGGGTTTTCCCAGAGAAGTCAATCTAGATTCACTCTCTCTCAGGACAAAAAAGGTGCCCCAGTCCAAAAATCAGGCTGTGTTGCACCAACCCACTAAAAAATTGGTAAGGGTAACAATCCTCTTACCATTCCTATAATCCTACTCTCTGGAGGTCCATTCTCCTTTGAGGTCTGATACTTGCTGTCAAATCCTATAAAGGCATAACCCAAGGGCATTTACATTTCATGATAAGAAATTGTGCTTTATGGTGTACAATGCTTCTTAACAGCCTTGTGAGGCAGATAGCACCAAAAGAATCACTATTTAATGGTGGGATTTCAAACATGGAGAATGGAGGTCATACTTTGGAATGGATGTCATGCTCTATCACTAGCTAGCTATGTGATGTTGAGTTGCCACTTAATTCATGGACCTCAGTTTGTTTCTCTGAAAATGGAAACACAGTAGGGTTTTGAACTAAACACTCTTTAAAGTCCCTTAACACTCTGGAATTCCATGATTCTATTGCACATATTTGATAGAGCACTCAGTCCCAGCTCGTGGTATGATGGAAAGAGTAAGAGTTTGGGGTCAGAGGACCTGGATTCAAATCCTTTCTCTGCTAGGTAATACCTATGTGTCCTTGGGAAAGTCACTTAACATTTGGGGCCCCAGTAAGTGTATGATCTTGTAATGCTTTTCCTGGCTGGGTTCCCAGAAGAGCAGGCCAGGGCAGATCCAAGGAAGGGACCAAAGGTCCCACCTGTTTCCTACTTCCCCAAGAAATGACAGCAATTTATAAGGATGATATTCAGTAACTGTGCTCAGTCACCCCAACTGATGATGCTGAAAGTGACAGCTCCAGTCCTGGCATGCTGATGAGCTCTGACAATTCCTTCATGCCCTGGGGTCCCCAGGGAGAGGAGGGATGGGAGTGTGAGGTCTTGCCAGAGCTTAAGGACCAAGGGTTATAAGAGGAGATGTGGGCTGGCACTGGGCCGAGGGCCTTTTAGACTTGGATATTTCATCCACCTTCATGTGACCTTGGGTTCCCAAGGCCACTGGCCATCTGACATCTCTCATCTTTTCTGACCTGGTTCCTTTCTTTCCTTTCCCCTTGGAAGACTACTACATCTTCATCCCCTACCCTCTGGTAGAGACCAAGTCCTACTAGATGACCCCCCGACCCCCAGTTGTTACTATCAGGCAACTATTCTGTGCATTGTTGATTCATTAGCTGTTTATTGTTAAGTTGTTTTCAGTTGTATCCAACTCTTTGTGACCCTCTACTTGGCAAAGATACTGAAGTGATTTGCCATGTCCTTCTTCACCTCATTCTACAGAGGAGGAAACTGAGGCAAGCAGGGTTTAGTGACTTGCACCAGGGCCACACAGCTAGTAAGTGTTTGAATTTGAATTCAGGTCTTCCTGACTCCAGGACCAGTGCTCTACCCACTGAACCATCTAGCTGCCCCTTACCTGCTTAGTTCCTGAGACATCTCCCAGCCTCTGATCCTATTATCTTCTATGGGAGAGTGGAGAGATGCCACATTCTCAGATAATCAGTCCAATTGTTATCAGCAATCTCGGTAAGTGTCCTGGGTAAGAACTTACCGTCACAAAGATCCGGGTCCGAATCCTGACTGACACTCAGCAGCCGTGTGACCCTGGATAAGTCTCTTTCAATTCACCTCTTAATGTTCAATCTCTTCTTCTACAATATGATGATGAAGCTAGCTAAAATATTCATCTCTCACTGGCTTGTTTCAAGACTTGAACAAGATAATGTTACGTGAAATGCTCTGCAAACTGTTACTATTACTCATTAGATTGTAAACTCCTTGAGGGCAGGGACTATATTTGGCCTCTTTTGGTATCCCCAGCGCTTAGCACAGTACCTCCCACATAGAAGGTACTTAATAAATGTTTGTTAATTATTGATTGGTTATTATATCCTCCGACCTGATAAACTCAAGCCACTTCTCAGATCCTTCTGTTATCTCCAGCTAGACCCATGGCCCAGAGTCTCTGCCTTTTTTTTGAGGGGGGAAGGTGGGGCAATTGGGGTTAAGTGACTTGCCCAAGGTCGTACGGCTAGTAAGTGTGTCAAGTGTCTGAGGCCGGATTTGAACTCAGGTCCTCCTGACTCCAGGGCCAGTGCTCTAATCACTGTACCACCTAGCTGCCCCCATCTCTGCCTTTTTGAGACTGAAAGGATGGACCCTGTCTACTTTGTGTCAGAATGTAAGGGGATGACCCAACTGAGAGAGAGATAGAAGGCACCAAAGAAGGGGGATTCCTTGGTTCGTAGCATACTAAGTGCCCTAACAGTGAAGTCACACAAATCCTTTGTGAGAGAGGTAATCATCAGCCAATCAGATCACCAGCATCTGAGGAGCCGCTGACATTGGGCTGGCTGCCTCCAATGACGGAGCAGCAGCTCACAATAACGTATTCTAGCCTGGCTGCTTTTCTGGCTGCTCTGCCTCTACAGCCTGCCTGTACCCTTGCTCTGTAGATGGTTAGCTGTCTTAGGAGATAAGGTGGGGGCAGGGAAGGGGGTCTGGCTTGGCCAATCACGTTTTGGTGTGGGTTTGTTTATTTCCTTTCTTTCCCCCAGCTCCAGGGTACTTGCCTATTGTCAGTTTAAATAAATTTATGCCAGTGACATTGTACCCTACCTAGTGCTTGCCTTTCCTTGGGCAAAGATGAACATTCCCTACTTTCTGTGATATGAGGGGTGCTGGGAGGGTCTCCTATCTCCAAATCTCTCTCCATCCAGGTACTACTAATGGGAAAAGATTCTCTATTCCTGATCTGGGCTAAGTACGGCTGAATCCAAGCTCCTTCACAATTCCCTCCAGGGACTGTCATTCTTTTAAGCTCCTCACACCTCATTGCAAATGAATTTCTCACAGAATCACAAAATGTCAAAGCTGGAAGGGACCTTAGAAATTATCAAGCCCAACTCTCTCTGATGGTTGACATTTATGCAGGGAGTCACAGTTACAAAGCATGTTACATCCATTTCCTTGTTTAATGTTTGTAATAGCCTAGGGAGATAGGCAGTATAGGTATGGTTATCCCCATTTTACAGATTGGGAAACTGAGACCCAGGGGTAAAGTAAGATGACTTACCTAAGGTCCCATAGCTAGTAAGTAGCAGAAATGGGATTTGAACCCAGATATTCTGCATTGTACATCCATTGTTCTTTCCATCGTGCCATTGGACAATCTGAGCTCTAACCCGGCTTCAAAGGATCATGGATTATAGATTCAGAGTTAGAAAGGACTTTAAAGGTCATATAGCCCAACAACCCTCATTTCACAGATGAAGAAATTGAGGCTCAAAATATGCCAAGTGACTTTCCCAGGTTCACACAGCCAGTAAGGGTGTGAGTCAGAATTTGAAAAGAGGTCTTCCTGCCTCCAAGGCTATAATCAATGTGGTCTCAGGTAAATCCCTTCTTCTTCCTGGGCTGAAGTTTTTTCATCTACCAAATGTGAGCATTGGGCAAGAGAATATTTAAGAGCCTTTCTACATCTCTGTTTCTCACCTGGACTTCTCATTCTTAGGGGAAATAGAAAATTTGTTTGAGGTGGGGGTTGGGGGAGACCAGGCCACACGGCCTTCATCCTACAGCCCAAGAGTCAGTGGCTATGTCTGCTTCTAGCAGCAAGTGAGCATCCCTTCCACCACCCTGCCCATGACAAGGCCCCGCAGCTATGTCCTTGTGGGCTGGGGGCAGGCTCGTTTGAGATTCAAAGATGAGCATTCTGCAATGAGAAATTCAGATCGGTGGGAGAGATTGCAGGGCAGTTTCTTCCAGGCATTTCCTTAATGCATGCCTAATATTTTAGAGAAGCCACTCCCCTTACCCCTGTCAGGACAAAAGGCTACCTCCTGAGCTGCCCAGCTGGAACTCAAAGTGTCAGGAATTCTTCTTCCTTTGAGTGGGCCATTGGGTCAAGCTTTCCCTCCCTCTCCAGCACGCCATCCTTGGCACCCTTGGCACACAACCTTAGGAGAGTCACCAATTCCTGCCTTGAAAGTTCTCCTTTACCCAGTCATGCCCCCCCTTTCTTGAGTTGGTACGGTCAAACCCTACTCTAGAATTTCTCCCCTCATTTTCTCACTCATCCCTCAGAGGCAGATTTCATCTCTCTGTGCATCAATTATTAATTCACTCCAGCTACATTAAGCCTGCTTTGGTCTGTCTTCCCCTTTATCACACTCCCTGTGATGGGGTGAGGGTGGAGGGGGGGCTGGAAGGAGAGGGTGATGCACGGCAAAGGAGGCTGTGAGAAATCAGGCATCTATCTCTGAGCTTTTTCTCTCCCTTCTGTTCAGAATGACTTTCCTCTGCTTCATCCCCATCCCCAAACTTCTGAAGATGTCATAAATTCTAGATCAGATCCAGAGCTGGATGGGATCCCCAAGGTCATCTGGATCAACCCCCTCATTTTACAGATGAGGCCCAGAGAAATGAAATGATTTGAACAAGATCACACAGCTAGGAAATCTCCAAGGTGAGATCTGAACCCAGGTCCTCTGACTCCAAAGCCAGGGTTCTTTCCACTGAACCATACTAGGAGGGTAGAGTAACTTGACAAAGGTCCTGCAAAAAGTGGGACCTTGAACCCAGGTCCCTTAGTGTCCAAGTGGAAGTGGCATCCACCAGAGCAGATTGTCACCACAGATGAGATACCTCATGGATCAGATGGATGACAGAAGAGCTTCAGGATTACGGAAGCTCTGACCGTATAGGGCTTTCAGCACCGCTATGCTGTGTGACAGAGGAGCAGTTGCTGTACCTCTCTGAGCCAAATTCTCTGAGGGGCAGTCTGCCTGCCTAGCTTATCTTTGTGTCATTGACATTTCTTCCCCTTCATTTTGTGCACAAACTCTTTGGGAGGATTGAAATACTCTGCATCCTTTTTTGTTTTGTTTTGTGTTTTTTTCTTTCTCATGGTTCCTCCCATTTGTTCTAATTCTTCTATACAACATGACAAATGTGAAAATGTTTAACATGAATGTATATGTAGAGCCTATATCAGATTGTAGGCCATCTTGGGGAGGGGAAGGGGAGGGAGGAGAAAATTTAAAACTTATGGAAATGAATCTTGAAAACTAAAAATAAATAAATTAACTTGTTAAAGAAGAAATGCTAGTTGGTATTATTATGAAAAAATACCGAGTCCTAGTTCCAACACGGTGGATGAAAAGTCTCCCTCAAGTCTGAAGAGCTGCCCCATAGCAACGTCACCCATTGCCTATGTGACCTTGAGTAAGAGACAAGCTCTTGGAGCCCCAATTTCTCCAAATGCGAAATGGGAACACCCATCACCCCGTCTCCTTCCCGGGTTTGCTGTGAGTACTAGATGAGATGATATGTGAGCTGGCTTCCAAAGCACACTATAAATGTCAGTGGTTATTATTACTGGTCCCAGCTCTATTTCTCACTTGTGTGTCTTAAGGCAAGTCACTTAACACTTTCTGGGCCCTTACATAAAATAGAAGAGAATTTCTCCCCAACTCCTCCCCAATACAAACCCTCCCTCGGCCTACCCCACCGAGCTCCTTGGGGCTCCGCAGGGAAAGAAATTGTTTTGATCACACTAACCACCAAGTGATTCCAAGATCTCTATTAAAGGATGTGGCAAGAAAGAGCCCTTCCCCCTGCCCCCTCATCCCAGCCTGCAGGGTAGAGCTCAGCCCAGTCTGGGCTGGGAGTTGTGGGTGGCCCCTTCTTCAGCTCTGCCCAAAGCCCCAAGTCCCCTGGGGGACAGTTACCAAGAGAGGAATCAGGTGAGGCGGGAATGTAAACGACATCCATAATTTCCCTCTTTCCCTCTGTATTTGCTAAATTGATTTTTGAAATGGTAGCAGTTGGATTGCAATAAATATCATTGAAATCCATAGCACGTAATGGTTTATAAATTGTGACTCATAATTCAGCCCCAGCCACCTTGGTCGCCCTCTCCTCCCCTGCCTCTGTCGTTGTCGCTTTCCCTCCAGCCCTGAAGCCCACACAAGTCTCTGGAGAAGTAATAAATTGGGAATAAGAGACGCCCTGCTAACTAAATTCCACTTGTCAGTGTTAAGATTCCAAGCTGCGTCTTAAGTTCTTAACAATATCACAAAGCGTGTGCGGGTGTGTGTGTGTGTGTGTGTGTGTGTGTGTGTGTGTATGTGTGTGTGTATATGTATATATATATGCACACCTGTGTACACATATTTTATATATACATATAAACCCATTATATATACACATGCATGCACACATAAATGTATATACATATGAGCATATGTAAACACAATATATGGATGTTACATATACAATAGATTACGCACATATGTGTATATATACAACACAAACATATATACATATGTGCAATATGTACACATAGTTGTGTGCACATTTGTACATATATGTATAAACAAATATTGGGTATAGATATATACATATTACATGTGTGTATGTATGTATAAAACTATAACTACATATGTGTATATTTATATGCACCTACTTTAGGACCATACTACATATCTGTGGCTTCATCCATATGGACAGACCCACTGCCTGAAGGAGATAGCAGCTCTTCTACAATTTAGTAGATGGTCTTCAGGAATTTCTGTGCTTTAAAAATGCTTCACTCTGTGGCCAGCCTGGTGATGAGCTCCTGAAAGTTAAGTTAGGTAGGCTGATCCTTGAGCCAGCATGGTCCAGTGGAAGGAGCATTGAACTTGGAGTCTCAAATCCTGAATTTGAACCTCACCTCTGACACTTATGACTGGTATAACCAGCAAATAACTTTATCCCTCTGGGCCTCATTTTCCTCATCTGTAAAATAAGGGATTAGAAAAGATGACCTCAACAATCTCTTTCAGCTCTAACTCTGTGAGTCTATTACCTGGGCTGAATCCCAGCTCTACTATTTATAAACTATAGCAGCATGGAGTAGTAAATAGAGAACTATCTTCAAGTCCAGGAAGACCTGGGTTCAAGTCACTCTTCTGATGCCTGCTTATGTGATCTTGGACAAGTCAACCTTTTAGAACTCTTGGATACTCTCTGAGACAATAAGTTGCAATGAAAGTGCCCTGAGAATTACCAGTGTTAAGGAAAGCACATGAGTAGTTCTTATACCTGCAAAAATTGATATTGGGCAGGTCAAGTACCCCAGCATTATTTTCCTCAGCAGTAAAATCAGAGATTTAGGCTAGATGGCCTTTCTAGCCTGGTAGAACCTTCTGAAGATTCTGATCCCTGGGCATAATCTTCAAGAGTTTAGAGTCAGCACCTCCACACCAGGATGCAAGAGAAGCAATTCAGTGGAAAATACAAACTCTCTTCCCACAAGATATGCTAATGTCACAAAGAAAAGCAAATCCAGGGAAGTGAAAAAAAAGGTGATTTCTCAGAAGACATTGATGTGGATGCATAGGGAGCTCACCAACCAGCTTAGTTTTTTAAAAAGAAATGTACAGAAGATGGAATCAAGAGCAGGCAAATAAAAAAGTATGACATAGACTTTAAGAACAGGAACAAGACTGCTAAAGCTCAGAATAAGCTAAAAATGGTGAGAAAACAAAGTGAGATTTGATGGTTTTTTGTGCTCAAGAGGGGACAGAAGGGATGGGACTACTGCTTGGGAAAGATGTACAGGACCACTCGATTCTTCTGTTTTCTGCCTCCTATATAAGAGAAGACTCAGAGAAGGGGCTCTCTCTCATTTGGGCTTTTAAATAAAAGACTGGATGACCCCTGGTCAGGTGTGTTGTGGAGAACTCGTGTGTGTCACCCCAGGTAGCCACTGAGGTCCCTCCTAGCCTCTGGATGGGGACATAGCCTTGGAAAAGGCTATAATCTCCATTTAAAGACTTGGACTCCTCAGGATTTCATAGACAGAGTTTGATCTCTTCCTCAGATATAAGGTTCTACCAGGCTAGAAAGGCCGCCTATCCTAAATCTCTCATTTTAAAGATGAAGAAACCAAAAACTGGGATACTTAATTGACTTGCCCAATGTCCCATATGTGGAGATATAGGAACTACTCATTAACCACCATAGTAACTACCTTCACTGTGACTTGTTTCAGAGAATATCTGAGAGTTCTGAGAGGTTGACCTGTCCAGAATCACATCATTTGTGCTGGGAGCCCTCTGAGCTCCAGCTTGAGGGATTTAAGTTAGCTCTGAGAAATAACCTCCCAACCTGATAAAGTGATTCCTTGTTGTTTCTGGGAAGAGGTGATTGTTTAGAAAGAGCTTAGGATAGGCTTAGGGACCTAATGATTTCTTCATTCCTTCAAATCACACACATAAACCTACTTGTATCCATCTATGGCTATGAAAAGTGGAAACAGATTCTTACTTCCCTGCCAAGGTGATGCATGAAGAAGGGAGGGTTATTGATGGACCTGCCCTGGGTCTTAGAACTCCTCTGGAGGTCAACCACCCCTTTTATTTATCTAAGGGGGTAACCAGACTAATCTATTCTCTTTCTTTTCCCCCTCTATCATCCTAGGCCGGTGGTTCTCAAGCATTTTGACTTACGGAACATGTGGAGATTGCTGAGACGGAGTGTTATTTGCCACTTAAAAGACAAATCCTCCTCAAGCCCCTCCCCAAATAACAAACCAATATCTCTTGCCTGGGTGTAGTAGTTCGTGTTTTCCCAAGCCCCGTCATATCTACCACATCATTTGATCCTCACAATTTTTCTGCAAGGTTCACAAGGCTGGAAATCTTAGCCTGACTTTTACGCATGGCAGAGTCAAACGCTCAAAGAGGGTCCAGCGATTTGGCAAGGTCACCTACCTAGTTGGTGGCACAGCTGAGCCTGGTACCCAGGTCTCTGGGCAATAAGGCCAAGGTCTTTCCATCATGGCACACTGCCCCCCCTCAGGTACAGATTGTTTCGTCCTATTTATGGCCTTCAGAGGGTTTGGGGTGAATGTTGACAGATAGATCAAAGGATCACAGATTGAGCTGTAAGAGACCCCAGAGGCCATCTAGACAAACCCACTCATTATACAGATAAGGAAACTAAGGCCCAAGGAGGGGAAACACTTATCCAAAGTCATACAGATAGTATCAGAGGCAAGATTTGAACTCAGGCCCTGTGACTCCAGAGTCAGTGGTCTTTGCATTGTACCATGCTGACTTACTTTTGTCCCTCTTTATCTGAACAGTTTCTGATTCCCAACATCTGCTTAACTGAGTCTCAAATCCTAGTGGGAGTGGGAGGAGAGAAGAGGAGGGAGAGGGGAAGGAGCCTGAAGGGCTCTGGGAAAAAGGGTGTGAGAGGGTCCAGGGAGGAGGGATAGGAGGAGAGGGTATTTGTCACAGAATAGCTGAGACCATCAATCTAGCCCGACGTAAAGAACGACCCCAGGCCGGGCATTGTGGCGGGAACAAGCCAGCAATCGGTTTGGGTAATGAAAAGTGTCATCAGCAAATGAAGAATCTCCTAATTACCCAGATGTCTCCAGGAGGATTTGTGAGGCCCCCAGCAGGGGCTGGCAGGAGGAAATGAGGTGGGCAGGGAGGAGGGAAGGTACTAGACCAGGTGAAAACAAGTGGGAACTAGGAGAAGGATTTCTGGGAGATAACACAGAGTCAGTACCATCCCGTACTATCCTATTCCTTAGGGCACTGGCCAAAAAGTAACTAGCTGACAGTCGGGAGACCAAGGTTGTAACCTGAGCTCTACTGAGGATCAGCTGTGTGAATATGGGAAAGTCCTTGAACTTCTCTGAGCCTCAGTTTCCAATCTGTAAAATGGGAGTGACAGAAGGCAGAACGTTGTAGTGGAAGGAGATGAGACTACACAGCCTTAGATATTGGCTCAGTATGCCTGGGTATGCTGCACAATGAGACTCAAGAGAACTGAGTAGCTTCTGTGTCTAACTATCTCACGTATCCTTGGGTACAACATCTCCCTGGCTTTAGCTTTCTCTTCTGTAAAGTGGAAATGATTGTGATCCAAGGTCTAGTCCCAGCTCTGCCCTTTCTTTAGCCATGTTTCCTTCTTTGCCTTCTCTGAGCCTAAGTTTCTTAAAAGAAAGGGGATTGGGTTAGACAATCTCTTAGGTTCCCCATGGCTGTAATTTTCTGAGTCCAAGACTCCAAGACCACAGAATTTCAGAGTTGGAAGGAATCTCTGAAGGAGAATGCCCCCTGCTATCTCCCCAAGTGGCCATACAGCCTCTGCAAGAAGACCTCAGGTGATGGGCAGCTGTCTCCCAAGGGCTTCAGGATAGCTCTCGTCATAAGAAATAGGAAGCCAAAATTGGCTCTCTATAAATTCTGTGTCTGGAAATTGAAGGCGGCGCACTTGATGTTTAGGTCACAAAGAATCCCATGGAGTACGTTGGTTGTAGCGGTTGTCCTTTGTGCTCAAACAGGACCAAAGTGACATCACTATGTCAGGGACAAGGCCAAGTGTGTCCGACTGTGGTTGATCAGACCAATTTGATCTTAAGGCTCTACCACAGATCAGGCGCAAACGGTCCATGTGAACATTTGGACTAAAGACGTCTCTAAACTTGCACATTTCACGTTCCTTTTGAACTACTGCATTCTGCTTCATTCATAGAGTACAGCGTCTTCTTTGATGCAGGCACACCATGCTGGGAGGTCCTGTGCCAGTCTCCCACGTCCACTAACCACCACTTAACCATTCCCTGCCCCACCCCACTGCCACCTCCACCCTTCGCCCCTGCCACAGACACATAGTTTCACAATGTCCACAGGCCAACTAAAATTACTTAATATCCTAACTAAAAAGGAGGCTGAAGTCAGATAACTTTGTTTTAAATATAGGTTCTTCTATATATTACTTATGTGGACAAGTCACTTTGAACAAGCATATATCAAGTAGATACCATAGGTACACTTACAGGGTGTGACACCAAGTATATCCAAGCATACCCTCTCTCTCTGTCTCTCTATCTCTGTCTCTCTGTCTCTGTCTCTGTCTCTCTCTGTCTCTCTCTCTCTCTCTCTCTCTCTCTGTCTCTCTCTCTCTCTCTCCCTTTCCCTCTCCCTCTCTCTCTTTCTCTCTCTCTCTCTTTCTCTTTCTTTCAACAAAAAGTGACTGGGATTTAATTAAATTGTATAATATACTCTTTTAGTTTTATAATATGCTTAAATTTAGTTTTTTTAAAAGTCTACTGAGTAAAAATAATGTCTTTCATTATTGAATATTCAATAAATGATTCGCTTTGTAAAAATAAAAATAAATTTCCCCGGGTCTTCACTCTAATGAAATATTCCATGCTTGTCCATGACACCAACCAAAGGCTAGACATAAAGACAGAATAAGAAAGCAGTCCCTGCCCTCAGGGAACTTATAGTCAACTAGAGATGAGTGATGGGAATAGAAGCCCTCCCATCTTACAAAGATCCAAGAGCTCTTTTGAACCCTGTGAAGAAAAGGAAAGAAATGATGAAATTTTTAACATGGAAGAATTCCTCCAATCAGTCTTAGTTGGGGTCTCAGAGGAAGACTCATCTTCCTGAGTTCAAATCTAGCCTCAGACATGTAAGTGTCTGCAAAGCTGTGTGACCCCAGGCTAGTCACTTAACCCTTTTTCCCTCAGTTTCCTCATCTGTAAAATAAGCTGAAGAAGGAAATGGCCAAGCACTCTGGCATCTTTGCCCAAAAAAGCCCAAATAGGGTCAAGAAGAGTCTCACAGATTGAAAAAACAACTCAACAAATATCTGTGTATAAACCTTGAGACAAAAGAGGCTAGGAAGTTGCCTCTGGGATAAGAAGTGACTTTCACATTCCAAGCCCCTTTTTCTGGCTATGCCTAAAGTAACCTCAAGTGTCAGCACCTCCTCCTGCTCCCAACACCCTGACCCCCCCAACTCCTCACCCTTTTATTTACTTTGTACATATTTTATATTTACATGAACAAATATGTCTTGTTTTCCTCTAGTGTGATGTAAGATCCTCGAGGGAAGGGACTGTTTCATGTGTTGTCTTTCCTCCTGCCTGGTACACAGCGGGCACTTAATAAATACTAGTTGACTGACTGATTGCCATGGGAAGCATGCTAGACCTAAAATCAGGAAAGCTAGGGAAGACCTAACATTCTGACACTTACTAGCTGTGTGACCGGGTGAACTAGTGAACTAGCTCTCAGAGCTCCAATTTCCTTACCTGGGAGATGGAGAGGATAATCCCCCAAACTTCCAGCCTCACAGCACTGTTGTGAGAACAGCACCCTGAAGATGGAAGAACTATAGCAACAGGAATTTGGAAAGGCCCCTTGGCAAGGCAGCGGGCAGATTTAGAACCATAACCCAGACTCAGCTCTGCCCGAAGCTTTCTTCCTTTGCCTTGCTCTTTAATGAATTATACTGCAGAACTGTGGGGCTGAAATCCATGTTTTATGCCAACACTAAGGTCTTCTCTAGCCTCTCAGGACTTAGATTTCCTCTCCTGGCAGTCTCAAATCAATCAGTAAACATTTATTAAGCACCTACTACGTGCAGGTGTTGGGGACACAAAGAAAGGTCAAAGGCAATCTCTGCCTCAAGGAGCTTACAGTCTAATGGGACAGACAACATGTGAATTATGAATAAATGAGCTACATACCAGATAAATGGGAAATAATCGATGGAGGGAAGGCCTTAGAATTAAGGATGATCAAGAAGGGCTTACTGTAGAACAAGATGCCTTATCTCTCTCTCTTCTCCTATGTTCACCAGAGATGTTAGACTTTGCAGAAGACCTTGACTCATAACTAAGAGGAAGAAGGTAAAAGACCAGCCCACAGTACACCAGAAGAACCAAATTGGGGCAGCTAGGTGGCCCAGTGGATAGAGCACCAGGCCAGGAGTCAGGAAGATCTGAGTTCAAATCTGGCCTCAGACACTCACTATCTGTGTGATCCTGAGCAAGTCATTTAACCCCATCAGCCTCAGTTCTTCATCTGTAAAATGGGGACCCACTGGAGAAGGATATGGCAAACCACTCTATTATCTTTGCCAAGAAAACCCCAAATGGGGTCCTGAAGAGCTGGACGTGACTTTACAACAGCCAGAGGGGCTGTGTTATATATAACACAAGAATCAGGACCTAAAGAGACCCCTGCTGTTCTCCCAATTGGTCAGTACATCTCTGCTGGGCTAACTTGTCCCTGTTTCTATCTAACATTTGGTCCTAGGCTTCTCACAGCATCCTGGATTTTGAGCTGGAAGGGACCTTAGAAATCATCTAATCCAACACCTTTATTTAACAGTCAGGGAAACTAAGGCCCATGGGGAGGAAGTGAGTTGCTCAAGATCACAAGGTGGTGACTAACACCTCCAGGATTTGACCCCAGGTGTTTTCACTACAAAGTAAATATCTTTTTCACTTTACCAGACTGCCTCCACCAGGAGCTGGCTCTGCCCTGTGACAAAATGTCCCCAATCTAGGCAACTAGAACTCTGTGTTTTAAGCTGTTTAGAGTACTCTGAGTCACAATTCACAGCCCTTTCCCCCTTGGTTTAGAATATAGGCTCTTAACCTAGCCATCCATGAACTTAAAAAACATTGATAATTATGTTTCAATATAATTTGTTTCCTCTGTAATTTTCTATGTTTTATTTTATTCATTTAAAAACATTATTCTGAGAAGAGAGGGGTTCATGGACTTCAGATGGAGTCTATGATATTAAAAAAAGTTAGTAACCTGTGGCTTAGATAACCATATAATCAGCGAGAAGTGCAAATTTTGATAGTGGTACAAAGAGATATAATATAAAAGTTGAAACAGTGGTGACATTTCCCTTTAAGACTATAGCCCTATTCAGTGTCATGCCAATCAAACTACCAAAAAATTAGTTTATAGAACTAGAAAAGATAATAAAAAATTCATCTGGAGGAAAGAAAGGTCCAGAATACCAAGGGAATTAATGAAAAGAAATGCAAGGGAAGATGGCCTACCAGGACCAGATCTTAAATTGTATTATAAAGCAGCAATCATCAAAACTACTTCGTACTAACTAAGAAATAGAGTGGTGGATCAGTGGAACAGGTTAAGTAGGCAAGGCACAATAGTCAATGACTATAGTAATCTACTGTTTGATAAATCCAAAGACTCCAGCTTCTGGGATAAGAACTCATTATTTAACAAAAACTGCTGAGAAAACTGGAAAATAGCATGGCAGAAACTAGGCATAGACCAACACCATACACCCTATAGCAAGAAGAAGTCAAAATGGGTACATGATTGAGATATAAAGGCTGATACTATAAGCAAACTAGGAAATCAAGGAATAGTTTACCTGCCAGATCTATGGAGAAGGGAAGAATTTATGACAAAACAAGAGATAGCGAGCATTATGAAATGCAAAATGGATAATTTTTATTACATCGAATTAAAAAGTTTGTGCACAAAGCCAATGCAACCAAGATTAGAAGGGAAGCAAAAAGCAGGGAAACAATTTTTACCACTAGTGTTTCTGATAAAGGCCTCATTTCTAAAATATATAGAGAACTAAGTCAGATCTATAAGAATACAAGTCATTCTCCAATTGATAAATGATTGAAGGATATGAACAGGCAATTTTCAGATGAAGAAATGAAGAGAAAAAAAGAGATGAAGAAAACTATCTATAGTCATATGAAAAAATGCTCTAAATCACTATTGATTAGAGAAATGCAAATTAAAACAATTCTGAGGTACCACATCACGCCTATCAGACTGGTTAATATAACAAAACAGGAAAATGATATATGTTGGAGTAGATGGGGAGAAATTGGAACATTAATGCATTGTTGGAGTTGTGAACTGATCCACCTATTCTGGACAGCAATTTGGAGCTATACCCAAAGGACATACCCTTTGATCGAGTAATACTAATACCAGATCTATATCCCAAAGAAATCATAAAAATGGGAAAAGGACCCACATGTACAAAAACATTTCTAGAAGCTCTTTTTGTGGTGGCAAAGAATTAGAAATTGAAGGGATGTCCATCAATTGGGGAATGGCTGAACAAGTTGTGGTATATGAATGTGATGGAATACTATTGTGCTATAAGAAATGACAAGTAGGATGATTTCAGAAAAACCTGGGAAGACTTAGATGAACTGATGTTGAGTATAGTGAGCAGAACCAGGAAAACGTCGTACACAATAACAGCCATGTTGTGCAATGACTGACTTTGATAAACTTATCTCTTCTTAGCAATGCAAGGACCTAAGACAACTCCAAAAGACTCATAATAGAAAATGCTATTCACATCCAGAGAAAGAACTATGGAGTCTGAATGCAGATCAAAACATACTATTTGCTTTCTTTTTGTTGTTGTTTTGTTGTGTTGTTTGGTTTCTTCTCAGTTCTAACTCTTCTTTATATTGTGACTAATGTGAACATATGTTCAATATAAATGCATATATAGAACCTGTATCAGACTGCACACCATCTTGGGGAGGGGGGAGAGGAATGAGGGAAGGGAAGAAAATGTAAAACTCAAAAGCTTATGTAAGTGAATGTTGAAAATTAAAAATAAATAAAATTAACAAAAATAAATAAACAAACAATTTTTTTAAAAAGGAAAAAAAAAGACTGTAGTCCTGATCTGCCCATGTAGAAAGGAGGGTGTTCTTGTGCTCTCTCCGTATATAGCTAGAGAGCTCACTTCTGTCAGGGAATCCCTGAGACTGGATGACACAACAAGGGAGAGAGTTATGCTTCCAAAGCTATGTTCCCAGAAAAGTGCCAAAAGCTTCAGTGGGAATTTATATTATAGTTACAGGAGATGAGACAATCAGCCAGTGCTGGTGGGTTGATAATGGTGGTATGATACTGATACTATTAGTACCAGTGGGGATGGCAATGGTAATTGGGATGGGGATGCAGTTGAGATATCAATTTGTTCAAAGGAAACAAAATTCAAGGAAGGATTGAATAATAAAACTAATGACCACAAATGTCTAATGCAAGCTCCCAAAATAATAGAAGAAAGTAAGAGAAGCTAGACATCTTACAAAATGAAGACAAATTTTACCTCATTCATTGGCATCATTGAGACTTGGAGGTATGAGAACCCTGACTGGAATATGACATTGCAAGGATATGCCTTATGTAAAAGAAATAAAAAAATGTAAATGAAGGGTGAAGTAGCATTGTATCTTAGGACAGACTTATCCAAGTGAAATGGGAGTCCGGGCACATGTATAGTTTCTCAGATGGCAACTCCACATGGAACCAGAGAAGGCTGACTTGAGCCCTGAAATTCCCTCCCCCCATTACACAAATATCTACCATGATACCAGTATATACACTGGTATCTTATCATCTTCCCTGTCACTTCCCCTCCTCTTCCCAAACTGAATACAAATCCAGCTGTATTTAAATCCACTGAATCTAGACCATGTTTCCCATTCCATCCAGTCATCTATCAGAAAACTGGAGTCTAGGCAGGCACTTTGTCATCTGCTTTGTAGTCAGACCTATGAGTTCCCCACTCCTAACCTCACCTCTTTCTCTGGAAATATCAGTCAACTCAACAGTCCCATTACTACTAGAAGAGCAAACCAATCAACCTCCCAATGGCTTGTCTCACAACCCATGTGACCCTTTAGACCAAGATTCCCCCTACATATGTTGACACATGAGCTCTCTGAGGGCAAAGCCTGTCTCACTTCCATGTTTATATCTCTAACATCTAGCATAGGGCCTAACATATAGTAGGTACTTAATAAATACTTTTGCATTCAC
The DNA here is from genome assembly GCF_011100635.1 of Trichosurus vulpecula. Taxonomy (NCBI): domain Eukaryota; kingdom Metazoa; phylum Chordata; class Mammalia; order Diprotodontia; family Phalangeridae; genus Trichosurus; species Trichosurus vulpecula. Next base: position 53,026,054 of record NC_050580.1, read on the forward strand.
TCATTCATTTATTCATTCATTTGAAGAAATATAGAAAGCAGAGAGGAAAGGAGGTGAGTGGAGAGAATTCTTCTGAAAGCTAAAGGAGTTAGAAAGACAAGTAATATTATCATTGGAATATTCTGCAGACCACACAGACAGAAAGATGGCAGTGGTGAAGAATTAGATAAGCAGCTCACAAACCTGCCACAGGTGGGATATAGTAGTGATGGGGACATTGATTATACGGACATCTGTTGGGGCTCTCTCCCCAAAGCAGGGAAGCTAGTAATCTCTTGCCCTGCCTCAAAGATGATTTCCTCCTTTGAAGGTTGGAGGAACCAAGAGAGAATTTCCCTTCTGGAGCTATTTTTCACTAATAGGAAGGAACTGATTGCTAGGGTGGAAATGGTGGAAACCTTCGGCAGGGGTGGAGGTGTGGGAAGTGAGCACTGTCTGACGGAGTTTATGATAAAGAAAGAGAAGGCAGCCAGGAATATCTGACCTGCTACCTAGATTAGGGGCTAGCTTGTTTCAAGAGGTTGAGAGAATAGGTATTATTCCATTGACTAAAATTCTACAAGAAAAGTCAGCTCAGGAGGGATGAGAAACTCTAAAGAATAAAAACCTAAAGGCACAAAGAGAAACAATTTCAATGTCTAAACAGACAACTATGGATACACAGGGAACTCAAAAACAACTCAGATTTTTAAAAAGACTTGTACAGAAGATAGAAACAAGGGTAGGGAACAAAGGCTCAGTACAGAACTGTAAGAATAGTGTCAGGAATTCTAAAGCTCTGAGTGAACTTAGACCAGTGAGGAGAGCTAAGGACAATGAAAAGAGTCTGAAGGTTTTTAAAGCTTGGTGAGAAGAGAGAAGAAGGATCAAAGAAGGGGTAAGACTGCTGTTTGGAGTGGATGAGTCACTGATAACCGATGACAGAAAGAAGGCAGATCTCCTTGAGTCTTAATTTTGCCAAGGTGAATGATCTTTGAACTGGAAAAGACAGAACAGAAATGGTGATTACCAAGGTGATACCATGCTCAGTAAGGAGATAGCCAGAGAGCACCTAGCCGGCCCTGATAAGTCCAAGGCACCAGGGCCAGATTCATTACTTCTCCTGCTGCTTAAATAACTGACAGATGTGATCACTGAGTTTCTTTAAGGTCTCACCTCAACTCCAAACCTACCATTTGTGTAATTTTGGAGGTACCACACTTCCCCACCAGGAGACTCAGTTTACTTATCTGTAAATTGGAGACAATAGCACTTGTATTCCCTAACTCACTGGACTGTTATTAGGGATGAGTTTTGCATATGAATCTGAATTATTATTATTAGTGATAGGTTTAGAAAATGTTGAATACCTCAGAGGTGGGCTGTTTCTACTGCTTTATGCTGAAGATGTGGAGACAGGCCCAGAGAGGGAAAGTGCCTTGCTCCATGTCACCCTGCTAGTTAGTGTCAAAGTAGGGCCCTCTGATTCCATATCCACTGCTCTTTCTACCACATTGAGCTACTGACTTAGTGGCTGACTACTGGTGTTGCAGATGGCAAAGAAGTGTTGGTGATGGTGCTTCTGATTTTGAAGGCAACTATGCTCTTGGGGAACATATAATCTCCAAGGCAGGCTGGTATAAAGAAAAGAAGAAAACTAGACACTCCATCTCTCATCTCTCTGTGTTTGCATGGGTTGTGCCCCATGTCTGGGGTGCACTTCCTCCTCATTTCCACCTCTTGAAATCCATAGACCTCCTTTTAGACACGGCTCAAATGCCACCATGTCCATGAAGCCTCTTTGGACCCCCCCAGATGCTAATGCACATCCTACCAAAACAAACTACCTGTATTCATTTCACACAGATCACCTGTGTATTTACATATGTGTGTGATGGCTCTCTTATTAGAATGTAAGATCTTTGAGAGCAGGGAATGTTTCATTTTTATTTTTGTGTACCCAGAGCCTGGCATGGTGCCCAGTCCATAGTAAGTGCTTAATAAATTCTTGTAGATTGACTAGGAATCAAGAGACCCGGATTCTGGCCCTGACTTTGCCACTAAATAGTTGTATGATCTTGAGTAAATCACTTCCGTCCTCTGGGTGCCCTACCTTTGGTAGAGAGCACTGGATGATCGCCTCAATAACCCTGGTGGGTGGCCCCTTAATGAGTGGAAGACACTTCCTCATTAGCAAAATGGACATCCTGATAATACCTCCCCTTCCTCCTCCATGGGTTGTTTCAAGGCTCTAACGCAATAATGGAGATGAAGGCCATTTGCAAACTATAAAGTATCATACAAATGGAACAGATTATTCTTAATGGAGACTGCTCTGCTTTCTGATTGGCCTATGCGAGGAACTTAATCAGAAATATAAATCACATGGATGACAATGGCACCTGGCCCCAGGCCCTCCTAACATGCTTTGAAATCCTTATAGGAACATCTGGTAATGGTCTCCAAGCAGTCCTAGGCAATGGCAAAAGCAGCAATTGGCTTGTTTTAAGACATTTAGAAAGTAAATTTTTAAAAAAGATTGAAACGGTTTCCCATGATGTCTCTTTTCCTGACAGGAGCTGATTGGAAAAGAGTAGATAAAGAGATGCTGAGGAATAAATGACTCACAGGGGCTTCTTCCACAAGAACTGGGGATATCTCTACATGAATTCTACCAAGCAAAAGAGAGGCTTCCCTAGAGTTTGAGGCTCGGGAATCGAGAATGCTGGGAGCATATCCAGGCAGGCCCAGCTTTGTCTGTGCGCTGACTGACCCAGGAGAGGAGATCCAAGCAGCCCCTGTAATCTACCCATCGACAGAGTCACATTCACCAACCACTTAGTACAGGCAAGGCATGGGGGTGCTGGGCATTTAGGGGGAAGCAAAGACTCCTAAGATAATATGCCTGCCCTAGAGGACCTCCCGATCTAGTGGGAAAGGAAGTATGGTGGAATGAATAAACAAAAAAGCTTTCAGGGATAGAAACAGAAATGACAGTCACATTCTATCAGGAGAAATAACACCTTATAGGAGCTTTAAGCTGCAATTCCAAAGGAAAGGCCCACTCATCATCAGGGCAATACAACAAGGCAGATGAAAATGGCAACCAAGGACCTGGGTTCAAATCCTGATTCTGCTACTTACCACCTGTGTGACTTTGGACAAATCCCTTCCCCTCTCTGGGTCTGAATTTCCTCCCTCATGGGAGGGATTGGACTAGGCCAACCTACTTCTGGCCCTAAATTCCATGATTCTAGGAACTCTAAGATGCCATGTGGGCTAAGTGTCAAATGAGAGACAGGAAGAAATCATGCTTCTCTTTCTTACACCCGGTGGTGATAAGAACATTGTGAACATTATACATTGTGAACCTGGGTGGGATGCCGATGGGTAAGGGGATAGGGGCCTACAAAAGATTTCCCTTGAATGGATAGAAAGATGCTAATATGACAAGCTCCTTTGGGAGCACAGTTGATAGAAAGGTGCAAGATCTTCCTTAGAGGATGGTATGTGATGGTAGGCTCATCGTGAGGTTTTTGAGAATAAGAAGGGCATGTTAAGTTTGGATGAACTGGGAAAGACCAGTTTATCCCAGATACAAGATAGACCCCAATACCTGGAGCCTCTGATAGGAAGTCACTGCTTGTCATGGATGACCAGATAAAGGGGTCCTGAGACAGATTTACTAATCTCTGTTATACTTAGTATTTCTATAACACCCTTTATGATATTGGATCTTTATGAAAAGGGCTTCAAGCTCTGCCTTAGGCATGCTCTGAAAGGAAGGCAACGGTCTCTGTAGGTTATATCCCAAAAGCAGCAACAACTGAGCCTGAGGCATTCAGATTGACACCCACTTCTTGGTGTTTTAGATGCCTCCAGGCAGCTCACCCACTCAAATGTGGACACGCAGAATGGAATCCATAGGACACACTGGAGAAAAGATTTTTAGGGTTGTCTTCCCTGGATGGGAAGTAAAAGAGCATCAGACAAAGGATTGCAGGGAGGGAAGACACTTCAGGACCCCCTAGCACAGCTGCTGTGTGGTCATCCTGGAGAGAAGGTGCTACCATGCTCCTTCTCCCTGCCCCCCTCCTATTTGCCCATATTCTCTGAGGAATTATGCAGCCAACCAGGGAAACAGTTATAAGAAGCAAATTTCTGTTGCTCTTTGCTACTCAACTACTCTGGCAAATCGTTGCCCTCAAAAATTCAAAAGCACCAGGGCAATCCTTTCAATACCTGCCCCAGGGTCCCATATATATTTTGCCCTGTTGGGCAAATTTTCCTTGACCTGGGCACATAAGAACAAAGAATAAAGCAATCCCTGCTCACAAGGAATCAATATTTTAATCATGGAAAGAACAAGTAAATATAAAAGTATAAGTGTGTGTAATATATACATACATGTATGCACACACACACAAATAGTTGAATACAAGGTAGTTTGGGAGACGGGACATTCACAATGAGGAGCATCAGTAAAAGCTACATGCAGAAGATGGTGCCTAAACAGTATCTAAAAGGAACAATTTCTATGGGATGGAGGCAAGGAGGGAATGGCTTTCAGGCATGGGAATGAGAGATGGGGTATGACCAGTGAGGAGCACACAGAAGGTCAGTTGGATGTGGAAAGAGGAGCAATGTCCAATAAGGCTAAAAATAGAGGTTGTCATCAGGTTGTATAGGATTTTGAAAGATAAACAGAGAAATTTATATTTTATCCTAGAGGGAATAAGAAGTCGCTGGAGATGGTTGAATAGGGGAGTCATAGGGTAAGATTTGTGCTTGAGGAAAATTATGTTGGCAGCAGTGTGTTGGGTGGACTGGGTGGTGAAAGGCTTGAGTCAGGGAGACTAGTTAAGAGACTGTTGAAATCATCTAGGCTAGAGGTGATGAGGGCCTGAACTTAATATGGCAGCTGTGTAAGTGGAGAGGAAGGATTGGAGGAGGTAGATTTGGGAACTGATTGGATGTGTATAGTGAGAGAGTGAGGATAATGTTAGGACTCTGGAAGGATGGTGGTGCCTTTAACAAATTCTGAAGTTTAGAAGAGGGAAGAATATAGAGGGGAAGATAATCAATTAAGGTTTGGAATTGTTAAGATTAATATGATTCTAGAATATACAGCTTGAAATGTTCAATAATCCATTGGTGATCTAGGGCTGAAGCTTAGAGGAGACACTTGGGGCTGGACATATAGATCTGGGAGTCATCTGCATTAATGTGATTGTTAAACCCATGTTACTGAGAAGAGAGAGAAACAAAGGCAGATACATAGAGAGAGACAGAGAGACAGCAGAGACAGAGATAGAGAGACAGAGGAAGAAGAAGGAAGAGAAAGAGGAGGAGGCATATGCCAAGCAAACCAAATCTCTGACATCGCCTTGACCATCCATACTACTTCCAGGACAGTTCAAGCAGCCACCATCGGATAATTAACCCCTGTGGAAATGTGACTTGATAACTAATTCTTAAGAAACTGCAACTTCAGCCTCCTTGGCAGTCAAAGCTGCTACCAAAGATCAGGAAAAGAATGTTCTCACTACCAAAGTGAGAAACTCTTAAATGACTTTAAAATGGATATAATTTTATCAGGGTAAATAACATTAAATAAGATGCATTACCCCTTGCTTTTCCACTGTGTCCTAAGTATTAAGGGACCTCTCCATTTGACTTAAAGGTGCAACTTTTACATATTCTCTCCTCCCCTCTCAGACCATGAGATCCTTGAGAGCAAGAACGGTGTTCATTTTCCACTACTATCCCCACTGCTCTGCACATAGCAAATGCTTGATGAATGCTTATTCATTTATTCAGAAGATGCTGAAAAGAATTCAGAAAGGTAGAGAGACAGGGAAGAATAGTGTTAGAAAATGCTAAGAAGCCCCTCCTCTAGGAGAGGAGGCAGCTGATGGTGCAGGGGATAGAGTTCAAATGTGGCCTCAAAGACTTACTAGCTGTATGATCCTGAAAAAGTCACTTAACTATCTGCCTCAGTTTCCTCAACTGTAAACTGAGCACCCACCATGCAGGGTTGTCATGAGAATCAAATGAAATAATATTTGTAAATATTATCTTAGTGCAGTGCATAGTAGATGCTTAATAAATGGACATTCCTCTCCCTTCCCCTCTAGAAGAAGAAGGTTGTCAATAGAGCCAAACGCTGCAGAGAGACCAAGAAAGATGAAGCTTCAGAAATACCCACTGAACTTAGCAATACAGAAATTTTTGAAGGCACTGAAGTGGGAAGTTCCAGCCAAGTGGTGTTTTTGGAAGCCAGAGTTTCAGGATTTGACTGAGAAAAAAAAATGGGATTTTATTTGGAGGTGAGAAAGTGTGGTCAACTTTTTCTAGGAGATCTCTTGGTAGTTTGTGAGCTGATGGCAACAAAAGTGATAATACAGGAGAGAGGCCATCTAAATGGTGTCTGGGGATTATCAGCCAACATGGTTAAGATTTCAGAGAGACAGGAGGAACTGAAAGTCTCTTGGGAGAGGTGTGGGATTGAGTCCAGTCTCCTTTTCTCTCAAGCTGGCCAATGGTTTCATCACAGACCCTTAGTGCTGTAGGAAGGTAGAAGGAGAGTTCACTGTGGGATGGGATTGTCAAAGAAGGGATTCCTGGGGGTGTTGGAACATGAATTGGATCTTGAGAAATGGGTAGTATTTGTATATGCAGAGACAGAGGCACTCCAGGTAGGGGAGCAACATGAGCAAAGGCTGACCAGTAAGGCAAGTTCATGAAACATTCTGGGACTAGAGCAGAGAGAGCTTGAGTTGAAGAGAAGGAAAAACTCACTCCTCCCAAGGTCATAGGATAGTAGATCATAAAATCACATAGCTCTAAAGCTAGATGGGATTTTATTGACCATCCAGCACAACCTCCTCATTTAAGAGTTGGGGAAGCTGGGCCCTCAGAGGTTAAATGACTTAGCTAAGGACACATAGTAAGTGCCAGAGGAAGAATCTGAACCTGATTCCTCCATCTCCATAGCCAAGACTCATTCCAAGTCCTCATGCACTTGATTCTATAACATCAAATGTTAGCTCAATCAATCAATGAATAAGTATCCTATAATCACTTGCCAGTACTGTGCTAAGTGCTGGGAATGAAAAGAAAGGCAAAAATATCACTTGCCATGATACTATAAGCAAATTAGGAGAGCAAGGAATAGTTTGCCTGTCAGATCTTTGGAGAAGATGGCCAAACAAGAGATAGAGAACATTATGAAATGCAAAATGGATCATTTTTATTACATCAAATTAAAAAGTTTTTGCACAAACAAAGCCAATGCAACCAAGATTAGAAGGGAAGCAGAAATCTGGGAAACAATTTTGACAACGAGTGTCTCTGATAAAGGCCTCATTTCTAAAATATGTAGAAAATTAAGTCAAATTCATAAGAATACAAGTCATTCCCAATTGATAGTCAAAAGATATGAACAGGCAGTTTTCAGATGAAGAAATTAAAGCTATCTAAAGTAATATAAAAAATGTCTAAATCAGTACTGTTTGGAGAAATGCAAATTAAAACAACTCTGAGGTACCACATCACACCTATCAGATTGGCTAATATGAAAAAACAAGAAAATTATAAATGTTGGAGAAGATGTGAGAAAATTGGAACACTAATACATTGGTGGTGGAGTTGTGAACTGATCCCGCCATTCCAGAGAGCAATTTGGAACTATGTCCAAAGGGCTATAAAACTGTGCATACTCTTTGATCCAGCAAGACCAATACTAAGTCTGTATCCCAAAGAGATCAAAATTGAGGGGATGCCTATCAGTTGGGGAATGGCTGAACAAGTTGTGGTAAATGAATGTAATGGAATACTATTGTTCCATAAGAAATGATGAGGAGGTGGATTTCAGAAAAACCTGGAAAGACTTAGATGAACTGATGCTGAGTAAAGTGAGCAGGACCAGGAGAACATTGTGCATGGTAACAGCAATATCCTGTGATAACCAATTTTGTTGGACTTAGCTCTTCTCAGCAATGCAATGATCTAAGTCAATTCCAAAAGACTCATGATGGAAGATACAATCCACATCCAGAGAAAGAACTAGGGAGTCTGAATGCAGATCAAAGAACTCTCTTTTTTTTTCTTTCTTGTTCCAATTCTTCTTTCACAACATAACTAATGAAGAAATATATTTAATATGATTGTACATGTATAGCCTATGTAAAATTGCATGTCATCTTGGGGAGTGGGAAGGGAAAGGAGGGGGAAAATTTAGAACTCAAAATTTTATAAAAGTGAGTGTTAAACTATAAATAAACACATTTCTAAAAAAGAACGAGGAATTAACCTTAAAAAAATAGCCCCTGCCCTCAAGGAGCTTCCAATATTGTATCATCTACAAAGAAGATAAGCATTACATCTATGACCTAATTTAAATCACTGATTTAAGAAAAGGGGGGTGGGGGAAAATGAAACATAACAGGACCACGGACAGCTACCTAGATCGTACTATTTCTGAACAGGTTGATGTTAATCCATTAATGACCATTTTTTGGGTCCAGATGTTTAACCCATTCTGAGGCCAACTAACTGTCCTATCATCTAGTCCACATCTCTCCATCTTGCCTCTTGATGTGCCAATTTAGTAAATCTTTCCAAAACAAAATAAAATGAGGTTAGGCTGGCATGACTTATTCTTGATGTAAATGTGTTAGATTTTCAATTAGTGCTTTCTTTTCTAAATACTCACAAGCCATCTTTTTAATTAACATATTACATTAGTAATATAATGAATGATTTTAATTTGAAAAATAATGTTTTCAGGGGCGGAGCCAAGATGGTGGCTGGAAAGCAGGGACTTGCTTAAGCTCTTCCCCAAATCCCTCCAAACACCTGCAAAAAATGGCTCTGAACAAATTCTAGAGCTGCAGAACCCACAAAAGAGCAGAGGAAAACAGGTCTCCAACCCAGGAGAGACTAGATGGTCACTGGGAAGGGTCTACTGCATGGTGCTGGGAGCGGAGTGCAGCCCAGCATGGGCCATGCCAGGACAGACCAGATGGAGTGTCAGCTGGCCAGAACAGGCCTGAGGGCCATGAATCATTGACCTGTGGCAGTTACCAGACTTCTCAACCCACAAACACCAAACAGCGGGTTAGTGGTAAACTGCTGGATCAAGGTGAGAGTGGTCTGGCCCCATCCCTTGGGGTGGCAGAGGTGGTGCAGCTGTGGCGGTGGCAGCAGCAGGAAGCTCCCAGAGCTCTAGTGTCAGCTGCTTCCTGAGTCCCTGGATCACACGGTGGGAGGAATCTAGCAGTGGATCAGAGTGGGAGTGCAAGGAGCACTTTGTGGGCACAGAGGCAGTTTCTCTTGCTGTGCCCTGCTTGGATCTGGATGGCTGTCCTGGTTGTCAGGTCTTGGGGGAGGAGGAGCACTGCTGTGACAGAGCCTGCAGTGACTGTGGAGCAGAAGTAGCTCTGAAAAGCCTGGGACAAAGTGCTCTCTACTCTACAAGTAGTCATGCCCTGAAAAAAAGCTCAAGGGTCAAGTAGTTGGCTGGGAACATGAACAAGCAGTGAAAACAAACTCAGATTCAAACTCAAACTCTAGGTGACTTTTTTGGTAACAAAGAAGACCAAAACATACAGCCAGAAGAAGTCAACAAACTCAAAGAGCCTACATCAAAAGCCTCCAAGAAAAATATGAATTGGTCTCAGGCCATGGAAGAGCTCAAAAAGGATTTTGAAAAGCAAGTAAGAGAAGTAGAGCAAAAATTGGGAAGAGAAATGAGAAGGATGCAAGAAAACCATGAAAAACAAGTCAACAAGTTGCTAAAGGAGACCCCCAAAATACTGAAGAAAATAGACTAACCCAAATGTCAAAAAAGCTCCAAAAAGCCAATGAGGAGAAGAATGCCTTGAAAGGCAGAATTAGCCAAATAGTAAAGGAGGTCCAAAAAACCACTGAGGAAAATACCACCTTAAAAATTAGATCAGAGCAAGTGGAAGCTAGTGACTTTATGAGAAATCAAGACATTATAAAACAGAACCAAAGGAATGAAAAAAAATGGAAGACAATGTGAAATACCTCATTGCAAAAACCACTGACCTGAAGAATGGATCCAGGAGAGATAATTTAAAAATTATTGGACTACCTGAAAACCATGAATGAAAAAAGAGCCTAGACATTATCTTTCAAGAAATTATCAAGGAGAACTGCCCTGATATTCTAGTGCCAGAGGTTAAAATAGAAATTGAAAGAATCCACTGATCACCTCTTGAAAATGATCCCCAAAAGAAAACTCCTAGGAATATTGTTGCCAAATTCCAGCATTTCCAGGTCAAGGAGAAAATACTACAAGCAGCCAGAAAGAAACAATTTTAATATTGTGGAAACATAATCAGGATAATACAAGATCTAGCAGCTTCTATATTGAGGGATTGAAGACTTGGAATATGATATTCCAGAGGTCAAAGGAGCTAGGATTAAAACCAAGAATCACCTACCCAGCAAAACTGAGTATCATGCTCCAAGGCAAAATATGGATTTTCAATAAAATAGAGGACTTTCAAGCTTTCTCAATGAAAAGACCAGAGCTGAATAGAAAATTTGACTTTCAAATACAAGAATCAAGAGAAGCATGAAAGAGAATTCATAAGGGACTTACTAAAATTGAACTATTTTATTTACATTCCTACATGGAAAGATGATGTGTGTAATTCAGTATTAGGGTAATTGAAAGTAATATACATACATATATAGACAGAGGGCACAGGGTGAGTTGAATATGAAGGGATGATATCTAAAAAAATAAATTAAAGGGTAAGAGAGGAATATATTGATTGAGGGAGAAAGGGAGAGATAGAATGGGGTAAATTATCTCACATAAAAAAGGCAAGAAAAAGCAGTTCTGTTGGAAGGGAAGAGGGTGCAGGGGAGGGGGAATGAGTGAATCTTGCTCTCATAAGATTTGACTTGAGGAGGGAATGACATACACACTCAATTGGGTATCTTACTCCACAGGAAAGTAAGGGAAAGGGGATTAAAAAGGGGGGATGATAGAAGGGAGGGCAGATGGGAGAGGAGGTAATTAAAAGCAAACACCTTTGAAAAAGTACATGGTCAAGGGAGAAAACTGAATAAAGGCAGACAGGATAGGATGGAAGGAAATATAGTTAGCCTTGTGGAAGTGTTTTACATAATGATACTGTGGTACTGGAGAAATCAGTTATTGCTAAGGAGACCCCTGCCCCACAGTCCCTGAGAAAACCCCAGCTTGCCTAAGAAAGAATGGACTCAGACCTTTTGGCATTTAGCAAATATCCCTGGGGCTTTGTGACTCCTCCAAGGAATGTCAATAGATAAGATCATCCCACTAAACCTGTCAGAATCTTTGATCTGTCCCTGTGCCCCCGGACCACCTTGTGACCTGGTCCGTAAATTTCAAGAGATAATTAACCACTGCACCCTGGTTTTTTTCTGTATAAATACGACTTCTTAACCCCAACTTAGGGCCATTCTGATTTGGGTTGAACCCCGAATGGTCGCCAGCTAATAAATTCTCCATTTAAAACTTATACTCTGTGGTGTGCCTAGCTCGCTCTATGTGATCTATGTTGAATTGCTTGCCTTCCTAGGGAGGGTGGGTGGGGAGGGAAGAGGGGAGAGAATTTGGAACTCAAAGTTTTAAAAGCAGATGTTCAAAAAAAAGGTTGGTTTTGCATGCAGCTGGGAAACAAGATATGTAGGGAATGGGGCAGAGAAATCTCTCTTGCCCTACAAGAAAGTAAGGGGAAAGGGAATGGAGTTTGGGAGTGGGGTGACAGAAGGGAGGGCTGACTGGGGAATGAGGCAATCAGAATATATGCCATCTTGGAATGGGGGGGAGGGTAGAAATGGGGAGAAAATTTGCAACTCAAAATCTTGTGGAAATAAGTTTTGAAAACTAAAATATTAAATAAAAATGATAAAATTTTTAAAGAATAATAGATAAGATGAAATCTGCATCAGTAGAGGGAGTAATTATACCAAGTGTTCCCCCATACTGACAGATTTTGTGAATATTGGGGGTCAAGAGAAGACTTAGGAAATTTTTATTTTGAATTGTAAATTTAAGCACCAAATAAAGTGAAGAAATACAAATATAAACTAAATCAAATCTGCATAATGCTAATTTTTTAAAAATGATTCATGAAAATCAAAAATATATATATGATTAGATGGCTTTACAGAGCATTTCAACATATGGTGGATACTTGAGGAATTCCCATGGTCATATTAGAAAGGAAAGCCTTGGCATTTCAAAGTTTCATCTCATAGGTTATTAGTAATGTGTTTAATAGTACTGTTAATTCTTGAAGCCCTTGCCATCTAATCACTAAAACACAAAAGTTCTTAGACACTCTAGTGTCTAAGTCCCCACTCTAAGTCTGAGAATCATGGGAATTTCTCAGGATTGTTGAGGTTGGATGCATAACAACTACATAAATTCCTTTTTGATCCTTGTAATGAGAGCTTTCCTCTACTTGCAAGTGGTCCTACATTTCAACATTCTCAAACAAAAATGCCCATATTTTCAAATTTTGTACCTACTTGATAGAAGATATATAATATTTAATATCTTCAATAAATTTTTTAAATGTTAAAAAAATAATGTTTTCTAGGATATTTCCAGGATGTTACCTATAACTGAAGAATCAACCTTTTTGAAAAACCAGGAAAACATTTGACTATTCCCAAACCTGCCACACCTCCTATGCTCTCTCAATAATCACTGGTGGTGGCTTAGAAATAACATCTTTTTGCTTTTTTTCAGTGCACCAGGAGGACATTATTCCAAAACTGGTGATTTGAATTTGTTAAGGGTGCCAAAGTGCTCTCTGTTATCTTGGGCTCCAAACTCCTATTTAACAATTTTTGTTGTATCCTTTGTAGAGAAAACAAAAGCAAAGATAAAAACTGAGTAGTTCATCCTTCTCTCTAACAATCATTATAATCATTCCATTCCCACACCCACACCTACACCTAGGCCAGAAAGCGGTGCTTCCTCTTCTTTGATCTCCTGGCTTCCAACATTGTTGAATAAAAGACTGTTTCATTGTTCTCAGTATTCATCAACAGCCTCAGGTGATTCCAAACCCTAATGTTCCAGATGGAATCAAGAACATCAAAGTTGGAAGGGACCTCAGTCTAATCCAACCGTAAGAGAATTCTCTCTATGACATTACCAACAAATGGTCATCCAACATCTGCTTGAAATCATCCAAAAATAGGGACCTTGCTACCTCCTGAGAGGCACATTCCACTTTGGGATAGCTCTAATTGTTAGGAATTGTTTTCTTGCAGGGAGCCAAGCATGGTGTCTCTATGTCCTTTGCTCATTTTTCCTCATTTTACTTTCTCGGACTCAACAGAACATGTCCAATCCCCCTTCCAGTGACAGCACTTCACATTTTTGAAGATGCTAATCACGTTTACCTCAAGCATTCTCCTTTGTATGCTAAACAGTCTTAGTTTCTTAAAACTCATTTCTTTATATAGAATGATCTCAAGTCCTTTCCACATCCTAGCTGCCTTTCTCTGTACACTCTCCACTTTAACAATGTATTTTTAAAATTATTTTTTCCAATCAATTTAAATCATTCTTTTCTCCCTCCTGCCTTCCCTCCTCCCCTATTGAGAATGTAGAAAAATGGAACCTTTGTTACAAACATGTCTAGTCAAGCAAAACAAATTCCTGTATTGGCCAGATGCAAATAAAATGTGTCTCAATCTTCCCTCTGAGTTCAGATGGATGTCTTTCTTAAAGTGTGGTGCCCAGAAGTGGACATAATACTTGAGATGTGGTCTGGTCTGGGATGAGCACAGTGTAATTGCCATCTCTCTTGTTCTGGATGTCATCCCCCTCTTAATATAACCTAAGAGAGATCCATTCTTGTGGGATTATGCTACTGAAAAGCCCTTAATAAAAGGATTTGCTCTGTGAAGTTTGGATTCAGTCAAAGTGCCACACCTGAGGACCTAGAGGGCCACATGTGGCCTCAAGACCACAGATTCCCCACCCCTGTGCTATTCTTTTGTATTCATCCCATAGAGCAGTTAGTTCCCTGTGTGTCCCATTGGTCACTTTAAATATCTTTTCCTTTTCTTCCTCATTAGAATTTTTTCTATCTTCATACTTCCACTTACCAGAGCTTATCTTGCTTTCTGGACTTATTTCTGCAGGAAAAAATAATTAGGGCCTGTGATTCTATTTGCCCTTTTTCTGAGATCTTGAAATGTTCTCCCTCAACATGTGTGTATTGTGTGTGTTGAACTATACCTGACTCTCCACCCTCATCCATCACGAACTACAAGATGGAGCAATCATTTCATCCAGAGGTTCCCATTGTATTTTCTTAATTAAATGGGAATTATCCTAGACTTTAAGAAAACTTGCTCTGAATGGTCCCATGATGTCCCCATGCCTCATATTTCCACTTTCATCTTCAATTAATAAACAGTCAACAATAATTCAATTTTTGCTACACTGTAAACTTCTCCAACCAATTTTGCACACATAGTCTCATGTGAATCTCAACAGCTCAGTGAGGTTGCCAACAGAGGGATTTTTGTCCTCATTTTCCAGAGACATGACACGGTCCGTGAGCCATCAGCCCTAGATTATGAATAAAGACCTCTGTAACTGACTACCTTGTGGTACACAGGAAGAACATCAGACTTGGAGTACAAAGTCCTGGATTCAAACACTGCCTCTGCCACTTACTTACCTGTGTAAGTCTGGGCAAGTCATTAGCCTCTCTGGGCCTCAGTTTCTTGTCCATAAAATGAAAGGAGCTGAATTAGATGCTCTTGAAGGGCCCTTTCAACTTTAGATCTATGATTTTTCACATTTGGGCAAATCACCTCCCTCGGCTTCTGTGTTCTTCTCTGTAAAACAAATGTTGAACCAAATGATCTCTAAGGTCCTGATTAGGTCTAAATCCCATGATACTGTGAGATGAGGAAATGCAGAGCAAAGGCTGTGCACATAAACACCAAGTAAATCCTCAAAAGAGCCAAGGCTGGAAATGGTGTCATCTGTTGTTGAAACTTAAAAGGATTTTGCAGAAGAATCAGATGGACCAGTGATGCTCAAAGCACTAGGCCCTTTATTTGGCAAGTGAATACTCACAAGGGAAGGCTGTGTGATTGAACAAGGGCATGGGGAAGGGGACAAGAGGAGAGAGGATAAACATACAACCAGACTCTGGAGGGGGCAGGATAGACAGGGTCCAGGTCTTGGATGTCATTAATTCCAAGACAAGGTAAGAGGTAGAATGAACTTCATTGAAGGCTTGGCATAGAGACTATTCCTTGATCTTCATCCATGAGCATCCTAAAGTCAGTTCATGATTGTTAAATTTCCTATGTAAACATTTTTTTATCTCAGAAATTGGCAATCCCCACAAAATCAGGGCTTTATTTATTGTTTTGCTCATTGTCTAGACTTAAGAAAGTATTAATAATGCATATTAGACTTAACAGTATGTGTGTGCATACATTTTCCCTTCTGAGAGCCTGGTTGTTAAACATTTACCAGCACTACCCTGTAGTGCTCTATAAGCATTACTTGAGCTCAGCAGGAGTTCAGTAGAAGGCTCAGAGAATTAAGTCATCACCAGAATGGGGGCCTTCTGACTATAGGAAAATAATAAGAGTATAGTGATATGATAGCAGTATTGTAACAGCCACAACAATTGGCATTTTATAGTGCTTTAGAGTCATTCATTCTTTTGGACCTCGTAATACCCCTGGTCTTGGCATTAACAGCTCTAGCTCTTTGGCCACCCCTCATGATCAGTATCAGACATGGCTCAGGTCTCATTTCTACCAAGGCAGCAAGCCAAGACCCAACACTGGGGCTGCCCCATATATTAGGAAAGCCAATCTACTAAGTGGCCTGGGGCAACTCACTTCTTAGTGGAATAACAGTAAAACCAAAGGAGTTATGATATTTCACAGGAGGGGTGGGGCCTCCCTTACTTGTCAAAGATGCTGGAAGTTCACAGGATGGAAAAAAGAAAGAGTACTAGACAGAAGACAGAATATCTAGAGCAAAGTCACATGCAAGGAATGAAGGAAGGAAGGAAAGAGGGAGGGAAGGAAGAAAGGAAATAAAGGAAGGAAGGAAGGAGGGAAGGAAGAAAAGAAAGAAAAGAGGAAAGAAAGAGAAAGAACGGAGGGAGGGAAGGAAAGAAGAAAAGAAGAAAGAAATGAACATTTATTAAGCTTTTACTATGTGCCAAGCACTGTACTAAGTACTGGGGCCAGAAATACAAAAATGCTCCCTCCTCTCAAGAAGCATACATTCTTTTTTATAACCTTTATTTTCTTTTTTTAATTAACAATCAGTTATTTTCAACTCTTCCCAATTCTCTCCACTTCAATGAAAAAATAAGAAAAAAATAAAACCTTTATAATAAATCTGCATCTTCAAACAAAATAAATTCCCCCTTTGGTCATGTGTAAAAATGTTCTAATAAGAGAAGAACACACATAAAGGAGACTGATGCCAGGAGAGAGATTTTTTGGTTTGGAGAATTCCAGGGATGGTGAATAAATTCATAAATGACTACCCCCATTCCCATCAATAAACCAGAGGACTTTTCCTCCCCAACTCTCATAAGAATGTAGGTGTCCTAACTCCCAGCTTGCATGAAACCCACTACCTCACATTACCCCCACCCCTTTTTTTTACTCTGCTTAACTTGAAAGTCTGAGCCCGGAATACCCTCCCCAAGGTCTGGGGAGGAGAGATGGAATTCAGAAAGGACAGCCTGGCTCCCCTGGCTTGGTCTATAGATTTGGTTTAATAGGAAAAGGGGAAAATAGCAACGCAAATCAGCCCTCATTTAAAGATAGGGAGGCATGGAGGCCTATCTCTAGGCTTCCCTACCCAACAAAGCTACTGCAGAACCTGGGTTCCAGTGTCTATCTCCTGAACCTGAACCTGAAGCTTCCCCACCAAGTCCAATGCTCTGCCCAGTAGAGCATGTTCCTGTCTATGCAAACCCTTCAAGCCCAATGCCACAATCCCAGCCCCCAGGCCTGGAGCTGCCCCACATCCCAGACAACCCTCTCTCCATGTGTGTGGATGTTGGCTCAGGGGATGTGTGACACAGAAAAGAAGCAGATGATGAACAACTGCCCAGAAGAGATAATCCACTATTAAAACACGCCTGCTGTTCTAATTATAAAGGAGACAAAATTGGGTTTAAATTGGAATTAATTGGATGCCCCCTTATCCTCGCCATCTATCTTGCACTCGCCAGCCCTTCTGGACAAGTCTGATGGAAGAAAGAAGAATTCCATCTTCTCCCCCACTGAGCACACATCCCTGAAGACGACCACCCCCCAGCCCCCAGCTCCCAGCCTTTAATCCCTTTAAAATGTTCCAAGGAGCACAGACAATCAGGACTGAGGGGACCCCCCATCTCAGGCCTCACAACCCTGCTTTCTACCTTGCAACCATATTCTGGATGCTTGCCTCTGGGGTAGGATGAAAAGAGATTAGTTTATTCAGGGAGGCTGAGTGTCCAAGGGACACCCCCCGCCCAAGGCCTGGGGAAGGGAGATGGGATTCAACAAGGAGGAGCTGGGGCTGGCTCCACTGGAGTGTTCTAATGGGTTTAGAGATGACAATTTTCACATCCATACACAAATCGGGTGCCCCATATGGAAGGAGGGAGGGTTCAGACAGAGGATAGGAGGGGGTCCTGGAAAATAAATTCAGGGCTATGATTGCTGTATCTAGAGGCATCTGCTTGTTTAGGAGCCTGGGGAAAGTAGCAAAATATGATGGAACCTGTCCACTATGAGCTGGTATAATACAGCTGTGTTCCTCATTGCCCCCAGACAAACATATCATCTCCTAAAACATCATGACCCCAAAACTGGCAGAGCTTGATTTAAAAAAAATACAAATCAAAACCACCCTGAGGTACCAGCTCACACCCACAAAGCTAGCAAACATGCCAAGAGATGGGGACACTCATGGTTGGCAGGCCTGTGGGAAGATAGACACACTAATTTTCTGTTGGTAGAGCTGTGAATTGGTCCAACTATTCCACAAGTCATTTTGAAATTACATAGGAAAAGTATCTAAATTATCCTTAATGTTTGATCCAGCATTTCACTACTGAGACTATACACCAAGGAGGCATATAGAATAATATACATGAAGGAGGCAGAGAAAGTAAGAAGGATAGGAAGGAAGGAAGGAAGGAAGGAAGGAAGGAAGGAAGGAAGGAAAGAAGGGAGGGAAGAAGGGAAGGAGAGCAGAGAAGTGGGAAAGGAGAGAAGCGAGGAAATAGAGGAGGGGAGAGAGGGAGGGAAGGAAGGGAGGAAAGAAGGAAGGAAAGAAGAAAGGAAGGAAGGGAGAGAGAGAGGGAGGGAAGAAGGAAAGAAGAGAAGGAGAAAAGTGAGAAAGGAAAGGAGAGAAGTGAGGACGTAGAGGAGGGGAGGAAGGAAGGAAGGGAGGGAGGGAGGAGGGGAGGGAGGGAGGGAGGGAAGGAGGGAAGATGAGAAAGACAGATCTACCCATTTAGCCTTAGAGCAAGTGTGATTCCTGACCCAAAGGTCAGTGTTACATCAGAGCTCTGCCTTTTAATATGGCATTCAGGGGAATCCCCAGTTTGCCCCCATCCCATCTTCTAGTTTTATCTCACAAGCTTCATCTACCTGAATTGCAGGTCATTACTAGACTGGGCTACCCATCATCTCATTAACACATCCATGCTTTGTGATGGTCCATCTCTGTGACTGCTCCTTCTCTGCCTCATTGACCAATTGCCTACTAATTCAATTTGATTCAATTCACATTCAATACCATCTATAGGCAAGAAATTACATTGAGCCCTGAGTATCTGTCCTAAAGTTGCTTCCAGAGGAGTATAGTGATCGTCTGAGACTCTGCCTGCTTGTTTTTGTAGACTCTCCCCCTTGGCGGTTCTACCCACAGCGATCACTCCAGTAATATGTGGCCCCAACCTCCTTTCAGAGAACTACAGGCCTGCATGATGCCAGCCTCCTAGAGATCTCCTTCTGGGTGGCCTATGGACATCTCACACTTAGCTCATGAAAAGGGAGAATCATCATCTTCTCACACCCCCAACCTTCTAACTTCCCTGCGGATACCGAAGGCACCATGATCGCGTTGGTCACCAAAGCTTCAAACTGCAGAGACATCTTTTACTTTGTGCTCTCCTTCACCCCCATCAAATCCCATATTCAATTAGTCCCCAAATCCTGTTGATTTTATCTCCTCCACATCACTTTTATTTACCTCCTCTATCACTTATTACTGCTCTCCTAAATTCTAGTCCCTTTGCTTCTGCACTCCTGCCTCTCAAACCATCTTTCACACAGCCAATAAGATAGTCTTCTTTAGAAATGGATCCAAAAATGACACCCCTTTATTAAAAAAAACTTCAGTGGCTCCCTACTCCCTCTAAGCTAAAATATAAACTCTGTGGCCTGATATAAAAGCCCTCTATAATCATAGATGTAAAGCCGTAAGGGATTCTAGAGATTGAATCAAACCCCTTCATTTTAGAGATGAGGAAATTGACACTCAAGAAGTTAAATCATGGGGCTCCTAAGGGGCTGTGGTAGATCACGAATCCCTGCCTTTGTCTCTAAATCCAGGCTTTCACCTACTGCTCTCCTCCCAGGATACTCCTCACAGACCCACCTGGATCCCCAACCTAATTCTAGAACTGTAATCCCCTCCTTTTAAGATCCTTCTCCCTCCCCCTCCAACCTGAAACTCTGCCACTCCCCTAGAAAGCTTCCTCCTCCACTGCTGGCTCCTGCTCCCTCCACTCAGCACCACCCCCATCCCCACCTCTACTTATTGGGAGATATGGCTCCTCAAAGGCTTTGTTCCCCAAACCTCCCCCCCATCTGCCCTCAGGCATCCCTTGGCCTGGAATGGAGTCCAAGCCTCTTCCCTCCTTGCTCCCAGGCCTGCTGATTCACTGGGCTGTGTAGTTTATAACCAGAAGACAAAGCCGTGCACCTGCAGAGAGAAATAAGTCATCATTTCCCACTCAAGGGAGATTTTCATCTCCTGTGTGCATGTGTATGCGTTGTAAATATTGGGTCATTTCCTAATTCTGAGGCTGAGTCATAGCTTGGTCAGCGGCTAAGGGGAGTTCAGTGTCTGCCTGAAAGAAGAATGGGTGAGGGGGAGGGGGTACTCTCTAGCTACTGCTGGCCAGTTCTAGCTTTAACTGCCACATTTGCTGTATGACCTTACCAAAATCCCTCACATTCTCTGGACCACAGACCAATGGATGCTGGGTGGGGTGGGGTGGGAAATGGGGAATGGAGCTGTCGTCAAAGTAATTCTTTAAATTTACTGACACACACAGAAAATAAACTTACTAACATACTGGCTGTGTGACCCTGAGCAAGCCACTTAACATCTCAGGGCTCTGGGCAACTCTTTAAGACTATAAATTGTACTTATATCAGTAGAGAGAGTTTCCTTATCTGGGAGTTCTCTATACCAATAAAACCTTTAATCAACCATTTTAATTCAATTCTTCAAGGATCTGTCATTTTGTCAGTATGTCTTCTACTTAAACTGAATGCCGATCCAGTCACTTAGAAGATGGTCTCTGAAAGCTGTAGTGCTTCTTTCCTCCCTCCCCACTCCTCCAAAAACACAAACCAAAACCCAAAATAAAACATGACACTACCTACATCCTGATGATGAGGGTCTCTGAGCTTACCCAGGTTATTGATCCAGGGACAAATAGGCACATAACCATGCCACATACTATAAGGAGATTATCTCCCTCTTTTAGTGCCTTCTCTCTGGAATTATCCTCAATTTACCCTGTATTTACCTTATTTGTACATAGGTGTTGGCATGTTTTCTCCCTCCCCTAGATTGAACTCCTTGAGACTGTTTGTTTTTTTGCCTTTCTTTGTATCTTTAGCACTTAGCAAAATGCCTGGCATGTAGTCGGCTCCTAATAAACACGGGTTGACTTGTATTAACTTGACTTGTCTTCCGTGGGTATAGCCTTGAGGACTCTAGGATTGCCTCATGCACCCCCACCCCCACCCATGAGGCACCAAAGGAAGACTTTACAGAGGGATTAAAGAGACTGGAATCCTTTTGTCCAGAAAGAAAAGCCAGAAAGGGTGGTGGGAGAGCTTACCTGCAGTCTACAGGTTTTGAAAACTCCTAAGAAACAGAGAATTCCCCAACCCTGCCCTTGTTCGAACAAACCAAACAAGTACAAATTACTGACATTTGTACAAGGGGTCCCAAGAGTTTTAGTAGCTTTTGTTTTGTCAAAGCTGCACTAAGACTTTTGGGACACCCTGTATAGCACTTTATACCCATTAGCTTATAGGAGCCTCACAATAGCCCTGCGAACAGGCACAAAAAATATTATTTCCATTTGCAGAAACTGAGACTCAGGGAGTTTATGCAACTGACCTAGGTGAACAGCAGTCAGCATTTGAATCTGGCTCTTCTAACGGCAGCACCTATGTTCCTTCCATGTCATTATGGCATTCTCTTTAGGCTGTGGCACATGTTATTGATATCACAATGTGTTCTCAAATGGTAAGTAAGGCTGCTTGGTGATACCCAGGAAAGGAAGTGTAAATGTCTCTCTAGATGAGGGGCTCTTAACTTAGGGTCTGTGAAATAAATATATATATGTGAAATATACACATGTATATATACATGTATGTATGTATGCATATATACACGTATATACATATATTGTGTATATGTATATATGTATATATAGACACACATATGCATGTATGCATGTAACTATTTTATATGGTTAGTTTCCTTGGTAATTCCATGTATTTTACTTTATGCTTTTAAAAATATTCTGAGAAAGGAGTCTATGGCTTTCACCAGACTACCAAAGTCCATGATGCTATACACACATACATGAATTCTTGCCCTACAGAGCTCTAAAACTTGAGCAAATGCCCCATGGCTGGAGGTGGTGGGGAGGGGAGAGCAGGATTCCAAAAAGGGTGATTGCTTGAGAAGCTGAACTATATCTAACAATCATACAAGGAGAATTGATGGGGTGCTTACTATGGACAAGGCTCTAAAACAGAGTATATGCCCACTAGAACTTTATAGTTTAGTCAAAGAGAAAGGCACACATACATCACAATACATGGTAAGTACCAAATGAGGGGGTGCAGAAAATCCCATCACAAAGATTTCCTGGAGGAGATGAGATTGGAATGCTGAGGGCTCAGTACTGCCTAGTGCTCAATTTGAGCCAGGTGGAGGCTGGCTAATCCCAGAAGACAATAATTGGGAGAGGAAGGAGAGAAGTCCTTCCTGTGATGTGCTTTACACCACCCCCCTCCAGATTGGGGCTTCTCCCCATAGGCTTCTTCACCATATACTCTGCTCAGCATGCTTGTGAACCTAGGGACACAGCATCCTGAACACACACACACACACACACACACACACACACACACACCCCAACAAATAAACCAATTCACCTGCCTTAAAGACTGAAAGAGAGAAAAGAGAGAAAAGACAAAGAGAAGTCTCCATTCATACCACCCCCGCCACCAGAGTGGATCATCAAGTCCTCAATGAATGTTATGATACAATGGATTCCTGGCCACCCAATGTGAGAAATATTGCCATAGTGACCCACATCAATAAAGTCCTCTGTGGTTGAAAAGGTATTTCTCTCCTGGCAACCTTATGAAATTAGTGCAAGAGTTATTTCCATTTTATAGATGAGTAAACTGACACCCAGCTAGTAGAGGTCAAAAACCAGGACTAACTCTTATTGTCTGACTAGGTCACTGAATACTAACTCAGTGCTCTTTCTACCATGTTCACCTTCATATACTGTATGAACTGAGATAGAAAAAAAATTACACATTACCTCCCCAAGGTCTGGCTACTTACTCCCTGGAACATGATACCAAAGAGACGGACAGACAGAGACAGAAATGAGTAGGAGATAGAAACAAAAAGACAGACAAAGACAAAGGGAAACAGACAGAGACAGAGAGGCAGAGAGAGAGACAGAGAGACAGAGTGGTGTGTGTATGTGTGTGTATATGTGAGAGAGATCGAGAGCGAGAGCGAGAGAGAGTGAGAGAGAGAGAGCGGGAGGGACATGAAAGAGAGAGTTACAATGCATCCCTTTGGAATAACATCTGCCAGAAGTGCAACAATGGATCCTTTCAAAGTAACCATGTCTGCATTGCCAACAACAATGTATAGGAGGAGAGTAACAATGTTTATGCTTCCAGAGTAACAATATATGGTTTGGAGCACTGACAATGCCTGCTTTCATAGTAGCAATGCTTGCTTTGTGAGTAACAGTGTGCGCCCCTGAGAAACAGCATGTGCCAGAAGACTAACAACGTGCATGCGGAAATATAAGCGTTGGCCAAGGGAAGAACAAAAATGTGCCAAGGCAGTAGCAACATGTTGTTATTGTCCATAGGCTCAGATGCAGCCCTGGAAGGGCCCACCAAGGTCCAGGTGAAGGCTTGGGAGGCAGAGGACTCTCCAGGCTCACATTCAGGCTCTGCTTCTTCCTACCTGTATGACCATGGCATTCAGCACTTCTGAGCCTCAGTTTCGGGGTTCTATCAGGTCATCTCTAAATTCCCTTGCAGCTCTAAGTGTCTGATCCCAGTCCAACTCTACCTTTTTTTTTAAAGATAAAGAAACTGAGGCCCAGAGAACTAAAGGTTTCACACAGTAGTGGCACTAGGATTTGAACCCAAGTTATATGAGTCCAGAAACCTCTGTCCGTGTGCCAGGGCAGTAAAAACCTGGACCTTAGAAGAAATACCACCAGCAGGGAGTCTCCACATGTGCTAAAAAGCAACAGAGTGTGTTAAAAGAGTGATGACCTGTGTATGTGGGGAGGAGGAACAAGATGAGGACTTGTCAAGGCTGTGGTATCCAGGGGACCGCAAATGATGTTTCTTCCCAGCCCCAGATTGCAAAGGAATGAAGAGGCTACCTCATCCAACAGCCTCATCTTACAGGTGAGGAAACTGAGGTCCACAAGGTTAAGTGACTTGCAGAAGGTCACACCAATAGGAAGCATCTGAGGTAGCATTTGAACCCAGCGCCTGTGTCCTGAGAGCCAAATGCACCATGTTACCTCCCCAAAAGAAAATCGCTATCATCAAGAAAGGAGGGCAAGAGTGAGGTGGGTGATTGTGGGGCACCCAGTCTGCTCCCTCTGTTGTCACCAGGTATTGTAGGCCTGGGCAGAAACAGGAGGAAAACAGGAAGTGGGTATATACCCAACCTCTAGCTTCAGCAAGAAAGAAGCAGGTGGGTTCAGCATCAGGGTCAAAGGGATCTTGCCATCAGCATCTTCTAGGAGGGCCTTAGTTTAGTCTCAAAGATTTTTCTTGATTGCCTTTGGATTTTCTCTGTTATCATTAGTTGTTGCTCAGTCATTTTCAGTTGTGTCTGACTCTTCGTGACCCCACTTGGGGTTTTCTTGGCAAAGATATTGGAGTGGTTTGTCATATCCTTCTCCAGCTCATTTTGCAGATGAGGAAACTGAGGAAAACAGGGTTAGGTGACTTGCCCAGGGTCCCACAGCTAGTAAGTGTCTGAAGCCAGACTTGAGCTCAGAAAAATGAGTTTTTCTGACTCCAGGCCTGGTACTTGATTATCCACTCTGCCACCTAGCTACCCTTTCTCATTAAGGGAGGGGAAAATATCAAAGGAGCATATTCACTTATGACCTACTATGTGCCCTGTGCTAAGGGATAAGAAAGAAGCCAAAGAATAGTTCATGCCTCTAGCCCCAAGAAAAACCATGCAAAGCAACCCCTTCCCATCCCATCTCACTATGGGAGCCCAGCCTAGACCGATCAGTCCAGCCCTCACTTCTCCACCCTGAAAGCCCCCTTTCTTCATGGGGCCCCTGGCATTGCTGGAGTTCCTTAGCCACACCTCTACTCTTGGTTGATCTTTTTCATCCCTGCCCCTCAAAGGTTGCTCTAATCCTCTGGAGGAAGAATCTCTGAGCTTTAAGCCCAAAGGATTTCAGGTAGCCACACACACAAAAAGAAATGTCTGGCAGGGATGACTGTGAAACAGCAGGATGGGTAACCAACTGGACCCAGAGATTTTTGAGAGTAGGGGAGGATGGGCTGGCTGGCTGGTTGTTGTTAAGGAGGAATATTTATGTTGAGAGAGCAGCAAGGTTGCTTGGAGGCAGGGGGATGGACAGAATGACCTTCTCACATCCCCCAAGGCTTGCCTTTTGTCAGGTCTCTCCCCTAGCCTTTGAAATGAATGAACAAGGAAAAGGGGAAGTGTTTAGGGTGACTGCCATTCCTATGTACACCTTCATACATATATATATATATATATGCCCATGTGTACCACCCCTCTCATACACAGACTTACTCACAATCTATATTACCACTGACCAAACCTAAATGGGCTATTTCAGAAGGTAGCAAGCTCTCTATCAGCAGAGGTTCATGGAATCTAGCTTCAGAGTTACAAGTGACCTCAGAGATAATTTACACCAACCCCTCCATTTTACATATGGGGAAATTGAGGCACAGAAACATTAGTTAACTTGCCTAAGGTCATGGATAATAAGCATGAGAATCAAGATTTGAACACAAGCCCTCTAACCCCAGAGCCTAGAGCTTTTCCTACTCTATCACTTTATGCAGAGGTTGGCAGGAATATCCCCAAAAGGACACTGGCTTCCAGGATGGATTGGACTGGTTGGCCACTGAACTCTCTCCTAACTTGGAGATTCTGTAGTCCTCTTAACTCTGTGGTTTCCCACCTACCCTGTAGAGTATGTGGCCTTCAGCAATCCCATTCTATCAGCAGATGCTACCAGGACCAAGGCACATCTCAGAGGTCCATAGATTCGGAGCTGAAAGGGAGCTTAGAGAGAGTGAGCCTAAGCCTCTCATTTTACAGAAGAGGAAGTTGAGGCCAAGGATGTTAAGTGATTGTCCAGGCTCACAGGGGGAGTAAGTAGTTAGACTGGGGCCTGAATCCTGGGTCCTCTGATTCCAGAGCCCCTCTACTAGGACCATTCTGTGTCTCCTGAATAGCTCAGGCTATGTTTGACCCTTGTTAATGAGAGTTGAGAGAGTATGGGGGGGAGGTAGGAGGGTCCAGGCTGGGGAGGAGAAAGGAAAGGGAAGGATGTGGGGAGCAGAACAGTGGCTTCTGCCCAGCAGTGAGCAGCACAGGGCTGACCTGTGAATGAACTAGCCAGAAGGGGAAAGAGAAAGGAAATAGCTTTGATTCTTTTTAAGGCCTGGTTTCCTTGGCCTGCTGCCTGGCTCCTTTATGGCCCTGGCCCCAGGCTGCCTTCCCTAGTTATTCCCGCAGAGTCCCTGGGTCCCTGAGCTTCTGGCTTCACAGTGCAGGCTCTGGGTTGGGGAAAGAAGAGCATGCACTTTGAGGGGGAGGCCACATATTAACTATGAAAGGATCATCTTCTCCTCAGCCTCCTCCAGGAATGGCCAGGATAGCATTCCATCAAGCAGAGAGAGCACTGGGCCTGGAGCCTAGAAGACCTGAATTCAAATCCAGCCTCAGATACTTATTAACTGTGTGATTCTGGGCAAGTCATTTAATCTGTTTACCTCAGTTTCCTCCTATGTAAAATGGGGATAATAATTGTACCTACAGATTTGAAAAGCACATAGCACAATATCTATCACCTAGTAGGTGTCCTGGAGACATCCCTGCCTGTCGCTTGGGAAAACTCAGAAGGGAAATGAAAGGGGAGGGGTAGTTTGTGTCCTTAGGACTCAGACCCAGGAATGGGGCAGTGTCCAGGAACTTGGGCCTGGATGTTCCCTCCTCTCTAAGGACTCACAAGGCAGGACCACCTTCCTCCCCTCAAGTTTCTAATGCTCTTTGAGGAAAAAGTGCTAGGGCCGCTCTGCCCCTCTTCTTCTCCCCTCTCTTCTCCCGCCCTCACAGAGCCAAAGATCTGCTTTACCCCTCTTCTCAGCAGCTTTAGCCAAATGGCTGGACCCCAATGAATTCCCATCATTTCCAACTTTACATGTTTCTTTCCCCACACTCACCTTGGCCAGGAACTAGAATATCTGTCACTGTTCCCATTTTATAAGTGAGGAAACTGAAACTCACAGAAGTTTTAAGTGACTTACTCGAAGTCATACTGCTACCAAATGCCAGGGAGGATCTGAACCCAGCCCTCTTGACTTATGGCCAAGCATTCTTTCCACGACACTTTGTAGTGCCTCTGGAGGTGGAATCTCTGTACACTTTGCCCCAGGCTAGGATTTTTACACTGCATCCCTTGCCCACCATGTAAAGGGCTACAGGTAGAGGGAGGGTAGGGCAGCTCCATTCTCACCTTCACTTTGCTCCATCTCAGCTCCAGATGCTATGGAGAGAGATGATTGTCTGTACTTTCACCCTCCCCTCTCCTAGCTCCCCGAAGATCCAGAAAACCAACTCGGTTGCCATGGAGATAGCACAGCCAAAGCCAGGCTTGATTGGGGTGGGGATGGGGGGGGGGTGTTGGAAAGCCCAAATTTTCACAGAGGCCCTGCGAGTGGGGGGTGGGAGGATAGGCAAATGGGACGGGGCGGGGGGGAGGCAGATAAAGATCCAAGTCAGAAGATGGGAGCATGTCTACACCAAATTCTGCCGCATCTTGAGCTCCATTCTATGATGTTACCAGAGCTCAGAGATGTTAGGTGACTTGTCCCAGGTCACACAGTGAAACTGAGAGGCTTAGGGAGAACCCTAAGCTCTGGTCTCCAGGCTACTGCTCCAGCTAGGGCAGAAGAGCCATGGCTGCCTGCCCTCCCTCTCTAGCTGTCCTTCCTTTCAAAAGGCCTTCGATGAGGCTGTAACAGGCATCAGGGGTTCCCTTGGAAACAGAGCACTGTCTTACCCTTCTGTTAGCTGCTCAGGCATTGAGGAGTGGGGAGGGTGGAGCCTGAACCAAGGAGTAGGGGTGACAGAGGGGAGCCCCACGGCTGGGTTTTTGGTCCCAAACCACTGGCCCAATGCCCCATGGGGGATTAATGGGGGGGCCCTGTGGCTCCAGGGAGCTCAGAAGAAAGTTCCCAGGAGCTTCTGCCTGGTACTTTCCCTCAGGAGGATATAATCTCAGACCCGGGGGAAGGGTTAAGCTCAGATCAATATGCCAAGTGGGTGGAAGAAGGGTCTGGGGACTTCTTTGAGCTCTGTGTAGAGCTACCTGTGTATGTGGGCAGACTGCTCCATCGACTCTCACTGACACACACCTCCTCTCATACACATAGCCCTTCATCTGTACAACTTCTTCCAGACACATGCACACAACCCTACACTCCCATCCGTTCATTTAGCCATTTGTTCAACTAATTTATTAAAAAATTTTAGAGCATTCTATTTGGCACTGGGGAGACACAAAGTTGAGATATTTAGATAAAATAGATTTTTAAAAACATCTCTTTTGGAGCTGGAGGTGGGAAGACAAACAGAAAACAGTTATTATTGTCAATACATTGTGGAGCCTTAAAAAAAATCTATATGAAGTCCTGGGGGATGGTTATTTGCTAGCCATGAGGAATCAGAAAAGGCTTCTTGGAGGAGGTGGCACTTGAGTTATACCTTGAAGGATTGATGGGAATCACCGAATTTCAGAGCTGGAAAGGACATCTATGGCCAAACATTTAGCAGGTGACTGTGCAGTCTTATTCATTTATTCACTCAAAATGAGAACCTGAAAAGGCCTTAACCTAAAAGGGCCAGGGTCTCCCATTGCATCCTGGGCCATCTCCAGTCATCCTGATGAATATCTGGCCACTGGACCCAGATGGCTCTGGAGGAGAAAGTGAGGCTGGTGACGTTGCACAGCCCTTCCTCACTGAAATCAAAGTCAACTGCAAGTCATATCATCATTTCCCTGACGTCATGGTCCTCTTTGAAAACGAAGGACAAACACAACAGTAACAGCTTGGAGTGAGGGAGACCCCTCCCTTTCTCCCAAGGCAGCCCATCCCATTGGTGACAGGCCTAGTTGTAGGAAAAGATTCATAATTTCAAGACTTGACGTCCCTCCTTTCAACTTCCAGCTATTGCTCCTGGCTCTCCCACCTTGGACCAAGAAAGAACAAGTCTAATCTCTCTCCCTATCTTCCACAAAGTGGCCAAACTGATATTCCTAAAGCACAGTTCTGACCATGTCACTCACTTGCTCAAGAGGCTCCAATGGCTCCCTGTTGTCTTTGATGTTGGTGTTGTTCATCCTTTGTGTCTCTAGGATAGAATATAAAGTCTAAGACAGTGTGGCATTTAAAGCCCTTCGCAGTCTGGCCCCAGCCTACTTTTCCAGACTGACCTCATATTATTCCCCTTCTTACAGTCTGTGTTCCAAACAAACTGACCTAATTGCTTTTCTCAGACTTGGCCTTTTCGCTCCCACTTCTATACCTTTGCCCACTCATACCTGGAATGTACCCTCTCCTTAACTCCACTGCATGTAATCCATAGCTTCATTCTAGGTTCAGCTAATGTGCCACCTCCTTCATGAGAACTTTCCCAGTCTCCTCAGATGTTAGTGGTCTGTCTCCTCAAAATTACTCTGTATGTAGAGGATGTCCCAAGTCTTAGTGTGGGTTTAAGATACCAAAAGCTTTGGTGGCTGCACTAAAATTTTAGGGACACCCTGTATTCTGTATTGGCTTTTCTGTCAACATGTTGTTCACCCTGTCCTCTGAGCTCAGAGACTTTTGTCTTTCAAGGCCTTTGTGTCCCTACACTAGTCAAGTGTCTCACACAATAGATGCTTAATAAATGCTGGCAGAATCCAAGGATGACAGCTGTTATGGCCCCCAAGCCTTCTCTTCAGACTAAACCTCTTCAGTTCCTTCAGTTGATCCCCATTTATCATGGACTTGAGGTTGTCTTCTAAGTGCCCTTTGGCTTATCAATGTTTCTCTTAGACTATGATACCCAGAACTAAACACCATACTCCAGATGTGATCTGATTAGGTCACAGTACAGAGAAGGCCATTACTTCCTTGTTTTCCCAAGCTAGGCCTCTCTTAATTGCAGCCCAATCTTGCATTAAAGTGAGCTAGAAGGCTGACTTTAGAGTCGAGAAGACCTAAGTAGAAATCCAGCCTCACACACTTACTAGCTTCAAGTGACTTAACCTCTGTTTGCCTCAGTTTCTTCAAATGCAAAATGATAACACCTACCTCATGGGATTGTTGTGAGGACCAAATGAGGTATTTCAATGTGCTTAGCACAGTGCCTCACATATCATAAAGAGTTAATACTTCCCCCCTCCCCATCTAGTGATGCTTCCTGTTCTGCGTTTGTAAGCTCTGGTTTTTGAACCCAGGCGGAAGGCTCCACATTCATTCCTATCATTTTATTAGATTCAGCCCAGTGTTTTGGCTTATTGAGATCTTTTTTGGAGTCTGGCTGTCATACAGTGGGAGCTGTCCCTCCCAGCTTTGTACCACTTGTAAACGTGACAAGTATGCCATGTGTACGTTTAGTCAAATCTTTGATAAAAATCTTAAATGCTGTATAACCGAGTACAGATCTCTGTGGTAATTCACTAGAGACCTCCGTCCAAGTTACCATCCCATCATCCATGGCTCCTCTTTGTGTCTAGTCATTCAACCATGAATCTGTGTAGATACATTGTTGTCTAGCCTTCAGCACTCTATCTTTTCCACGAGGACACCATGGAATATTTTGTCAATTACTTCGCTAAAATCTGGGGACACTATTTGTGTAGCGTTTCTTTAATCTACCGTTTTAGAAACTTTGTCCAACAAAGGCCTAGTCAGACATGACATTTTCTTGAAACAGCCAAACTGCCTTTTTAAAGCGATCACTGCTACCTTTTCTTTGGGTTCACTAGTCATTACTTTAATAATACTTTTTAGAATTTCACCAGGAATCAAACAGGAGAAGAAACAACATTCTGGGGATGTTTAATAGACAGAGCCAATTGACAGAAGCCAGAGTAAATGTAATACTGTTTCAAGGGTGGGGTGGGAAAGAGCAGTCCAGTTTGGAAAGAGTAGGGGGGAGTAATTTAAGGCTTGACAAGATAGCTCGATTCCAGCTTGTGGAGTGACTTGAATGTTTGTACTTTACTGGGGAAGCCATAGGGAGCCATTGACGATTTTTGATTAGGGAAACATCACTACAGTATTTATGTATAAGAAGGAATATTCCGGCAGAGGTGCAAAATGTGGATTTGAGGAGACAGAGACCGAAGGCAAGAAGACCTATGAAGAAACTGCTGCAATAGTCCAGGTGAGTGGTAATAAAGGCGTGTACCAGGGGACAAATGTGAGAGATGTGGCCGAGATGGAACTGTAGGGGAATTCTCCTGTTTCATTCCTGGCAATTATTAAATTCCTGCATTATTAAAGTAATGATTAGTGAATGCAAAGAAAAGGCAGCAGAGATCTTTTTTAAAAAAAGGCAATATGGCTGTTTTATGGAAATGTCATGCCTGACTAGAGCTTTTTTGGACAAAGTTACTAAAGTGGTAGGTTAAAAGAATGCTACAGCAAAGTATTTGATAAAATATTTTATGACCTTCTTGTGGAAAATGTGGATGAGGGCTGAACAATAATGCATTTATGTGGATTCACAGTGAATTAATCATGTTGACCAGTTGCCTACTCCAGTGCTCAGAGATACCTACTCAAGTTCACAAACCCATGCATGCATGCACACACACCCACTCCTTCCTCGAAATATATGTCCCACCTTGTACCTATCTACACATTTTTAAGCATATAGTGCACTTATTCACATAACCACAACCCTAAAGACAGATTTCAGTGCACTTCTCTCCTTTGCCAATCCAACAGCCATCATTCTTTGGAGGCCCTCCTTTCTTTTGTCCCAAAGAAGTTGAAGCATTAAATGTCGACTACCTCATTCATCCTCATGGCATTCTTAGGCTCTATAAGGTCTGCAGAACAAGGAGCCAAGGCTCCAATCTGTGATCCCAAGAGCAGAAACACAGTTAACAGTATTTGCACGATGATGAAAGCAGAAACAAAACCAACATTGCTATGCGAATATAATATGGACCAAATGACCAGTTGGAGCATATTGGATGCTTT
The DNA here is from genome assembly GCF_011100635.1 of Trichosurus vulpecula. Taxonomy (NCBI): domain Eukaryota; kingdom Metazoa; phylum Chordata; class Mammalia; order Diprotodontia; family Phalangeridae; genus Trichosurus; species Trichosurus vulpecula. The sequence continues at coordinate 53,058,154 of NC_050580.1, forward strand.
GCCAGTATAGATCCCTCAAAATGGCCAGAGGCAAATGATGGGTTCTATCAACGTGGCATAGTGGATGGAGTGTTGAGCTTGGATTCAGGAAGACCTCTGTTCAAATTCCACATATGACACTAGTTATGTAACCTTGGACAAGACACATTGTTGAACCTCAGTTTTCACATCCACAAAATGGTACAAATGATAATGATGGCAGTCATATTGTGCCTAGAAATTTGCAAAGTACTTTACACATATTATCTGATGGGATAGTAGCCCCATGAGCTAGGTATTATAGGTATTATTTGTACTTTCAACTGACTGCATTTGGAGGTTAGTAATTAGACAAATTCTAAACTTATCTGCCTATGCTATCAAAATCCTTATCTCTTTCATTCTTTTCACCTTTCTCTCTCTTAGACTTTTCTCTGGACTTCTATTTTCTCCTCTTCTCTTCTCTTCTCTTCTCTTCTCTTCTCTTCTCTTCTCTTCTCTTCTCTTCTCTTCATCTCTGTGTCTCTGTCTCTGAATCTGTCTCTTTCTCTTCTCTTCTCTTTTCTTCTCTTCTCTTCTTTTTCTTCTCTTTCTGCCTCAGGTCACTGAGGGGGAAAACCATTCTGGGTTATGATGGAAGCTTCTTGGGCTCTGGCTGAGCTCTCCTAATCTTCACCCTTCTGGCAGAACCCAGAGTTCTGGGTGAAGGAGAGGAAACAGTAGGCGAGCGAATTCTAGGATTTCCCACTCTCTGCTTCACTGGAGTGGTCCTTACTGTGATCCTTCCCAATCATATACTTGCTTGGCCTATAACAGGTCATTTCAGAGATGCCTCTCTCACCTCTTTATTAAGCCTCTCATAAAGGGAGAAGTTATTAAATATTTATTATTATGTGTCCCACCAGGCACTGGGCTAGGTGTAGGGGGAGAGGGGATACAAATATAAAAGTGAAACATTCTCTCCCCTCAAGGAGCATTCTTATCATTGAGCCAAAATCTATAGGCACACACAAATAGATGGTTATTTTAGAGGGCAGTAGTGTCTCCAAGCTCAGACAAAACCTGCATGTTCTGACTAGTTCCTGCACCTGGACACATCTGGGTGGCCCCCTCCCCTTCCTCTCTACCTCACAATATGGTCAGAGAGTCTCAAGGTGGGAGAAGGAACGTTTCCAATGAGCACAGTATGTCTCATTGACTCCACATTTCAATTTCTCTGTCTGTCCTCTGCCTTCTTCTACCCTTTTGACCACTGATGCAGAGATCATCCTTTTCCACCATGGTCACCCCACTGTTCTGCCTCCACTTCTCCCTTTCCTGGCATCTGTTTCCTGCTTCCTGACCTCTTCTCAGCCTGAGGTCCCTCCCATCCCCACTCATAGCCCTGAGGTCACATTCCACCTCCTCACTGGACCCAGCCAAGAGAGACAGAGGTAGATAGAGGAGAAATGCAAGAGAGAGAAGAGTCAGGGACCAGATAGACAAGAGAGACTGGGGCAGGTACAGGACAAACAAGAAAGACAGGTGGTAGTCATAGGAACAGTAGGAACAGAGATAAGACAAAAAGGACCAGGTGAAAGAGAGACAGAGATGGAAGAGATGGAAAGATGGGGACAAGCAAGACAAGGACAAGGGGACAAGAGGCAGAAGCTGTCAGGCAGAAGAGAGGGAGACAGAGGAAGACTAGGAACAGGAGAAATGAGACAAGCAGGGGATATGAGAAAGAAAAAGACAAGAAAGACAGCGAAAGAGCAGGCAGGGATGGGAGAAACCACAGGGGCTCAGTTTTCTTCTCTGGAAATTGAGGGGCATAGACTGAATGATCTTTAAGGCCCCTTCTAGTCCTGATCATATATGGCTCAATATAGTAAACAGACCTTGGCTCCTGTAAAAACCAAAGGAAGACTCTCATGGCCTTGTCCCCTTAGCTAGTTCTCCCAGAATCTTCTCTGAATGCTCTGGTGGCTATGAGGACTGATGGGGCAGGTCACTGAGAGAGGGGCTGCAACTCAATGTTGTTGGGAGGACCACTCCACATAAAGCCTTAATAAATGAAGGATTACCACACAAACCTCACTCACTTCCCCCAAGGACTAGAGAAGTTGAACTTTCATTCTATTAAGGGGGATTTTGATTTGATGGGAGGAAACCTGGGTATAGGGCAGGGGTGGGGATGGAGGGAAACATGATAGAACTGATGACCAAGGGAGACATTGTGGACACTCCCTCTAACAGGACAGCTCACAAGCCAGCCATGTATGTCCTCTTCGTGGGATTCTTGCCCATGTTTGCACCAAAACCCACCCCAGGGAGCCCATTCTATGTGCTGGGTCCCTTCCTCCCATCCTCTTGACATTCTGAGGATGCCAATGGAGCATGCAAACTATCTATCCATTTTTCCTCCCTCTTGCTATACGACTGGTCCATGTCAAAGACATACATTTCTCTGATGACATCCATCCCTGACCTTCTGTGTAATTTCTTGTCTGTGGTGTGTTACAGCCTGAATGTACCATCATTAAACACATTGAACAAACTTTTTTTTAAAAAATTCATATTCTATGCAAGGCAGCATGCCAGGCCAACGGGTGTTAAAAAACCCAAATGAACAAGTCCCTGCCCTCAAGGAGTTTGTGTTCTATCGGGATATCCAGGATGTGCTCAGATAAATAAACACAAGATAATTTGAGGAAAGAGAAAGAGATCACTGAGAAATAGGGATCAGAAAAGGCTTCTAGTGGCAAGAGACATCTGAGCTGAGCCTTGAAGGAAGAGGCAGAGGTGAGGAAGGAGAGCATGCCAGACACTGGGAATAGCCTCTTCAAAGGCATGAAACATCAATATGGCCTGGGAACATGGAGTGTGCCAGTTTGGCTGGAATGTAGAATGAATGAAGGGGACTTAGATGCAATAAGACTGGAAAGGTAGTGGGAGCCAGAATAGGGAGAGTGTAAATGCCAGGCTGGGGAATCTGTGGTTTATTCTGGAAATAACAGAGAGCCATTGAAGGCATTTGAGAGGTGGAGTGGCATAACCAATGCCTTAGGAATACTAATTTGGCAGCTGTGTGAAGGATGGATTGGAAGGAAGAGAGCCCAGATGTAGGGAGACCAATCAAGAGGCTTTAGTCCCAGAGGGGTGGTCATAAGAGTGGAGAGAAGGGGACAGATACGAGAAAGATTGTAGTGGTATAATTGCCAAGACCATGAGCTTCTCCATTGCCCTTTGGGCAATCCTCAATTTTATTTTTTTCAGACTATAGTTTTTCATGGAGAAAGGATCTGCTTGGACACAAATCACATATCTTTAAAGTATTGAATTATTATTGTCATTGTCATGAGGCCTCTTTCCTATTTCCCAGGGGGGATTGCGAAAATGCCATCTGCAGTCAGGAGGCTTTCCGATGAGTGGTTGATTGAAGACCTGGCTGAGGCTGGCTCCAGGAACCAGAGTTCTGCCCATTTGACCCTGGTTCCTGCCCACTCTGGGACACTTTGGCATCTGCTCTCATCTGCATCATAGGCAGAGGCCAGCGCTTCAGGCCCAGTCATGGAAGCAGCAAGGCCATGACTGGGCAGGAAGTGAGCAGTGTCCCAGTGACAGCCGGATGTTTGCTAGGGCTGGGAGGGAGCCCCGCTTGTTAAAAGGAGAGGCCCCTCTCCAGGCCTACAAGGTGAACATCAGTCCTGAACAATCCTACCTCTTCCCATTTCTGTCACTGATCCTGCCAGAACATTGTCAAAATATTTCGTGCAGAGGACAATGGACCTCAATCTCCTGTCTCTTCCCTCTTTCTTTCCCATTGAGTCTAGGCAGAGTTCTAGCCTCAGGAATGAATGATAAGTCCTTCTGGGATGCTTCCTTTGGAGTATTAACGAACCTGTTCTGCAACAATAATCGTAATAGAACCTTTGAGATCTGAAAAAACGTTTTACCTAAATTACCTTGTCTGAACCTTGGAATGAAGTAGGTTCTATTGTTTTTATCTCTACTTTCCAGATGAGGAAACTGGGGCTGAGAGAAGATAAATGACTTGCCCAGGGCCAGTATGTCAGAGCTGGGATTTGAACCCAAGACTTCCCGATTTCAGGGCCATTTCTCTACCTGCTAGATTATACTATCTCTCTCTTCCAGGTTATCAGAGAAAGTTCTCTCTTCCTTGAAAGAATGGAAAAGGGCTTAGATTTATGGAGCTGATGATGGAAGAGACCTTAGAAGTCACCTGGACCAACCTCTCAGATTCACAGGTGAGGAAATGATCTAGAAAAGTTAAGTGACTGATCCAAAGTCTCATAGGCTTAATTCCTTCACGAATCCAGGATGTCAGCACTAAAGCAGATCACAAGCACAAACCCTCTGTTAAATCATTGCTTTAGAGCCGGAAGGGGCTTCTCAGATCTAGCACAACCTTCTCATTTTACAGATTAGAAATTGGAGAACCAAACCATTTAAATGGCCTGTCCTCATTGCCACAGTCGTCTGGTTAGCATTTATTAAGATCTCTCTGTGTCAAGCATGGGCAGCTAGATGGTGTAGTAGATAGAGTGCCAGCCCTGAAGGCTGGAGGACCTGAATTAAAATCTGGCCTCAGAACACTTCTTAGCTGTGTGACCCTGAGCAAGTCACTTAACCCTGGTTGCCTCAGTTTCCTCATCTGTAAAATGAGCTGGAAAAAGGAATGGCAAATTACTCCAGTATCTTTGCCAAGAAAACCCCCCAAAATCCCAAATAGCATCTCAGGAAGAGTTGGATATGACTGGAAAACAATTGAACAACAAAATATGCTAGGCACCCTGTTACATGATACAATGAAAGTCAGAACACAGTGAGTGCCCTCAAGGAGCTTATATTCTAACTCAGGAGATAACAGGCAAAGGTCTATAGACATACAAGATAAAGACAATAAAGGGCAGGCAATAGAAGAGGGGGTGGTGTGGAGGGCTCAGGAAAGACTTCTTATTAAAGGTGGGATTTGAACTGCCCTTGAAGGAAGCCAGGTATGGGAGGTAAGGAAGGACAGCATTTCAGGCACTGGGAATAGCTAGCATGGAGTCAGGAGATGAAGTGTCATGGGGGAGGAACATCTAGAGGCCAGTGTTGATGCAGCAAACAGTGTATGGAGGAGAGCAGACTAAGAAGACTGGAAGGATAGGAAGGGCCCAAGTCTGAAGGACTTGTCAAAGAGACGATTTTATATTTGATCCTGGAGTTCCTGGGAGTCCCTGGAATTACTTGGGGAACATAGGCAGACTAAGGGATTAGAAACCTTGTCTTGGCAGCTGATGGAGGATGGACTGAAGTGGGGAGACGTGTAAGGCAGGAAGACCAACCAGCAGCAATAGCAACGATCAAAGTGTGAGATGATGGAGTAGGCTTGACTGAGGGTGCTGGCTATATTCATGCAGAGAAAGGGCATGTTGTGAAGGTGGAGATTTCAAGACTTGGCCACAACTTGGGTATGCTCAGTGAGTGGGAGGGAGGAGTTGAGGAGAACACTGAGGTTCAGAGGATGCCACAGATAGAAAATAGGAAGAGATAGGATTCAAACCCAGGTTCTCTGACTCCAAAGCCAATGCTCACTCCACTGTTCCAAGAGGGCAAGAATAGGGAGGCAGAGGGGAATCCTAACCTGTTTCAGGAGATTAGACATGGGAGAATGAGACACAGAAAGAAAGGGAGAAAAGGACCATGAAAGGTTTGGAGCCAGGTAATAGCTAAGACAGCTCAGTGGGACAATGGGTAGTTTGGGACTTGGAGTCAGAAAGGTCTCAGTTTGAATCCAGCTTCAGACATTTACTAGCTGTGTGACCCTGGGTAAATCACTTAACCCTGTTTGCCTCAGTTTCCTCACCTGTAAAATGAGCTGGAGAAGGAAATGACAAACCACTTCTGTATCTTTGTCATGAAAACCCCAGAAAGGCTAATGAGGAGTCAGACATGACTGAAACCACTGGATAACAACAGAAATAAGTGTGAAGATCTCTGAGGAGAAGCCAGCTTCTTGGGCTCCAAACAATGCCAAAATAACTTCTGTAAGTGCCACCTGCACCGAGGTCATTCAGTGCTGGTCAGGACATGAAAAGCCAAGTATTAGTGGGTGCTGCCTACAATCACTCATCATGTATCTTCCATACCAGCATGGCTCAAGAACTCCATGGTCAGTGGTGACCTTCCCTCTGCTTCCTTAACTCCTGTCTCACCAGTTCTTTCCCTGCTTCTTACTCCTATGGACTTTCAGCCTCATGAGTAGGGCAAAAACTCTCAGGGCAGGGGAGGTTAAGAGGGGAATGCTGGGAAATTTCTGCTTGAAATCAGATATATGAATGAGGAGCTTGAACTCCTGCTTCTGCCTTCTCCTTGACCAGGCCTTTGAGACAGCAGAGAGGAAAGCAAAGTACAGACTGATGTGCACTGGGGATATTGGAAGAGCAGACTTCAGTGAGTTCAGGATGGACTGGATACCCCGGTCAGAAATCAGAGATGTCAGGCCCAAGCACAAGGGGTGGATCTCACTGCTGCACAGCAATCTTTTTGTCCTACCATGATTAGTGATTCTCTCTTGTGATCCCACAGCTGCTAGTTCAAACCTTCTCCTTTTTAAGTCTTTGATATTCTCTCATCTCCCTATCTCCAAATAGATAAGTACACCTCCTTTACTGAGGAAATCAAGGCTATCCATGATCTTTTCCAAGAGCTTGTTCCATTGACCATTTCCTCTCTGTCTCTCTGTGTCTCTCTCTCTTTCTCTCTCTCTCTCTCCCCCACTCCCTCTCCCTCTTCCTCTTCCTCTCCCTCTCCCCTTCCTTCTCCCCTTCTCCTTTTCTCTGTCTCTCTCTGTCTTTATTTCTCCCTTTCTCCTCCCTTTTCTTTCTTTCTGTCTCTTTTCTCTCTCCCTTTCTCTGTCTTTCCCTTTCTCCTTCCCTCATTGTTTCTGTCTTCCTCCCTCACCTCCTTCCCTCCCCCTCCTCTTCCTCTTCCTCCCCCTCCTCCTCTTCCTCTTCCTCCTCTTCCTCCTCCTCCTCCCTGTCTCTGTCTCTCTATCTCTGTCTCTGTTTCTTTCTGTCTTTCTGTCTCTCTGTCTGTCTGTCTCTTTCTCTTTACTGATTTACCAGCTCCTTCTTTGCCTGGAATGTAATAGGCACCTAATAAATATTTGTTTTTTCCCTCCCTCCCCTATCCTTCAAAACTTTCATTTGATCCCACCCTTCCCTCAAGCTGTTCTCCCGTATGTCTCCTCTCAGGTCCTGTCCCCGGCTTCTGGTCCTACCACTCTATTGTAACTGCTCTCTTCTCTTCTATATTTGATCTTCTAACTATTAAATTTGATGACCTTCTCTCAGTGCTCATCCGCCTTTACCTCTCTGTATATCATGACCATGCTGACTCCTGCTCCCTCCCCCTTCCACTTCTATTGGCTTCCTTGACATAGGTCTCTCCTGGTTCTCCCCATCCTTGTCTGACCACTCCATCTCAGATTTGTTAGCTTATCATCCACCTCTGACTTCTTAAATCTAAGTAACTCCCAAAGTGATGTGTTGATTCCTCCTGTCTAAGCTTCCTCTCTAGTTAAACTCATCTATTCATATTGGTTTAGTTATCATCTCTACAGAAATGACTTCTGAATCCATTTATCCATCCCTAATTTCTCTAATCAACTCCAGGATCTATCTTGAACTGCCTCCTGGATGCCCCATCTGCACCTCATACTCAATGTATCCCACACTAAATAATTCATCCTCCTTCCCTCCTCTCTTCTCCTCCTCTATCAAACTTCCTGTTTCTGTTGATCATCATCTTCGTAGACATTCAATTTCACCACCTCAGACACAGCTTCAGCTCTTCACTTTCCCTTAGCCAGTCCATAGACAAATCTTGGCAAGCTGACCTCCACAACATCTCTTGCAGATTATCTGTTCCCTTTTCTCCACTCACAAGACCACCCTAGTTCAGACCATCATCATCACTTTCCCTCTGAATACTGTAATAGTCTCTTAATTGGTCTCCTGGTTTCCAATTTCTTTCTCTTCCGTTTCCTCTTCCACACAGCTGCAAAAATAATCCTTCTAAAGCATAGACTTGGTCATGTTGCCCCCTAATAAAAAAAAGACTTTATGTGACTTCCTATCATCTATAGGAAAAAACACAACCTCCTCAGTTGACATTTAAAGCCTAGACTGGCTCCACTTTATATTTCCAGCCTTGAGTAATATTACTCCCTTTCATATACTCTAAGTTTCAGCCAGACTGGACTACTAGTTTTCCTCAGAACTCTACATTTCATTTCCCACAACTCTATATTTGCCTGTTTTCTCTTATGCCTACAATGCCCTCTTTATTCAGCTTTGCATCCCAGAATCCTTCTCTTCCTCTGAAACTCAGCTCAGCTGCCACTGTCTTCATGAAACTTCTCCAAGTCCCTCCAATCATTGATCTTTCTGCCTCAGCTTCTCCTAGAGTATCTTATCTGGTCTCTCTTTATCTTTTTTACTTCCTACCTATAGAAAATATGCCTATATGGCATATTCCTCAATCCTTGAAGCTCCTTGAAAGCAGAGAAAATTTTCATTCTTGTTGTTGGATACTCACTGTGCCTATCACAGTGCCAGGCATACAGTAGGTGATTAATAAATGCTTGTGAAATTGAATAGCATTAGAAGCACTAGAACTAAGAATTATCTGCAGCTGACTGAAGGATGAGGACACTAAAAGTAACATCAGGGTCAAGAATCAGATTAAAGAAGGGGCAGGCCCAGAGCTTGGGGTAAGTGGGATGATGAAACAAATTGGCAGAGAGAAGGCAGAATGACTCAACAGTTGTTCTGCTTCTGTTATCACCAAAAAGGAGGATGATCTTTGGACTGGGATGAAAAGAACCAAAAGAGACAGAGGAGGAGATGGCAGAACGCTTAGCTCCCCTCAGGGAGATCATCGAAGGAGCTAGATGCTGGGATAACAGAGCCTCATTTGCTTCCAAGTGAAGAGACTATTTTTGAGAAGTTTTCTTTTTACTTTCAAGGTCATGTAGAGATATGGAGGGAGAGAAAATGGACAGGTAGTCTGCTATACCAGTACCCATGGAATGGTAAGTGATCTTCTGTGTGCCAGCCACTGGGGACCCAAAGGGGATGAGGAAAGCAGCCCCTGCCCTCATGGAGATCCCAATATACTGAAGAGGGGTATGGCACCATGCAGATATGTGTGCTCCAGATCTATTGATCTAGCAATATTTAGGAGATCAGGATAAGCCTTGGTAGAAGAGAGAGCTCTGGAGCTGTGCTCTGAAGAAAGAGAAGAAAGCTTATGAAAGGTGGGGATGAAGAGGGAGGACATGAACAGGCCTGGGGAATGGCCTGTGGGACTCCATGGAAGTAGGATGCAGACATGGATGTGGCAAATTAGGGCCAGGGAATAATGTGTGATCCAGATTGGCCAGAAAGTGGGATCCCTGAAGGGACCTACATGAAATAAGGCAGGAAAGGTAGATTGGGGCCAAATTCCTAGGGCTTTAAATGCCAGGCTGGAGCATCTGTACTGTATCCTAGAGGCAATGAGAACCAATGAAAGTTTTTGAGGAGGTCAATGGCATGATCAAACCATACTAGCCGGACAAGTTACTCTCTCTGAGTCTGTTTCCTCATCTATAAAGTGGAAGAGTTGGACTCAATGACCTCTAAGGCTTTAAAATCCATGATTCTATGACTTTATCTCAGGAAGATGATTTCGCATTCTTTGTGCCTCAGTTTCCTAATATTGTGGGTAAGGGATGGGAGGCAAACTCTATTTCCTCACAGAGATAAGAGAGGGAATGATTCACAATTTCAGACAGCAAGATGAAAATTGAAACCTCAGACGTCTGTATATTTCCAAACTGAGCTAACGGGAATAGAGATAGGTGAAACATCTGGGCTGTGATGTGAATTCTACTTCCCATGGTCTTTTCTGCCACCATATTGCCCCAACCTTACTGAGGATGCTTTTGGGAAATCAGGTCTAGAGTCACAAGAGATTGTCTGGTCTGCTTTGCTCTTGTTAATGGTGGGGAAACTGAGGCCCAGAGAAGAGAAATTACTTGCCAAGGGTCATGCAATTAGTAAGTAGAGGAGGCAGGATTTGAACCCAGGTTTCCTGACTCCAAGTCCTGAGGTCCCCTTGCCTCCTACTCTACCCCAGTTCCTATCAAAGACTTCTACCTTATTCCGTTTTCAAATAAGCAAGGGATCCTAGCTTGTTTCAGCTACAGGCAGAGTCTGCTATGATGACTTGTGTGTCAGAGCAAGATGAGGAGCAGGACCCATGGAGGGCACTGGCCCACGTGCAGATGTGAGTGAGGAGGGGCCCCCAGAAAGAGGAAGGAGTAATCTGCCACATTTAAATTGCAAGGTCCTGAGCCCCTGGACACCCTGCTCTGTAGCTTAGTCTCCTGGATCTGACCCAGCTGGATGCAGAAAGTCTCCTGCCTATTTGTCCAAAAAAAATACAAATCTATGGAAGGGGATTTTTGTTATCCTCCCTCTTCTATCCTCTACCCTCACTCCTTCTCCTCCTCCTCCCTTTCCCCAGCAGCTCCAAACATGCTCACCAGCCAGAGCCCCAGGGAACAGCATGAAATTCATCCTGAGGGTCAAGGACAGGGGCCAGGGTATGTGTTAAAACAAGAAAACCAATCAGAGCTGAAAATGAATGAGAGAGGAGGTGTGAAACAGGGATGAAAGACTGCCAGACAGGGTGGCTGGCAGACACTCCACTTCAGCTGCCTCCTGCACCTGCCTTGGAGCCCCCCAGCATGGTGCCCCCAACCCTGAGGGGGAAAAGAGGGCTGTATCTGAAGTCGACATTCAGCTCCTTTCCACCCCAAGGAGTATGGCCAATGGATGGCAACTACCTGTTTAGGGGAAGGCTTCCTGTTTGGGATTTGGCCAAAGTAGAAAGGGATCCCAGGTGTAGGGACAGGGATAGATAGGGGAGTATGGCCCAGGATGGCTGTGGCATGGAAGGAGGGAGGGAACACAGCAAGGTCCAAGCTTCTATTGCCTCTGTTCCCTGGCCAATCGAAGGGGTCTTTGCCTTTGTTGCTACCACTCAAAGCCTTGGGAACATAGCTTTCCCACCTTCCCTACCTCTCATTCCTGTAGTAAGGGATAGAAATCTGCTTTCAGACCTTCAAGAAATGTGAAACACCTTTCTTCCAGGTGTAAGGACAGATGAAGAGACATCTCCATCCAAAGCATTGATAGAGATGGAGTAGAGAAACAGCCTAGCTTGAATCCCAACTTCTTGACCCAGTCAATTATAATCCCATTCAGCGTCTTTATCTGTAAAACAGGGGAAGGGTAGTGTTGGTCTTGGAGTCAGTAAGACCTGGGTTCTAATCCCAACTCAGATCCTAGCTGTGTGACCTTGGGCTGATTTCTTAATTTTACTTGTACTCAGTTTCCTTATCTGTAAAATGAAGGGGAATAAATTTGATGACCTCTAAGGTCCCTCCTGACCCTCAATCTCTGACCTTGAACTTCACATAGAGACCTCTGCCTGAGCCTGGGGTGCCATAGCCACCGCCTCCTAAATCCTGGAGTTGCCCATATTCTGTCTCTGCCCCCAGGCTAAGCTGAGTCCCACCCACTGGCTCAGGCAGAAGGACCTTGATTTCATTGCTCTTTTACTCTGAGCTTCTGGCTGGACTTAGTTTTTTTCCAGAACTCATTCAATCTTCCTCCTCTGACCCAAAGGCCCTGGGTTCTTGTCACCATACCAGGACCTGAGAGAGCATATATAAGCACAGCCATAGAGCAAGGAAATGCAAAGGATAATATGGCAGCCGCCCCTTGGAGGCCTTTCTACAGACAGTAGGGATTGGGGGAGAAGGAGAAGAATTCTCCCCAAACTCTAACACTGACCACTTTCCAAATGGATGTCCTTGGTCCCAAGTGCAATTGGCCCAAAGAGTGTAGAGGGTCCAGTCACATTTCCATATCAGGGTCTGTACGCAGGGTGGCTCAAGAGGGGTGTCTCCATAGGTGGATCTCTGTTCTGCATGTGAAGAACTTCCCTCGGAAAACCTAGGGCTTCCCAGATATTCTAATAGTCCTTCACTGCTAAGCCCAGGCATTGGTTAGAACCAGACCAAGAACACATACCTCTCCAGAAGCCATCTTCTGATGTAAGCTTGACAACTGCCCTGTGTGGTACATAGGTATGCATTGAGGGTAATATTCCCCTTCGTTTTACTGATAAGGAAACAGGCAGAGAGACTGGGGTCAAACTGCCGGTCAACAGGAAACTGGGAGCAATGGAGGACGCTGAACCCTTCCTGCCTGGAAGTAAGTGTTGGCATAAAGTGGCACATAAGCCTGTTGTCAGAGACGGCAGATTCAGAAGCAGATTTCCCATGGTGACCCATGGGAAAGATGGCAAAGCATACCACCAACAGCTTCAGCAAGGTCAGAGAGATTTTGGTTGGGTACAATAAAAGCCTAAAGGAAGGAAGTGCCCAGAGAGGTTAGGAGGCCAGGGATAAGAATCTGCCTCCCGAGGCCACATGGAAAATCCAGTGCAGGATCTGAGGATGGGCTTGCCAGGGAGGACAAATCTGTGAGGTCCCTGAAAAGTCAGGAGAAGGCAAGGAGGCACATGGCAGCTTGGGAGTCAGGAGACTTGAGTTAGAATCCCAGCTTTGTGATTCCTACCTATGTGACCTTGGGCAAATCATAGATTTTATTTTTCTCATCTATAAAATGTGGAGCTTGGTTTAGGTGGGATTCTATAAGCAATTTACTTAATCCCTTTGGGCCTCAGTTTCCTCATTTGTAAAATAAGGGGATTGAATTAGATGGCCTCTAAGGTCCTTCCTTAGGGAGAGCGAGGTGACGCCATAGTGCACTGAGCAATGGGAGTCAGGAAGGCTCATCTTCCTGAGTTCAAATCTGGCCTCAGACACTTACTGGTTGTGTGACGCTGGACAAGTCACTTAACCCTGCTTGCCTCAGTTTCCTCATCTGTAAAATGAGCTGAAGAAGGAAATGACAAACCTCTCTAGTATCTTAGCCAAGAAAACCCCAAATGAGGTCACAGAGAGTCAACTGACTGAATAATAACTGGAATAATGTTTATCTCAGCTTCCTCATCTATAAAATGAGCTGGAGAAGGAAATGGCAAACCGCTCTAGTATCTTTGCCAAGAAAACCCAAAACAGGGTCATGAAGAGTCAGACAGGACAGATGTGATTGAACACACACACACACACACACACACACACACACACACACACGCACACACTCTTCCAGCTCCAAACCTACAAAATAATTAAAAGAGAACTATCAAAGGCCAATCCCGATGAGATCAAAGTAGTATTCTTGTCCAGCTAGTTGGGTTAAGGAAGGCTGTGCAGAAATGGCACCTGAACCAGGCCTTGAAGGATGGAGACGGCTTTACCCCTACAAGTGCCCTGGACAAAGGACATCACTGCTGGTCACCTATGCACGCACACACTGCGGACAGAGTAAGAGTCACGGTGATGTCTCTTCGGCTTAAGATTTTTCCTCATTTTCCATTCTCAGAAGACATCAAGACATCTGTGGCTCTATCTTTATTTCATTATTTACAGATGGTTCATCCAGGTCTCAGTTTTGGAAATATTAGAATTCCAAAGATATTTGGTCAGTTTACAGACAGGGCATTTGAAGTGGGGACTGTCCCTGGATGTATGACCACCATATACATTATTATAAAGGGATCTTAGAAACCAATGGAAGTTGAACTTCTGCCAAAGGAGTTGAACAGAGTTGTGTTGGTTGCCATGATCTCTGTGCTAGTAGACAATGGAACACATCCAGAAAGAGGGGGCCCAAGGTGGGGCGGGAGATGGAGTTCACGCCATAGCCGAGAAAGATCAGTTGAAAGAACTCGGGATGTGTAGACCGGAGTAAACTTGTGGGGAGGATGTGATCACTGTCTTCAAACCCGAATTTTCTCATCTGTAAAATGGAGGGCAGTGGTGGAAGGAAATAAACTAGATGATCTTTATTATTCCTTCCACTTCTAAATCTTGTAATTCAAAGTATTTGCCACTTGGAAGAGGCATTGGATTTATTCTGATTTGTCCCATAAGGTAAACTGGCGGCAGAGAGGCAGATTTAGGTTCAATTGTGAGGAAAAATTTCCTGCCAGTCTGAGCCATCCAAAAATGCTGTGGGGGGTGGCAGTATGGGGTTGTGTGAATGGCTTTTGCCCTCTCTAGAGGTCTTTTCAAGCTGAGGCTGCATGGCTGTTTTTTGTCTGCATGGTACAGGGCATTGGGAGTGGCTTTCATCTCTTTGATTCTGTGATTTTGAATGGAGACTCCTACTCTGCGTGTGAAGTTCCAAATTGTTGATTTCACCTTAGAGATACCTGAGCCACTGGTTATAGAGGGGATAAGAGAGCAGAGAAAGCATCAGGAACAGGCAACTCAGGTTTCCTTGTCCCCAGGAATGTGAGTTTAAACCCTGCTGCCAGGGCAGCGTGGCCCAGTGGAAAGCTGGATTTGTGGTCAGAAGACTTGAGTTCAAACCTCAATTAATGTCTGTTTGACCTTAGGCAGCTAGGTGGCGCCACAGGGCACAGAGAGGCAGGCCTCATCTTCCTGAGTTCAAAGCCATCCTCAGACACTTACTAGCTGTGTGACCTCGGGCAAATCACTTTACCCCGTTTGCCTCAGTTTCTTCATCTGTAAAACGAACTGGAGAAGGAAATGGCAAACCACTCCAGTATCTCTGCCAAGGAAACCCCAAATGGGTTCACAAAAAGTCAGACACAACATTGGTCAACCTCTCTGGGTCTCAGTTTGGTCATCTGTAAAATAAAAGTCCTAGGTTAGATGATCTCTGTGCTCCTTCCTCATTCTAAATCTGTTACAAGACAAAAAAGGCAACAGGGAGCAGAAGAAAGTGCACTAAATTTACAATCAGAAGACCTGGGTTCTTCTACTTACCTGGCTCTGCATGGCCATGAACAGGTCACCTAAGCCATCTAGGTCTCATCCCTGGGATCAAATCCTGCCTTAGATGCTCACTGGCTCCCTCTGTGGCCCTGCTCGTCAAGTAACCTCTCTGATCCTCAGTTTCCTCTTTCATAAAATGATAAGAGGGGGCTAAACCAGATGGGTTCTGCTTTAAATCTTGGTTAAAATAAGCTAGGCAGGTAGGCACTGGGCTGTGGAGGGCCTGGATTGCCAGGCAACAGGGAGCAATTGTAGGTTCCTGAGCCCTCCTCTCCTTGATTGCTGCTGATTAGGTGACCGCTCAGGTCCCGTGGAGGCAAGTGGAGAAACGCAGGGGACCAGCTGGGTTAGGAGAAACTGGCACCTTCTTCGGGAAGCGCCGCTGATCGAGAGAATTACTCTGCTGGCCTCGGGCTCCCCAGCAAAGCTCGGGAGAGGGTCCCAGCCCAGGCAGCTGCTGACACGGGGTTAATTAAATCTAGCTCCCCATCAATTCTTATTCAACTATTATCGACGTCCATTAGATCGGTGACAGAAGGACAAGGAAACAGTAATAGATTGGTCTTAACCCTGTGGGGAGGAGGTGTTGGGGAGAGGTTCTGGCAGTGGGCTCTGAGTCCTCATTCCCTCAGATGCCTCTGGCCCTACAGGCCATTTCCAAACCAAGTCCCTAATTTCCTCCCAGACCCTGTTGTGCATCGCATACCTTATAATCACAGGGTCACAGGATCATACATTTAGAGCCGGAGGGGACTCAGAGGCCCATCATTTTACAGGTAAAGAAACTGAGGACCATCAAGGTGAAGTGCCTTCCCTAATGTCACACAGGTAGCAGGTAACTGAGGCAGGAATGTAACCCACATCTTCCTGGCTCCACCTTAGGCCCTGTTTGGGGCATGGGACATAGTAGGGGCTTAATAAATACTTGTTGATTATAAGCAGCCGCATCTCTGAACGTATGTGTATGAGATCACAGAATTAGAGATAGAAGGAGTCTTGGAAGCCATTGAGTCTGACCCCTTAATTTTACAGGTGAGGAAACTGAAGCACAAAGAATTTAAGAGGCTTCCCTAGTGAGTGTCTGAGGCAGGATTCTTACCTAGGGCTTCCTGACTTCAAGCCCAGTGCCCTGCTCGCTACACCAACCCGCTGCCTCTTCTCCAGTCCATCCACCTTCCGCTTTTCCACAGTCCCCAGCTCCCCTCCACTGCCCTCTGCCTGGTCCTGTCTGCTGACTTCTGTGTTACTTACAGCCTTAAGACCCCTCCTTCTGACCGTGGGGAGGGAGGGGAATGTTTCAAGGTGAAGGTCATTGCTCTGAGAGCTCAGAAGCAGCAAGGACAAGACTGGACCCTGGGAAGATATACGAAGTTCTCTCAGGGGCCAACTTATGGCACCAGACCCCCAAACTACTGCCCCTGGATATTGCCATCAGCTTGCTCCCTGGTCAGCAAGTCAGAAGATCTTTCTTCCCTTAACTCACCTGGGTTCAGTGGTGCAGTGCTGGACCTGGAGTCAGGAAAACCTGAGTTCAAATCCAGCTGTAGATGCTTAAAAGCTCTGTGGCCTTGAGCAAATCACTTAACCTTTCTCAGCCTCAGTTTCCTCATCTGTAAAATGGGGATAATAATAGCCCTTAACTCCCAAGGTTGCAGTAAGGATAAACTTAGGCAACGCACATAAAAGGCATTGCAAAACTGAAAGCACTTTATAAGTACTAGTTATGATTAAAAAATTTTTTTAAGCAATTAAGATTAAGGGTCACGCAGTTAATAAGTGTCTGAGGCTGGATTTGAACTCAGCTCCTCCTGATTTCAGGACCAGTGCCTTATCCACTGCAACAGCTAGCTGCCCCAGTACTAGTTATGATTATAGAAGAATGGGGCAAAGTAAGGTTCTCTGACTGTAAATACAGAACAGAAGGAAAGGTTTATAATGACTCATATCTATATAATGCTTAAAGGCTTTCAAAACACTTTCCCTATAACAACTCTGTGATTTAGGTGGCATTTTACAGATGAGGAAACTGAGGCTCAGAGACATGAAACCATTTGTCTATGGTCATGCAGCTAGTAAATATCTGAGGCAGCCTTCCAACTCCAGACCTCTGTCTCCAGGCCCTACATATACAATACCAGTTGAGTGTTGCGAACTTTGGGGTAACTTGAGCAAATTAGGATTTTCAAGATAGTAGGAACATGGCTTCCTTGACCTTTGACTGAAAAGAAGGAAAGTTAATTAGTTACTTAAAGTGAGCTGACTGCCAGAAGTCTACCCCATCCTTATTCTGATGGAAAAAAAAAGTGAATGTGGGTGGGTAGAATGGACCCTCCAGTTGGATCCAAGGAGTTCAGTTTGACCACTTTCAAAAAATCAGACTTGGGATGGTTCTGGGGAAGGAGAAAGCCATTCTTAGTGAGGGTGCTAGAGGCCGCAGCATAGAGCAGAGGCTCTTAACCTGGGGTTCATGGATTCCTGAGGGAGTCTGTAGAGATTGAAGTTGGGAGCAGGGGGAAATTACATCTTTATTTTCATTAATCTCTAACTGAAATTTAGCATTTCTTGTAATTTTGAACATAAACAATAAATGTTATTCTATGAAGGAGTTCATAGGTTTCATCAGACTACCAAAAGGATCTATGACACAAGGAAGGTTCAGGACCCTGGCCTAGAGGGGAATCAGGATGGGCTAAGTCAAGTAAGGCCTGGAGAATCTGGGCTAAAGATTAGGTTAGGAAGCTCAGGTGCCATTCAGTCTGGGTCTGACTGGACTGCTTCTGTGTGGACCTTACACTACTGTGTTATTTTTGAATTTGTATATTTTTCTATTCTGTCTTGCAAATAATCTCAGGAAACAAAAATGCACTTTACTG